>NC_058372.1:41687500-42331750 GCF_018350175.1 Felis catus
TGAGCCAAACACAGTGAGAGGCAGAGTAGTAGGTAGTGTAGTTGGGGGTGGCTGAGGCAGTGCCCTCTTTGTTACTTAAGGGTCTGCAACTGGGTAGGCTGGGGTCCATCCTGAAAGCCAGGTTTCTGCCTTCAAAGAACTTCTGTTCCTAAAGAGAGTGAAGATGAGCTTCCCTGAAGCCGTCTGGATCGGGTCCAGACTCCAGAAAGGAGTGACCTTCTGGTCAGTGCTGACAGGGTGCCCTGTCCCCTACCTGTAGGGACAGCAGAAGGACAGGGATTGGTTTTTTCTTGCTACACAGTGCCCACCTGGCCCAGGGCAGGACACGGTAGGTGGGCACCTTATCTGTGAAGCCTTGCCAGGCATCTGACTAGGTTTTGACTGGTGCTGGGGACCACTTCATCTCTCAGAGGATTGAGGGAAGTGAGTGAAGGAGAAAGGATTGCATTGGCAGAGTGGCAGTGATTGAGGAAACGTGGGATAAAAGTGAACCTGCCCCTTATTCAGAATAGTCAAGGAACAGAATTTGGTCCAGTTCAGTTGGACCAGCATTTTTTTTTTTAACGTTTATTTATTTTTGAGACAGAGAGAGACAGAGCATGAACAGGGGAGGGGCAGAGAGAGAGGGAGACACAGAATCGGAAACAGGCTCCAGGCTCTGAGCGGTCAGCACAGAGCCCGACGCGGGGCTCGAACTCACGGACCATGAGATCATGACCTGAGCCGAAGTCGGACGCTTAACCGACCAAGCCACCCAGGCGCCCCTGGACCATCATTTTTTGAGTCATTGTGTTAGTTTCTGGGAACACCAAGAGGAATAAGACGCCGTTCTTGACCTCCAGAACCTATCATATAGCCATGGAGACAGACTCCGACTAGAGCATCCCCCATAACATGCTGTGGCTCCAGGTTTGGTGAAAGGACTCAGTGATGTTATCAAAAGCTCAGGCTTTTTCTAGCTTTCTGCTCTGCTCTCCTCAACACATTTATTGTCCACGCGCTTGTAGCCTCACAGTCGCAAGATGGCGGTTACGGAACCTCCTACAGTTATATTCATGGGAGAAAAGAAAAAGGCCAAGGAGAAAGGGCTGTATTTTTATCCGGGAAGAAAAGTGCTTCCCAGAACCCCCCTCAGAAAATGACCTCTTGTGTCTCATTGGCCAGGACTAAAAGGAGGGTCAGGTGGGGGTGGGGGAACAGGGTGCTCGTGATAGCTTAGATGAGCCTTGATTCACCCCTGGGGCCTGGATACATTGCCACCTGAAAGGTGGGGTTTCTGGAGGAAGGGGTGGAGTGGAATGACAGTTGGCTAAAATACAGTTCATTTTAGTAAGAGCTAAGATCGGGCCTGGGATGCAACAAGCCACAGGAGGAGCAGAGTTAGCCCTACCTGAGGGGTCAGAGAAGTTTCCTGGAACAGGTGATCCCTGAACGAGGTCTTGAACACCCCGATCAAGACCCGTTGGAAGGTCAACCTCGGTAGAAGGAACAGCAGGAACAGAAGCACAGAGATGTGAATAGTATAGTGTGTCCAGGGAAGTGTGCACAGGTAGATATTTAGTTAAAGGATGAAGTTAGGGAGGTAGAGGTGGGTGCAGGTGGAGACGTGGTAAGAGACCAGACCATGGTGGGCTTTGCAAGTCCGGCCGCAGACTTGGATTCTACCCTGTAGAGTCTTGAGTGGCTCTCGGCCGTGGAGGAGCATGGTTAGCTGTGATTTTAGAAAGGTTCTGGTGTGGAAAATGGATGGGAGAGGCTGAGAGATGCTCAGACTGAAGCCGGGAGGTTTTTGCACCATCCAGACGGGCCCGTAGTAAGATTTTCCAAACCGGTCTGCCAATATTTCAGCGACAAGATAGGAAGGATTCCATGGCATGAATCTCTGGAGGGACAGATGTCTCAAGAGGGCTGGGAAGCTCCCCAAAATGTACATCAGATTGCGCAATCACACACAGGGTTGTCTGTGTCCCAGGGATGAAGAAAGAGGGGAGGTGGCTAAGGAGATCAGTGGGCGGCATGGCGGCTCTTTGCTGGGCTGCTGTTTTAAGAAGGTCTGAACAGAGAGAAGGGAAGGCCAAATACGAGACAGGGCTGTGAGCCTATAACCATGGTGCCTGGTGGACAAAGATAGGCAGAACTTTGTGAAAGATACGAGGGGCAACCCAAGCTTGTTTGGCCAAGATCAGAGCCCGTGGAGACCAGGGCAGGAAGGGGCTGTGGCTGGGCCTACGTAATGGTGCTCCCGGGGCTGTATTGTTAGTCTGCCAGAGACCAGAGATGGGACCACACTGGGAGAGGAAAGAGAAGTCCAGGGGCCCCTGGAGGTGGGAGGAGCCCCTCCCCACCAGCTGCTCCTGGGGTGTGCAGGGAGCCTCTCCCCATAAAACCACATTTCAGGTACAAGAGAAGCTTCTGGACAAGACCGCTGGGTCTTCTGAGGATTCTCAGAGCACAGGGCTGGGTGCAGGGAAATGTGCCTCTGAGTTTCACAAAGAGGAGGAGTTTGGAATCTGTAACCACACAGCTGAGGGCAGTCCTGGGCCAGGATCCTTGCAGACTGGGAAAGGAATGGTTCATGAGCTTAGAAAAGGAGGGGGTGCCCAGGGGTCAGCACGGGCTCACCAGAACTAGTATGTCAGGCCAATTAAAGACAAGAGTGTTGTGAAATAGATGAGAAATATCCGTAGAATAAAATTCAAAAAGTACCAAAGAGTATACAGTGAAAAGTCCCCCTCTCACCCCTGCCTTCTAGTCCCCTAGATGCCCTCCTCAAAGGCAACCAGTGTAGGGGTGCCTGGGTGGCTCAGTCGGTTAAGCATCCGACTCTTGGTTTCTGCTCAGGTCATGATCTCATGGTTTCGTGAGTTCGAGCCCTGCATCCGGCTTCGCGCTGACAGTGGAGAGCCTGCTTGGGATTCTCTTTCTCCCTCTCTCTCCTCCTCCCCCACTCATGCGGTCTCTGTCTCTCTCAAAATAAATAAATAAGCTTAAAAAAAAAAAAGGCAACCAGCGTTACCATTGCTTATATATATTATCCACCTATCTACCTACCCTTTAAAAAAGGCAAATTGTGGCATATTTCACTTGCCAGGTTTTATCTAACTTTCTTTTCCTCTAACAGTAGATTGTGGAGACTTTTACACAACAGTGCATGTGCGTCGTTCTCTCAACACTGTGGGAGTACTGTGGTATGGCCCAATGTCATTGATTCAACCAGCCCCCCATACGTTTTGTCGATTTTTGTCCCCATCCCAGTACACGAGAGGGTCTGCTTCCCCATATTTTTCGGCTAACCGCGCGTGTTCAAACTTTCAGGTCTTACTGCTGCTTGGTGGTCAGAGAGAAGGAAGCTCTAGTTTTAATGGGTGTTTCTCTTAAGATTTCTGACTAATGGATTTTCTGACTCTCGAGAAGATTGGAGACTGGCAGATGCAGAAATGGTGGGCAGTGTGGGAACTCCACAAAGGCCTTGATAAAGTCTCTCCGGTACTTTGACGGGCGAGATGGAGAAATACAGCTGTGATCCTGAAGTAGTTTTATGGATCAGTAGCTGGAAAAATGGTCATCCATTCATTTAACAAACATTCACGGAGCTTACGTTCTACAGAAGGAGACAGATGATGAATGAAAACCGGAATAAATAAGTAAATTGTGTGGTGTATTAGAAGGCCATACGCCAAGGGTATTGCTTAATAAATCCACATTGGTCTAGAAAAGGACAATAGATGCCGTGGGGGCCAGGGCTCTGTCATTAGTCCCGTCTTGCAGTGATTCAATATCTACTATGTGCCAGGTGCTACTTTAGGAACTAGGGATACAGCTGTGAACAAATCAGACAGAAATCCCTGCCCTCCTGGAGCTCATACTCCAGGGGTAGGAGACGGACAATAAGAAAATACGTAAGAAAAGTATATGGGGTGTTAGAAAGGGAAGAAAAAGTGCTATGGAGAAAAAGGAAGTGGGAAAGGATGATAGAGAGTGCCAGAGAGTGGGTTGCAGTTTCAAACGACGGTCAGGAAAGGCCTCGCTCAGAAGGTGGTGTTTGAGAAGAGACTTGAAGGAGAAGGGGAGCCGGGAGGTTTTCTGGAGAGAGAAGGCAGCTGTAAAGCCCTGGAGACTGAAGCAATGCTTGGGGTATTGGAGGAGCAGAGAGCAAGGGGGAGCATGGAGGAGATGGGACGGAGAGGGAAAGTGGGGAGCTGGATCTTGTGGGGCGTGGGGGCCTCCGGCAACTTCCACTGTGTGTGAGGTGGGACCCATTGGAGAGGCTGCGCAGAGGAGGGTTAGCGTCTGAATTGGCTTTTACTAGGATGGTTCTGGCTGCTGTGCTGAGACCAGACTGCGGGCAGAACAGGGAAACTGTGGTGATCCAAAGGGCAAGGGCAAAAGTCAGGAGGCTCTTGCAAAAATCCAAGCGAGAAATGACAGTGGCTTGAATCTGACTGGAAGTGATGGAGAAAATGGTTGGGTTTTGATACGTTTTGAAGATAGAGCCAACAGGAATTGCTGACACGTTACCTATGACAAAGAGGAGTGAGGTATTTGGTTTGAGCCAAGGTGTTTGGTTTGAGCGGCCAGAAGGATGGAGTGGAGTTGACCTGACCGGAGATCCCGAGACCTGTAGGTGAACGGGGTGCCTGGGATGGGGCAGGCTGGGAGGCTAGGTTTGGAAGGCCGAGTAGGAGATGCAGGAGACACCCGGGGGGCAGTGAGAGGGGAGCGCGGGACACATCAGTCTGGGACTCAGAGGAGAGTGTTGGGCTGGAGACTGAAGTCTGGGAGCCAGCAATTTATAAATCATATTGAAAGCCTCTCATCTGGATGAGATCGCCCAGGGAGTGAGTGAAGACAAGGACGAGAAGAGGTCCAAGCACCAGCCCTGGGGCCTTCCAGTGTCACAGAGTTGGGGAGCCAAGAAGTACCAGCACTGGAGGCTGAGAAGGAGTGGCCGGGAGGTGGGAGGGAGACCAGGAGAGTGTGACAGAGCATGACTTGAAAATCAAGGGAAAAAACGGTTCCCGTGAGAGGCGTGACCAACCTTTCCAAATGGGGAGAACCGGGATGAGGACTGGGGATAGACCCTGGGAGGGACCGGAACACCGTGTGTGCGAGTGGCCGGGGTGAAATCTGGCCAGCCACTAGCTGGGACTTGGAGGAGGGCCTGTGCCTTACGCTGATCCCAGTGGGAGGGAAAGCGAACCATCGGGGAGGGAATTGGGACCCAGAAGGGCCGTGATAGGTGGCCGTGAGGGATGCAGTGATACACGATGGCATTTGCCAGGCTCTGCCCTGAGGTCTCCAACACCAACTGTCTCAGTACAAAAGACCTGGAGTCTTGCTGACAGCTCGTGGAGTGTCAGCAGTGACGTGTAGTGATCCGAAGAACAAGGCAATCACAAGCTGGGTTAATGGACATATCATATCCAGAACGAGGGAGGTGACTGAACTGCTGGGCTCAGCAGGGGAACTGGGTTCCTCTGGGGGAGGGGAGGGGGGAAGTAGGCACAGCAAGTCTGTGCAGGGAGCGCACAGAGGGCTAAGAAAAGAGTGGACTTTGTCAGGGTTGGGGGGGGGGCGGGTCTACTATTCCAAGAAAAGCTCTCCTATGAAGGTCTGTGTGTCTCAAAGTGGTGGGCACAAGGCTGAGTGCATGGAAGTTGGCAGGTGACAGGCTTTGTGCTGCGACGTGTCCCATATTGATCGTGGATTTTCTGTGAAAAACTTTGTAATCTGTGAGCATTTCAAACCATTTCTGACCCAGGCGTGACCCACCACTTGATGAATGCCTGAATCTCAAGTCTTGGGAAAACAATGCCTCCTCTTAAGAGCAGCGGAATGAAATGAGCAACTTCTAATCTGATCATCAGTCAAAGCAGAGGAGGTTTATGATGGTAGGCCACAGGGCGGGGGGCTTGGCCTTCTCTGGAACATGCCCTCACTGACTTGGCAGAGGGCGTGGACAGCCAGCTTCCACACGGCCGCCTCTGTCCCTTCCCAGATGTCTGGGGACTGCGGTGAAATTAGGAGACAGCAGAGAACTGGCTCCCAACCTCAGAGGGCCCCCAGTCTGATAGGGGGAGGTACAACAGGCTCCAGGGCCTGGAGGAAATGGTGTGACCATACCCCAGGTCTGGCAGGAGGGGTTACAGCCTCCGAGGTATAATTCCTATAACCTTCCCGGTCAGTGCTGTCCCACAGACCTATAATGTGAGCCACATCTGTATTTAAAGATTTTCTAGTTAAAAAAAAAAAAAAAAGATTTCTGGGGCACCTGGGTGGCTCAGTCAGATAAGCATCCGACTTCGGCTTAGGTCATGATCTCACGGTTCCTGGGGTTTGAGCCCCGTGTCGGGCTCCGTGCTGACAGCTCAGAACCTGGAGCCTGCTTCGGATTCTGTGTCTCCCTCTCTTTC
Organism: Felis catus; assembly: GCF_018350175.1. Classification (NCBI taxonomy): domain Eukaryota; kingdom Metazoa; phylum Chordata; class Mammalia; order Carnivora; family Felidae; genus Felis; species Felis catus. The sequence goes on from NC_058372.1 coordinate 41,693,914, forward strand.
TCTCTCTGCCCCTCCCCTGCTCATGTTCTGTCTCTCTCTCTCTCAAAAATAAATAAACATTAAAAAAAATTTTTTTAAAGAAGATTTTCTAGTAAGCCACATTCAAAGGGTAAAATGAACAGGTGAGATACATTTTCATACATTTTCTGTATTTAATACACGTGTAACCAAAATATCCAAAAAATATGATCATTTCAACAGGTAATCGATATATGAAAACTTACGGAGATATTTACATGATTTTTTCAGGCTAAGTTCTTCACAATCTGTGTGCATTCTATACTTACTTACAGCACCTCTCGATTGGGACCAGCCACGTGTGGCGGGCAGGGAGGGCTCCGTCATCTGTCTCATGCTCTCCCCTGTGCTTGACGGAGCCGGTGCTGCTAGTGGGTGGGCAGGGGCTTGGTGCCGGTGCCCGCCTGGCTGTGGAAGGGGCTCACAGGGCCCCTCGGACGCGACCTGCCGCGTGTGGTGTTTGCAGGCCCCCGTGTGCGTTACTGGGTGGTAGGTGGCCGGTGTGGTGTGTGTGTGTCTGCTGTTCTCCGGCTACGGTAAATATTAACGAAGCAGTGGGAGGCAGGCCCGCTGGGAGGCCTGGGCTCCCCCTCCCTGCGGGAGGAATGGAGATAATGCTGTGTACCTTAGATAGGGCTTTAGCCCCGGCCTCCGAGGCTGCTGGACCCTGAGCTGCTGGGGAAACACGGGCATGACTTCTGTTTCCAGGACCAGGACGCCTTGTTGGGAGGGTCTCAGAACCCGCAGACCTCAGAAGTGCCACTTGCCTCTATGTGTGCCTTGGCCTCACCCCGCCCCTCAGTCTCTCTCACAAACTGCCTCTTTGCTTGAAGACCTCTTCTCTCCAGATCCACTTGCCAACAGGCCCAGCTAAGCCTGATTTAAGGGCATAGGGAACACATGGAGTTCAGGTAATATTTTCTTAAAAAAAAAAAAATCCCAAACCAACCAGCACTCATTTATTGAGCACTTGCTGTATGCTGGGCCATTACATAGGCCGCCTCCTTCCTCATAGCGCACAGGGCCGCGGGCAGGTTGTCGCCTCCGACTCAGGAGAGGGGCCTGAAAGTCAAACAGGTCAGCGTCACATGGGATACAAACCTGGGCTTTTGATTGGACTAATTCTAGCTACCAGAAAGTTCTCTCCGGGGAAGGGAAAGCAGGAATATGTACTTGTATTTGCATAACCAAACATTGGAAGGAAACAAAAAAGCTAACGCGATTACAAATGGTGGACGGATGGGGGAGGAATGGAAATACTGGGCGTGAGAAGTCCCAAGGTATATCCATGTGTATTAGCTTGATAGTAGAACCACTTAGATATATTATCTAATTTTAGAAACAAATGAGAGGGGCGCCTGAGTGGCTTGGTCAGTTAAGCATCCAACTTTGGCCTAGGTCATGATCTCGTGATTCGTGAGTTTGAGCCCCACGTCGGGCTTGGTGCTGACAGCTCAGAGCCTGGAGCCTGCTTCAGGTTCTGTGTCTCCCTCTCTCTCTGCCCCTCCCCTGCTCATGCTCTGTCTCTCAAAAATAAATAAATGTTAAAAAAATTTTTTTAAACAAATGGGATGAAATTTTAACTTCATTTTTCTCCTCCTGGTAGAGGAAGATGTGTTTCTCAGAGTAAGATGAGCCTGATGGCTAGGCTGAAAAATTTTTGCTATCCAAAATGTGTGTGAGCCTTATTTTCCATAAAGATCAATTAATCAATTTAGATGACACAAAAGAAAACACTGGCTTCTTCCTGTTCATGGCTTGGAATTGGTCTTTTTTTTTTTTTTTTTTCAACGTTTATTTATTTCTGGGACAGAGAGAGACAGAGCATGAACGGGGGAGGGGCAGAGAGAGAGGGAGACACAGAATCGGAAACAGGCTCCAGGCTCTGAGCCATCAGCCCAGAGCCCGACGCGGGACTCGAACTCACGGACCGCGAGATCGTGACCTGGCTGAAGTCGGACGCTTAACCGACTGCGCCACCCAGGCGCCCCGGAATTGGTCTTCTTGAACTTATATCCTTGGCTCCTATTTCCTATTCTATTTTTTTTTAATGTTTATTTTTGAGAGAGAGAGAGAGCGCGCGTGCACACACACACACACACACACACACACACACACACACAGTGAGAGGGTGACAGACAGAGGATCTGAAGTGGGCCCTGTTCTGACAGCAGAGAGCCAGAAACGGAGCGTGCGCTCACAAACTGTGAGATCATGACCCAAGCTGAGTTGGACACTTAACCAACTGAACCACCCAGGCTCCCCCTATTTCCTGTTCCAGAAGCTTCCAGTCTGATGAGGAAAACAACCTATTTCTACCCCTCAAAAACAACCCAGTCTGAGGGGGAGACACAGCCCTGCCCTCAGGGAGCACCTGAGGGAGGAGGCAGCCCTGTGTTCGCAGAGTTCGCAAGCCCAGCTCCTCTGGACCATGTGAGAGAAATGGAGGGGTTCCTCTGTGTTCTGAAGCACCCACTTCTGCCCTGGGCCTGGCTCATCCTTCCCATGCCAGGAAACCTCCTTCATTCTTCACCTGCTCAGTGTGTCAACATTTGATTCATTTCCCTTGAATGCTTGTTCCTGGTTCCCAGAAGGTGTCTGTGTCTCTTTCCTTGCTTCCGGTCTCTCCTGGAACCAGGGAGTGCATGTCCTGAGGGCATGGGGGAGATGGGTGCCTCCTTGAGAATCCCCCCTGCAAGACACAGATTCTGCGAGCAACACTCAGACTGAGCTGGGCTGAGCAAGGGTGGGCCAGAGTGCTGGTCTGTATGGGCATCTGGGGGTTGCCCTGCCCTTTTCCCAAGCAGCGCATTGGCAGTGAGAGCGCACGGGCAGGAGGCCTCTCCTCACTTGCGGATCTCAAGTCAGTGAGTCTGACCTGGAGGCGGTCGAAGGACGGGAGGCCTTGAGTATTCTCAGAGTTCCAGAGGTCATTGACCTGGGCAAGGGTGAACCTGAGGTTGGGCAGGCCGGGGCTTATCCGCACACAGGCTGTGTTTCCTTCTAAGCAGAAGGTGTGCCCTTGGCAGAACTAGAGGCACCCATCCCCATTCCCAGCCAGGGGTCCTCAGCATCCTTGAGGCAGGCCAGGCTGTGAGGCCGGTGGGCTACAGCCAACCACACCCTACCCTGCCCCAGGAAGGTGCTCACTCCACCCCACCCCTGCCTACATTCCCTTTTCTTTCCCCACTGGCAGTGGGGTCCTAGGGGTCTGGACCAAGCCTTTGAGGCTAGAACAGTACATGGGGATGGAATGATGGAAATCTGGTTGGGAGAATTGGGGGTGGCAAGGGAGTGAATCCCTTGAATACCCTGTTTGTCTTCCCGTCTCCCATCTTGACCTCCTCCTCCCAACCTGGCTGTGAAATTGAGAGGGAGACCCCAGCTGCCTATGGGGTCCCAGAAACTCCAGGTGGGGGCAGCGGCCGCTCTGTCATGAGGGTCTGAGATTCCTAGCCGCCAGCACCTCAGAGGTACAGAGGAAGGGTCTTGGCATGATCCAGTCCAATGCCCTCATTGAACAGTAGGGTAACTGGGGCCTACAGAGGTTTTTTGAAAACATCCTGGAGAAGCCACAGAAGAGAGGGCCCTGGGACTAGGACAGAGGGCCCTGGGACTAGGACCTAAAAAGCAATTTGCTGGGATGATGCGAGGTTAGGGTGAAAAAGGTGGGAAAGGAGAAAGATATCCAATGGGGAGAGGGGCCAGTGGTGTTTGCCCAGAGTATCAGGCCTGCAGGACAAAAAACAAAAAAACAGAAAAAAAAAAAAACAAAGCATTTGGGATCTTGGAAGACAAGACCTCAAGTAACCCCACGGCTCAGCGGTCAGCCCCCTAGGAAATGTCCTTTAGTCAGCAGCACCTTTGCCTCAGCACCTTTGCTCTGCGGCCCAGAGTGACTTTGTGCAAGCCACAAGGGCCTCAGTGTCCCCATCTGTAAGAGGAGATTGGTACCCAGCCTTCTTAAAGAACTTCCCATCTCTGTATGTTTATATCCAGAGGCCCAACGACATGATACTTTTGAGAGGCTTTTCTCTCTCTGGCGTTTCTCCCTCTCCCTGGGAGTCCATTTCTGCATCTGTAAACTGGGGATAAAACGTCATACGTCTCTCCCAAGCTTGTTGTGAGGCTTCAATGAGTTAATATATGTAAAGCAACTAGAGCCTGGCACATAAAAAGCTCTTAATAAATGTTACTTATCATCATCATTATTAATAATTAGGAGAGTAGCTGTCCTTGGCCTGTAGTGGGTTTCTTTTTTAAAGAATGGCCTCAGGAAAGGGCCTCCGTGGGGGCACTTTAAAGGCAGCCCGGCTCCAGGGAGGCCCACATCCAGGCTGGAGAGCCCAGAGGACAGTGAGACCCAGGCCTCGGAGCCCCTGGAACTTCAGGGCAGGACCACTGAGGTGGCACAGGGTTTCTGGGCCTTGCGCCCCAGAGGGAGAGCCAGCCTCCCCCTCCCCCCACCTCAGCTGGAGGCACCCTGCTGGGAGGCTGGCTGGAGATAGGGGAACAGCGAGAGGCATCCCGTGGAGGGCTTTCAAGAGGCTGCCCTGCTCAGGGTCAATATTTGTTCAGCTCTTGGGCTGGCGTGGTCCATCACTGCCTCTGGTCTCGCATTCCAACCATCGCACCCCTATCTCAGGAACGCGCTCCCATTGACTTAGGGGACCACGCCCGACATCGGTAGCGGTCTGCCCTGGTCTGCTGCCGCCACCACCCCTATTCCCAGGCAGGTGCACGGAGGATGCAGGCCAGGTGTGGGCTCTGGGCCCTGCCCCATCTGCTTCCCCACGTTGCCAACTGCAATCAATGACAAGACCTTGCCTACTTGCCGCTGAGATTCCTACTGAAATCAGATAATTACTTGAGCAAACATTTCCTGAGCACCTACTGTGTTCCCAAGAAGGTATCCCTTTCCACCTCCCTCACTAAAAAGAAGGAAAGGCTTCTTCTAGGCCCCTGAGAAGCTCGTAATCAAACAGATTTTTCTCAACCGTGAATAACGTCTAGGGCCTCATTTCAAGGGGAAAATATTCTCATGGGGCCCCAGTAAGCTGAATTCAGGTTTGCTTAGATATATGCAGACATACAACTGGATATAAAATGCCTTTCACTTTTAGCTTATGCACAACTCAAAAACGAAAATCAACTTGCGGTTTAAGTACAAAGAAAACAATACGAGCGCAATCGATTTCAAACGAGGACATACACTCTAAACCATCGCTTGCGGTGTGAACAGCCCAGGGACCGCCAGAATACAGGGTTTTCCTTCCTTTGAAGGAGGGGACGGGGAGTCCTTGGCGCTTACTGGACCGAATACCTTATTTACATATTAAGCCCCGCCCCTGATCTTTCCTCCTTGGCCCAGGACAACTGGTCCTAATAAGGTCAGGGGCAGAGAGCTGAGGCTAGCCTTTAAATGCCAAGGCCCTGAGGGGTAAGGAGGAGGTCTGAGGACAGGATTAATTGCAGCCAGGTTCTAGCCAGGCCTTCCCCTGGTCCCTTGACCGTGTCCAGAGCTCTTGACTTTCACCCATTAGCTCATTTGCGTCTTATCCCAAGGTGGAGAAGTGGGCAAGGCAGGTTGGTTCCAAGTCTCATGAGTTATTACCCTGTGTCAGTGAGGGAAGGCATGAATTTTTAAATTTCTATTCTTATTTTTTCCCTTTTCTCCCCAAAAGGTAGCGTACTTTACACATAGTTCTGGACCTTACCTCTTCAGTTCATTCCACTTTGGAGGGCTCTTGACAATGATATGTAAAGCATGTCTGGATTCCCACCCCCCCTCATTTTTTTTTTACAGCTGCATAATATTCCATTGTATGGCTGATCTGTCATTTATTCAACCAGTCCTTTGTTGAGTTAGGTCATTTCCTTCTTTAGTTTTTACAAACAATGCTGCAGTGAATAACCTTGTACATGCGTCATTTCCCACGTACTAGGTATATCTGCGGCATCAATTCTCAGACCTGGAATTGTTGGTCAATGGGTATATGCATTTGTAATCTTGATACATATTGCCAAATTGTTCTCCACAGAGATTTGAACAATTAAACTCCCGCCAGCAATGGATGAGTGTGATCATTTCCCCACAGCCTGGCCAATAAAATGTGCTATCAAGAAAAAAAAATTTTTTTTTTTTTGGATTTTTACCAATCTGATAGGTGAAAAATTATATCTTACTATAGTTCTAGTTTGGACACGCTTTTATTTACAAGGTGTCCGGCGGGGAGTGAAGGATTTCCCAGGGCCAAGCTGTTGAGGCAGGGCCCAAGCTCCTGACCTTATTTGCTTTAATGTGTGGACACCTGGCCCAGGGGGAGACTCTAACTGTGGCAGGACCCACCCAAGTCATCTCCAGATCCGAAGGCTCCTGGAAAAGTCACATCAGCTTATCCTCACCTATGGATGGGTTGGGTGGGGCCTTGAGTGTATTCTCCCAAAACATGACCAGGTCGCTGGGACCTCACACTAGTGGGGAAGTTTCCCTGAGGTTTAACCTCCTTCTCCAAAGACTATGCCTTTTTTCCAGGCTGCTCCCCTATCGTATGGGAAAATCACAAGATGAAAGGCGCCAATGAATGATTAGATGCTCATAAGCCCCTTCTGGTCTTGCTAGAATCACAATATCCATGGTGTTCCTCAGGACCAGAGACCCCGTAGAAGGAAGAAGCAAGGTTAACTTCATGATTTGTTCTATGTGAACCCACTCCTGCTCCCGGGGATTACCGCTCTTCCCTGAGATTCATTCCTCAAGGTGAGGTCAGAGACAACCTCACCCTAAATGTGTGAGCCTGGCATTGCTGAGGCATGGGAGGCTCAGAGAAGGGGCAGTGTAGGATGTTATCCCCCCTGGAAACTGCCTGAATGTTCAGATGCTGGGCCTCCTTCCTTCTGAATGCCATAGTGTTTATAGCAACACCTTGGCCCTAGCCTGGGACCTCAGAGCAGCTTAGTGTGATTTGTGGGTCAGCACCCCAGAATCTCTGGACTGAAGAATCTTGGACACAAAGCAGCTCACACTTAGAATACAAAACACCAGAGTTGAGGGGTGCCTGGGTGGCTCAGTCAATTAAGCACCTAACTCTTGATTTCAGCTCAGGTCATGATCTCACGGTTCGCGAGTTCGAGCCCTGCATCAGGCTCTGCTCTGACAGCACGGACCCTGCTTAGGATTCTCTGTCTCCTCTCTCTCTGCCCCTCTCCCGCTCCTTCTCCCTCTCTCTCCCTCTCTCTCTCCCCCCCCCAAATAAATAACCTTTAATAAGTAAATAAAACACCAGAGTTGAAGTGACCCTAGACAGTACCCAGTTCCTTTATGGTACAGCTGGGGAAACTGAGTCACATGTAGGGTAGAGACTCACCCAATTTCCCCTAACTAGCAGATGGCAGAACCAGGCGGGACACAAGCATCCGGCCTCCCAGGCTAGGCCTCTCTGAGCTCAGTTCCAAAGGGTGGGGTCTGAGCCTCAGGACAAGCCCTTTCTGGCTGAGGGTGGGTGCCCAGGATGGTGGGTGCCACTGCCTGGCTGGCTGCCAGCTAAGGCAGGACCCCCAGAAGCCAGGGTGGACAAGGGCATTTACAGAGCCCACTGTCAGCATGCCGAGATTTGCTTCCTGCCTGCTTTTAATTGCACCTAATGATCAGCAGAGGAACCGAGAGAAACCCTGGCCCCTTCCTTCTGCCTCCCTCCCTTCTCCAGACGTGGGGAGAGGGGCAGGTGGAGGCCTCGGTCTTCCCAGAAATCAGCCTAATCCCCTTGCCTGTCTTGGGAAAGCTCTTAATGAGGCTTGTTCCAAAGGGCGGGGAGGGAGGGGGCAGGGGGCTTGCTTCTCTGCCAGTGCATGGAATTTCTGAGAAGCCCCTCCCCCCCCAAGATGCCAAGCCCCAAGTTTAGCTGCCAAGGATCTGGATTCAAGGAAAGAGGAACCTGTGAACCAGGCATGGAAAAGGGAAAACCCCTTGTGGCAGGGATAAGATGTGTCACTCAGTGCTTCCTCAATGTTCTCTCGATTGGTCGCCCTATTTCCAGTGTCCCCACCTTTGCTTGTGTCCTTCCTTCTCCTGGGAATTCCGTCTCTATTGCTGGCTGCCTGTTCCACCCTGGCCCGCCCAGAATGGCCCAGTTCAAGCCACCTCCTCAGGAACCTTCTGCCACTGCTCCAGCCCGGTGAGCTTTCTGCTCTTTGAACCCCCCATGGCTGGGGCATAGATGTTGCTCAATAGACCCTCATTAATTAGAATATGTTGAGCACCTAACATATGTCAGTATCTCGGGCTGGTTCCTCATCGAGATGAGGATTTGAGCGCCAGTAGCTGATTTGGGAGGTGATCCCATGAAAGGGTCGGTGGTCAGGGAGTGAGGAAGTGAGGCAAGGAAAGGAAGGAAGCCAATAAAATATGTGTGATTGGGCAGGTGCCCACTGCGGGCTGCAGCTGGGGACCCCCTGGAGGCTGGGTAGAAAAGTCACCTCAAAGTGACCACCCAAGGGGAAGTGAGCTCAGGTATTATCCCTCCCCCACCGTGCCCCCAATCCTGTGATCATTGGTTGAGGGGTCCTGGGGAAGGGGAGGGGTTTGGCATCACTCCCTGGCACTCCAGACCTGCCCTGTATGTGAAGCCGAGAGGCTCAAAACATCGGCACGGGGATACAGGTGAGTATGTCCGTGTCTGTGCGTTCTGGTGGCTGGGGATCCAAAGATGAGTATCGCAACCCTGTAAGAGTCCACAGTCTAGCAAGGGAGCAGAGGGTTAAACACATCATGCCAGCACGACATGGTAAATACCAGAATGGAGGTTTCCAGCTTGGGCTGTGGGAGTTAGAGGTGAGACACAGGAACAGCCGGAGACCCAGGGAAGATGTCCTGGAGAAGAGAAGAGAGCTGGAGCGTGGGGGGATGGTTTGTTGTCGGGCAGAAAAAAGTGGCAGGGAGTTCCACGGAGCACGGCAAAGTCCCGAGGGTGGTCGGGGGCACGTTGAGCCCGTTGTCAGCTGACGTCACCAGCTCTGCCACCATCTCTGCCCTAGCATCAGGGTCGGCTCAAGTTCAAACGAATTTTGAGACGGCAACTAATCTCAACATTAACCTGGAAGGACTGGCTGATGTTGAATTTGCAAACACAGCGACGGTTGCTCATTTAAGGAGCTTAGTTAGCAATGTGTCACCCAGACTCTTTAAGTAGATCAGTGGTCTCCAAAACAGGGTGGGCAAGACTGGTCCATCAATATTTGGGAAGGCGCTGGAAGCTTACTTCTATTTATTTTTTCTTTCATCCTTTTAAAATGTCTATTTGGGGCTGTGTTTTTCAATAATGTACATAATGTATTAGTATGGCAGTGCGTGTACGTTGAAACAAAAAAAATACATATGCGGGCACACATCACACACTTTTTATTAACAGAGGCACGTGATCAAAAGAATCAGGAGCCTATTGAAGTGGATGGTGGCTGGGGCCTGCTTGGGATGTGCCACAGGAAGAAGTTTCTAAGAACCTGCTGTTTTCTACCCATCAGCAAGAGGTTCGGGTTGGGCTCTCCAGTGGCATCCCCAGTGCTTTGTCAATATCCCTGTGCCCACTGACCCATCAGGGGTTTGCACCCTCTTTGGTTGCAGGAGCCTCTGTTTGGAGCTGTTTCCATGGTAACAAGGCTGAAGCCATCATTTGCTGTCTCTGCTCCCGGGCCCCCTTCCCTCGGCCCTGAGGTTCCCAGGCCTGGCCCAGGCCCCATGTGCTCATGCTTTCTGGCTGATTCACAGCCTCCCCAGCCCCACTCCAGCCCCTGCACCTTGTCCTGGCCTGGCCCCTCTGTCCCTGACTGATGGCTACAGTCACTAATTACCTTAGTCATCTTTCCATCCATGCTTGTTGAGCTAATGGGGAAGGCAAACAGAAATCTCAGCACATGTGGAAAATTCCTGCTGACATGGCTAGAGGCCGTGCCCAGATTTGGGGGGGGGGGGATAAGACCTTCCCCTTTGAGGCTGCAGGGATGGACCCCCAGTGCCGAGCACTTCCCATTGTTTAATCAGGGGGGTGAAAGGCAGCTTTCCTGGTCAGCGCCCTGTCCCCCAGCTGGAGGTTCATCTTATCAAACATGAAGCAAGGTTGGCTCCGAGTGGGGGGACAGGGGGGCATTACTCAGGCCTGGGGCCATCTCCAGGTGGGACTCAGCTCTGGGCCCCCTAGGATGCCCAGCTGGCCCAGTCAGCTGACTTGGGAGGGTGGGGCCTTGGCCTCAGGCTCCCTCACACCTGAGGCCTGTTAATAATTACCCCTGGGGAGGGCAGGTCCCCAGAAGACATCACTAATGAGCCAGCTAAGTGACAGCTGGACCCTTTCCTCCTCACCTGCTCTGCAAAACAAGATCTGGCCAAGGAATTATTTAACCCTCTTTGGGCTGGGAGCTCCCTGAGGACAAGGGCCGTATCCCTTCCTCAGATGGGGCTCCCTGAGTCCTTGGAGACTTCTTCGTTGTCAGTGCCAGACTTCTGTTCTTGTTGTAGATGCCGGAATTTCTGCCTGGCGTGGGTCCATCCTCACCCGTAGAAGGTTGCCCTGCCTGGTACTTGGTACTCAGTACTCGGTACTCGGTACTCGGTACTCAGTATAAGTAGAGCTGTCCAAGAGAATAGATGGTGGCAGTGTTCTGGATCTGCGCTTTGAATACAGTAGCCACCAGCCACCCGGGCACTTAAACTGTGCAGGCGAATGACTGCATTTGTAAAACCTAATTTTCATTACTTTAAAATTAAATGGCCACATGTGGCTGGTGGCTACCATACTTCACAGCACAGGTCTATAAAGTTTCACCGGGGGGGACTTGAACGGGTGACAAGCAAATTTATGCCACACGACACTCCGAGCTGCCTTGCCATTGGTGAGTGAGAACCCCTCTGGTTGCCCTGGAAGGCCTGAAGGGGTCCAAGGTCATTTTCTTTGGAGAAGCCTCCGAGGAGGCTGGGGGGTTTCCTCCCCCAACCTCAAGGACCCCCCCCCCCCCAGCAGTTGAGGGGCCCGGAGGAGCAGGGAGCTGGCCAGAAAGCACCTGTTCTTAATGAGGGTCCCCAAGAGCCAGGCCGCCCTCCCTCCACAGGGCACGGGGCTGTCGCCGCCTGAATGAGGGAGATTTATGGAAAATCCTCTCACACAACAGGCGGATTTTCCAAGCCTCATTGGCTGCTCTGGTTTGAGCCTTCATTAAGGAGAACGGGGGACAATGGAGGAGGTGGGGGTGAGGCCCTGGGTGCATTCAGCTCTCTATCATTCGGCACTGGAAACTCCATCATCGCCTGCTCCCCCCTTCCTTGCTGGAAGAGAGGTCACACTCTCTCTCTTTTTAATAGTAATAATAAAAGGGTCACATCCAGCAAAGTCAGCCTCCGCCTTCCAGGAGCATCTTTCTTGCATTTTAAAGGTTTCCAGAGGAGACATCCTGTGGTTTTGCTTCACAATCCCCTAAGCCTTGTAATGCACAGCCTGGAAGTTCTTCCTTACAGCTAACCTGATTGTATCCTGCTTTAGGTTCGACTTAGTAGGATTTCTCTCCCCGCTTTAAAGTTATAGCGACATTTCAAGGTGGCGAGGGCAAATGTGTGATTTCCCGATGAAAAACGAGGAGTCACCATCGACTGGAGCTGAGAGACCCTGAAGATTTGCAGGCCCACCCCCCTCCCTGTGCATTTAGAGAGGACCATGATCCCTCCCCCCCCCACCCCAAGTGGGTAGTGACAGAGTTTGAGCCAGAACACGTGGTCCAAGCTGGTGCCTGTCTATGCACTGACGGCTTCTGATGGGGCACATCTACAATAAATATCCAGGGATCCCTCCTGAAGAGAGAGCAATTCTTTTTTTTTTTTTTAATTTTTTTTTAAGTTTATTTATTTTTGAGACAGAGAGAGACAGAGCATGAACGGGGGAGGGTCAGAGAAAGAGGGAGACACAGAATCGGAAGCAGGCTCCAGGCTCTGAGCCATCAGCCCAGAGCCCGACACGGGGCTCGAACTCACGGACCGCGAGATCGTGACCTGAGCTGAAGTCGGACACTTAACCGACTGAGCCACCCAGGCGCCCCAAGAGAGAACAATTCTTAAGCCAAAGGAATGGATTTCCAAGAGTGAAGTATTAGGGTTTATTCCACAGATGCTTCTTTTTGTCCTAAAGCCCCTTCTGGAAAGTACTTACTATGTGTAATAGAGATCAGTGGAAGTGTGTTAGAGGAGGTAAGGCTTACCATGAGCCTTTCAGTGTGGTAAGGCTGGGTGGAAGAAGAGAGGGGTGAGGCGTTCCCAAGGGCAGGAATAGCTGGGGCAAAGACCCAGGAGGACCACGAGCAGGATCCTGGGAGGAAGCCCTTCCCCTGGGTTGGGGACAGGAGACTAGGTATAAAGTAGATAGGTACAGCCTGTTCCCTGAGATGGTGAGGTGTCCCAATCCTGTGGGGTAACTCGCCTTGGAAGAACTGGCTGGAGCAGGCGGCGTTTATGGTTTTCCCTCTCCTGGGGGCAGCCAGAGCAAGCCAAGTTTACAGTTGCTCAGAACTCTATAAACACACTTGGTGAATGTGTGCATATGTGAGTGCATGTGTAGACAAGTGCCCTCGCCATCTGACCTTCGCTTCCAAGGCTGTGTGGGCCCTGACCACCCTCACCTGGTGAAGATGCTCCATCCAGCCGGGTGCCGTTTGCTCTCTTGGGCCTGGTGCCACTTCCTGACGGGGTCAGGAAGCATGGACATCATGGGATCTTGGGGGCCTTGGAGGTTTCCTGGGGCTGCAAGGCCTTGGGAGGATCTTGGAGAATGGGTGTGGGGAGTGGGGAGGAGGAAAGGCAGGCACTCCAGCCTGGGGACAGCAGGAGCATATGTGAGTATGACGGTTCGTGCGCGCGTGTGTGTGTGTGTGTGTGTGTGTGTGTGTGTGTGTGTTCATTTGGTGGGACAGCGGGGAAGCGTGAGCCTTGGGTACCAGGAAGAAAGCGAGTGGGAGGTGGGAGGATTGACTGGAGGTTTTCTAGCTTTGGGGAAGCCTTTTCTTTATAACTGACCTGATGGTGAAGAGAGTGGTATTCCAGATCCTGTTAAGAAATCACGAATACAAAAAGCCCAACCTCCTGTCTGGAACATAGGCCTCCATGTGTTTATCTTATTATTGTTAGTAATTATAATACGACACAGAGCTATTTACTGCTGTTGTGACTGGGTCGCCAGAGCACCGGACGTTCTGAGCAGCGCTGAACACGAGTAGAACAGTGGCTGGCGTTAGGACAGCCTGTGGTCTCAATTAGGGGTCAGTGGTGGTCAGGGTTAGGGGTCAAGCTGTGTCCAGGGTGGAGTGAGCCTGTGGCTGAGATAAAGGGTCAGTCGTGGTTATGGCTGGCTGTTGGTCAGTGGCCAGGGTGAGGGTCAGATGCTGACGAGGGACTGTTTTCTTTGTGTTAAGCTAACGGCTCTGGAAGAAGCTGACCTTGTCTCAGAGGCATTATCCTCAGAGACCAGAGCCTCTGTTTAAGAGAACTCCAGAGGAGCCCAGAATTTGTAGGAGAAGCTCCATAGACCTGGGTTTTGGTGTTAGCTCTGCTAACTTAGGAGCCAAGTCCCAGGCAAGTGGCCTCACTTCTCTGAGCTTCTGTCCTGCCTCTGTAGGAAAGCACCACTATCTGCCTACCTAGAGGGTCAGTTCTTTGTGACTGAGCATCCTCTTATATAAGCTCAGGGGCGCCCTGGTGTTCAGTCGGTTCAGCCGAGTCTGACTTCGGCTCAGGTCATGATCTCGTGATCCGTGAGTTCGAGCCCTATGTCGGGCTCTGTGCTGACAGTTCAGAGCCTGGAGCCTGCTCCGGATTCTGTGTCTGGCTCTCTCTCTGCTCTCCCCCCGCTCCCCCCACCCCCCCAGCTCACACACACACACACACTCTCTCTCTCTCAAAAGTAAACAAACATTAAAAAAATTTTTTAACATCATCTGATTGTCGCTCTCACTCCAGCCCTCCTATATTTTGAATTAACTGGTGTGGGGGTGACATGGGCAGCAGGAGTTTTGGAAGCTCCCTAGGTGATTCTAACGCGCAACCAAGTTTGGAAACCCCTGGGTAAAAGCCCATCCTAATTAATGAGCTAAAGAGAATGAGTCTTTAAGCAGCCACCTGAGGTGTGGGTAAAACCCACCAGCTGGCCCCAGGCCCTGTCCTGGCAGATGTCTGACCGAGGGAGGTAAGGTGAGAGCAGCAAGAGACTCCAGGAAGAGCTTTCTAACTTAGCCTTCTCCACGCCTCTGTTTCTCAATCTGTACAATGGGCTTAAAATTATATTAACCTTATGGCAGTTGTTGGGGGACTGAAGTGGGATAAAGCACATTGTAAGTTGTAATAATTGGTACCAGCCAGCTGAGAGATATTGACTGAATATTGGGGATGTGCGTGGAGAAAGGCAGGGTCCCTGGAACCCCCCTTCAGATCTCTCCTTACCAGAAATTCATGGCCGATTTATTGATAGTCTGAAGCCAGGGGCATGGACAACATGGCCCCGGTGAACCCAGAATCTCCTGGCCCTGAATAGGATCTTTTGGGGGGTATGTATCCCGTTTCACATATTGTCCCCCTAAATATACTCACATTACTTTGACCGTGTGGTTCTTTTTCTATTTCAGGGAATACCATCCCTATAATAACCTGTAGGGCGAGTGGGGGTTGAGGAGACGGCGTTCTGCCTCTTCTCACTCTCTGCAGGGCTAGGGTAGGATGTTATGGAGCTCCCGGAAGCTTCAGCTCAGGTGTAGAGGCAGCTCCTGGCCAGGTTTCCAGAATCTTGGTCCTCAGGGAAAGTGGAGTTTTCTCCTGTGGCCTGTGTGCCTTTAAGACTTGGAGAAGGATGGGGGCACCTGACTGGGGAAAATTCCAACCAGTGGGTTCCTTTGAAATGGAAGTGACATCTAGTGGTTTGAGAAAGAACTGCCAAGCTGGCCCCCCAGGCCCAGGCTGGCCCTTGGGGGGCGTCCCTTTGCTGGCCACCGAGCCCCTCTTCCCCTGGGCCACACCCTGCTGGAGGGGTTTACACCCCCAGCAATGGGCTCTCCATGGCAATGAGGTTGTCCTGCCCAGAAACAAGACTGAAACCCCTGCCCAGGCCCAGGTCCTTGCACTCAGGCCCAGGGCAGCCGGGAGGGGCCCAGGAAGTATGTCCCTTTCCCAGTGTGTCAGGGCTACAGTGTAGAGTCCCAGGTGAGCCAGACCCCTTGGGCTTCCTGTCCCTTGATTCCGAGGAGCTGTGTCCTGGGTCCAGCCCCACAGAGGTCCTGTGCAGGCCATAGTGCTGAATCATCGGAAATCTGCGGCCAGGCGGCTGTTATGCAACGGCCCCACCACTGGCCTGCTGGGGTCAGCTACAGGCCTTTCAGGCAGGCGAAAGGCCTCGGGGGTTGCATGCACCGAGACTTGGAGGTGTGTGAAATAGGGGCCTGAGCAGAGCCTTGGCTTTGGAGCCAAAAAGGACGGATGTGGGAGGGGGACAGTCTCCAGCCTACGGCTCCCCAAGGTCTCGGACTTGAGGAACCCTAGTCCGAGGGGGGAGACACAGCCCTCCTCTCAAGTATTGTCAGTCAGAGTCGGAGAGGGGGGTGGGACACGGCCATGGCCTCAAAAATCCCAATCTGAGGGTCAGACGTAGACATGGCCTTAGGGAGCCCATCTGAACTGGAGACAGTCCCGGCTTCACAAAAATCCTAGGTGAGGGTGGGGGCAGGAAAGAATGACGCACGCCTGAGGAACAGGCTGATGACCCTTGAAAAACTCTGGGTAAGTCAGGGCAGATGATTATAGGGTAGCTGAGCCCCAGCGACTGGGCTGCAAGGGAGCAAGTTAACAGCCTCTGGGGTTAAGTAGCAAGTACTCAGGGGAGGCAATGCCTTTAAAAGTGGCAGGAAACCCCTGCCCTCCCTGTGTCTCTACCTGGTATTTTCCCCCAGGCATCTGGCTCACGGGATGAGGGACCTCAGTCCATCTCAGGCCCTGAACTCAGTGGCGCCAGGGCCTGAGTAGATGATAAAAGGGACTAAACAGGATTGGGAGGGTTTGCTGGTATTGCCTGGGCACCTGGCATACCTTCATTTCGTCCCCATCTGCTGTGGTCCCGCCCTGCCCCCTGCCCTGTCCTACCCAAAGGCGCAGCTGCTTCTGGCCTCAGCTCTACAGTTCTGGAAGCTTCCTTAGGCTCCTCCTCTACAGTCCTAGGCTCAGGCACATTCTTCTGGGTGAGGAAGCATCTGTTCCAGAGGATGAGTGTTTCAAGGTTGACTTCCTGAAAAAGCTATGCAGTTGGCTTCCTTCTAAGAGACTGGAACACCTGGCATCTTGTAGTCTCTAGAATTCCTGAGATAGAAAATGCTTGTTTAACTTGATCTTGTTGGGGTGCCTGGGTGGCTCAGTTGGTTAAGCTGGCTTCTGTGTCTCCCTCTCTTTCTGCCCCTCCCTGACTCACACTCTGTCTCTCTCTGAAAAGTAAATAAATGTCGAAAAAATAAAAATTAAAAAAATTAAAAAAAAACCCCAAAACCCTTGGTCTTGTTCATTTTTATCTCACAGAGGGTACGATACGGACACGGTGAGACAAAAAATTCAAGTACAGTCAGAGTTGGTGAATCTAGGTGAAGGGTATAGGCAGTTCTTTGCAACTTTTCTACAAGCTTGAAATGACTTCAAAATAAAATAAAAAGCTACAACCAAATTCACACAGAAATGTAAGCCTCTCTCCCATCTTTTCCTCCGGCTACTACTTAGTTCCCTTTCTTGGAGGCCCCCAAGTTACCGGTTTCCTGTACAGCTTTCTAAAGATAGTCCAAGATACATTTATAACCTTTTTTCCCTCCATACAAATGATGGCATCCACCCCCCCCCCCCCCCCCCCCCACTGCTCTGCATTTTGGCTCTTTCACTTAACAAGCTATCTGGGAACTACATGATGTTCGTACACATAGAGCTGTTTTGTCTTTTTTTATGGCTCTAGTGTGTTCCCTTGACCCGCTGGTTCAAATTTTCATTGGGAAGATACCGTCTCATGAAGAGGGAAAGAACGTAAACTTTGGAGTTTAGATCCCTGCTCGGCTACCAACCAGTTTGACTGTTGCTGAGCCAGTGAGTTAATCTCTTGGTGACTCAGTTTCCTCCCTTGTGGCCCGGGGGGTCACTAACGGCGTCTACCGCAGAGCGTTTTGTGCACATTCAATGAGATAATACTTGCAGAGGGCTTAGGACTCGGCCTGGCATGCAGTAAGCACTCAATAAACGTTCGCTACTACTCCCGAGGTAATTTTGCCAGACCCCCTTTGAGAGTGTGGGGCTGTTTCCAGGCTTTTATTACGATAAACAATGCCTCACACGAATATCCTTGCCGGCACACCACTTGGCAACTGCAGGGCTGAATCTGTAGGGAAGGTGTCAGGGAGTGGAGTTGCTGGGTCAAAGGCCGCGTGCATTTTTTAATTTGGAAAGGCACGACCAGGTTGTCCTCCGTAGGGGGTCCCAGCCCCACTACCACAGTTGCGTTTGAGCCTCTTTCCCCAAGAGCCTTGCCAACACAACTGTGTTTCACTTGAACACAGCCCGTCTCAAATCTATTGGGGCACAGAAGCCTGTTACAGAGCTTCGTGGGGGATCGCTTGGCCTTCGAGCCCTCTCCCCTCACCAGCCAATCAAGTCTGTGAGGGTACTTGCTGGGAGAAGCCAACCCACGATGAAGGCCGGCATGGTCTACAGCTTGCAAAAGTCTCTTCAGGCTGGCTTTGCCAAGACTCACGCATAGGCACCCGTTCTACACACGGGTAGAGCCCTTATAGGGCTCACCACACGTTTATACGTTGGTGATGGCTGTTTTTTTCTGGGCCCGTGAGCACATCACAACGGTTGGTTCAATCTAATAAGACTTTAGATTGTGCTTGCTGTCGCCATTTCGTTTCTGAGCCGGGACTTGCAGCTTCTAATCACATTTTTAACATTTTATCACACATACGAAGGCACACAGACAATGCCAGTACACAATTAGCTGTGATCATGGGGGAGGCCTGATCATTCTACCTGGAGTTAGACTTCCTGTTGTGGATAACCTATAAACCAACCTCTCTGCCTTCTCTTCATGGAAAATTGGAGTCAATTATAAAAAAAAAAGAAGAAGAAGAAGAAGAAAGAAAGAAAAGTAGACCGTGCATTGAGAAACCTGTCATCTGAACACTGAAACCTCACCAATACAAAATATATCTAAAGGGTGAGTCTTTCTTTACAAAACAGTTTCTACTGAGTTAATTTTAGTAGATTTTTACTGAAGTCCTTTTAGAGGATTAAGACAGGTAGAGGATCATTTGAGGGTGGCAGCTTGGGGCAGGAGAGCAGGCCTGTTGTATCTCTCAGTGACCTGAAACATTCTCCTTGCCCACGGCCTACGTGTACCCTGATCTCCACAGGCCCGGGCTGGAGTGCTCCTTTGTGATTCACTCTGATTTAGGCTGGTGTGCCAAACTTCCTAGGACTTTTTGTGGGCTCCCTGGCCCAGTCTGGCATCAAAGCCTCTGATGCCTCTTTTCCCTCCAGTGACCTTGCAGATCTGACAAATGCCAAGGACTTCGCCTACGCTAGATCTGGTATAGAGTCTGTCCCAGGCTGCTCAAAGTGGTGGAAGCAAGTTGGCTGCTTCTCCAGAAGCCCCTCGGGGGGTCAGGTTTAAGGTGAGGGTGCCCTTGAGTGAAGGTCAGCTGTTTAATAAACTTTGTCTTTACCTCATGACAATACACATGCAGAAAAGTGCACAGATCATAAGTACAGAGCTCGGTGATTTTTTTTTTTTTAACTTGCATCTCATGAGTTTTATATGCAATTGTTCATTCAGATCAAGAAAGTGAGTGCTACCAGCTTCCCACAACTCTTGCTCAATGTCCCCCACCCACCCACCCCCCACCCCCGCCAGCTGTCTCCCCATCAGAGGCAGGCACTCTTCCGTCTTCCGTTCCTGACAGTTAGCATTGCCTGGCTTTGGAACATCATATGCATGGAATCACATCGCGTGTACTCGATTGCGTCTGATTCCTTTTGCTCAACATTGTGAAATTCACATGTCGTGAATTCACCAGGGTGTGCGTGCGGTTCATTTATTCTCATAGCTCTGTAGTATCCTATCCAGTGAATATACGATGTTTAATCTGTTCCACTGATAGCCATTGGGCTGCTTCCAGTTCAGGGCTATGGTGAATAATGCGGCTGTAAACACTCTTATCTACGCCTTGTGGTATACAAGTGTGCGTACTTCTTAGGTACCTAGGGGAGGAATTACTGTGCCACAGGGCAGATAGGGCCATTTTCGCAAGTGCTTTTCCCTGCGTGTCTGTCGTTCCATCCAGCTCCTCCACGTCCTTGCCCACATCACTGTCAGTGGTTTCCATTTTACCATTCCCGTGGTCAAAATGACCTTTCTGCACCACAGATCTTCTGATCACCTTCCTGCTTTTAAAAATGCCCCCAACATTTTACTGTGAAAGCTTTCCGACGTACAGAAAAGTTAAACAGTGAGGATCCATATCAACACGATCACAGCATCTAATCACACAATCAGCATCTGGTAAGGATCATTTTTTTCCACGTGTCCAACCGTCTATCTATCCATCTGTGAACTATCTTCTTTTTTTAATTGTCATGTTTCTTTAGGAAGGTGAAATTCGCATACCATCACATTTACGCACTTCAAGAATACACTCGGTGCTTCAAGTAAATTTGGGCGGTTGTGCAACCATCAGCAGATCCGGTTTTAGAATATTTCTGTCACTTGACAGAGAGTCCCCTGTGCTTAGTTCCTACCCCGGCGCCCAACCTCAGGCAACTGCTAATCTATTATCTGCTTTTTCTCTATGTAGTTTTACTTTTTCCAGAAATTTCATATAAATGAATCATGTATTGTGTGATCTTCTCTGTCTGGCTTCTTTCATTAAGCATAATGCTTTTTCTAAGATGTGTTTATATTCTTTTTTTAAACTTCATTTATTTATTTTGAGAGAGGCAGAGCGCAAGTGGGGAAAGGGCAGAGAGAGAGAGGGGAGAGAGAGAATCCCAAGCAGGCTCCATGCTGCCAGGGCCGAGCCCGATGTGGGGCTCGAACCCACAAAGCCGTGAGATCATGACCTGAGCCAAAACCAAGGATCAGGCGCTTCATCGAATGAGCCACCCAGGTGCCCCAGGCATAATGCTTTTTTTGATATTCATCCATGTTGTCGCCAGGATACTCCAGGATACGAGTTCTTTCTTATTGCTGAGTAGTATTCAGACGTGTGGATGTAACACGATTTGTTCATCCATTCTCCCGTTAATTGCCCCAGTAGGGTTTTAATGACAGGATTGCAGTCTATCATAAGGAGACCTTACCCATTTATGGGAAGAAGAAAACAGCAGAGAGAGTCAGAGACAGAGACAAAGAGAGTTAGAGACAGAGAAGGCCATATTCTTGTTGCTTCCACATCTCCTGTCCAGATCAGCACTGGGCCTCCTCCCTGTTGGGAAAATTCCCGATCCTCCTGTGCTCAACTATCTCTCTCTGAACTCTGCATACCTGGCCAGCCGCCCTCCTCGGGTATTCACAGTTCATTGCCCTGGGTTGGTATCTGTTTCATGGCTGACTGTCTCATTAAGTCCTGCAAAGTTCAGAGAGCTCAGCGCCCCGGCACATGGTTTAGGACTTGGGAAACAGTGGCCTTCAGTGCTGGGTAGGCTCTTTGAGGGCGGGAATCGTGGCTTTCGTGACTTTTCGCTGTATCTCCAAGCCCAGTAGAGCGTCAGGCACACAGGGAGGGAGAACAGTGGACAGGGCATTCGGGGGTGGGGGTGGGGACTTATACCATCAAGGCCTGAGCACCCCAAACTCAGGCCCTCTGGTGAGACCCCCATTAGGTAATGGCCCTGGGCCAGGTCTGGGGGCCACCAGAGTTTGGTGCCAAACCACAGCCGGGAGTGTCAGCATCACAAATGAGTTCCTAGTGAGCCTGGGGAGCAAGGAGGCTCCTGCCAACAGAGGTGAAGGCCGCTGGGAGAGGTTGCTGGGACCCCCAGCGGGTGAGAGGCCCGAGCGACAGCCAGGCACGCTGCTCCCTTCCCACCTCCCTTTCAGCCTGTAATTTCCATGATCCCTAATGTTACTCCAGACCCCAGGCCACCCTCTCTGCATGCTTCCGGGAGTGCTGAGGGTGCAGACTCCCAGGCCTGAGCCAGTGATGTCCCTGCCCCCCTTCTTGTCCCCGCTAAAATGACATCCTCAGACCTGAATGTGCCTCAACAGCTCCACTGTCCACGCATGTTGTGCCTGAGGTTCTAGAACATGATGGTTCTCATACTTGAGTAACCCATGCTCCAGTGCAGGAGTGGGTTCTCAGTTCAGCATATGACAACTTTGCGTGTCTAGCAAGCTCCCAGGTGATGCTCTTACTGCTGGGCCAGAGGCCAGTCTTTGAAGATTCCTGCTCTAAAGCTTTGGGCTCTCCAAGGGCTCAGCTTGGATCCTCTTCCTGCCTGGTGGCAGCTGGGGGAGGGCAGGCAGGGGAGAGGCTTCTGTTTTCCTCTCTGTGCAAGTCCCGAGAAACATTTGGATTTTAGTGACTGTGATGGGGACTGTAAGGAAGTTCACACTGGACTTGCCTTTGGCCAAAGGGCATGGCAAGACTTCCACAGAGAAGGGCAGATACAACCTCTTGTGGCCAGCATAGCGTAAAGTCAAAAACAGATCAAAGCGGGAGTGTCTGAGTATTAAAGTTAGTAAGCGGTTTCGTAAAAGAGATCATCAGCACTCACCATCTAATTTTAACTGCAGTGTCAGTAATAAACTTCGTTTTGACTTTGGAAGTGACCCCGGGAAGAAGAACTCAAAATGACACGGGTCAGGCAAGACAGTAAGTGCAATTTTTCTGACCGCATTCTAGAATGATTGTTCAGCTCAATCTTGCGGCCAAGCTGGGCCTAAAAAAAAAGGTCCTTAAGCATACTCACCCCTCAAACCCCGTCCCCTGGGGCAGATATTCTCCTTCCCATTTTACAGATAAAGAAACTGAGGCATAACAGTCAAATGGCAGATTCAGGATTCCGACACAAGTCTTTTTTTGTTGTTGTTGTTGTTGTTGTTTACGCTACCTCAGACTTTAAACCCCAAAGTGAGGCGGTGTTGCCTTTTTTTTTTTTTTTTTTTTTAAATACCGCATGTTAAATGAGATGCTCCTGAATAATTTCTAGCCAAATCGTGGACGCGTCAGGCTGAATGAAGAGTAAGGCAAGCTCTTCTATAACTCGTGTGTGTGAACCCCATCGACCCCAGCGGGCTTTAGGAGGAGAAATCCAGCATACCCGCTGTCAGAAACGACAGATTTGGAAACAGATTCTCCTATAGGTTTATCTGGGCTTAAGACAGGTAAGATCGATCAGGGACGCTGATCCACCGTGATCACTTTTAATTGTTCTTCGGCACCTGGGTGATGTGTGCTTAAACACCCAAGGGCGGTGCTTAGTGCTTGCTCAGGGGGATTAGAGATGGCGCTGTGTCAGCTGGGCCCCCTCAGCTCTCCCCGGGGCAGATGGTTATTAAGTAAGGGAAGTGTCCACATCCTCTGAGTATTTGCACACGGTCGTATGCATAGGCCCTGCTGGGGGGCACGCCAGGCGAGCAGCATACAGGATGCCGTTGCCTCCTGGGGCTGTGGCAGGGGTCCCAGGTTTGTGTTATGAATATCATTCCCGCCAATTATCACTCTGGAACGATTTCAGACAGGGGGGAAGACCAGTTATGGATTGGATGGTGAGCTCTTGGGTTGGGGTGGATGAGCGCTGGTGGCAGGGGTGAGGACGAAAATGGGGGAGGAATGGGATAGTGGGGTTTGGATGGTTGGAGGAGACACAAGAGGGTGACGATGGTGGTGGGGGGGGGGTTGGTGGTACAGGAGATGGGGTGTTTGAGGAAGGATGGTTATTGGGAGGGTAGGCGGAATAGCTCAGGGAACTGGCTGGAAGGTCCAAAGCCAGGGATGGGAATTGGATCATGGTTTGGGGTGGCTGGGGAGAGGGGAGGGTTCCCTGGAGGAGGCATGGCTTTCGGACTACCCACTCCCTCTCCAGAGGTGCCTGCCCGGGGTATTTACCAAACCTGCTCTAACAGCACAGCTGGGAGGTCCTTCCTGGCGGAGATTTAGCAAACCTGTTTCCCTAGGAGGCCTCTTTTCCCACCACAAACAGATGGGTGCTGATGTCAGCAGCAGGCAAAGCTGTAAGTCAGCACTAATGGGGGTTGTGCTCGGGGGCCCAATGGAAGAAAGGGCCCTGCCCGGCATGGCCTCCTCTGACCCCCACCCCTAAGGGGGAGGGCAAGGCAAGAGGCCATCTCGGGAGGCGTCGGCCAGGTCCATGGAGTAGGTGTGCAACCTTGGGTGGCCTGAGGCTCCAGCTTGGAGTCAGAGAAACCTGGACATGGAAATCAGAAGGGCCCTTGAAGGGCCATCTGGATCACTTCCATGCAGAGAAAAGGGAGGTGTTATGATTCCCATTTCCTAGATGAGGACACTGAGGCCTCGGGAGGGGAAGAGTTGTGCCCAGGGTCCCCTGGACAGGCAGTGGTAGAACCAGACTCAGCACGTCAGTGTCCAGACCCGTGGCTCTGAACCGTTTGCACCGGCCCCTCCTTTTGTGCACAGGTGTGGAGTGTGGAGCCGTGGGCCCACGGAGCGGGAGTCGGACAGAACCAGGTGGACTCCTGGGTCTGCCATTCACTTGAGGGTGGGTGGCCGTGGGGGCCTCAGTTTCTTCTTCTGTGTAGTAGGAGTGCTCAAATATTGCTCCTAGGGTCGGGGGAGGATCCAATGAGACGGGCATAAGTAAAGCTCCTTCTGAACGTTCGTTTTCTCCCCTCTGTGAATTCTTACTTCCGGGTGGGAGTTCTCTGTGTCCCTCAGTGTGTGTTTGTGTGTGTGTGCTGCTGTGCGTGTGAGAGCATGTACAAGACTCTGGATGAGTGTGTGTGTGTGAGAGAGAGAGAGAGAGAGAGAAAGAGAGAGACCTGAGATTCACAAATCCTGGCCAGGCAACCCCAGCAAGGGGAAGCCACAATGTTTACTGATCTTGGGAGGCATTAGAGGTTGGAGTCTCTAGGATTGGTCTAGCATGGTGGATGGTGGCAGGGGGGGTGCCTGGAGAGGGAGGAGCTCCAGGACCCCCCAGGCTGCTACAAACCCCAAAGGCTGCTGCCCTAGGAGCTGGCGGGGCAGGGCAGGGCAGGGCTGGTCTTGAAGTTGGGCAGCCCATCCTAGGGGCTTAGGTGAGTTTGTCCCCCAGCCTCCTTTGGGAAGACAGGTCCCACTGCTAGAACTGTCAGGACTGGGGAGTCAGTCCCAAAGGGGTCCCTGTGGGCATTTGTAGAACAGCCCAGTGGGGGTGTCTGACTAGGGGTTGGAGAATGGGCTTGAAGGCACCAGAAGAGAAGAAAGGAGGTAAGCCTAACCCCCAGGCCTCCAGGAAGTTCCACTTTCCTTGTAGCCAGGTATGACCCTGCCTCCCTCCGCTTGCTCTGGGAAGAAGCCTGAATAGGAATCTAGTTATTTGTGCTGGTTACTGACATTTGCATAACACGCCATCCAGGAACTTGGGGACCTAGGATGCAAATCCACTCTCCAACGCGCAGATTTTGTGACATCAACAGAAACACTGGAGCCTGGGGAATTGCTGGGGCCCAGAAAGGTCTCCCTCAGAACAGCTTCTAAATTGCCTATAATTTCCCCCATTGCATTCACAGAAGCGTGATGTGTTGCAGTCCTTGAAGGTCAAAGTTGAAGTCAGACCTCGATGGCTTTCCAGCGCAATCATCTTACTTTATAGATAAGGAAACTGAGATCCAGAGAGGAGACATGACTTGCTCAAGATTATACAGTTAGTGATAGTGTGGGGTCAGAACCTGGTCCAGCATCTTCCATATTCATTCTTTGACTTCATATGCACAGAAGCATTTATTTGGTGAGCATCCTTCATGCACACCCAGCCCACCCTCCCTAAGCACCTCTGGCTTTACTTTGCTTCATAACAGCACCTGACATTATGTATTTTGTTGTTTATCTTCTGCCCCCTCCCCCCACTATAATGAAACTCCATGAAGGCAAGAATTTGCCATATTGCCACATTATTATTTTTTTAATCTTTAAAAAAATTTTGTAATGTTTATTTTTGACAGAGAGAGAGACAGAGCATGAGTGGGGGAGGGGCAGAGAGAGAGAGAGAGAGGGAGACACAGAATCCGAAGCAGACTCCAGGCTCTGAGCTGTCAGCACAGAGCCCGAAGCAGGGGTCGAACTCATGGACTGCGAGATCATGACCTGAGCCGAAGTTGGACGCTCAACCGACGGAGCCACCCAGGCGCCCTGCCATATTGCCACATGATAAACACTGAGAACACATAGTTGCTCAATAAGGAATTGTGGGATTCATTCATTCATTCATTCATTGGCCACCTGTCTCCATTCTGGAACCTGATGACATGAGAGGAGTCTGAGCTGGCGTCTGTGCCACAGAGGTCCCTTCTCCCAAGACCCCAGCTACCTGAAGGTGGAAAGGATCAGCTTGCCTAGCTACCATGGCCAGGACACTGGAAGGTCAGCCACCCTTGGGGAGAGAGGGGCAGGGGGCCAGGTGTTCGGAGTCTTTCCTGAGAATTGAGAACTGGATCACATCCCAGAGTAGGGGCAGAGAAGCCTACCAGGTACAGAGAAGACCGGCGGTATAGACACAGCTTATGACCAGAGGGAGGGGAAAAGGAAGGTGGAAACCTGTGAAGGGTAGGAGCGGGAGCACGGAGGGTGACCCTGGGGGAGAGGGTGAATGTGGTGCTGTGGAAGGTCTGGGCACTGGGTGTCAGGTAGGCTGCAGAGGCACAGGGATGGAGGAGGAAGGGCACCGACATTCACTGGCGTTTGGGTGGGCTGGAGAGTGGGGACTAGGGCAGAGAGAAAGAAGTCCAGATTCCAGCCCCTGCAACGCATATGGTCAGATGGGAAGACGTTACTCAAACCTAAAGAAGAGCTTCGCTCGATTGGAGGCTCAGTTTTCTCTTCTGTAAAATGGTGATGATGACCCAACTCTGGGTGTGAGGGGAGATGAGCCTTGTATGAGAGGTTCTGTCTGAATGCCCTTTCCCACTGCTGGACCCCCAGACACGCCTGGCCTTGTAACCACTTCTCCCTATTCCCTGGGCACAGTCTCTGGTGAGTGGGGCTCTGGGGGCTCTGCCCCATGGAGTGGGTCACGCCCCACTCTCTCTGCTCTGCAACCCCTCTATGGTTGGTGGCCCAAGAGGTCGCCCAGTCTCCTCTGTCCAGTTGACCAGAACCCTCTGGGCTCTGGGGGTGCTGCGGGTTTCCTGGCCAGGGCCCAGGTCCCAGCCTCACTGGGGGCTGTGAGCAAGAGAGCAACAGACCAGATTTTGCAAGCCTGAAATAGTTTATGGCCAGGCTGAGGCAGGGAGGAAGGAGGGCATGGCCCCAGGAATGCAGGAGGAATGCCTGGGAGGCTTGTTCCTGCCCCCCACCCCTCCTCAACTCCCCACGGAAAAGCGCGCACAGGCTTCCCGCCACTGGGCAGCAGAGAGGGAAATGGTTTGGGCCCTAACGTTCCTGGGGCAGGGGCTCTCAGGGCCAGTGAGTGGGTATATACATGAGGGGCGGGCTAGTCTTCCTCCCTGGGGATCATCTCCAAGGAGGCCACCAGGATAGACTGGTCTGTCCCACTAACCCAGGTCAGTCTTCCCTCTGACTTGGCCGGCGGCTCCGTGAACGTGTATCTTCATTACAGGGAGTGGGGAGGGCTGTTTTTTGGCTTGAAGCAGGGCCTCTGTGTCTCTCTTTAGACTGGGAGCCCCCTGAGGCCAGGGTTTCTGTGTTCCCTTCAGGCTTGGAATTTCTTAAGGACTGAGGCTTTGATGCCCCCCTCGAGTGGAAGCCACCTGGAGGGAGGGCTGTACCACCCTCCACCCAAATGCCTCCCATGGCCAGGATGGGGCGGCTGCTGAAGCCGGCACTACAAGATGCAGTCTCCATCCTCTAGGTCCAAGGCTGAATTGCCCTCAAACCTCCCTGGAGAGTGGGGAGCCTTTAGGGGCCAGCTGAACCTCATGGACCAGCCTATGAACAGTCTTTGCCCCGAATCCTATTCGCAGGACACTTGAGGCTCTTACCTTTGTGAGGCAAGGAAAAACCATGCCTCCATTACTCATCTGGATAATCCACTTGGCCTGGCTGGCACCGTACTTGGGGCTTGCTTCTTCTGCTTGTAGCCTGGGGTCCACCCTGGAGACGGGTTGGGAGCAAACAGGCCATGGCGTGCAGCTCTCTGTCCACTAATGATACCTGCACATTCCTGGGACCTGTATCGGGGCCAGTCATCTTCCCTTTCATGTTTGGCTCTGTCCCAAACGTGACAGCCCGTGGATGGGGTGGGGGCTGGGCCGGGGCCCCAGGGCAGGGGGAGGTGGAGTGGAGAGGTGGAGAACAGATGCCTGGCTTATTCTCAAGGTTCTAGCGCCCTCAGTTTCTATCAAGGCGCTGGCTCTGGTAGGGAAGACACAAGATGTCAAAACTGGCCAGACCCCATCCCTTTTTTAAAGATATGGCTCTCTTGTCTCTACTGGAAGGACATTCCTTTCCAATTCCCTTATACTCCTAGTTCAGCCCAAGGAGGCCAGTCTGTGGTCAGGGTTATGGATAATCTGTGCAGAGATGGGCCACTGTGTGGATAGAATTAGGGTGACTGAGATCAGGGTTTAGGATCAGTGTAGGTAGGATCAAGGGTCAGACTGTACCCAGGATTAAGGATCAGTTTATACCTGGGATTAGGAGTCAGTCTACACCCAGGACCAGGGTTAAGTATATATCCAGAGGTAAGAAGTCAATCTATATTTAGGATTAGGACTCAGTCTGTACCCAGGACCCAGGCTATATTTAGGACTTAAGGATTAGTTCATGTTTAGGATTAGGAGTCAGTTCAGGGGTTACCTGGCTGGCTCAATCAGTAGAGCGTGTGGTCTTGGTCTCAGGATCGTGAGTTCAAGCCCTACACTGGGCATAGAGCTCACTTAAGTAAACTAGTTAATTAAAAAAAAAAAGAATTAGGAGTCAGTCAGCACACAGGTCAAGGATCAGCCTATACCTAGGAACAGAGTCGTCGATACACAGAATTAGGGGTTAACGGGCACCCAGGGGTGAGTGCATGTTTTACACTAGAACTGAACCTATGACTTGGCCACAGAAGGTGATCCTAGCCTATCTGGTCATAGAAGGCAGAGAATACAGTTTGCAGTTTGGTGGAGAAAGTGTTTGCTGATTCCTTAGCCATCCATTCTGGGTACCCACCTATGGGAGTTCCTAGGGACAGAGCGGGGAGCCTCATCACTCACAGAGAAAGCTTCAACTTGAAAAGTCACTGGCAACACCGGCCTAAGCCCAGTGGGGATGGAGAACAGTACTCGGGTGAGGTCCAGCGAGTGACTCAGAGGCAACGTTGCCCAATGGCACGGCCGGCTGGCCGGGAAGAGAACCCAGCAACTCCACAGATGGCACTTCTATTTACACTGTACTTCTTGAAACTCATTTACCAACAGCTCATTCTGCAAACATTTCCTGAATACCTACCGTGCTTTAGGCCAGGGGTTCTCAGACTTGAGTGCACAGAAGGATCACCCAGGAAACTTGGAAAAGATTTCCCAGGTCCCACCCCAGGGGCTTCGGAGCAAAAAACGTGCTGGGGGCTTCCCAGGAATCTGCATTTTGAATCAACCACTGCGGTGGTTTTAATTAAAACCATACTTTTGGTACCTGTCCTCCAGAGGCTCATCACCCATAATGCTGTCTGGTGAGGTCAGTGGGTTGATGCTACTAAGGATTTCCCAGAGAAAAGGGTGTCCATGACTGCTTTCAGAGAAGACCCAAGAGAGCCCTGCAAGGATGTAACAGTGAATTTCTCCCTGCTTTCTGACCACCGCTAAGTGAAAACTGTACTTGTCTTATTGCAAGAAGTGTATAAAACTTAACTGTTTATCCCAAAGCATTTTCATGTGCTTGGTGAGATAGGAGAATTAGACAGACTTACACCTGATTAGTGTTGAGCATAGGAGTATAAAGCAGAGCATAATTAATGCATTAAATGAGGCAAAGTAAAACAGTGCATAAGAAAGTGCTGTCCAAGTACAGTGCGGAGGGAGGAAGCAATGCGTGACAGTTGTTATTATTAATAACTTACCAATTGTTTATAAACAGCCGTCCTGAAAAACACCGTTCAAGCAGGGAAGACCAACCTTGTTTAAACCGTGGCCCTGTGCTTTGTCCCGCTCTCCCCTGCAAAGTGCCACCAGCCGAGAGCTCTGCCTGCAGTTGGTATATGGAAACCACAGGGTGTATGTTTTCCTTTTCCAAATATTAAATTAAAATATTGATTATGCTTCTGCAGACAGCACATTTCTCTCTCCCCAACCTGCCCCTTGAGCAAGAACCCTGGGGCTGAAGTGTTCGGTCATCTTGAGGACGTTGCTGAAGGCAGGGAGCCTGGACAGTATGACACCCCCACCCCCGCTCCTGTCTGCGGCTCACAGCCATGTGGCATGCTTCTGCAAGGTTACATAAACTTTCTTTATTTAAGGTTTCCACTCTTCCCTCTGAGAGTGAATGGACTTCCGGGCCTGCCTGTGGGGCAGGAACTTAAGGTATTGTGCTGCTCAGAGGGGGAGAGAGGGCTGGACGGAGTCCCAGGAGCTCCTGGAGGCTACACCCTCCCAGTCTGGTCCTGGGAATCCAGACCTTCCTGTGGGGAGGGCAGGAGGTGACCTTCCATTCCCCTAGGCTGGGCTGCAGGCCACCTGGTCACAGCCTTCTTGGACACTACCGGGGAGATTTTTCATTTATCCTAGTTAAACTTCACCTTGTTGGTTTCAGGCCAGGGTTTCCAGAGTGGTATGGGATTCCTCTGGTTCTTCCAGCGGGCCAGTGACTTTCCCAGACCTCTGGACACTCCCAACCTTCTGAGTCACACCTCCCCAGGGCATCGCTCCATTTCATTCATTCATTCATTCATTCATTCAAACAAGCTTTCACTGAACAGCCGTGAGACTCCCTGTACAGTGCTAGGCACTGAGACCCAGAGGTAGAGGCATGGTCACAGTGTAGACAGAAGCAGATCATTTCTCTCTGGTGTGGTGTAAGTATGTCAAGGGATTACGGGGACGTGGAGGGCATGTGGAAGACAAGGACGTCTTCATGAGGGAAATAACGCTTTATCTGACTCTCAAATTATGAGAAGGGAGGAGTGGAGTGGGGTTGTCCAGGCAGAGAGAACAGCCTCAACATAAACCCGGAATCTGGAAACAGCGCCGCCAGGGATGCTTTCAAAGCCACCATCTAGGGGCACCGGGGCGGCTCAGTCAGTTAAGCGTCTGACTTCAGCTCAGGTCATGATCTCATGGTTCGTGGGTTCGAGCCCCATGTCGGGGGGGGGGGGGGAGGGGCTCTGACAGCGCAGAGCCTGGAGCCTGCTTCGGCTTCTGTGTCTCCCTCTCTCTCTCTGCCCCTTCCCCACTCACGCTCTCTCTCTCTCTCTCAAAAATGAATAAACATTAAAAAAAAATTCCAAGTCACCTTCTAGGGGTTGCGTTTTGAGGTTCAAAGCAGAGAGAGTATGGGGCTAAGGCTGGAAAAGCCTCCAGGGGCAAGATCACAGTAGAGTGGGGGGCCAGAGCCTCACCCTGGAGGGTAGGGGTAGTGGAAAGCATGGAAGGTTTCAACTGCAAGATAATGAGCTGGTGAGGTCTGTCCATTTGGCAATGTCCATTAACGGCACCCGATGTATCTTTTCTGTGGCTGTGGGTTCTTAACGGCTCTGGGAAGCTGGGCTGCCGTAAGAACTGGGCAGGGTCAGGAGCCACTCAGCTGCAAAATCTAGGGGAGGGAGAAGTCTTTCAAGCCAGAGAAACCTGGATTTGGATCCCTCACTATTTAAGCTCTGTCAAGGTACTGAACCTACCTCAGCCTCAGCCGCCTCATCTGTAGAATGGGAACAATCCAATACTGATAGCCAAGGGGCAGTGAGAGAGTGAGAGAGCCTCTACTGGAAACTGTCAGGGAATGGAACCCAGGGGAGCGGGGGCTGGAGTTCATTCCAAGACTGTAACTGAGGGGGCCAGAGCCTGGTCTCCCGGGCCTTTGGCCACCATCTCCTTTG
Source organism: Felis catus (assembly GCF_018350175.1). NCBI lineage: Eukaryota > Metazoa > Chordata > Mammalia > Carnivora > Felidae > Felis > Felis catus. The sequence continues at coordinate 41,725,178 of NC_058372.1, forward strand.
CTGCCCGAGCAGCTCTCTGCACTGTCCCTCCTTGCGTGAGGTCTGATAACAGAGCCTGGGGCGTTATCCCCACCATAAACAGTCAGGCCCTGGGTTTTTCCTCCTGATCTGGTACCTCGGCCCTGTGTGCCCTGTGGCCCACCAGCCCTCTGGCCCCAGAGCAAGGGTGGAGAAGAGAAGGGTCTGCCCAGCATCCGGCAGGCTTCACAGTTACGCAAGGCTGTCCGATTCCAAACAAACTATAAACCTACCACCTCCCTGGCAATTCCAAGCATTCTGGCCAGCAGGCGGCCAGGCTGCCACTCCTTGGGACAGCCAGGGCTCCAGGTCACAGGCCAGGTCCGTCTGACCTAGGATGAACCTACTCTCACAGTGTCTGGGTCTGGCAGAGCTGGGTCCCCGGTGGAATTGAAAGGGTTCTGGGCAGGGAGTTAGGGGTTCTAATTTCTAATCCTAACTCTCCCACCAACTCACTGTGTGACCTCGGTAAGTTCCTTCTCCTCTCTGGGCCTTAGTCACTTTGGCTGAGCCTCAGGAGTTTGGTGGTGATGATCCAGGGCACCTTCCATCCTGGTGTGCTGGGAGTTTGAATTTGCTGTGACCTAAGCCCTTGGAAAGACTCCCCAGACTCTGGGCAAGGGCACGCCACCCCTCCTCATTTATTCCTTATCAGCTCCAACTCCAAAGAGCAAACCACAGGCAAGAGAAGAACTCTGGTCACACGTGACCTGTATGAGAGGGAGGAGGAACTTCTTGGATCTGTTTCTGGAAGCTTCCAGATGCTGCCTCATTCATTATTCAATGCATTCTTTCATTCAATGAAATTGAAGAATGCATTCATTCATTCTTCTTCATTCATTTGGTTAACAATATTAAGGGGCACCTATTCTTGCCAGACCCTGTGCTGCGACCTGGGATCTACTGGTGAACTAGATGGACAGGGTCCTAGTCCTTATTGGAGCTTGTGGACTGGCCTGGCCTATTTTTCCTGAGAATCTTGAATACAGCAGGCCCATGTGTAATATCTGGAGAGTAAGCCCTGAGAACCCTGAGACCCGTTGGGACCTTGTCCTTACCATGGACCTCTATCCTAATTGTGTAGGACCTCTGTCCTAATCGTGTAGAGCCCTATCCTAACCACTGAAAGGGAATTGGAGGAGAGAGCAAATCTGTCTCTGCTCCAGGAAGCCCCCATGCTGCGCTGATACCCAGCCTTTACTTCTGGAGGCTCCAGTCACCCCCACAGGGACCCACTGGAGCCACGTGTCAGCAGGTGCAAAACCAGGCCCTGCCCTGGAGGGTTCTGGGCGAGGGCAGCCTGCAGCTCCCAAGGAGCAAGGAGCATTTCTCTGGGCTGCTCCTCCTGCTTATGGATAATACAGTGTTTGGTACGAAGGGGTTGGGGAATAGAGGCTGGAAAAGAGCACATGCCCGCATAGCCCTTTGGGTCTGGCGGTCCTGTCTGTGGAAGTGGTCACGCTCTGGGGAAGACTCTGGGTCCTTCTAGAACTTGGGAAGGTGGAGAGGGGCTGCCTTGAGCCACATGAACAGCTGACCCCCTGATGTTCTCACAAGCACAGGCCTGCCCTTGCACCTAGCAAAAGCGAGGACGGTATCAGAGAATAGGCCCACTCATGAGGGGCGTGGCCCACAGAAGAATGACCTTCCAGGGGGGTGATGGGCACCTGGGCCCTGCCTGCCCTCCCTCTACACCATGGCCAACTTGACCATCTCCTCTCCCTCCTGGCCTTCCAGACTCCCAGGGAAGGGAGGTAGAGGAGAGGTGCCTTGCTTTGCTTCCCCCAAACTTCCTGCCTCGGGCTCTGGCCAGAGTTCAAAAGGGCAAACACTGACAGACTCCTTCTTTTTTGTCTATTCCCTGCCACTTACCTTTCAACAGTCTCCATTTTGCTTAGAGCCCTGTTAAGCTTGGCTTTCTGGGTGATTCCAGACAGTACGTTTAGTAGTCAAGCTAATGAAACGGGTTTAGTGTTCCAAGCCAATGTCAGCTGACCTGATTTTCTCGTGGGGAAACTGAGTCCCAGAGGGAAGACAAGGACTTGCCTAGGCTCAGCCAGCCAGCCAGGGCTGAGCTAGGACCAGAACCCAGGTTCCTGCAGCTTCCCAGGCTGGCTGCCTCTTGGGCCGGCTCCAAAATTCCAGGCGGGACCAGCCGCATCGTTTGTGAGGTCTACCGCAGAATGAAAACGCCATGCCACTTAATAACGTTCAAACATTATTAAGAATTGCAAGATGGTGACAGCAAATCACTAACTGAGTGTGCGGCCCTTCTAAACATGGGCCCTGGTACAAAGGCACAACTCCCATGTCCACAGAGCTTGTCTCAACCCTAGGAAAGTGGAAGGCGGAGAGGGGGACCCCCGCCAGATGGCTCCTGGGAGATCAGAGGATGCGCGCCTCACCGCCGGATATGTCTCTGAGCCAGCAAGATTTCCAAGATCAGTAAAAGCCACCATTTGGGGATCGCTCCTGCACCGTGGGGTGCAATGCCAGGCTTTCCACAGGTGGCGGGTGGCGGCGGGGGGGGCGGCGGAGACAGATCCAGAGGTGTATCTTTATTAGCAACTAGCTGTCTTAAACATCCCCCATGGAAAGTTCTTAGGGACCTCCAGTAGGGACTGGAGGTGCAGCCACAGGCACCAGCCGAGGCTCCAGGCTGAGTGATGAAGGAGGTGGCGAGGGGGAGGAGGCCCCCACGGTTCTACCACCTTATGCAAGAGGGAGAACAAAGGGACTTTGCTGGGAGGTATTATAAGATTAAGTGGCTGGGTCCAGGACAAACTCAGCAAGCCCCTTGGGACCTGAATTAGCAGCAGCAACTGAAAGGGGGGAATTAAAGCTCCTGGCCCTCTCACAGAGGCCCCCACCCCCTTAGTCCCTGCCTGGGCCTCGTCACAGAGCTAATCTGCTGCCTTGCCCAAGTTCCTGCCTGGGGCCTGCAAGAGGGGCTGGTCCCCTCCACTTAGAGGGGACCAGAGCCTTCCTGGGGAAGGCGCTGCCTGACCCCTGACCCCTGACCCCTGACCCTTGGGGCACAGGCTTGGAGCAGGCTGGGTGGCCCAATTTGGGCTGAACTCAGACACTTGGCTGAGCTTTGGGTTTGAAGGGAAATCACTGCTCCTCTCTGGGCCTCTCCTTCCTGCTGATAAAGTGGGAATCTGAGGCTGTGGACCCAGTGGCCGTGCTGGGGGTCCGTGAGATGGTTCCAACAGGCATCGGGGTAGACACCTCTCAGCCACATGGTGCCTGATAGGCCGGAACATCCGCAGTACAGAGGGGCTTTGGAATCTCGGGCTGATGGGTGTCTGATTAATTTAAAAAATGAGAAAGTGTTCGGGGTTCCACGATCCGGTCCCCCCTTGGCCTTCGTGGTTTCACTTCTCCCTACCTCCCATGCGACAACGTACGTGGCAGCAACAGCAAGCTGCACACGTCGTGCTCTCTGCTCCTGCTGCTCCCACCCTCTGCTATTCCCTTTCCTGGCTTGCTTTTCATTTCTTGAGGCCCAGCTCCGTCTACCTCCTGGAAGCCCCCTGCCTTCCTCTCCTAACGTCTCTCGGTGCACTTACTAGGCTAACAGTCTTCTCTCGGCCTGTGTCTCTTTCTCCCAAGAGACTGTCAGCTTCTAGAGAGCTGGGGCACGGCACCTGGGCCACACAGGACCTGGGCTCGGGTGTGGCACCTGGGTGCACTGCCACGAGGACCCCTCACCAGCTCCCAGCGCTCAGGGGGACAAGGACGACATAGCTGCACAACCACTGAATCACCTGTGTGTTGAAGGCAGTGGGGAGACTTAACAGGGTGATGAGGGGAAAGGGTAAAACCGGCGGAATCTGTGAGTAGAAGGTTCGAGACCTGAAGGGGGTAGTAGTAGAAGGCGGGAAGGACAGGAGGAGAAGAGCCTGCCAGGCAGAGGGAACAGAGGGCGTGGGGGCCCTGAGAGGGCCAGGCAGGCTATGCACGGAAGCTGGGGGCGGCGGGAGAGGGTGGGAGTTGTGGCCAGGGTGGGCAGGCGGGCCTCAAAGGCTGCGGAGGGGATTGTGGACCTTATCCGGAGAGCAATGCAAAGCTATTAAGGGGTTTTAAGCAGCCGAGTGAGCGAGGTGATGAGATTTGCATTTCTAAAAGATCACTTTCGCTGCTGTGTGGAGAGTGGATTAGGAGGACAAGAGGCTATTGCTGTCGTGAGAGGGGACAGAGAGGGGAATATGGACAAATTGAGAGATGTAGGGTGGGAGTTGACAGAATTTGGAGGTTGGCGGGATTTGTAAGGAAAGGGAGGAGGAGAGGGGGCTCCGGGTTCCCAGCCCGCGCCTTGGGGTGGCCAATGGTGCCGGTGGACGGCATGCATCCGTGCATCGCGTACCCCCGACAGCAGGACATGGGGGTGTGGGTACTGGAGGCAGCGTCCCTCCTCAAGGCAGCCCCATGAGGCGGGAGTGTGGGACCAGCTCGCGGCTGCCCAGCTGTTCTCCACGGTCAGTGTGCCCGTGAACCGGTATGCGTGGACGGAAGGGACACAACCCCACCCAGACTCGTACGGTACCTATGTGTACCCATACCCTTAGACCCACAGAGAGATTCACAGCACCCGCTTGGATATGGACGTTCACACACCCACATGCTTACCCTGAGTAGGCCCCCTGGCATGCACAAGGTTACATGTGTAAATACATCTTAATTATTAATGCTAAAAATAACCAACACTTACTGAGTGTTAAATACTTCATATTCCACAGAGTTGCACGCAAACACCGCCACAGCACCCGCAGTATATGTATGCACGTCCCATGCGTGTACTCACACGTGTGTAGGACATGTACATGTAGGCACGTAAATATTACGCAGTGCAGACTTTGATATAAGCCTACGCATGTGTATTACAAAGGCATAAATTGTCACAGAGCTATTTTCGGGCGCACACATAGGCACACCCACATATGTACAGTATACGCGTTCAGTTCCCATGCGTACATTTCCTCTTGTGCAATACCTCCCCAGGAGGTACACCCTTGCACGTACATCACACGCTTGTGTCACACGCTCACGTACGCAGCACACACAGATACAAACTCTTTGACCCTTTCTCCCACAGGGCAATTTATGACCATCCGGGCTCATGTCCGGATTTGCCATTAACATTAATGAGGTGATGTCGCCCGGGTGTTCGGAAACCCTCGTCCGGGCGGGGGTGGCGGGGTGGCAACGGGGAGAGGACAGAGAGGCCATGGTCACAGAGGAACAGCTAATTATCCGGCTGACCAAGGTTTGATTGTTTTTCCCACGGCTTCCCCCACTGTCCCCAACACAAGGCCAGGTTCTGGCTACTCCAGAGGGTGTTGGGGGCAGGGAGCACGACCAGGGAAGGGGAGGGGGAGGAGGGAGTGGGAGAGAGCGATGGGGGGTGGTATGGTGACTGACCCCAATTTCAGTGTTGCCCCTCACCCTTCATCAGACACACTCTTTGCCTAGAGCTATCTGAATTGTTTCCCCAAAATGGTTAAAAATTCTTTTTTTTCTTTTTTTCAACGTTTATTTATTTTTTGGGGGACAGAGAGAGACAGAGCATGAACGGGGGAGGGGCAGAGAGAGAGGGAGACACAGAATCGGAAACAGGCTCCAGGCTCCGAGCCATCAGCCCAGAGCCTGACACGGGGCTCGAACTCACGGACCGCGAGATCGTGACCTGGCTGAAGTCGGACGCTTAACCGACTGCGCCACCCAGGCACCCCAATGGTTAAAAATTCTTAAAGGCTTGAGTCTTTGTGGCCCTTTCTGCCCCACAGTGAACCTTATATCAGAATCAAATTCAACATCTTCATTTCAGGAACTTTAATTTGCTGACCCAGGGGGCATAAAAGGAGTCCCACTCACGCGTTACTGCCTTGATATCTAGCACAGGACGCAGCAATCCCCGTGCACAGTGCTCATTGCTTCCTCCCTTCATGCTCTGAACCACTATTTTATGAGCCGTGAAACACTGTTTTAAGCAATTCAACTTCCTACAGTCACCTGAATCGACGAAAAACTTTTTCGAAGCTTGAGGGAGTAGGGGCTTCCTATGAACTCATCAGTCAGAGAAATGCTTCCCAAGCCTTTTGGGCATTCCGATAACAAAGGGAAATGACAATAATTAAAATGCAAATGCAAATAACCTTTGCACACCTTTTCCCTGCTAGCAAAGGTGTCTTTCCCATCCTTTAGTCATCTGAGGCTCACAAAAGCCCTGTAAGGCTAGCAGGACAGGTACAGTTTTCCCCATTTCACTGATGTGGAAACTGAGGCTGAGAGAGGAGAGGTTTGCCCTTGGTCATGTGACTAGGGAGGAGTGGGGCTGAGACTTGGATCTTTCAGGCCCCTTCTCTGTGAATCACTACATGGTCTCTGTCATTTATTTGTGGGCCCTCCTCCCAAAACATAACATAGAGTAGATACCATGTGTTTCCACGGAACTTTTCCTTAAATCTCCTGAGATACCTGGAGAAGTCCTGGGGTGGAAGGTGGACGATGTGCTCCCCAGACACAGATTTGGGTCATGGACTCCAACTCCCGGAGGAATCTGGGTGGCCTTCTTGTCTTCCCATAGACAGAGATGGGGACGGGGCACCTGGGTGGCTCAGTCGCTTAAGCATCTGACTTCAGCTCAGGTCATGATCTCGTGGTTCGTGAGTTTGAGCCCTCCGTCGGGCTCTGTGCTAACAGCTCGGAGCCTGGAGCCTGCTTTGGATTCTGTGTCTCCCTCTCTTTCTGCCCTAACCCGACTCGTGCTCCATCTCTCTCTCTCAAACATAAATAAACATTAAAAAAATTTTTTTAAGAAAAAAAAAAATAAATCTTAAAAAAAAAGATATGGATGGACACATCAAGGGTTTCTCGAGCTTTGCTGGCTCCAAGGTGACTCCTGGGGCCTCCAAGGAGGCCCAGATCAAAGACTGGCGGGGTGGGGGGCGGCTGGAGGAGGCCTCCAAAGCCCTGGTCTAAACACCACCTCCAGGCATGTCTACCTAAGGAATTATTAGCTTGGTTTTGCAAACGGGGAAACTGGAACCCCGACAAGTCATTAGGGCAACAGTATTTATTGAACACTTATTATTATATTATTAAGCCCTGAGCTCAGTGCTCAATATGATGAAGGACTGAGTGGGCAGAGCTCTCAAGCAGCTTCCAGTCTGGTGGGGAAGAGAGCTTGAGACTTGGGATCACAGAGCCTGGGCCCGAGTTCCAGCGTAGAGGGTCATTTGTTTTTGTACAACGCTGATCGAAAGTCACGTAACCTCTCTGAGCCCCGGTATTGTCGTCTCTAGAATGGGAATGTTCCTACCTTCCTTCAAGCCTGCCATTACAATCAGATATACAAAATGCCTGCCGCGGCGCCCCTCACAGACGTGACGCTCACTTGATGTGTCTCCCTCCTTCCCTTCGGGCCACTCCCTCGTGATTTGACCACCTCTTTTGGAAATATCTGAACTCTTGGCCCAACTTTGTCAACTCCCCCGCCGCTCCCAGCCCTGTCCTAGCTTGAGTAGGAGGGGTACTGAGCAACACAGGGCTGGGGGGAGGACTGGGGGTCGACAGCTCTCCCTACCAGCCTCTCACGTCATCCCTGTCCCACCCAGAGGAGACAAGGAGACCCAGAGACACTTCCTCCCCCTTTCTCTGGCTTCCTTTTCCCAGGAAGGCTCACTTCATCCAGCCAGTGGCTCTTGAAAGCTGGTAGGGACCCTGAAGCCCTTTCTCCATGCCCTTGAGAAGCTGATTCCAGAAAGACAAATGCACAGATCAACAAGCCCCAGGATGTCCTAGGGGAGGTGGCTCAAAAACTTCCCTAGGGAAATTTGCTCCCCTCCCAACTCTGCAGCTGGGTCCTATTGGATGGCAGGGACTGGGGGGCGGGGGGTGGGGGTGGTGCCGCTGTGATAGGAATCTCTAGAAGAACAGAAAGTAGTTCTGTAAGGTCAGTGGGGTCAAGGTCTGTCTGCCAGGGCTCTGCGGAATGGGGGCAGTCTTCCCTTCTCTGTCCAGCCTGGATGTGGGTGATCACCCCAGATGGGGATGGGGACTTCTGCGTCCCTGCCCCAGCTGTGCCTCTGCTCCAACCTTGGCCTCAGATCTGCTCTCTGAGCTTCGGTCTCTTTTCCTGTCAAATGGTTGAAAAACCAGCTCCCCCACCCCCACCACGTCTACCCAACATGGTAGGTTATGGGCATCTCATAAGACTATGAATAAGAAACGCTTTCAAATGCCCGCAGTGCCATTCGGAGGGAACTGGGGTTCCCCGTGGGAACTTGGACAGGGCTGTGGGGTTCAGGCTAGACCACGGCACATTCTAGGTAGGCAGAAGGGTTGCCAATGCCGAGGGCCATGCTTCACTGGCCCTGTCCTCGCCCTAGCCTTAAGCTGTAAAAACGCCAGTTAAACGGAGCCAGGGATGCCTCAGAATTCTTTTCAAGGGCAGCCTGAGGCAGCAGGTCCTGCCAATACCAACACGGAGAGCCTGCCGGCTGCCCGGGCACCCTGGTCAAGGCCCCTGCGCTCAGCAGGTTCACAGCAGCCTGCTCCCTTGGGCAGCTGGCTTGGCAGGAATCTCATAGCATCCAGCCGAGGTTCAGGGCCTGTCCTGTCCAGGGGCACCTGGGGTGGTGGGGGTGTGTGTGTGTGTGAATGGGGGCTGCCTGGAAACGGTGGGTTGGGAGGGACCTGGCCAGGAATGTGAGCAGGGAGAACAGGGTGTGAGAGCAAACAGTGGAACCAGCAGGAACGTGGATGCGGGCGGATGTGGGGGCAGGTGGGGGGCACTGGCTCAGAGCACTGGCTGGCAGTCACTGGAGGTGAGGGCAGGGGCTGAGGGATGGGTTCTCGGGATAGACTTTCACACTGTCCCCCAGCACCCAGGCTGTGATTCACCAGCATTTCACCAGCATGAAGAATGGGGGAGGGGGAGGGTGGTGGTGCTGGGGTTCTTCCCCTGACCCCACCAGCCAGGCCTCTGTGCTTTCTCAAAAGTCATACCTGAGTAGCCTGAGATCTTAACAGGGAGAGCTGGGCTCTGGGCCTGCTGTGGCTCCTGGGCCCTTCCTATCTAAGGCTAAGGAGCTCTTCCCAGAAAAGGGCCCGGAGAACTTACATGTGCTTGTAGAATTAGGGGCTCAATGTCACCAGGTTAAGAAGGCTGTTCGTTCCATTGCTGCCTCCTGGCAGTACAACCGAAGGCAAATTGCCTCCTCTCTCTAAGACCTCAGGTCTCTTTATCTGTGAAATGGGGGTAGAACGACTTCTGTGCACCACTGCGAGGGGAGTGGGGTCAGGCAGACTGACGTGGGCCTCTGGAAGAAGCTGCCAGGGCCCCAGAGGTGGTCTTTGTGGACGAGAGGGTGGGCACTTTGGTGGGACCTGGGGAGGAGGGGGAGGGATGGGGAGCTCATGAGCACCTCCCGGCCCGGCTCACTTAACAATAAGCACATGATTTAATGCGGCCAGTAAATCCTTTTCCGCCTCGGCCTCTCAGCTACCGCGCGACAGGCTCATAATTCAGTTTTAAACAAGTCTAGGATTAGGGCTGCAGCTGTGGGATGCAGGGGGTGTCTGTGCGTGGGGGTGCATCTGGCCTGGGGGCTGGCCACCCTGCTTCCCATGCAGGGGCAGGGAGTAGGGGGTCTGCTGGACTAGGAAGGGGGATGGCCTGGCAACTATCTCAAGAGGAGGTCTCACGGCCCTGGGGAGGGTGAGAGCCTTGCAGAGGGGTCCCTGGAACCACAGAATCTCAGGGCTGGGAGGGACCCCAGGCTTCATCATGCTGCCAGGCCCGGGCTATAACGGGCAACGTTAGAAAGCTGGGGGGAGGAGAGAGGGGAAGTCACCATTGGTCACTACTGGTCTCACTTTTCACATACGAAATGTATTTTTTTTTAATCATTATTTATTTTGAGAAAGAGAGAGAAAGGGAGAGAGAGAGAGAGAGAGAGAGAGCAAGCATGCGTGTTAGGGAGGGGCAAAGAGAGAGGGGGAGAGACAGAATCCCGAGCAGGCTCTGCGCCACAAGCCCAGAGCCTGACGCGGGGCTCGAACTCACCAACTGTGAGATCATGGTCTGAGCTGAAACCAGGAGTCAGACACTTAGCCCGCTGAGCCAGCCAGGCGCCCCCTCCTACATGAAATGTATCGGAAGCGGAGCCTGCTTCTCCGTTTCCGTGAGGTTTCGTCTTGCGTTCGGTCTTTCAGAACCTGAGGCTTGGGGACCATGGCTGGAGAGGGACCCCAAAACCCCGGCTCAAGATGAGGATGAAGACAAGAGGATCTGTGGGAGCAGCCTTCAGACCCGGGAGAGACTCCCTGTGGAGGCCAGACTGGGTTTCTGCAGGGTCACCCCAACTGGCAGGATGAAGACCAGCGGGGGAGAGCCACCAAGATAAGACACCCCAGGGCCCCAGCTCGGTAGCTGGAAGAGGTCTGCCCTGGAAGGAAGCAAGGTCCCCAACACGGAGAGAGAGCAGCTGAGGCGTGTGTCACCACGAGGCCGGTTACTCCAGAGCAGAGGTGGTATTTAAGAGCCCGCGCAGCCACGCCGCCATGCTGCCGGGCATGGGCCCCGGTCTCACGTCGCCGGCTGTGTGGGCAAGTTATGTCTCTCCAGGGCAGTGGCCGTCAGGGTTCAATAAGACGGCAATTCAAGAAATGTTTGTCTCATTCTCCCAAAAGGGTCTTGGAAATTCTGTAGTGCATAGAAATGGAACCTGTCCCAATGAGCTGGCTTGCTCCGAAGCTCAGTGAGACGTCTGTCCCAGGGGATGGTGGGATGTTTCCCCCAGGGCATGGTGGATGTTTGACCCAGGGTATGTGGTACTTTTGCCCCAGGGCGTAGTGGGATGCCTGCCCTACAGACCACTGACTCCTTTCTACACTAGCTGGATGTCCTTCCCTCTGCTCCCGGGACACCCTGTGCTTTCTGACTTCCTTGACTTTTCCCTCTGCCTAGTCCAGAGAGACAGGGCACAGGATCTCATCTACCTCTTTGGTCCCTGCACCACCTTCACCTGCAGCTGTCTCCAGCTCTCACCTCTCCTCTCCTTCCCCCAGCCAAACCTGCTCCTCCTCTGACTTCCTTGCTCGCCCCTGAAGTTGGCCCGGCCACGATTCCTGAGCCCCATCCCCAGACAGCGGTCATAGACCAGGCTCCGTCAGCTCTGCCTTCCAAACCTCCCGGGTCCTCCCGGGCTTTCTTCTTCCTCCCCAGAGCTGCTGCCTCCTCTATCTGGCTCCTCATGGGCTCTCTGGCATCCCATCCAGTCCCCCCAAGCCTCCCCCGAATCTGTTCTCAACAGGTCACAGATGAGTTGCTTAAAATGCACATTGTGTCATACTCTAAGAAGCTCTGACAGTTCCCACTATGGCCTGTACTCCTCACATTTTCCTACCTCTGTGCCATGGTAGGAGGTTTTTCCTCCAACCCACAAAGTGCAGATTCAGCGGGACCTCCATCACTTCCTCAGGATCTTTCTTTGTCCTAAAACCCTCCAGTGGTCCTCCAAGACCTCCAGAACCAAGTCCTGATGGGTCAAGGTCCCAGCGGGCCTCCGAGACCATCTTAAAGGGGGTAACGGAAGGGAGTTGGATACAGGGCTATTTGCAGGCATGTGAACAGAGCTGAGGGAACCAACATGGGATGGAGACACCCCTCAGCCTGAAGGGACCAGGGAGGCAGTTGTTGCTTCAGGAGAGGGGTCACCTGCCAGGATCTGTGGCCGTAGACAGAGGATACAACCCCTTGCCGAACTGTGGTCTAGCAAGACTCCTAGGGGCCCTCTGTCTCTTCCCATCCTGAGAATACCAGCTGGTGCCTACCATTGGCTCAATTCAACCAGAAGCCAGAGGATGGGGGAGCTGGGGTGAGGCAGCCCGTGGGAGCTGACCTCCCCAAACAGAGAAGGGTGGAGAATGGACCTGGGGAGAACAGCTCCTGTGGGTAGGGTTGCCTTGACACTCTGGCCCCAGCCACCTCCCAGTACCATGCCTCTCACACCCTCTGGGGCTCCAGTGGACCCCTGAGCCCGCAGCGCCCCAACTTGCCAAGCCTGTATTTTTGCAGTGCTGTTCCCTGAGCCCCTTCCTACCTCCTGTGTTGCTGAGACCTGCTCCTCCTTGGGCCTTCAGCTATGGTAGTGCCTCTGACCCCAGGTCCGGAGTTGGTGGTCCCAAGGTCTTCTGGGCTCACCCTCATCAGGCACTTGGCTCTCATTGTCCCCGTCTCTTCCCTCACCCTGAGGGTCAGGACTGTGTTTCCAAAGTGCTCATTTCCTGCCCTCTTTGTGGTAGGTGTTCGTTTCAATGCTTGTTGAGTTGCATTCTAGCACCTGTGCCTCTGTAGACCGCTTATTGGCTCAGGCGGCTCAGGCCCCAAGATCACCACCTCCTTGAGAGCAGGCACCAAGTCTAACTCTGCTCAGTATCCCCCTAGCACCCGATGCAGTGGCTGTTTCCATAATGTGTGCTGTTTGCCTGCGTGAATGAATGAATGTGTGGGAGGCAAAGACAGAAAGAGTGGGACGTGTAGACCGTGTAGACCGTGTGCTCTGAGAGTTCAGAGGAAGACATTGCTTCCAGGCAAGGAGACTCAGGGAAGACTTTCAGAGGGCTAACTTGGAGCTGGCCTTGAAGGGTGAAGTCACGAGGAGGGGCTGGGAAAAACACTTCTCCGTCAAAGAAGGGCGGGAGCAAAAGCCCTGAGGGACAGGGGAGGAGGGTCAGGAGACAAGGGGAAGGGGTTGGAGGTGCTCTAAATGCCTCTGTTTTCCTCTGTACACAGTCTTTCCTTCTCTTTTCCTCCAGTTTCTCGTCCCATTTCTGCCCCCAGAGTCCCGTGACTGACCTGCCCTGTCCGTGTTGCTGGGCCCCCTGGCTCGGCACCCACCAAGCGTAGTGTCCTGCCCCCTCGGCCCAGGACGGAGCCACACCTGGGAGCCCTGCTCAGCCTCCAGCGGCCTGTGTTCTCCCCCTGCCCCTCCCCTTTGGGCCCTGGCTCGGAGCCTCTGAAGGCCTGAGCCGTGAGTTCGAGTTTGGGCAGGAGCCCGCTCATCCCCCAGTGACGTGTTGGGGCCGTCTGGGCCACAGGGAGCCAGACACGAAAACCGCTAGTCAGTGGGACAGGGTGGCCGGCCACAGTGCGCCAGCCTGGGTGCCCGCCCTGCCCCTCCTGCCCCTCCCTTCTCTGAGGGATGTCCCCAGTGGACTGGCCAGTGGCCCGAGGCTCCAGGGGAACATGCTTTTTGCAGGCTGTGGCTGAGAAGGATGAACCGGCTGTCCTGCCAGCTCTGTGTGGGGAAGAGGGAGGTGCCCTTTGCCAGCCGGCACCCCACGGGACGCCGGCCACAGGCAGAGTGACCAAGGCTCTGGCCTCTACTCCCTATCCCACTGGTCATTTTCCCCTTGGGGCCTTTGATGGGAAAGCCAGAGCTTCCAGTACTGGGGCGGGGGGGGGGGGAAGTGACTCCCAGGAGAGTGATTTATAGGCATGGGCTCAGGACCTGGGAAAAGCCTGTGCTGATGGGGACCATTGACTTCTAGGGCACAGAGAAGCTGGCAGATTGTAGTGTGACATAGAGAGGGAGCCCCTCCTGTGGCCCGGGGGCTTGGGGCCCCTCGGGGCCACTGGGGCTGAAAGTTGGGCTGAGCTCCTGCCATTCTCAGCCATCTACTGAGTACCTACCCTTTGCCGGGCTCCCACTGGCCCTCAGAGGGCAAGGGGAGGAAGAAACCAGAAAGGCCCCAACAGATCCCCCCAGGCCTCCTCCCCAGCCCTTTCCCCAGCCCTCCCAGGCTTGAGGGCAGACATCCCAGGGAAAGGGGCCCTCACCCCCGCTCCAGTGATGCAGAGAGAGGCCTCCTCTGAGAGGGGCCAGGCGTGGAGGAGTGGGCCCCAGGGGGTGAGGCTTTATTAGGGGACGGGGAGGAGTCTGAACAGGGCTTGCTCCCCACCAGCGTGGCATGGTGGAAGGCAAACAAAAACAGAGCTCACGCTTACCCTCCGCAGGCAGCTCCCCTGCAGCGAGGGGTCCACCTCCTTGGCTGTTGGTTTTCCTCCAGAGTAAGAATCAAGACAAGGATCCCATTTGCTTCAGATTCACTTATTGATTCAATCCGTTTCTCCCTCAGCGTTTGCCTTGTGTGTTCCTTCCTTTGTTCCTTAGTTCATTCGTTTGTTCCTTCAATAAATAAATGCACCTGAGTACCTGACAAGTACTTGGCCTCTTGCTGGGTCGGCCCTGGGGGGTCTGAAGAAGTGGGAAAGGAGAGTTCGTAACCTTTCTGGGAGCAAAGATCTTCCTGACGAGTGATGAACAGAACCCATCACCTCACTCAGCAAACGGCTTACGTCGCCAGCCTGGGTTAACAATTCCTGAAAGCTATCAGCCCTGCAGGGGAGGCCGACATGAAACTGAGAACTACACACAGTGTGATAAATACTGAGTGGGTTTGATTTCTGGCTTCCTGAGTCTCTTACCTCTTTGACCCCCAGTTTCTTCACCTTATAAAGGGGTAAGTCTATCACCACTCTGTGTCACTGTGGACAAAAAATGAAACCAACTCTAGAAAGCATCTAGCAGTGAGTGAGTGCCTGGTATATATCTTAGGTGTTCATGTATAAGAATTCTCTTTCCCGGGGCACCTGGGTGGCTCAGTCGGTTGAGCGACTGATTTCGGCTCAGGTCATGATCTCGTGGTTTGTGAGTTCGAGCCCCGTGCCGGGCCCTGTGCGGACAGCTCAGAGCCTGGAGCCTGCTTCGGATTCTGTCTCCCCCATCTCTCCGTTCCTCCCCTGCTGGTTCTCTGTCTCTCTCTGTCTCCCAAAAATAAATAAATGTCAAAAAAATTTTTTTTAAATTTTTAAAAGAATTCTCTTTCCCTCATATCCCTAGGCGATCGGTACTATCATCACTCCATGTTACAGAACAGAAAACTGAGACACAGAAAGGTAAAACAGTGTCACACAGCTGACAGGTAGCAGAGCTGGGATCTAAGCCTACCTGGTCTGGCTCCAGAGTCTGTGCTCTGAACCACAGCTCTATATCGCTTTTCTAGAGTGGCTCCGTTTTCTCACCGTGGTATGAACCTCCAACTCCCACTCATCTTCTTGTAGGTCACTTCTGTTGGAACAAAGGATCCAGGAGACAAAATGGAAGTCCTAGAGAAAGTTTACTGCCTTTCCTAAAAGTACAAGTTCAAGGTTTAGCATAGAGGCAAGAGGGAAGGAAGACTCCAAAGGACCAGCTTTAAGGGGTGGTAGGAACATTAGTCTGGAGCCAGTAAAGCTAGGTTTGGGATTTGGTTCTGTTATAAAAAATTTTTTTTTCAACGTTTATTTATTTTTGGGACAGAGAGAGACAGAGCATGAACGGGGGAGGGGCAGAGAGAGAGGGAGACACAGAATCGGAAACAGGCTCCAGGCTCCGAGCCATCAGCCCAGAGCCCGACGCGGGGCTCGAACTCACGGACCGCGAGATCGTGACCTGGCTGAAGTCGGACGCTTAGCCGACTGCGCCACCCAGGCGCCCCAAGGATTTGGTTCTGTTATAAAAACACCTGTCCGGGCCTCCATTTCCTCGTCTGTAGAATGAGACGACAATTCCAATGTCTCGGCATGGGAGCGAGATCTATAAAAGCCCTTTGAGGCCCTGTGTGCCTTCCGTGTGGCCTTACCAAGCCCTATACCAAGGCCTCACATCTGCCTCTTCCAGACTGTGAGCCCCACCGGGGCAGGACTGGGTCTGCATTTTACTACTAGCTCGTGGCACCACCCCTGGCATAGATGGTGTTCTATAAAGGCTCACTAGATGAAGAAACCAAGAAGCACTGCCCAAATGTCAGACCTTACACCAAGAGACCTCCTTTCCTTTTCTTAGTCTGGAGGCCTGATATTCCCCTGTCCTGGGAGTTCTAGGAGAGCAGCCAGGGTTGACAGAGGAACATCTTTGCCAGGGTCCAGGAGAAGCACCCACCTAAGCCACCCCGGCCTCAGCCTAGCACTCTCAATCCCTTGTATCCCAGTCCCCAGGAAACGTAGCAATGCCCGGAGCACGCTGGGCCCAGACTGAGCCCCACAGCCCCCAAGGCACAGACAGGTGGCCTGAGAGGGACCAGGTCATTTCAGTTTCACACAAAGAAACTGCCAACGTTTTTCTATTAATACACTGGCCTTCTCCCCACAGTCTCCCGGGGACCTACCCAGGAGAGCAGGCGTGGGTGTGGCCGAGCCCTCTATCAGAATTTTATTTTGTAAATTATCCTGTATTCTAAGCCACGGGGCCATTGGTTATTGAAAGAGATTTGTGGTGAATCCCTTTATAAATTGGGGTGAGAATTCCTGGAGGGAAACTTTGTACAAATCTAGATTTGCATAAAGGGAAGCAAAAACTTGCCTTGGGCCCCGCTTTTTACAGACCAGGAAACCAATGTCTTGAGGGGCCAAGCGCCTTGCTGGTTCGGGTAGAGTCTGAGCAGAGAGGAGGCCTGTGCCCCTGGGTAGGAGCTGGAGACGAGATGGACCCTATGCCCTGGCAGGCAAGAGCAGGGAGTGGAAAAGTAGGGGACTGTGCTGTCGTGTGAGAGCGGGGTAGATAAAGGCAGCCTGCCCAGCGGGGGGGTTGGCCAGACATCTGGTTATCTGACAGTCCACTTTGGGTCAGTGCACCCTCATCCACTTGGATAAGGCCGTACAGCTTTTTTTGAGCACCGTTTCTCACCGGAGTCTGAGCCAGTGTCCAAAGCAGTGCCTGATGGAGTGGGGTGCAGCCAGCCATTGCTGGATAATCACCCAGAATGTCTAGAATGGATTCCCCTGCTCGGCAGATGGTTATTAGTGAGGGAATAAGCTGGATATGCAACGTCTTATGGTTCCATGGGCTTTTCTTGATCATCCCTCTATAGGCTTAGGGCAATACTTGGTGCGGCAAGGGGAGGGGGGCTCTGTGTGGGTGGGGTAGGTAGTGGAATAATCAGGAAGTATAGTTCGCCCTCAGCCTTAGGAGCTCCTAGGCTGCAGGAGGGGGAATGACATAACCTGCACTCACAGAAGAATCTGAGATTAGAAAACACAGTGGTAAAAACAGCAGAGTGCATAAGAACTCCAGCTCGAGAATTGCTCGTTCTTTAATGCATTTGTTCAACGGCTACTTATTAAGCACCGACTGTATGTCAAGCACCAGTCTAGGCTCTGGGGATACAGCAATGAACAAAACGGATTAAACCCCCTTCCTTCACAGAGTACACATTCTGGTAGGTGGAAATAGTAAAAAAAACCAGATAAACACACGCATACACAAGTCAGTAGCCAGAATTGCTCCGAAGAAACACAAAGCAGGGCAAGGCAGGGTGGGGAATAGATAGGAGATGGTAGACTATTTTATGCAGGAGGGGCAGGTAATGTCTGAAAAAAAGTGACATTGGAGCAGAGACCTGCTGGAATGAGTCATATGGATATACGGGGAAGAGCATTTTAGGCAGCAGGAACAGTAAGTGCAAAGGCCCTGGGTCAGGTGTTTGCTGTGTTGAAGAAACAAGGCTGAGGCCAGGGAGGCTGGAGTAGGATGAAGGGGCAAGTGAGGGGTCTGAGTTCAGGGAAGTAACAGGGGAGCAGGCCATATGGGCCTTGTCAGTTGTAATACAGCCATGATTGAGGTGGGCAGAGGGAGGACATGATCTCACCTATACTTCTACAGGCCTACTGTGACTGACGGGTGGAAAATTCACTGTACGAGACAAGGTGTGAGGGGAAGCAGGGGACCACTGAGGAGGTCCCGCAGCAGTCCAGGCAAGACTTGATGGTGCCTTAGATAGGGTATAGCAGTGGCCATGTAGTGGACAGAAAGCAGCCGGATCCCAGCTCTACAACTTTCTAGTTGTGTGCCCCTGGGCAGATTACTTAACCTCTCTGAGCCTCAATTTTTTCATGTAGAAAACAAGGCTATTAAAGATATTCAAAGACACACCTGGTGGGATTTTTGTGATGGCTGCATGAGACACAAGCACACTGACAGGCACACATTTGGTGCTCACTCAGGGACAACTCTCTTAGCCATTAGTAACCCCTGGGAACCCTTTGCACTGGGAACCGCATATTCATGGTGGAATATTAACTGAGCCCAGAAAACGGGAGATCTGAGGGGTCAGTTGGCTCAGTGGGGGGAGAGAGCTTTAAATGCCGAAATCCCAGGGTCTTAGGCTCAGCTGGCTACTGTCTTCCCCGTGCTGCCTGCCTCCCATGCCCCTGGGCAGAGGTGCCCTTGGCCTCTTGTTTATTTGTTTGCCTTTTACCTGCGTGGAAGTTTCAGCTGAGAAACCGGCCCCACCAGTTGCTGGGCCCAGCAACCCCTCCCCCCAATGGGCTTCCAGCTGTTCCTGCAAAGTCAACAGTGCCCAGGAACAATGAAGGGGGAGGGGACAGCTGGGAGTCTGACAGCCCGCTCCCCAGTGAGCACGTGACACGGGGGGGGGGGGGGGGGGGATGGCTGTTGGAGGGAATGGAGGAGAACAGAACCAGGGAAGGGGGAGGACCAGGGAGGAAACTCGGGTCTCTGGGCAGGTGCTGGTGGCTCTGGGGCCTTGCAGGACTGCTGTCCAGGTGGTGGACCGGCCTTGGCTATGCTAGACAAGGAATGGCTCTGGGGACAGCTGAGGACATTTGCCTCTCTTGGAGGACATCGGCCTAGAAGCCTGAAGTGACAGGCCCAGAAGGGATTGGTCTAGCCCTGCTGCACCCTTGCATTGACTCCCTCTTTTATCTATTTATTCAAAATACTGAAGCCTGTCGTGGGCCTGGGCCTGGGCTTAAAAATGCTCTTCCCACAAGAAACAGGGAGAGGAGAGAGAGGAAGTGACTTTTCCAAGGTCACATAGTAAGTTCCCGCAAAGCCCTCAGAGGACTCCTGACTCCCATGCAGGGCTCAGACCAGTAAGCACCCCTCTGTTTTGGCAACCTCTTGGGTGGCAGAGGCTAGCAGTGTGCCCGTCCCTGAGAGCTCCCTCCTCAGTGCATCTATGTCTGCCTGGTTATCTGGGAGAGGACAGGGGTCTGTGCTCAGTCTGGGGCCACAGGAACCAGAGTAATGAATGGCTCCAGGCTGGGGGGCTGCGGAGGGCAGGGACGGTGGGGGGTGGGGGTGGTTCTGGACCAGCCCGGGAGCGGCAGGGCCTCTGGCATGCCATGTGGCTTCAGCCTACTCAGGGTCATCTCCCTGGATCAGTTTTTAAGCGGGGAATGGGTTTCCCTGCCAATCTGTCAAGGTCACCGTGAAGAACGTGAACATGCTTTTCTAAAGTCCCCCCTCCCTGCCTCCGCTTCCCCCTAAACCGAAGCAGTGTGGATCAAAGCAAGTGGGTTCCTGGTTCCTGTGCTGGGCGTCTGGCTTGTCAGCTAATAAGCCTGTCACTTCTGGGAAGTCTGTGGCTGTGGGTACTGGGGGTTGTGGGGAGACCCACCCTGCCCTTGGGGAGTCTGGTTGGGGAGACACAACTTCTGCCGACAGGGTGTCCCCAGGCTCATAAACCCAAGGGCTTAAATTATGAAGAGTTCATCCAATCGTTCTATAGGCCCCACTGGTCCCATGGTACTCCAGGTGCTAGGTACCTGTGGGAGCTTGGTGCCTGCCCTAATCCCCAGCTCGAAAGGGTAGAGGCCTCTGCTTCTGGCCATAGAGGCTGACCCACGTGGGGTCTCTCAGCCCCTTCCCACCAGATGGCCAGCCCCATTCTGCCCTGGAGCCTCCCACAGTGTGAGCCACCTCTGCTGTGTCTTCATACCTCTGGTCCCCACGCGGCTACAGGTAGGTGCACGGTTCTATCTAGCCTCAGTCCTTCATTACCGCTTCTGTAGTCAGCGTGGGGGGCTTAGGTGGGAACCAGAAGTGACTATCACCCTAGGGGAGGGCCGCCTAGCAGCAGCGTGCATGGCCACCCTCACACACACACACCGGCCTCTCGCAAGTCCCTGCCTGCTCAGAACTGTGTATCCAGCCACCTGCCACCACCCGCATGTGCCAGGTGTCCAGCCCGGGCGGCCTGACCCTTCCCCAGCTGCCTCAGTGTCTCGCCTCCGTGTGGCTTCAGGCCTCAGGTAGTACCCCGGAAGTCTCTTCTCCCTGCCAGAGCCTTCTGGCACAGCCAACCTAGCCCAGAGATATGCCCGGCGCCTGCTTCGTATCCAGCCCAGCCTCCCAGTGTTGGGGAGAGTGGTGGGAATAGTGCTGAAGGTCAGGGCTGGGGCCGGGAGGGCCTGGGAAACTGCAAAGTCCACGGTGGGTCAGGAGGGCCCAGCCTCTGTTTGTTGACCCTGAGCTGTGGACATAGGAGAAAGCACCCCATCCCTTTTTGCATCTCCTCCCAGGCTGAGTTCTGTCCTCCTCCCTTCCCTGGTCCTCTGCGGTCCCCGGCCCTGCCCCCAGCCAACCACCCAGGCTTCTCCCCTTCTGGTCCACTTCCCCGCTCACCGGCCACCCCGCTCCAGGCCCACTCCAAGTGGGGCTTACGTGTAAAAATATCCCAGCTTTTTTTAAGCTTGTTATCTACTATTTTTATCAGATGGTCCAGGCGAAGCATGGCCGAAAAAAGGGAAAATCATACAGCTCCGTTTGCCAAGCTCAATAGAAATAGCAACGGGTGGGCTATTTTTAACAAGATGAATACCCCTGTCCTCTGAGGTCTCCCCTGGCCCCACACCAGCATCCTTTGTCTCTCTGCCGGGACAGCAGATTTTAAAATACGCCCACAGTCGCCAAACCACTAAATGCACCCAAGACAGTGACCGAGGCACTTGGAGGCAAGGAAGACCGTGGGGGGTATTTTTTTCCTTTTCCTTCCCTCCCTTGAAGGAAATCACACTCTTTTGTTTGAAAAACCTTCCAGGTTGGTTTTCGAGGCCTTTTCCTGGTTGTCCCGCTCCCACGGGAACAGCAGAGCTCACTCTGACACATGCAGTGGTTTGGGCAGAGTGATCCCAGAGGCCCGGCACGGCCCGTGGCCTCTCCTGTGCCAGGCTGCGGCAGAGCGCTCGCACAGAGCAAGCCCACAGAAGGCAGCCGGAGCCCGCGGAGCAGGGTCGGGGGAGAGGCGTGCGGGAGGACTGTGAGCTGGGAAGCACTGAGGGGCCTTCCCTCGGCCTCTCTTCTCGGGCCGTGACAAAGCTGATGGCCGAGGGGTCTTCGGAGCCTCCGTTTGCACGGAAAAGAGTCACAGCCTGTCACCGTGGGAAAGCCGCCTCTCCCTGCGGAGCGGCACGGAAGACTTAGGGAGAGAGCAAATCACAGCCTCTCTCCAGGCCTCGGTGTCCCCCTGTGTACCAGGAAGGGCCTGGACTAGCCTGGGGTTTGGGGGAGGTGTGGGTTGGGAAGGGAAAAGAACATGGCAACAAAAGGTAGCATTAACTGAGCACTTAGGGAGGCACTGAATGAAACACTTTATATCACATGTATTGCAACCTCACTTAATTTTCAACGCAAACTATTATAGCTCTTTGCTGAGCCTCACGGAGCATCTATCCCCGTTCCCTGGTGGCTGTAGGTAAAATGCAGGCAAGGCCCTGAATCATGTGCCCATCCTGGGACCGATCATTCCGGCCAAGGAGATGGCATTCTGTGATCGGCCATCTCCGATCCCAGGCCTGTGGCCAGGAGCATGGGGACAGCAATTGGCCGTTCTGCCAGAACCACAAGTGGCCGGGGGGGTGGGGGGGGTGGCTGATGCCCCTAGAGAAGGGGTGGAGCGGCTGGGCAGAGAGACTGGGAACACCCCCTACAGGTATGGAGCCAGGCACTGACTCCAAACTCCCCAATCCAGAGCCCTCCTGCCGACTCCATCCCGAAAGCTATTCTGCTACAGGCCTTGGGGAAAAGGAGGGAGAAGTGGGTCCTGGGCAGGCAGAGGTGACGAGGGCCCAGTTGTAACTCCGCTTCAGCCGCTCTGGATCCCTGAGCGCCCTCCCCACCCTGCCATGCTCCGTCTTATTTCTAGGCCTTTGTCTTTCTAGCAGCAATACCTCCCCCCACCTCACCTTCTCCATTTCAACCCTCCCCCCCCCCCATTTTTTTAAGACTCATCACAATGGCCCTTCCTCTGGGAAGCCTTCTCTCTTTCCCAGTCACGAAAGGTCTCTGGAACCCGCGGCACCTAAACTGTAGCATATGGCGACTGCCTGCCACTTGCTTGCCTGGGGGTGGGGGGGGGGGGGTGGGACAACGACCATGGCCTTTTCCTTCTGTTCCCACAGGGCCCAGCACTGTGTATGAGTGCAGACAGTGTCTGTTGAGTGGATAGCAGGGAGAAGAGACAGAAGGAATGCGGAATCAGAAAGAAAAACGAGAAGAGGGTGGGGTGGGGTGGCTGGGGGCCGGTGGGGGGGGGGGTGATGTGGAACGGAAGTGCAGTCATAGGCCAGGGCCCAGGATGTGGGGAGAGGACTCAGGAGGGCACATCAAGAGGGGAGGGAGGGTCGCTTCCGGCCTCTGGCTGGGGCCCCTGAGCACAGATGGGTTTTCCTATCCTGGAGCCTCTGGTCCGAGTCGCTCTCCCGGGGGGCCAGTGTCAGTGGGTAGAGGCCACCCACTCAGATACTCGGTAGTATCTGTTGAAGAACCATTGTGTGCCCGGCATTCTGCTGGGCACAGGCCCCTCTTCTCTGCCGGCTGCCCTAGGAAGGGGAATCAGAGTGATGGGTAGCAGGCCCTCATAGACTTCTGCAGCCCCAAGGAAATGGATCCTGCCTGTTCTCTGGGCAGTGAGTATCTGCCCCTGCCTCGCTCCCTGGTGCCTGGGAGGCACACTTCTCAGAGTGCGTGGCGTGGCAGCAACACCATTCGAAGCCCTGAGAGCCCTGTCAGTCGTGCCCAGCTTGGGTCTTGTCCCCCCACCGGCAGGAAGCCCTGGGGTGGGGGGAGGGTCCCACTCAGGCAGGCCCCACAGGCCACTCCCACTGCGAGGAAGCATGGAGATGGGGAGAGGAGGGAGTCGGCCGGCCAGCTGCTGCCCAGCCTGGTAATGAATCGTCCCAAAGTTTGCCGCCCTGTCTGAATAGCTTGCTTTTGAAAGGGGCTGTGACAAAGGGTACATTGAATGAAGGAGGGCCGCCTGCATACACAGGGGAAGCCCCTTTGGGAGACCTCGGGAGGTGGCAATAGGGATCCAGATAGAGAGCAATACTCTTTCACTAGTGGGCCTGGCTGGGTTCTCCTCCTTTCTGATTCTGGGACTGAAAGGGCCCTCGCCTTGGTCGTGTCTGTGGCCCCGTGACCAGTCGAGCTGGGGCGGGGGCCCGGGAGGGGGTGGAGTGGAGCTGGCTTACAGAGGGCATTTGGTTGTTTAGTTGAGAATGTAAAATGCAACTGCCCTTTGCTGAACACTCCCTCCTCCTGGGATCCCGATGGTCAGGACGTTCCCCGGGCCTCCTCAAGACCCCAGCCCAGGCA
This sequence comes from Felis catus, assembly GCF_018350175.1. Lineage (NCBI taxonomy): Eukaryota > Metazoa > Chordata > Mammalia > Carnivora > Felidae > Felis > Felis catus. The sequence goes on from NC_058372.1 coordinate 41,748,643, forward strand.
GACTGCGTCGCTAGAGGGTCTCTCTGTCCTGCCTGTCTGGGGGCCCCCCGTGCCTTCTGGCAAAGCAAGTAGCCGAGGGTGGGGGCCCTAGTGCTCATGGTTCTGGATTTGATTACGATTGTGTTTGTTCAGACATTATTGGGAACAGCATTTTTGGTTGATTCAATTTAATGTGCATTTGTATGTGAATATTTGGTTTCCTCCACCAAAAATCTGGCTTTGTGGAGCCTCGGTTTGTGGCCCCACCTTTAGTCCTGGAGTAATTCGTGTATTTATTCAGCAGGCTTTTTATGAGCATGGGATGTGTCAAGCAATGGTGGAACATCTGGAGACCCAAGGGGGCGGTTCTCACGTGATCGGTCGCCCTGGGCCCAGTCCCCATGACTGTGAAGAAAGGATTGGACAAGATATCCCCAAGATTGCCCTTGATGAACCCATAAGGACAGATAACTCATGACCTGGTGGGGTGATCTGTCCTGGGTCTGTAGCCATGCCGTGTCTCAGGACATTCTCCAAATGCCTATCCAGTGGCACACACCGTGTCTGCTGTGATTTGGTCCCTTAGCCCTGAATGCCCCGTCACCAAAGTGTGTGTGTCTGTGTGGACCCCTGCCTTACTAGAAGGGGTACCGCCTAAGAATCCTGACTCTGCCACTTACCTGTACGAGGATAACCATAGCATCTCTGTGGCAACTGACTTCTTCTCCCCGTACCTTGGTTTCCTCATCTGCGAAATGGGGATAATGGGAGTGACGGCTTCCCTGGGTTGTTGTGAGGTTAACACTGGAAAACGCTTAAGACGATACTTTGCGCAGAGTAGGCACTCAACAAATTTTAGCTGTTATTCCTCCTCCTACTATCACCTTAGAAGGTGTCTTAGGTCAAGATCCCCAGAAGCAGATCCTGAGAGGATATCCCTGGCTCAGTGATTTGCTAAGGCAGTGCTTCTGGGGGACTGGGGAGGAGACTGGAGAGGGACCTGGGGGAGCAGGAACAGGATGGGAGAGGAAGAGGCCAGCAAGAGTGCCGAGGATGGCTTTAGCCTGACCCACAGGGGACTCTGGAGTATAGGTTACATTTCAGAGTCCTCCCCGTCAGAGATAAGGGAGTTGGAACCTCGCTCTCTTGCACCCTAGTCATTGGCTAAGGGGGTATAAACTTCCAGTTACTTCCTGTTCTGTAGGCAAACAGCTCCTGTAACCTGGGGCAGTCACCTGAGGAAGAGTGAACAGAAGAGAAAGCCACAGAAGGCAGGCTAGGTGGCCAGGCCTGATATAGAGATCCGGGGGAGCCTGGAGGCTCTGAGGGTAGCACCCACAGTCTCCTCCACTGAGAGCTACTACGAAGGACAAACACTTGGCAGGCCCGTGTGTGGCCCAGAAGGCCAGGGTTACCCTAGGGTTTGAGAGGGTCCAGCCAGGCCCAGACCTCTTCTGTTTGTATAGGACAGTGACTTCATCTCTGATCAAGAAGCCAGTGAGAAGAGCCTTTCTACTCTGGGTGCCTGAGCGAGGCGGTGGATGGTCAGCATTGCCAGCCGGGGCAGGCTTCCCTGGATCTGCCCCGGGATGCTGGTGCTGGGAAGGAGGGAGAAGCTGTGACAATTGTGACAACCGCCTATGCCACCCTGGACACCCTGCACCTGCCACCTCTGTCCTGGCCTCTGCCCGGTTCCTGCCATCCATCACACTCACGTGGGCAGTCCCGCCCTCGGTGTCCCTGGGCCCCACAGCCCAGGTCAGCTCTGGCCAGGGCCTGGCCCTGCAGGACTTCCCGGGGAGATGCCTGCCTGCGTATCAGAGGGAATATTGGAGAACATTGCAGGCCCAGCACAACAGGCTTTGTGAAAGCCCAGCCCCTCCTGGAAAGTTCCCAGGGCCAGGGAGGCAGAGGCAGGAAGGCTGCCTGCCGGGGGTGACTCTAGAAGGAACTCCACACTGAGGATCACGAAAATAACCTGTTATCACCTACCACGTGCTGAGTCATCCCTAGGTTTCAAACGGATCCCTTTGTAGGTACCATTTTATTTAAAACTTGCCATAGCCCTGTGAGGTCACTGCTCCCAGGTGTTCCTTTTACAAAAGAGGACTAGAGCTCAGGGAGGCAAAGTTTCAGACTGGCAGACTCAGTCAGCCCCGTGGCCTCTCGCTCTCTGGACTCCGTGGTGGCTTCCGCTCACGTGGGGTAAGAGCTCACGGCCCCTCATGGGCCTCCACCTTTGCCTGACCTGGCTACCCAGCGGCCCCAACCTTCCCTCCTACCATCCATCCCCTCGTTGGCCCCACTCCAGCCCACCAGCTGCCTCTTGGCTGGTCAACTGTACCACACTAGCTCCTGCCTCAGGGCCCTTGCACTGGCTGCCCCCTCTGCCTGACAGGCTCTTCCTCCGGCTGCTATGACTCCCTGTCACTTGCTTTGGGTCTCTGCTCCAGTGTTACCTCCTGACCCTCTACCGGCACTCTCTATTTCCTTTACTCTGCTTTATTATTATTAGTTTTTAGCAGCCCTTATATATTGATTTGTGTATTGCCCATCTCCCTTAACTAAAATGCAAGCCCCGTGATGGCAGCGATCTGCCTTTTGCTCACTGCTAGATCAGGTCCTCCATCAGTTCGACGTGGAGTCGGTGCTCAAAAAACATGTGCAGAATGATTGCAGGGCGCCAAGACTTGAACTCAAAACTCCAAGCATCCGGCATCTCGGGGTTGGTGGAGAGTGGCTGACGAGGCCCTGCCGAGCCCTGGGGTCTGTGGTTCTGTGCAGGCTTCCTTTATCTTACAGCCAAAGGGAACAGAAGACAGTGATCTTCAGGAGAGTGTGACCCAGGCACCCCGCCTCCTGTGCCCTGTTCAGTTCCGTGTGACCACGAGTGGCCAGCTTCGGGCTCTGTGCAGCCTCTTTTTCTGGGCGGCTCCGTCCTTGGCCGGCTCTCCCTCACTTCCTTCCTCTTGACTCTGAGGCCTGGGGGAAACACTGCCCTTTGTCTTTCAGCCTTGGATCCTCCCCGAGTTTTTAAGTCCAGAGGAGCCTGGCAGACTCTAAACTCCATGTCTAGAATTTCCTCCGAAAGGCCTCCTGGATCATCTGAAAACTTGTTCACTCAGAATAATCCTTACCGAGCATCGTCTGTGTGCCAGGAACACAGACAATGGGGAGAAAGACCCAGTTTCCAGTTCTCTGGGTCACTGTCAGCCCAACCTGGCCCAGGAGGCCGTCTAATGGGCAGCTGAAGCAGAGGGGCTTGGGGTGCTAAGGCGGGGTCTAGAGCTCTCCTCTCTTCACCCCACTTTCCTGCCAAGAATGTGGGAGCAGGAGAGGGAGCCCCAGAAGCAGCCCCACCCCACTCCACTCCCTTATGAGAGAGAGAGACAGCTTATTGGGTCAGCTGGGTAGAGAGCCAGCCTTTCGGAGGAGGGAGAGCAAGCTGGGCATTTGATTTGAGGGAGTCCTGCCAGCCTGCGTCCTCTTCCTTGAACCCAATTCTGAGAAAGCCTTCCCTCTCTTGCCTCCCCCTGCCCCCAGAGGTTGACCTCCTTCCCCCCCAAAATGCCTAGTGCCTGCCCAGGGCACCTCCTCTGAGAAGGCCCAGGAGCCACGGCAGGGGTGTGATTTCCCCCCACCCACCCGTGTCTCCCCAGGAGGGGGCTGGGCAACTTTACCTGTGCTCTTGGAACCCAGGCCACAGGCTGTCACCCACTCCACCCCACGTGTGCGCAGGCTTCCTCATTCCAAGAACTCAGAGACACTGGGCTTCTGTCCAGTTTTTTCCACATCTTTGCTGGCTTCTGGCAACAAATCCTGGAAGAAGAGAAATGAAGGTCTTTACCAGGCCAGCAAATCAGCGTCACGAGTGTCCCGAGGAGGGACCCTGAGGGAGAGGTAGCTACTCCCAATAGGCAAACACACACACAGAGTCCCGGGTCTGGTGGGGTCCGTACGGCAGGAGCGGTATCTGGACCTGATAAAATCTCAGAAGGCATCAGCTGTTGACCATGAGCTTCTTCTCCAGGCCTCGGAATCCTAGAAGGGCCCCTGAGGGGGTGGCAGGAGGGCAGAACCTCTTGACCCATCGCCTTGGGGTTCAAGGTACTCCTCTCAGTGGCCTGGGGGTTTCCTCCCCCACCCCTTCTTCCAGGAGCAGGGACCTCACCTTTGAGGCTGAGCCGGCATTCAGCAGGATAGCCCTGCCGGGGACTCCCCGGGGGCCCTGCCTCCTCAGCCTCTGTTCTGTCGAAGGATGTGTTTTAAGTTCCATGTGGCAGTCTAGCCCAAGAATTTCGGAGGCCCCAGCCCTGTCTGGTGGGCCTTCAGTGCATGCCATTACTGTCTTCTCTTTGGATGTTGGAACCCTCCCTACCAAGATGACCTTAAGGGGTAGAACCCAGTGTGACTGGTGTGTGTCCCCAGGCGCAGGCACAGGAGATACAATCAGCAGCCAGTGGCCGGAGTTTACATCTTATATGTACTGCTTTCTTTTCTTTTCTCTTTTCTTTTCTTTTCCTTTTCTTTTCTAAGTTTATTTACTTATTTTGAGAGAGACAGAGACAGCACAAGCGGAGGAGGCACGGAGCGAGGGGGAGAGAGAGAGAGAGAGAGAGAGAGAATCCCAAGCAGGCTCTGCACTATCAGCTCAGAGCCCAACGCAGGGCTCGAACTCACGAAACTGTGACATCATGACCTGAGCTGAAACCAAGAGTCAGACGCTTAACTGACTGAGCCGCCCAGGCCCCCCCGTCCACCGCTCTCTAACTGTGTGACCTGAATCACATGCTTCACCCTTCTGTGCCTCAATTTCCTCTTCCATAAAATGGACAAAATAATAGGTCTGTGTCATAAGATTTGTGGTGAAGTTAACTGGGATAAATCCACATAAAGCACTTAGAACAGGCCAGGCACCAAGTAGGTGCTCAGTAAATATCACCTGTTGGTTCCCTGTCACCTTTTGACATTCCTTCCTGAGCTATGAAGGATTCTGGGCTTGGGGCCAGGTAGGCTTTCTCCTCAAGATGACCCGATCCTTTAGGAGACTCCTGCGGAGAAGGGGGCCCTCGCAGCTGCCTCCAGGCCCCTGGGGGTTGTGGCTACTCTGGAAAGCCCCGACTCACCACACTGTTTGGATTGGGTTTCTATTCCCAACGCCGGTGAGAGGCCTGCTATTTATGGGCCCCCCATGCCACCCCCCAGTCAGCCAGACAGTGCGTGGGCTGGGGACCACATGGCTAGCTGCCCGCCACCCCCACCCCACCCAGGCCCTCTGACCGGGGCACGTTTCACACGCTGGTCAGCCTGCTGGCTCGGCAGTGACTTTCCCAGCTCTGTCTGGCCCCCCAAGGGGAGAAGCAGAGATGGAGGGCATGTGAGGGGTCTTTCGCCTCTTCCTCCTGGCCTCTGGCTTCTAGAAGGTCTCCTTGAGGAGAGGTGGGTTCTTGGGGTCCCAGGGATGATATTCACACACACCCCCTTTCTGTTTCTACCCTCACAATGACGCCCGCCTCCTGTAGTGTCTAGTGGGTCAAAACCCAGGCTCGGGAGCCAGACTGCCTGGGTTCTAGTCCTCCTTCGAGCCCTCATCAGCCACCTTGTACTAGCGCCTGAACCCCTTTGCACCTCAGTTTCCTCAGTTGTAAGATGGAACCGGGCTCATACTTCTCCATAGGGCATCACGAGGGTTAGAGAAGTTGGTACAGGTAAAGTGCCCAGCACTGGATCAGAGTCGGTGTTATTCTGGCAGAGTCTGGTGCAGCACGGCAACCTTGGCCGTCTGCACATGGCCCCTGGTCTCTGATGAGGCGGGATTGCTGTCCCCTCTGTGCCCATGGAGAAGCTGAGTCCTGAACGGGGGAGGGGACCTTTCCAAGGCGACACAGCTGGAGCTGGCAGAACCCCGGGCCTCGTGGAGCACGTCCTCGCTTACCCGCTGCGTCTTGATCCTATCCCTGCCCCTCACCAAACAGATAAGGGGCTCCCGCCGGCGGGGACCTTGACAGGTGTGTGTCCAGTGCGAGCCGGGCTGAGCTCGCCCCCTGGGCCTGCCTGCCCCCTGGCCGGGTGCCTCCGACCAGCCCACTCAGGACAGGGGCTATTTTTAGCATGTGGTGTTTGCTGGGCCCTGGGGGATATTTACAAAGGGTCAGTCTGCTGGTGTCCTTTGGTTTCTAACACTGGAAGCAGCTCTCGGATGTGCAGCTGATTGGCTGAGAGCATGAGGCTTTGGCGAGCCTTTTCCCTTCTTTACAACATGTGGCCGTCTCTCCTTCCCGTCCGCCCTCTTGCCAAGCCCACAGCTTCTGTTCCTGGCTCCCCGCCGCCAAGATGGTGACAGCTTTCCCAGGTCTGGTGGGATGAGCAAATTGGGCAAAGTGTGGTTTCCTGGCCCTGGCCCGGCATCTGCCCTCCGCTAATAAACCTGTGGCTAACCTTCCATGGCCTCGTGCTCCGTGGGTTAGAGCACCGCGCCAATGAGGCCAAGGTCACGCTTTACCCCAACCAGGCCGGTATCGCAGGGAGGTGTGCTCTGTCCCGTGGCTTCAGCCTGCCACCCTCACCTATGCAGCAGGGACGGGGGTCAGGCGTGAGGAAGGCGGTGGGTCTGTGAGAGTGTGGACGTCTCTGTGCCCCCAGCCCGGGGAGGGCTGACTGAGCTGGTCTACCTGCCCGTCAACGGGCAAGGCAGGGAGCCAGGCACTTTTCTACATGACGGATGGCACGTATGTTGGTGGGAGAACCCTGGAGACCAAGAAAGTGCCAGGCGGGCAGGCACAAGGCCACTGAGTCAGTCTTCTGAATTGGCTGGGGTGGCCTCCGGAGAGGCGGTGGAGTGGCAGAGTGTGAAGGTTAAGAGAACAGACTGGGAGGTTCAAATCTCTGATGGGACGCCTAGTAGCAGTGGAGTTAGGTAACGACTCTGTGCCTCAGTGTCCCCAGCTATAAAATGGAAATAGTCCTAGACTTCTGCATTGAGGATGAACTAAGCTAAGGCTTGGAAGCACTTAGCACAGTAAGCACTATGTAAGTGTTAGCTCTGGTCATCATTGTAGTATCTCGGTCCCCAACACCTGCTCCGTGGCCGCTGTACCCCTCAGCTCTGGCCTCCCTCATAGCAAGTCAAACCGTCACTGGCCCCAAGGCTCTCGTACTGTTGAAGCCCAGGTCACAGACACGGCCCCACCCCACCCCCCGGGAGGCCAGGTGTAGGGGGCGGACAGGCCTCAGGTCTTGCCCTCACCCCTGCCAGGAAGAAGCCCAGTGTCCTGGGAACAATCTGGCATGGGGCAGGTGCCCTGCTCTGCTCCTGTGGCTCCTGCCCAGGAGGGCGCGGTCACTGAGCTCAGGTCTATAAATAAGGTATCTGGGAGGAACGGCTTTAATTTGCACTTTACCTATTGATGTTTACTTTGCTATTTCCAATATGGTAATTTAATTCTGCAGGGCGCCTGGCTGGGGTGGGGGGGCACCTGGGGCGTGCGGTTACCTGACCGCACCACGAGTGACTCCAGCGTCCCTGTGCAGCTCTGGACACAGATGCCCCCGGGCTAGCCATGGTGTGTGGAGGCCCCAGGTGTGGACACGGTTGTGGAGGGGCTTGGCTGGACATCGAGACCCTTCTGCACCCAGACCCACAATTCTCCCTGCTCCGTTCGGCTCGTTCCCTTGACAACAATATGCCAGCCTCTCCCTTCCCCACTGCCTCCGCGTCTCTCCTTGTCTCTAGGCCGGGGCCTCTGTCTCTGAGGGGATGGCTACTGTCCTCCAGCCATCTGGAAGCTCTCTCTAGGCTTCTCTGATGGCCATAAGGCTCATGACGATACAGCCTTTCTTTAAGAGTTTTTCCTCCCACTTGCTTGTCGTGTTTTAAATGTTTGTATTTTGTCTTTTCTGTAAGACTGTGAGCTCCCCAAAGGCAGGGCTGTGTCTCCCCTCAGACTGGAGCTCCCTGAGGGCAGGGCTGTGTCTCCCCTCAGACTGGGGCTCCCTGAGGGCAGAGAATGGGCTTTTCCCTCAGATCAGGGGTCTTCGAAGGTATAGGGCTATTTCTTTTCTTTTCTTTTTTTTTTAATTTTTTTTTTCAACGTTTATTTATTTTTGGGACAGAGAGAGACAGAGCATGAACGGGGGAGGGGCAGAGAGAGAGGGAGACACAGGATCTGAAAGAGGCTCCAGGCTCTGAGCCGTCAGCCCAGAACCTGACGCGGGGCTCGAACTCCCGGATCGCGAGATCGTGACCTGGCTGAAGTCGGACGCTTAACTGACTGCGCCACCCAGGCGCCCCTTGGTATAGGGCTATTTCTGTCCCTCAGCCTGGCCTCTCCAAGGGCAGAGGCTGAAGGGGTCTTATTTCATGTGTCTGCACCCTTTTCTTTCTTTCTTTCCTTCCCACAGTTCAGGGGCCTCCATCCCCAAGAGGGCTTTGGCACAGATGTACTCCCTCTGGTCAGGACTATCCATTAGGGCCGACAAGCATGCCCTCATCCTACTGCTCACTGAGAGGCCACACTGGCCAGTGGCACGCATTATGACTTTTCTGGGCCACAGGCACTTGTGTCTCTGTGAGCTCCTTCCTCCACAAAACCCAAAAACTATTTCTGATAACTGTATTGGAATAAAGACAAATGCATTCCGGTTATATATGAAGACATTTTTTGATTTAAAAGATCCTCTTCTCCTTTCATTTTATTTATTTATTTTTTTATCTAATTTTTTTTTAACGTTTATTTATTTTTGAGACAGAGAGAGACAGAGCATGAACGGGGGAGGGGCAGAGAGAGAGGGAGACACAGAATCGGAAGCAGGCTCCAGGCTCCGAGCCGTCAGCCCAGAGCCCGACGCGGGCCTCGAACTCACGGACCGCGAGATCATGACCTGAGCTGAAGTCGGACGCTTAACCGACTGAGCCGTCCAGGCGCCCCTCTCCTTTCATTTTAAAATAAATTAAAACATTTTCAAGGGCCCCCAAATGTCTGATGGGCTAGCTCTGTGCTCCGCGCAAGGGGAGGAGGCGTCGGGGACCAGGAGCTCAGCCATGCCTGGCTGGGACGCCTTGCCCATCCCTTCGCTCTCCCGAGCCTCACAAAGTCTCCACGAGTCAGGCAGGGCTAGAATTCCTACCCCACACCAACAGCATGGCCACAGCGGCGGCAGGGACCCCGTCATCGGTGTGCTGCTCCGTGCCAGGCGCTGCGCTGAGCACGCGGTCACCTTAATCTTATCTAATCCTCACAGCCATCCTAGGAAGCAGGCACTGTGATTTTTTTTTTCCCCCATTTCACAGATAAGGAAAATGAGGCTCAGGGGGAAGAAGTGACAGGTTCAAGGTCGCCCAGCCAGTCACTGACAGGGTGGGAACGAAGGATCCAGAGGTCCTGGCTTCAGAAAGTCTAGGCTCTTCCTCCCCAGCGGGGGTGAAGGGCCAGGCAAGGTGTAGGTCAGGGTCAGCCCCAGAGATCGGTTCCGATGTCTGCAGGCGGGTCAGAAGGAAGGCTGGCAGGTCCTCGCCCTAGAACTACCTGATTTCCTGTCGCGGCTCCTCTCTGGCTTCCAGCCCCGGGGCGCTTTCAGCACCGGGCTGGGGTCGTAGACTTGATTCCATGGTGGGGAGGGGGTACAGGGATGCCTGACAAGGTGCACCCCACCGGTCCCCCTGGGGGTTTGCTAGCTTTCAAGGCCTCGTCCCTCCCCTGCAAGCCATCTTGTCCCAGACGCTGCCTGGAAGCTTCATCTGGGCTGGGAGCCGTGGGGCCAGGGGGTAGGGGCTAACCTTGTGTGTGGGGGTGAGCTCAGCGTGGGGATCGAGGCTGACAGAACCCTGGTCCGGGTTGGAGTGGGAATGCTCAGGGCCCTGCCTGCAGCCTCTGCCCCAGGCTGGGACGCCCTCTCTTGCCCTGCTGGCCCATCTCCACATGGCGAGGGCTGTCTGTTTCTTTTCTCCTCTTTGCTCTTCCCTCTTCATTTTTGGCCTGACTTAAAAAAAAAAAAAAAATCCATCTCTCTCTCTCTTTCTTTCTTTCTTTTCTTTTTTTTTTTGCCAATCTCTCCTCCCCATTCTTGTCTTCGCTCTGTTCCCCTCTCCCTGTTTCTCTGCACCCCTGCCATCTCTGTATCTCCTCTGTCTGTCCGGAGAGGCTTCTGCTGTCTGTCCTTCCTCTCTCGCTCTGTCCTCCTGTTTGTCTCCTGCTTCCTATCTCCCAGGGCTGCTTCTTCTCCTGCGCCAGCTGTCTCTCAGTCCTTCCCGGGCACTCTTTGTCTTTCTCCCCCTCCCAACAGGACAGTGCCTGGCCCAGCAGGGACAACACATCCCACAAGGCGCATTACCCAGCGAAGGTGATGAGACTGTGCTCGGAGGGGAAGCTTGTTAGGTGCCTGACCCTTTGGCTCTGCTGTACGAGTTGTGGAGGGAGGGGAGACCCTGGAGCTGGCCCGGGCGTGGGTGCCCACCGTGGCCCTCCGGGAGGGGCTCTTCTCCCGAGCTGGTGAAAGGAAGCGGGAAAGGCCTTTTGTGCAGACTGGCTCCACTTGGCTTTTAAGCAGCCTGTCTTTCTTCCAAAGCCAACCCTTTGATCCCTAGAGACATAAAAGGATCCATCTGCATTTGTGTTTCTTACAGGTAGTGGAGTGGGGGAGGGCCAGGGAGAGAAAGGGGGAGGGCAACAGACATCTGGGGGATGCTCAGAAGGGCCATTTCAGGGCTCTTGAGCCCTGCGTTAGAGACCCACCTCTGTGCCTTCTTGGCGGGAGACTTCTCTTTCAACGGGCATCTATAATAGCCAAACGGGCAGTTTTCAAGATCAAATAAGGTGATGTGTTGTAACAAAAAAAAACCCAGTAAAGGGACTTTGAGGGGTTTGGTGTGGCCAGGAGCAGAGCCACGCCCTCCTTAAGTGAACGCCATGGCTTTTTTATTTCTTTTTTAATTTTTAAACATTTTTTTTTTAGTGTTTATTCTTGAGAGAGAGAGCGAGCGAGCAGGGGAGGGGCAGAGAGATTGGGAGACAAAGAATCCAAAGCAGGCTCCAGGCTCTGAGCTGTCAACACAGAGCCGGAGGCGGGGCTCAAACCCATGAACCACTAGAGAGCTCACGAACCACGAGATCATGACCTGGGCCAAAGTTGGACGCTTAACTTTCGGAGCCACCCAGGCACGCCTGCCGTGGCTTACCTTCATGTCCTCAAGGTGACTCCCCTCCTCCAGGAGTCTCCTAGGGTAGCCCCGGCCCCCAGGGTTTCTCAGCCACCGAACCCCTCCAGTGCTAGACGCCTCGCTCACCCTCCATATCAGAGTTGATGCTGGTCATTTCCATCTCTAGCACACACACCAGAGGGTGAAGAGGGGCAGGGCCACACCTTCACTCTCCCTTATGGCGTCAGAGCCTGACCCGAGTGGGATGCCCGGGTCATAACAATGCTCCCCTTGTGGTGACGAGGAGCCTCGGATTTTCAGAGCACTTTGGCAGACTACAGCACGGATCCTTGACCTGCCCAGTGAAGAAGGCAAGGCATGGATCAGCGCCCTCATTTTAAAAGCAAAGAAACAGGTTCAAAGGGGTCAAGTAACTTGCCCAAGGTCAGTTAGCAAGTGGGATTGGTAAGAAACCCAGAGCCTGTCTGTCATTCACGTTTTATAAATGGGGAAACTGAGGCGGAGTCCAGATGAAAACCTGAGCTTCCAGGCCTAGGGAACCATAATGTCTGGACCACCCTCCTGACTTCCACGTGGCAGACACCTATCAGGAGACACCAGGCTTTCAGAGAGGGTTTGGAAGTTCCACCAGGGCTGTGCCAGGGGGGCCGGCCAGGTGACTCACTGGGTTAGAGCTCAGTGATACGGGGATCCCAGATGTGCCCATGTGACCCTGCCCGGAGGATAGGCCACGGGTCCTGTTCACTGTGGACATGGGGTTGGGAGATGGGCTGGAGGAGGACACCCCTGTCCGTTTTTCTCCCTCCTCTGCATGCCACGCTGAGTACAAGCCTCTGCCTCTGGCTGCCCGGAGGGGAGAGCTTCCCACAGACCACCCCAGCCCGACCCCACCTTCCCTTCAGACAATGGACAGTGTCTCACCTGTGGTCTGAGGACTCACTGCAATGTGCAGACCTCTCTGCAGCCACCTTGGCTCTCCGGACCTGCAAATCCTAACACAGAATCCTCCAGAGTCCTTGATCTAGGACTCCCTCTCTCCCTCCCGGCCTCCCTCTCTCAGCTCCAGGACTTCAGGATTAGTGCCCCTGCCGGGGTTCCATGTTGTTTCTACAACATATGCCACTTTATCATGCCTTGGCCCATTTCCCCATTTTATTAATGAGGGATGCCGGTTCCTGAAATGATCAGGGTTTCCAGTGTTGCTGTGCTGATAAAATGCTAGCTAAGGGCAGAAATCTTTGAGTTAGAAGCTGCTGGTGACTGAATCAAGGAACTGGTAGGATTTCCAGGTCAATGCTTGCAGTACGAGAAAGAGCTTAGGGGTGGTCCTTCCTATCATCACAGTCTCTGTCTCCCTAGGTTTTGGGCCTCCATGCTGGGGACACTTAGAGCGATCCTGGAGCTCCAGACACACACACACACACACACACACACACACACACACACACATATACGCTGTCACACAGGCACACACACATGCACATGCACTCATGTTAGCGCACACGCCCCAGAAGAACCAGCACATTGGGCCTGGGATGACTGGGCTTGTCACCCTGGTCCCTCAGGCTCCGTTCGTCCCCTGGCTCCAGGCGTTGCGATGTCTCACTTGGGGCTGTTCCTGCTAAACCCGTCCCATAAACTGTGAGCTGGGCCATGTGCAGGGACCAACCATCTAGTGAGGAGACAAGACCTGTGGACTGAAATCCCAGCCCAAGCTGTGCAGGACGCGTGCTGCGGGTGGGGGCTGTGCGGAAGGCACATCACATTGGGATAGTCTCTGGTGTGGTCGGTATGTTCAGGTACTTTGTTGCCATGATAACTCTAAGCTCTGAGGGACTGGCAAGGAGTTCCAGGCTTCCAGCAGCTGACTGTTTTCAAGTCTCATGCGTGTTGCTTAAATTACACTTGTAGGATTTGTTTTTGCTGGCAGATTTACCTCCCTGATTAGATTTGGCTCCAGCTAGTGTTAGAATTAGCGTTCGTTCCTTAGGAAGCTACTCCAACAGGTGGAAGGACCTCAGATGTGTGCCTGGAGCTAGGAGAAGCTGACCTGAGAGGCAGTGACAGTCACAGGTGATCCTTGAGCTGGACCATCCATCTGAGTAACAGAATTCACAGCCCCTGGCAGGTCCCGGGAAGATGTGAGATAATGCGGGCAGGTCTGATCTCCAGCCTGGGATGGGGAATACAGCTTATTGATTCAAACGCTGGTCTTGTCTAATTCTTTTATTTCACAGGCATAGACGTTGACATCTGGGGTAGAAAGTGACCTTCCCCAATCCCACCGCGAACAGAAGAGCCGGGAGTCCAATGCACAAATCCTGTGGCTGCCACGTGGATCTTCTTCCTTCAAGTAAGTGCGAGCAGCAAGGAGGGGTGGCGGAAACAAGAAAGAAGGGGTGTGGGTGAGGATGAGACTACTCTGGCCACCTCCTTCCTGGCTTGTCTTGGCTCCTCCCTGGGCCTCAGTTGCCTTATCCATAAAATGGAACACATAGCCTCCATGAGCTCCAAGGTTCCATGATGCACCAGACCAGCACATTCCTCCCTGGCCACTGAGGCCTCAAGAGATGGGATGAAGCCAGAGGAAAGCAACAGAAAGCCATAACTCCAAGTCCAAGAGGCGCCTGGTCCAGGGGAGGGGGGCAGCCAGAACGCAGCGAAGTAAGTGCTGTGCCCTCCACCCCAGCTATTTTTACCCTAGAACACTGGACTGCAAAAAGCCTGGCTAAAAATACCAGCAGCCCAAGCTCTGAGCATCTTCTCCCTAGAGAGGTGACGTGGGGGCTGGCAAGGAGCAGGCTGTGGGGACCGGCAGTTCCAAAGACATCCATCCTTCTCCTTCCCAGGGCTGGGGTGCTGGGGGTGACTGGGAAGGAGACCCTTCCTATCAGAGGACCTTTCCTTCTAGATAGCCCAAGAATAAGTTTGGTTTTTGTCAATTTCGACAACTCCAGCCAGCCCTGTCTACACACATATTTAGTTTGCCCCCAACGTAATCAGAATCCGCTACAATTTTGTGTTCTGTTCTTTTTCACGTATTCTTTCATCGCCGGTTTATGTTGCTCTGTGCTCTTAATAGCTCTCATTCTTAATGGCTGCATAATATTCCGTCTGGGGGACCTTTCTATTCCCTGATCATCGGGCAATTTGGCGGCTTCCGGTTTTCCATTATTATAAATAAAGCTGCTTTGGACATCTTTGTGCATGCAGCTTTTTTCTTCTCGTTAATTATTTCTATAAGAGAAGTGCCCAGGTCAGCGGGCAAGACCGCCTTTTGTGCTGTTTGATGTGGCTTGCCCAACTGCTTCCCAAAAGTAAATGAAGGAGGTCTAATGTAAGGATGCAATTCCACGTTGGAAGCCAAGTACAGTCAGGCTTCAGCGAAACTGAAGCTGAGAGCCAACAGGAGTCCCAGCTGCTGCCTACAGCTCCCGGGGCTTGCCTGTCCCCACCTCTCTGCTTTCCTTGTTCCAGGTCTTTCCTTCTCCAGCCAACTTTTTTTTTTTTTTTTTTTTTTAACCTGGCAGAGCTAGCCACTCTGAGCACATATCATTTTGTAAGTGACTGTACACATGTTCTGAGGGCTTACTTTGTCCCAGGCACTGAACCAATCATCTGTATTGATTATCTTAATTTTCACAACCACCCTCTGGTGTAGGGATTATAGTAATCCCCACTTTACAGATGAAGAAACTGAGGCATGGAAAAACTAAGCAACTTGCTCAAAGATGCATTCAGTAACGGGTGTGACCAGGCCCCGCCTCACTGGCCTACCTCACTTCAAAAAGGTACTCAGGGGGCACCTGGATGGCTCAGTTGGTTAAGCATCTGACTTTGGCTCAGGTCACGATGTCATGGTTCCTGAGTTCGAGCCCTGCATCGGGCTCTGTGCTGACAGCTCGGAGCCTGGAGCCTGCTTGGGATCCTGTGTCTCCCTCTCTCTCTGCCCCACCCCTGTTTGTGTTCTCTCTCTCTCTCTCTCTCTTAAACATGAATAAACGTTAAAAAAAAATTTTTTTTTAATGTACTGAAGACAGTGATACCAGTCTCCCTGGGAACATAGAGGCCACAAATCAACCACCAACAGCCTAGTATTTCTGTGTCTCTGAGTTATAATTCCGAAAAGGAAGAATCTGATTAGCTTAGCCCAACCTATGGATTGGAACCCTGTAAGTCAAGGTCCAATCCCCTGTGATGGCGGCGGGGTCAGGCAGGAAATGCTGAAGAGTAAACTGGGCCATGAGAGCAGGTGGACAGACGATTCTGACGTCCCAGCATTAGACTTTGTTAAAAACCATTAAAAAATGGGGCGCCTGGGTGGCTCAGTCGGTTAAGCGTCCGACTTCAGCTCAGGTCATGATCTCACACTCTGTGAGTTCGAGCCCCGCGTCGGGCTCTGTGCTGACAGCTCAGAGCCTGGAACCTGCTTCGGATTCTGTGTCTCCCTCTCTCTCTGCCCCTCCCCTGATCATGCTCTGTCTCTCTCTGTCTCAAAAAAAAAAAAAAATAAATAAAAATTAAAAAAAAGGAATGTAATTGGTGTAAATGCTAACTTGTTTGCATTTGCCTTTCACTGGTTATTTATAAGGCTGAACATGTTTCCATATGTTCCTTTCCTTCCATGTGTGCTGTCCACACCGTTCTATCCTGGTCATGCTTCATTCTTACAGCTACGAATGCCACACAGAGCAACCATGTGCCCAGAGGGTTGCAGGAGGAGGGAGGATGCTTTCTTACTAAATGACTCTTCCTTTGTCCAGAAGGCCTCGTGAGCTGGGCCGGCTTCCTAATCAGTGTTCCTGAGAAACCACCTTCTCCCTCCCCACCTGGCATGTTACTTGAACTAGACGATCTTTAACAGGCACCTGTCCAGCCAGGAGGCTCTCTGCATTCGCCCTCTCCTTTCTGGCACCTTCTCCTGAACGAATTGACTTCCGAAAGTTTTCAGGGGCTCAACCAATTTGCTGCTCATACTGCGGGACTTGTCCTGGCGTTGCATCTTACATCAGCTTTTACTGGGCTTTTGCCTTGCCCCGATTCTGGGCTATGTGCTTTTGCTTCCAAGCCCCAGGGAAAGAGTTTCTGTATCTGCACCACTGTACTCGTCAAATGTGCCATCGTACTTACAAGATGCTAAGGGTCCTCTCCCGCTCTCTGTCCTCAGACCCTGTGGGTGACAAAGTGCCCAGGGCTGTGGCTCTGAAGCAAAGGGGGGCTAGGCCTGGGAGGTGGCATGCTACGAAGACAACTATGCAGCTGACACAGCCAGTGAGGGCTCCAGGCCTAGCGAGAGTCAAACGGCTAGGTCGCTGCGGTTTTGAGGCAGGAGAAGCCCCTGGGGGCGGGGAGAGTGGGTAATTCTCAGATCAGCCTTAATCGGCAGCTAGACGAACTGCTCTTGCTAGCTGTTTACAACTGTGGGCTAGCTGGGGCGGTGGCGTCACGAGAGTTCCTCTCTGACGCCAGGGATTCAGGTTTACTTGTGGGATCCCACCTGTGACCGTGGCCCCTGCAGCCCAGAGCTCCATCCCGGCCCTTTGGAGCCAGCTCTGGGCTCGGGGCTGTGGTGGACAGTCTGTGGAGTCCTCTTTGGAACTGTGAGTGGTCTCTCAGTGGACCCTCCTCTGCCATGCCTTGGAGATGTCCAGAAGCCGCCCATGGGCAGTGAAGCTGACAGAACCAACAGGAACCGGGGCTCCCAAGAGGTCAGATGGCTCCCGATTGTGCAAAGCCCAGGCCGCCGATCACCCACGGGCCACCCTTCTCCTTCTATCATGAGCCATAGTTCAGGATCATTTAAACAAAAAAAAAAGTTTTTAAAAAATGTTTACTTATTTTTGAGAGAGAGGAGGGGGAGGGGCAGAGAGAGAGGGAAACCCAGAATCCAAAGCAGGCTCCGGGCTCCGAGCTGTCAGCACAGAGCACCATGCGGGGCTTGAACTCATGAACTGCGAGATTATGACCTGAGCTGAAGTCAGACGCTTAACCGACTGAGACACCCAGGCACTCCTGGGTCATTTTTAAAATCTCTGTTTCGGATGTCAGGAATATGGTCCCTTCTAATTCACAAGACTGGTAGATAGAACGTCCTGGGGCTGGTCATTTGTTTCCTATGGTTGACATCGTCAATTATTCCTTTATACCTGTTCCCTCTTTTAGTTGAGTACAAAGCTCTCCACCAAAGGCTACATTTTCCTGCTACCCTTGCAGTTTAGATATGACTTACGACTAGGTCCGGGCCAATGAGATGGCAAGGAAGGAGCACTCTCTTTCACCTTTCCATTTACCCCTGGTTGGAATGCAAATGTGATGGCAGGAACTGGAGCACTCATTTTGGACCACGTGAAGAAAGCTGCGCATTGGGGAAGGCAGAACAACAAGATGGAAGGAAGCTGTGCACCTGAGGCGATTAAGCCACCAATCACCCATGGACTACCTAGTTGGATGTTTATGTGCAGGACAGATCAACTTTTATTCTTTTTTTTTTTAGTGTTTATTTATTTTTGAGAGAGAGGGTGAGACAGAACATGAGTGGGGGAGGGCCAGAGAGAGAGGGAGACACAGAATCGAAAGCGGGCTCCAGGCTCTGAGCTGTCAGCACAGAGCCCGACACAGGGCTCGAACTCATGAACCTCGAGAACATGACCTGAGCCGAAGTCGGATGCTGAACCGACTGAGCCACCCAGGCGCCCCAGATCAACTTTTATTCTATTTAAGCCTCTGTACTTGGGGGTTTCTTTGTCCCAGCAGCTGAATGTGTATACTCACTATTGTCGTCCCTTAGTGGAATGGCCGCATCTGGATGTGTCCGGTCACTGGTGAGGCTGGGGACCCCACATTTTAGTAGACTATTATTTCGGTGGTCTCCAAGAGATCATTCTTCCTGGTATTCACACCCTTATGTGATCTCTGCTCACAATGACTCTAGACTTGGCCATGTGACTTGCTTTGGCCAACAGGACCTTAGCAAGTGTGATATAAGCAAAGACTTGGGAAGCACTTGCATAGCGGGGCTTGTCTTCTTGGAATACTAACTCTTGAGAGGTTCCTTCTCCAAGCCCAGCTGCCCATCTTGAGAAGCCCAACATAGCCATAAGGAAAGGCCACATGGAGGAGACCTGAGGTGCCGCCCTCAGCCCCAGCTGATCCTGCACCAATTTGTCAGCCTGTGAGTGAGGCCACTCTGGAACAGTCTGAGGCATGGAGCAGAAATGAGATGTCTCTGGGGCACCTGGGTGGCTCAGTTGGTTAAGTGTCTGACTCTTGATTTCGGCTCAGGTAACGATCTCACAGTTTGTGGGACTGAGCCCTATGTTGGGCTCTGCACTGACCGTGAGGAGCTGCTTGGGATTCTCTCTCTCTCTCTGCCCCTCCTCCACTCATGTGCGCACTCTCTCTCTCTCAAAATATATAAATAAACATCGAGAGAAAGAAAGAAAGAAAGAAAGAAAGAAAGAAAGAAAGAAAGAAAGAAAGAAAGACATGAGCTGTCCCTGCCATACCCTGTCCAAACCGCACAATTGGGATCAAATAAATAATTGCTGTCTTAGGCCATTAACTTCTGGGGTAGCTTGTTACACAGCACTAGGTGACTGAAACACGTATGGATGGCCCAGGGCCCTCTGTACTGTCTGAAAAACTAAATCCACCATGCTTCCCTCTATACCCAAATGCCAAATGTGTCTTCCTTACACCTTGAAAGTAAAAACACGACATGGGGAATTGCTGCTGCTCTGGAAATACGTAAGTGTGGCTCCTTTTCCCTCCAGAAGGCCACGCTTTTCCCTCAGCCCCGGCCAGATGTGTAGCCTCTGCCTTCTTGATTGGATTTGTAGCTTCTTCAATGGGGATGGGTTCCATGGACCATCCCTGCTTCCTCATACAGCTGCTGACGTGCCACATCTCTTATAGAAGAACTGGGCCGTATTTGGCAGCTAGAGGCTGCTTATATCAACCACGGCCTTGCTAGTGCCCACCTGAGGAAGTGCTGGAGGAACAAATGAACGAAGAAATGAATGAATTGTTACAAAAGGTAATTTATCTGGATTACACAAAGAGGTCAAGGTGAGAGGTATAGAAGGGTCTCCAGGAAGGGCAGGGTCACCAGAGAGTCTAGGTCTAATGAAAGATTGCTTTGGAAACATGTTAACCCTCTTAACATATAATTATAGTAGCTCACATTACTGAGTTCCTCCCATGTGCCAGGCACTGTGCAAAATGCCTTCTGTAAGTTATTGCATTAATCATCTCAACAACCCTGGAAGGTAAGCATCGTACCTTTCATCTCGTTTTATAGATGAGGAAATCGAGGCCCAGAGAGGTTAGGTAACCTGCCCAAGTGGCGATGGGAGGACTTGAACTCAGACAGTCTGGCACCAGCACCCAAGGGCATAGCCCCCGCACTCTGCCGAACAATAGGACTCCCATCTTCCACCCTTGGAGAAAAGGCCAGGGCCTTCTGGAATGCTTTAGGCCACAAGCGCCAGCCCTGAGTCTACGAAGTGCTCCTGGGGACCTCGGAAAGCCCAGGTCGGAAGGGAAGAGGAAGGAAAAGGGAGGTGGGTCTGGGGTCCGTGTGCCATGCAGCAGGGACACTGGCCCTGGGCCCGGAGATGGTGCTACCCGCCCTGCCCCAGCACCTTACGGGCTGCTCCCACTCACTCCTCAGAAATGAGTCTGGCCCATTCACACGTGTCCCTAATGCCAGGTTCCAAGAAAGCCACCTAAATACCTGGTATTTGAGATGTAAAGAGACCGGCTCCCTGTACTTAGCGCTTCGCTAACTTTTCCAATTATAGCGCCCTATTTTCCAAAGTCTAAAATGGACATATGTTATAACTGTCTTGGGCCCCAAGGTTTCAGAAACACCCTTAAGGCTCCTGAAATACAATCGTATATTTTAGACTAATTCCTAAAGGGCCAAGTGGGGTTATCTTTAACATCTGCCAGCAGTCACACAGACCTGGTCTTTGTTTGCAAATGAACCTGGGGCCTGGGCACATGGCAGCCGCAGGTGGAACTAGCTTTATGCTGGGCTGCATGGGAAGACGTGAAGAAAGTTGATCCCAGGCTAGGTTGCAGTTGGGGGTTGAGGGGGAGACATAGCTCTGCCCTCGTCTGAGCAGGAGGCACAGCCCTGTCCTCAGGAAACCCCAGTGTGAAGTGGGGAGGCATAGCTCTGCCTCAGGGAGCCCAGTCTGAGGGAGGAGACACAGCCCTGTCCTCAGGGAGCCCCAGTTTGAGGGGAAGCCCCCAGGCTGAAGGAGGAGGCAGGATTGTACAAAAGCCCAGCAGAGGACATTGGAGTGGCTGTTGTCATGGGTGGGCAGGTGGCAGAGGAGGCAGGCAGGAAGGCTGTCTGGTGTCCCCAAGAGCCTGGAGGCAAGCAGATTAGGTACAAGGGGGCAGTGGAGCTGAACTTTAATCGCTCCCCGGAGCCCGGGTGGCTTCATACTTGCCAACCGGGGCATTTTCTGGTCAATCCCGATTGCCGTTATTAAACGTTGATTATGCCAGGGAGATGGGCTTTTCTGGTCCCAGCGTTTGGCCAGTGGACTTGGTGAGTAAATGGACTAGAACTAATCCTGTAGCTAAATACTGAGCGCCTCAGAAAAGTAAATGCCTCACTTGCCTAATAGCTTCCCAGGGAGGAGAGAGATCTAAAGTACCAGCCCTGGGCACCTGGGTGGCTCAGTCGGTTGAGCGCCCGACTTCGGCTCAGGTCATGGTCTCGTGGTTCGTGGGTTCAAGCCCCGCGTCGGGCTCTGTGCTGACAGCTCAGAGCCTGGAGCCTGCTTCGGATTCTGTGTCTCCTCCTCTCTCTGCCCCCCCCCATGCTCATGCTCTGTCTCTCTCTCTGTGTCTCAGCAATAAATAAACATTAAAAAAAAAAAAAAAAAAAGTACCAGCCCTCAGACTGCCCCTTTTCCCGGGGTGGGAAAGCAGTTAGCTGGGCAGCCAGGTCTCATGACAACTTTGTGAACAGACAGGGCAGAGGTGACCCTGGAGCTTGTTAGCCTTTAATTTGTAAGATATCACCTCAGGAGTTGGGAGGGCCATCCCTTCTCCCCAAAGGTGGCCTGGAAGAGGAGGAAAAGGACAAAGTCTCCACTCTGACTGGAGACACAGCCCTGCCTCAGGGAGTCCCAGTCTGAGGAGGGAGACACAGCTTTGACCTCAGGGAGCCCCAGTCTGAGGAGAGAGATACAGCCCTGTCCTTGGGGAGCTCTAACCTGAAGGAGGAGGAGACACAGCCCAGAGACTCAAAACAGAGAAACACCAAATAGGCTGGGCCTATGGGAAACAGGGTCTATCCTTCTCCACCCACTTCATTACTTGTCCAGAGAAGCCCGAGGGCTCCTCAGCTAGCCATCTGGAGGGAGCCATTCTGAGTGTAGACAGAGACCAGCATGGGGTGGGTGCTCTACCGTTGCCTGGAGCCTCTTGCTAGGCAGTGCCAGCCCCTTACCTCACGTGAGTCTTACAGGCTATGCCCAGAGTGGGCGCCTACAGGGTCAGCAAAGTGTCCTTACAGTACTAGCCAGGCCATTCCCCCTCCCCACCCCCCAACCCCGGGTAAAGGAGCTTTACTGACCCTCTTAGTGGGAGAAAGACCAGGAAAGGGGCTTATTTGGGTCTGGAAAGGTCTCCTTGACAGACTGGGAGCTTTAGTCCTAGGAGAGAATGTAAACCCTACAAGGGCAAGGATTTGGATTTATCTTGTACACTGTTTCACTCCCCTCCCGCCCCCGGGCCTGGCACATGGTAGGTGCTCAATAAATAACTGCTGAATTAATTAGAATCCATTTTCCCTTTCAACACTAACTTAGAGCTCATCTCCTATCAAGAAAATCTCCATGATAAAACTTTCCCCAGTTGAGTGACAACTGCTTTATTGCAGGGAATACCAAATTCACTTGCAAACATAGTTAATTGAATTCCAACACTGTCTATTTTGAAAGGGGAAAACGATGAATTTAGACTATTGTTACTGCTGCGTTGCAAGCCCTGTGCTTGTTGATCTACAGACAGTATATCACTTAATCCTCTGAAGGAAGGCCCTGGTTTACAAACAAGAATGGGGCTTGGGAAGTTTACATAGCACAGCTGAATTTACACCTCCAGGAAACTGTAGAGCCAAGACTTGAAGCCACTCTTGACTCAACTCATCCCCTGAACTTTTTTGTCTGAATCCCATGGAATTATTTATTTCCAATTAGTTTTGTGATCCCAGAGGTCATTCCACGAGGATTTGGTTAGCTCCTGTGTGTGCCCAGCACTGGAGAGCGTGCCCGAGAAGTTCCAGTCCCCGCAGCCACCAGGCCAAGGGACAGCAGAGCACTGAGCCTTGTGACAGTTGACCCAGTCTCCCCATGGCTGTGGTTTCCAGCAAACGCTGGGTCTGCCAGCCCTGACTTAGTGACACCTGTCATGCAGACCAACAAAGGATTATCCTCCAAAGCCGAGTGCATGCTGGCCTTGATGGTTCTTCCCGGAAAGTTACCCCCAACCCCTCCCGCACCGCTGGTGAACTTGGGGGTGGGGAGTTCACTCTCCCACCTTGCTCTTTTGGGGAGTCTTGTGTGGCAGAGCTGAAGGGACTCATCCTGGAGGCTGTCTGTCTCTGAACCCTTTGTATGTGCTGAAACATTGTGATCGGTCTCACGTTACTGCATGTGTTTGTAAACGTCTCATCTCCCCATTATTATTCACTCCTAGTATGCACCAGGCACCCGCCATAAATTATTTCTACTCTCCATGAAAACTCTACCATTACTATCCCCCTTCTGTGCATGGGAGAGCTAAGGCTTGGAGCTTGGAGAGGTCATACATCCTGCCCAAGGTCACTTAAACTTGTAAATGTCAGAATCAAGATTGGAATCCAGAGCTGTCAGCTCCAGAAAAGTTCCCAAACTAGCCTTTTCCGAAGCTAGCTGTTTATCAAAATTTGCTGAGAAGCTTTTTACAAGTACGTCTTCTTTACAACAAAGTCATCAAGAAGTATGAGGCAGTTCTCTACGTATCAGTATGGTGTTATGTGTGCCTAGGACGTCTCCAGAGAGAAGGCAGATAGTCAGCCATTGCTGACTGGGGGACAGTCCCCTGGAAGGAACACAGGAGGGAGACTTGCTTGTCACTGTATTCTCTTCAGTACTGGTTGATTCTTCCTCCCTCTCCTTCCTTCCCCTCCTCCCTCCCCATTTCCCTTCCTTCCTTCCTTCTTCCCTCCCTCCCTTTCCTTCCTTCCTCCTTCCTTCCTTCCTTCCTTCCTTCCTCCCTTCCTTCCTTCCTTCCTCCCTCCCTCCCTCTCCTTCCTTCCTTCCTTCTTTCCTTCCTTCCTTCCTTCCTTCTTCCCTCTCCTTCCTTCCTTCCTTCCTCTATTCGTTTCACTTTTTCAAAAATACATGAAAATAATTTTTAAGTCAAACAAAACTATAGATTCCAAGGCCCCATTGCTCGACTTCCTATAAATCAGTATCTCCAAGGGTTGGGTCTTGGGAAGCTGTATTTTCAAAAGCACCCTAGAGGTGCCTGGGTGGCTCAGTCTGTTAAGCATCTGACTTCCGCTCAGGTCATGATCTCACAGTTTGTGAGTTCAAGCCCTGCGTCAGGCTCTCTGCTATCAGCCCAGATGTCTGTGCTATCAGCACATCGATGTCTCCCTAAGGACATTTTCCAGCCAGATATCATGAGCCCCAGACCTGCCAATCAGCCAACACCACCCGAGGATGCAGCCCTGTGTCCTGTGACCCTGCTAAAGGTCAGAGGTCACACCTGCTTTCGCACCTTGCCACCACACACACCTGAGCCTGCCCTCGGCCTCCATGGTCAGCCAAGTCTATACGAACAGTGGCTTCTTCACCACACTCTTCTGCTCCTTGGCTTTTTCCCTTCCAGTCTATCTGGGAGATCTGTTAGCATTCCTCAGCAGTGCGTGGAGAATGGCACAGCATTTCCCTGGGAGTGGTGTGAACGTGAGCTATTCTGGAGCCAGATATCCTGGGTTCAAAGCCCAGCTCTTCTGCATTTAGCTGTGTGACCTGGGGCAAGCTCTTAATCTCTATGATGTGAGGATGGGAGGAGTTGAGACCTGTAGGGCTGTCAGGTATTGCCCCGGCACAGAGCAGGGACAGAGCGAGTGATCGCGAGTGTTCTCATGATCGCTCCTACCGTTCGAGTCTCAGAGGGAAGGCTAAGGAGGGCTCGTAAGCAGCGCCCTGGCTCGGCAGTTAGACAGCTTGGCATCCAGTCCCCACTCTGCATCTTTCTAGCTCTCTTATTAGCCTCTCAGAGCCTCCTTTTCTTTACCTGTAAAACGGGGGTGACTCCTGGCTCACAAGAAAGTCCGCGAGGTTGTCTGGGGCCAAGCCAACACGCAACAGACATTTACAGATTGAACAACGGAACGAAAGTGGGGCCGAAGGGAGGCCGGCGGGTAGAGCTGCGCGGCTTCTGCCTCTGCCTTGGCCGCTGGTGAGGGTCTACTGGCACATCTGGCAGGGGGCACAGGGGTTCTGGCTGGTCCTGGCCCTCCTCCTCCAGGCTGCCCAGGGTAATCACAGCGTGAGGAAGACCCTAGACTATCCAGGTATTCATTAGGGCTGGGAAGTGGGCCTGCCGCCCAGGCCAGGCATGCGCCGGTCCCCGCCATCAGCACACCCCTCCCACGGAGAAGCAGGCCCTCAGGAGGCTGAACACAACCTGAAGCCACGTCCTTCACATCCAGGAGAAAACACGGCCGCCAGGGCTGGGGAGTCTCCTTGGCCAGGTGGTGGGCGAGGGCTCTGGGATTCAAGAACCCCTGGATTTGGCCTAGGGGGGAACAGAACACGCGAAGTATAGGCTGTGTGCTTCTGGCCATGGGCCCTGCTCCCAGGCCTCGGAACAGCTGCCACCATGCCTCCGGGGCGCCTCCTTGTGAGGCCTGGCCAGCCCCTTGGGGCCCTCCAATCCCTCTAGGGACTCCATCAGCCCGTCTGCTTTGCTCTCCTGAAAAGCTCTCTTGAAGCCAGAGGAGCAAGTGCTGGGCCTCCCTGAGCCCGCTGCCCACGGGCTAGTTCTGCAGGTCCAGAGATAGTTAGGTGCCCAACTTCAGGCACAATTACCTCGTTTGTGCCTGTTTTTCTGTCCAAGTTCCCCTGAATAGACCGAAAATCCTGTGAGGGCAGATGGGCGAGCTCTGACTCATTACCATTCCTAGGGATTAAGCGGGCGAAGCTCCAACGCAACTGCCGTTATTATCAATATCCCCAAAGGCCAAGGACAAAACAGTAGCTAAATTAATTAAGCACATACAATGGGTGAGGCACCGTGCTAAGCACTTCACAGCTATTAACTCATTTAATCCTCAAGACAACACTGAGAAACCATCATGTACAGAGGGGAAACTGAGGCACAGAGCCGTAGATGACTTGTCTCAATCTGCTGTCACGCAACAGGGAGGTTGACAGGATTCAAACTCCAGTGCCCTGGATCCGGAACCCACTTTCTATAGCACAGTGTAAGTACTCAGTGGGCATTTGCGGAGTAACTGAGGGACAGGCGTGCAGGCACACCGTGGGGAGGGGCCAAGGGGGCCAGGCCTGGCTTTCTGGACTGATCTGGGGCTGACATCAGCAGCTTGGTATCTGAAGGCCTCTTGGCCCTGGCTCCTCCTTGCCCCAGCACTCACCCGGGCCCTGCACAGGTGACACAAACAGGACTCAGTCGCTAGGGTGCTGGTAGGGATGCTCTGCCTGGTAACCCTTGCCCCCATGGGAACCTGGCCTCTCCCTGCCATGTCCATCAGAGTCACACAGTGTGGCCCGGCTGCCAGCTGCTCCCAAGGCCCGGGGCCAAGTATACGGTCTCTTTCCCCACCCTGCCTCTCCAGGCCTTCTAGACTATTTAGTGGTTGAGAGCACGAACTCCGGAGATCCTGGCTGTTTATGTGGCCTTGGGCATGCTACTGTGCCTCGCTTCTTCATCGTTAAAATGGAAATCAAAACAGATTATCGTCAGGGTGGGTGTGAGGGATTAAATGAGTTACGACACGTAGAGGGCTTAGAACAGTGGTACATCTCACACAGCATAGAAGTTCTTGTGAGTATTCCTGCCTCTCTTCTTACCCGTGTATTTGGATTGATAGCTGGATAGGCAGTGAAAGGGAGGGGAGAGGTCAGCAGAGCGTCACTGAAAAACCAGACAGGAGCTGCCGGGACACCCCTTTGCTCTTCCTGAAAGTCAACCTCAGTCGGGGGCGGGGGTTGGGAGAGACCCCACCGCCCGCAACCCTGGCCCTGGAGACTCCATGCTGGTGTTGTCTTACCCTCTGCTGAGACTGATCACCAGCACCACCCCGTTCAATACTAGAGCTCAGTTACCCCTGACCTCAGGCCCAGGCTTCTATTTGGTGTATTGCAAAGGATTTTGAAAAGTCTTTATCCAAGTTGTTTATGAGTCACGTAAGAGTCACTCAGCTCTCTAAGGTTCCATAAGGTACAGACAACTGTGTCACTCAGCCGAGGTGGCCCTGACGGGTTCTTCTGGTGCCTCTAGCCCCACCGCGTATGCACAGCCTTCCCTTTCTCCCCTCCCCCCCACCCATAAGCCCCATGTCATTCTGGTTAGAGGAGAATGGACCGTGACCTTGTAAAAGCATGGACATCCAGGGTTGAGCCGTTTAACAAACTGCGATTTTTTTTTTTGTAATCTTTGCATAACATTTTACTCTCCCTGGAATTGACGACGGTCCTTTCTGTTGTTCGCTTAATTTCCTATGTACGTAGAAGGAATTCAGCGGCTTCTCGCTTTATAGCAACAACTAACAACTGTTGAGCACTTCCTATGTGGCAAGCACGCTAAGTACTTTCCATGTACAAACCAGTCCTTACTATAGCCCTCGGAGGTGTGCCCCATTAGGATCTCGTTTTACAGAGGAAGAAATTGAGGTGCAGAGAGGTGAAGGGATTTGCCCGCAATCCCAGAGCAAGTAAGTGGCAGATTTGAACCCTGGCTCTTACCACTGCAGGGTCTGTGCCCCCCTGGCCCCTCCTGGCACCGGGGAGCGTATCTGCATGCCAGTCTCCTCCAGGCCCTTGTCCTCTTGCTGTTTTCTGTCCCTACAGCCAGACTGTCAGCTAGGTGAGGGCAGGCCCCGTGTCCTGCTCTTCTGCAATCCTAGGAGCAGGGCTCACCCAGCAGATCTTCCTCTGCTTGCCAGGGCAAGCCTGCCCTCCGGCTGCCTACTTGTTCACCTGTTCTGCCCCAGGACTTACAGGTGGGAGGCAGGACCGGAGCGCGGCTGGTGTGGTCACAGCTGGGCCTACAGAGGCTCAGAAAGGCCAAAAAAGTGTCTCAAGGCCTCAGCGCCAGGTTCCTCGGGTCTGGACCCCCTCTGGCTGCCAGTCCAGGGCTGTTCCTAATGTGCTAGGCCGCCTCCTCCAGACACGGGCATGTACGTATCATACATGTTACACATACAAATATGCAAACACATGCGGGCGCCAGGGGGGCTCAGTTGGTTAAACGTCTGACTTCGGCTCAGGCCGTGATCTCACAGCTCCTGAGTTCAAGCTCGTGTCGGGCTCTGTGCTGACAGCGCAGAGCCTGGAGCCTGCTTCGGGTTCTGTGTCTCCCTCTCTCTCTGCCCCTCCCCCGCCCCTGCTCACACTCTGCCTCTCTCTCTCTCTCTCTGAAACATAAAATAAACGTTAAAAAAATAAATAAATAAACGTCCGACCCCTGGTGTCGGCTCAGGTCGTGATCTCATGGTTTCGTGAGTTCAAGCCCCAGGCTGGGCTCTGCATTGACAGAGTGGAGCCTGCTTGGGATTCTCTCTCTTCCTCTCCCTCTGCCCCTCCCCCACTCATGTTGTCTCTGTCCGTCTCAAAATAAGTAGATAAACTTAGAGAAATACGCAAACATAAGGATACTTTATTCACATATGCTAATTACACACACATTTTACTTCCACACGAGCATATAATATACACATACAGACAGACATGCTTGCATTTCTAGACACATGGGCCTTCTCCCATCGGCCCATGGTAGACCAGGCCAGGAGGGTACACACAAGTGTGTGCGTGCATATGCGTGTGTGTGTGTGTATATTTGTGCATGTCTTTACACCCGTGGATGCACACATGTGTGTATATATGTTTGCACATGTATCTTTTGTGTGTGTGTGTGTGTGTGTGTGTGTTTTATTTTTTAATTTTGAGAGAGAGAAAGAGAGAGAGAGAGAGTCAGCATGAGCGGGGGAGGGACAGAAAGAGAGGGAGACACAGAATCTCAAGCAGGCTCCAGGCTCTGAGCTGTTAGCGCAGAACCCAACACAGGGCTCGAACTCATGGACCGCGAGACCATGACCTGAGCAGAAGTCCGATGTTTCACCCACTGAGCCGCCCACGTGCCCCTTTGTGTATGTTTATTTGTATGTGTTTTGTGTATTGTGTGCAAATGCCTGTATGTTTTAATGTGTGGGGAATATGTGCGTATGTTTGTGTGACTGTGTGTTAGTGTGTTATGCAAATGTGGGCTGTATGTTTATGTGTGCATACACATAGTTACATGTTTATGTGTTTTTTATGTACAATATGTGTATATGTGAGTCTGTATGTGTGAACATACAATACACTGGTTTGTATCTGTAAATAACGTATGTATTTGTATAAGGCGTTTCCGTGTTAACATATGTTTGTGGATATAATGTATCTGTGGACAATTGACATGTCTGTGTATCATGTGTGGACCTGTGTGTGCCCTCCTGGCCTGGTCTACCATGGGCCGATGGGAGAAGGCCCCTGCGTCTAGGTCCTGTAGCTGTCAGCTGACTTGGGGTAAGTGTGTTTCCTGACCCCGCCCCCCTCAGGGTTGCATCATAGGGTACCGTCCTTGGGCAGGGCTGGGGCAGTGCCAGCCTTGTTCCATCAGTGGGGGCTGGGGGTTAAGGGGAGGATGCAGTCCCTAGTCCATGGAGGGTTGAGGGTCCCCCAGACCTCCTGCCTTGCTCTGGAGACCCCCTTAAGGTTAGCACTGGCCATACTCCCAGGGGAGGCCCTTTTACTTTTACAGATGAGAAAATGGAGGCTTGCCCAGGAGTGCTAAACTTTGTGACAGCCAGTTTAAGAAGAGAGGGGATTTGAACTCGAGTCTGTCAGAACCCAAAGCCACCACACTATGCTGATCCACACCTGAGAGTCTAGGCTTTCTATGCCTGCGGCTACGCACACAGCAGGTGCTGTATCGGTGTGCATGAAGTGGACAAGGTCAGGGATCGGAAAGGTAGCAGCACTCTAGGGCCTGGGTCTGGCAAGTGGCTGGGATGCTGCAGGGGAATCAGTCCCAGAATTCTGAGGCCATGTAGACCCTCTGTGTGTTTGGAGACCCTGCCTGCATCACCCCCAGCCCAGAGGTCCAGCCTCGGTGCCTGCCGGGGGCCACCGCCGCAGGAAGCACCCCATCCCCGCCCTGAGGCCCCTAGGCTCGGTCCCTTGCTCTCTCCCTTGGCTTCCTTCCCCAACCTAGTCTCCCCGCCACCACCAGCACTCCCAGACACATTCCTCTCCCGCAGACAATCATTTCAAGGGCTCGGCAATTTCTTTGCAGGATTTGATTTGCCGCTCAGGCATTTCCTCGAGTGGCCCCTCGGTGTTTGCCCTCATCCAGATGGCATCCAGATGCAAACATCCCTCCTTCCCCCCCAGCCCTGGCTCCTCAGGCGCGGGAAATTAATCCTGACCCCACCTCACACTCACCTCCCCGCATCACTAGCTTTGTTTCTTGGTCTCGAGGTCAGGGCTTGGGCTAACACCTCTGCCTCCTTCTCTCTCCAAAGCCTGGGCTTCTGGCAGACCTGTTATCTGCCCCCCCCCCCTCTCTCTCTCTCTCTCTCTCTCTCTCTCGGCCTTTGTTCAATTTAACAGGTAATTGCTCTGTGAGCCAAAGCAAATGTCAGCACGATAATGAAGGCGATATGATGCAGTTCTGGCCCCAGCGGTGGGGGGGGGGGGGGGGGGGGGGGGAAGAGTAGGGTGTGTGACTGGGTGCAGGGAGCAGGTGGTGAGGGCCTTGGACCTCTGGTGGGGGTCCTTAGAGCTGACCAAATCCAGTGAGGAGACTGAGGTGCAGAGAGGGGAGCAGATGACAGTTGTGCTGATAATACAGACCAATGTCCGTAGGCAACAATGTAAAGACCAGCTCACTTAGTCCTGTGAGTGGGGCATGGTTATTTTCATTTCACAGATAAGGAAACTGAGGCCCAGGCTGGAGAGAGAATCTAACCAGAACAAAACCGCCTATGGTATCATTTCATTTGTCAGGGCACTAACAAAGTGAGAGGCTAACTTCATCTTTGGAAAATTTTGAGAGCCGGACATAATTGCCCCCATGGCAGAGATGAGGTAACTGAGGCTCAGAGAGGCTTAGTAGCTCACGTAAGACCACGTGACAACTTCAGTGGCAGAACCGGACTCTAAACCAGACTTCCAAAGCCCATGGGGTCTCCTGTGTGGCCCAGCTGGGTCACTCGAGCACTATCCCCGGAGCCCTGCACTGGCACAGTGACAGCCACCCTGGTGGGAAAAATCTCCTGGAGCCTGGGGGACAGTTCTGGGCTGGAATTCCTGTGCCTGGGCGAGCCTGACTGTTCCTCAGAGGCCAGACATCAGGCCTCCCGATTCTCTGTCCAGTGCTGGACTCTGGATCCGGGGGCAGGGCCAGTAGAGGCCAGTCCTCAGAGGGGCAGCTCTCCACCTGCCCCAAGAGGGGAGGGCAAGGCCCCACTGATCTCCACTCAGACCTTCGGCTTCCCCTTAAAAGTTAATATTTACACACTCTCCGCCGTGCCACTCCGATGCCGCCGTGGACATCAAAGTGGCCGGAGGGCTTCCCTGGTCTCGGGGCCCCTAAATCCTTTTTGGGCTCCACGTGGGCCCACTGGACTCCAGACAGCCAGAAAGATGGGGCAGCCGCGCTGTGCCCAGATGGACTTTACTCTCTCTAAATTGTACACAGTCAAGCTTCCTTGACCGAAAATGGGGCATTTGGCTCAGGCTCAAGGCTGCGGCACAGGCATTTCTTAGAACCACTGGGCATCAGACCCAGAGGTGTGAGGAGCAGGGGGCAGAGGGCAGGCTGTCGGCCTGCTGAGCCTCAGGCAGCTGTGGGGATGCTGGCCAGTAGCACCTGCCTGGTAATAGCAGGTGGTCCTGAGGTGTGTTGACGGTCACTTAGGCCCACGGCGGGCACAGCAGTCCCTCTGGTCTCCCCAGCCCCTGAAAACACCAGAGCTGGACACACAGGGTAAGTTAGGGACAGGGCTGGAACTTCTCACCTGCCTGCCTCTCCCGACACCTCCTTCGGGTGGCCTCCCAGCGTCCTGCTCTGTGAGTGCCCTCATTGGCTAGACTCTTTCCTCTCCCCTCTCCCTCCCCTTCACCAGTCATTATTCCTTCCGGATTTGGAGTGAACTTGGCTTTGCAACAGATGGGAAACCTGAGGAACTAAGATCTCTGAGCTGGGCTCCTCCCACAGAGGGTCAGAATCACTGTTTGCACCTGGGAGCTGGGCTGGGCGGGCGGGCGAGCGAGCAAGCGAGCGGAGGGAGGATCACCCCCCTGCAGTTACCAGTCTGGGCAGGCTGGCCAGATCCGTGCCCTTGGGGTCCTCAGGTGGGGGCTTCCTGCTGGAAGCGTGTGGGTAAAGGTCTGAGAATCACAATGATGGCCAGAGGGAAAGAACACTGTCAACAGCTGCATGTTGGTGGTCAGGTAGCCTCGGAAGGGACACCGTGGCTGGAATGCCAGGGCTTTCAGGTTAATGTTTGACCTGGAGCCACGTGTTTTTCCACTGGGTATTTTTATCCTCCGTACCTGGCAGTGGGCAGCTGGGGGCCCTCCCCTGTGGGCAAAAGAGGGGGGGGTGCCCAGCTGGGGCAGCCCTGGGCAAGGCAGGGCTGCAGAGAGGCCAGAGGGGCTGGCTTGGGAGCAAGTGGGGGGGGGGGGGAGAGGGAGAACAGGAGGGGCCTGGAGCGGGGCCGCAGGCTATACCTCAGTCGCATACCTGGTCCCACCGTGGGCCCAGCCCAGCCCCTGGCTCTCCTCTTCCTGGAAGGACAGGCAGAGGTAAGGGGAAGAAAGAGATCTAGGGAAGACCAGCAAAGCTTCCAGAAGTCCATAGCTTTTCAGGAAAGAGTTAGTCTCAGTGGTAATGAATCACTCTCAGATCCTGGACACTACAAGTTAGAGATTTCTCCCTTCTGGAGACACCGTGTTCTTATTCAGAGGGTGGGAGTAATTCAAAGCTGCTTGGCCCCGCCTGCCAACACCGGCTGATGGAGAACACAGCCCCGATCCCAGGGAACCCCCGGTCTAAGGAGTGGAGGCCGTCTTCACTTCTGACAAGCGCTTTGTTCCATTATGTCCAAGAACCTAAACCTGAATTAAAGACACCCACTGGGTCGCACGGCTCTGGGCTTTCCAAGACCTCACCATCTCTTGGTTTCCCTCCTTGGCAGTGGGGAATCTGGCTTTATGAGGCTGTTTACAGGCCAGTGGCCAGAGTCCTTCTCACTCTGTCATGGGGGGGGGGGCGGGGAGCGCAGGGGAGGGAGACCCTCAAAGGTGCTCAGGCTAGAGCCTGTTGATGCAACTGTACCAACCGAGCAAAGCCAGCTTCCTTCCTGTCCCTGCTGAGAGATCCAGATGGGCTTTCAATTTATGCTTGAGTCTGGTGGGACGTGGGTCCCCTGCAAACCTGCCCACCAGCCGCTCTCCACGTCACCAAAGGCCTCCCTGCCCTGCTGCTCAACAGCACTGGTCTGAAGCAGGCCAGGCAGGCTGGCTCCCAGCCCAGGCTCTTTCTCAGGACTCCCTGAGGGTCTCACGGGAAGGAGTAAAATTGCAGGAAACTACTTATCTCTCTGGGTGGCCCCACGAAGGGCTTCCTGAGTGAGCAAATGAAGGTTCCCAGATCGAGGTGGGATAAGGGGCCTGCTGGAGGAACAGAGATCTCCGGGGAGGGGGGGGGGTCCCAGTTCTCTCACTGTCCCCCTACGATTGCTTGGAAGTGGGGTGTTGGAAAAAGGCTGGGCAACAGAGATTCTCAACCTAGCACAGGGAGGAGGGCCCATCCCTTGGTCTGCAAGGACCCCAAGGCTGTCTCTGGCTGCGGTGACTGGTCTTTCCACTCCCAGCCTACCTTCCTGTGGGCCCTCCACTGCACCCTAAACCCCCAGCCTGAGCACACTTGGCCACCTCTCTGTAACCCAGTATATGCCAGGTCCTGGGCTGGGGGCCATTCACCTAGAGGCCTCCCTCACTCCTCAGTACAATCTGGGTGGTGAATCTCTTTATCTCCATTTTACAGATGAGGGAGCTGAATAAAAGCATCATTAAACAATTAGCCCAAGGTCACACAGCCTGTTGGTGACACAGCTGGGATTTCAACCTCAGTCTATCTGACTCCAACTCCAGCTGGGAGATCCTATCAGCCAAGTCACCTGTGTATTTTAAATCCCAGATTTCTCATCAGCCCACTCTGCCAGAGCCCCCCCGCCCCCCATAGAGGGTTGAATATACCTGGCTCCTACAACCCACTGTCTCCTATTTCCCACACCAGGAAGTCCTTCGTGGAGTCTAACCTAGGTGCCTTCTGCTGTCTCTTATCTTGAAATCAGGGAAAGTGGACCAAAGATGGTCCCTGCCCCATGCCCTGTCTTTAGAGACCGTGTCCCATAGGACTGTGGCATCCCTCTGTGGCTCTGAAGTGTGGATTGCTTCTGGCCGCAGGAGGAGGAGTCCCAGACCCTGGGGAACAAGGAGGAGGTCTACTCTCGGGCCACCTCACACAGGAGGCTTGGCTGTGCCTCCAGACCCTTCCATTTCCTGCTGAGCATGGGACAGGTGAGGAACAAACCAGGGTGAAGGTGGGTCTGTGAGACCCTCAGAGGGTCCTTGGCTTCTGACGCTGATTAATTCTTTGGGGAACAGGAGGCTATACCTCCGGGGACAGACACCAAGAAATCCCAGGATCTGGAATTCCCCATGTGACTCTTGTACCCCTGTGGAGGAAGAAATTGAAGGGAAGGGACACAGGCTTGCACCCATTCCCTGCAATGGAGGAAATTCGTCCCTCATCTGGGTGACAAGGAAGGAGGGATTCCAAAGACCCTGCTCCCGGACTCTGGCACTGGACCCAGATCTTCTGTTTCTTAGAATCTTTCCAGGGGAGCCCTCCTGACTCCTGGTCTCCTCTGACTGAGTTTGGCAGGGGGGCCAGCTCATGTCCATGTTTGGAGATGGCGTGGAGGGGACACAGTTCAGCTTCTAGGGCTGCTCAGCCTGGGGGATTGGGATAGAGAAAGCCCCTCTCCCCTGAGCCCACAGAAGTGCCTTTATCAGACTCCCTTGCCCTCAGAGCCCCAGGACTAGAAGATGAGCCCGCTCCCTGCAGGCATCCCCACCTGCAGAAGGTGACAAGCCTACCACCACTGTAGGGGGAGGAATGCCTGCCCATCCTCCTCTTCCTCTAGGCATTCCAGAGTCCCCTTCCCTCCCTGGTCAGCGGATCCAGATTTTCTCTGCCCTGGGCTGGGGCCTGTGAGAAATTCAGAGCAGGAGCAGACAGAGGCCCCTCAGGATGGGAGACACAGTCATGTCCGTGGGCTACAGGCCAGGCATCAGTGCCCAAGACAGCAACAATAAGAGCTAATGTTCCTTAAGCACCTCCAAAATAGGCTGCTTTATTTTATTATTTTCTTTAATGTCTATTTATTTTTGAAAGAGAAAGAGAGAGAGAGAGAGAGACAGAGCATGAGCGGGGCAGGGGCAGAGAGAGAGAGGGAGGGAGACACAGAATCCGAAGCGGCCTCCAGGCTCTGAGCCATCAGCACAGACCCCGACGCAGGGCTCGAACTCATGAACCGCGAGATCACGACCTGAGCCGAAGTTGGACGCTTAACTGACTGAGCCACCCAAGCACAAAATAAGGCACTTTATATAGATCAACCCATTTCATCCTCACAACCACCCTAGGAAATCAGTACAGTGGGCCCCCCTTATCCATGGGGGATACCTTCCAAAGTCCCCAGTGGATGCCTGAAACCACAGATAGCACTGAAGCCTATACACACTATGTTTCTTCCTCCGCATACATCCCCATGGCAAAGTTTAAATTATCAATTAGGCACAGTATGAGATGAACAACAATAACTAACCATAAAATAGAACAACCGTAACAGCATACTGTTATCAAAGTTACGTGAAAAAACAAAGTTACGTGAATGAGGTCCCTTTCCCTCTCTCTCGAAATATCTCACAGTAGCACATTCGCTCTTCTTCGGGTTGAGGTGAGATGATAACATGCCCAGGGGATGAGCTGAGCTGAGGGGAGTGACACGCAGTGTGATGTAGCGTGAGGCCGCTACCAACCTGATCCCGTGTCAGAGGGAGGGTCAGCTGCTTCTGGACCGTGGTTGACCCCGGATAACTGAAACTGCAGAAAGCAAACTGTGGATGGGGAGGAAATTGCTCTGTCATGATATCCACATTTTCCCATGAGGAAACTGAGAGCCGAGTAACTGGTTCAAAGTCTGACAGGAAGGAAGTGGGATGGGAATCCAGCTGGTTTACCCCAGAGCCTGTGCTCTTACCCTCTACACCTGAAGTGCCTTATACAGTAGCCACTAAACTCATGGGACTAGAGAGGCACCTGGGTGCCTCAGTCAGCTGAGCGTCTGACTCTTGATTTCACCTCAGGTTATGATCTCACATTTCATGAGTTCAAGCCCCGTGTTGGGCTCTGCACTGACAGCGCAGAGCCTGGGTGGGATTCTCTCTTTCTTTCTCTCTCTCTGAAAATAAAATAAATAAACTTAAAAAAATATTTAAACTCACGGGACTAGAGATCTTCCTAGGCTTATGGGGGTTATAACCCGATAAATCCTTTGTGATTTATTTATGGGTTATAACCCACAAATCCTTTGTGAATTGAAAATATTGTGAGTAGGAAATGCATTTAATACAGCTAAGTATCGTAATACATCCTGAGTAGCATCACTTCACCTAGCCCACCTTCACTGTGCTCAGAACACTTACATTAGCCTACCGTTGGGCAAAATCATCTAATAACACGAAGGCTGTTTTATAATAAAGTGTTGAACGTCTCACGTAATTTACTGAAGAGTGTACCAAAAGTGAAACACAGACTGGTTGGGGACAGACTCATTGTAAGCCTATGGGCTGTTTACTCTCGTGATAGCATGGCTGGCTCCTGGGAGCTGGGGCTGCCACTGCCCAACATCATAAGAGATTATTGTACCGCATATCGCTAACCTGGGAAAAGATCCAAGTTCAGAATTCGAAGTCTGGTTTCTACTGAAGGCAATCACTTTTGCACCTGTGTAAGGTCAAAAAATCATAAGTTGAACCATCATAAACCAGGGACTTCTGCATTTCACTTTGCAATAAAATTCAGTCCAGTTAAAAACTCAGTTCCTCAGTTGCATGAGCCACCTGTCAGGTGCTCAGTAGCCGCAAGTGCCTGGCGGCTGCCATATTGGACAGTGCAGATATGAACCATTTCCATGGTGGCAGAAAGTTCTTTTGGGCCATACTGGTCTACAAATTACTGCCTCTGAAGAATCAAGAGGGAGCAATGGAAAATCATTCTTCAGTTGATAGAATAAAACAATAATTAACAGTAAGATAATAATGGCTATAATTTACTGAGAGCTTCCTACGTGCCAGGCACAGTGCCAAGCCTATAATCTTTACCCAATCCCAGGCTCAGGAAGGTTACCCAGGGTCACAGCAGTCAGGAAGTCAATCGAATCCAGGTCTGGGGGACCCCAGTCTGGTCCTTTCCCCCTCCTGCTCTACCCCCTGCTGTGCCCCACCCCCAGGAGTTTATAGCCCCTGGGGAAAGGAGGGGAAGGCAAATGCATGCATTTCACAAGAACAGGGATTAAATAAATCAGCACCTAATTAGCATCATCACATTTCCGCAAGCCTGCTGACCAGAACATTGCACTAATGAGGTCAAGGTCTTGATTTTGAGTCGTGTGAGCATCACTTCACTTCACACGGAGAAAGGCTCGGTCCCGGCCCTGTGGGCTGCATCCTGCCTCCAGATAGTGTGATTAGAAGACTAGGATAGTGTGGATGTTTCAGCAGAGCCCTGTGGCCTGCTATCAGAGGCCCAGCCCAGGGCAAATTGCTTCAGGCAGGGCAGGGTTGGAGAAGAGGGTTGTGAAATGCTGGTGGGTGCTGGTCCTCTGGACCAGGGGATGAGAATGTCTTTCCTCTCTAGAAAGGATGGGATTAGCAGAAAGCCAGTTCTGAATTTGGAAAAAAAAAAAAAAAAAAAGATGTAGCAGAAGGTAGAACAGAACTTCAGAGACTTGCTTCCTATTAGATAAAACTTTTGGGGGATACGCGGTTTCTGGGACTTTTGAGGGCTTGAAGGTGGGAAGATCTACCTTCGTATCCCATAGGGATTGTTGTATTGTTGAGAAGTTTAGCTCCAATGATATGTCAACCCCTGTGTGTCATCTGGGAGATAAGGCCGAGTGAATGGCAAGAGTAGACAGTTTAGCAAAGAGGTGGACCTTCTCCCTGGACAGACCTGAGATAATGAAGGTTCAGGGCCCACGCGGGGCCAGGCACGTGATAGGTCTCAGTGGATGTTAGTTCACTTGAATAATCGCTCTTCTTTAAGCAGCTTTTCCCCCGGGGCCAGCACACCACCAGGTTGGGGGGACTCTGATTGTATAAGCATTATGCCAAAAGCATGACCCAATAACTGGCTGTGTGAGTCAGGATAGGCCATGCGGTGCTGCACTAACAAATTAACTCTGAAATCTTGGATTCACGCCACAAAGGTTTCTTTCTTGCTCACACGACTGAACCACGGCAGATTGGCAGGGGCTCTGCTCTACAGGGTTGATTAGGGACCCAAATTTCAACACATGGCTTCCCTGATTATGCCAGGAGGGACAGAAAAGAGCAGGTTAGCTATCTACTGGCTCTTCAGTGCTTTGGCCCAGAAGTATCTCCATTCACAGCCTAAGGACTACTCCTAGTCCCACGTAGCGGTGAGGGGCCGGGGGAGTGGCGGGGAAAATGTGGGTATGTGGTGAGTAGTAAATGCCTCTGCCACTCCACCACGTCCCCTCTCAAAACCCCATTTTCCTCTCCTATAAAAGAACTCTGAGGTGTCTTTTAGCTCTGGGCTTCCAGGTCTCCATGGAATGTCATTCCACAAACATTTCTTAGGTAGCTCACCTAAATGCTGACAGTGCTCAGTTAAGTTGGACCCTCCTCTCTCAGAGGTGGATTTGATTTTTTTTTTTTAGACAATCAGAAAGTTATTTGACAAGCCAATTTAAAAATGAGCAAAGAGTCTGAACAGACAGCTCATCAAAGGAGATATATAGACAGGAAACAACCATATGAAAAGATGCTCAATGTCATTTATCATTAGAGAAATGCAAATTAAAACAATAACAAGAAACCACAATATACTTAATCAACTGGCTAAAATCCACAAAAATGATTGACGATATCAGCTGCTGGGGAGGATGCGGAGCAACAGGAACTCTCATTCATCACTGATGGAAATGCAAAATGGTACAGCCTTTGGAAAAGAGTTTGGCAGTTTCTTGTAAAACAAAAAATACTCTTGCCATATGATCAAACGATTGCACTTCTAGGTATTTACTCGTCTGATTTTAAAATTTATGTCCACACAAAAACCAGCACGTAAACATTTATAGAAGCAATTTGTTCAGAATTGACAAAAATATCATTGTCAAAGTAACCAAGATGTCATTTAATAGGTGAATAGATAAGCTGTGGTGTATTGACTCAATTTAACAATATTTAACAATAAAAAAGAAATGAGCTATCAAGCCACACAAAGAGACGTGGATAATTCTTAAATGAGTATTGCTGAGTGAAAGAAGCCAGTCTGAAAAAACTACGTACTGTATAATTCCCTGATATGACGTTCTGGAAAAGGGGAAATTATAGAGATGGTAAATACATCAGTAGTGGGAGAAGAGTTGAATTGATGAAGCACAAGAAATATTTTAGAATGGCAGGACTATCTGTGTGATACCAAAATGGTGAATACAAGATACAGTGATTGTCAAAACCCGCAGAACTTTATAGCACAAAGACTGAGCTTTAATGTATGTCAATTTAAAAAAATCACTTAGGGGCACCTGGGTGGCGCAGTCGGTTGGGCGTCCGACTTCAGCCAGGTCACGATCTCGCGGTCCGTGAGTTCGAGCCCGAGGCTCTGGGCTGATGGCTCGGAGCCTGGAGCCTGTTTCCGATTCTGTGTCTGCCTCTCTCTCTGCCCCTCCCCCGTTCATGCTCTGTCTCTCTCTGTCCCAAAAATAAATAAAAAACGTTAAAAAAAATTAAAAAAAAATCACTTAGGAGGTTAGGGCATCTCAGGACAGAATGGAGAACGTGACAAAAGAATCTATTACAAAAGTTTAAAACCACCTCACTGAAGGGGATGGGAGAAAAGATGCTAAGTCACTCTGGAAATGAGTGGAGTCAGTAAGATCAAAGACAAAGGAACAGCGCATAAGCACTGTATTCTAGTTGATCGAGTTGTTTCCCGTAGAAATATCGGTTAACAATCCGAAATGACATACATGTGTACTGGAGCTGAGCTTAAATTAAGTAAACGGATAGCAGATGCTGGGAGCCAGGTCTTCCACTGTTGGAATGAAACATTACAGACGAGCTAAGGGAAGCAGGGTAGAACCGTCCGTGTGGTAACAGAGTTGGGAGCATCAGTATGAACTCGTGTTTAACTTAATATAGATGCGGATGGTTACATAAGAAATACAGAAATGTGTATAAACGTGGGTTAGTATACACACATATGTTTCCTTTCTCTGTCAGCTGGGAAGGTCTATAAGCAACTATACCCCAATAACGCTAAGCACACCTAGTGCTCAGATTTTGGTTTCTACAATCCAGGACTTCTTGGAGTAGGGGCTGATTCTGGGACTGGGGCAGGAAACATACAAGATGAGGCCAGAGAATCTTGTGGTGTCAGAAAGTAAAAGAACCCCCAACCCCCCAAAGGAGCCAACTAAAAGGACTCCCAGTGGTCAAAGACGGAACAATTTGAGAAATGAAATAAAGTAGTTTGGAGTATAACCCAAAGTATAAAATAAATGTCCACGAGTCCATACTGATATAAATAAATGATTGAATAGATAAATGGGAAAGAAAAGACAAATCTGTGCAGAACTGAATTCCAAATAATGATGTAGATGTCTCACTCTCAAGGAGGGAGAACACGGCTCCTCACTCTTTCAATGTTAACTGTAGTGGCTTCCTTCCAAAGAGAACATTATAGAAAGGGAAGGGGGAGCAAACTGACAAACACCACCTCAGCCAGATGATCAAGGTCAATATCCACAGTGATAAGTTATGTTGGTAGTTTGTATCCTTGATATGATGTGACGAAAATGGTGCTTTATCTCTGTATTCTTCCTTCATAAACTCGTAACTCAAGCCTAACCATGAGAAAAACAGCACACAACTCCTAACTGAGGACATTCTACAGAAATACCTGACCAGTACTGCTCAGAACCGTCAAGGTCATCAAAAACAAGGAAACGAGGAACTGTCACAGCCAAGAGGAGCCTAAAGAAACACAACAACTCTGTGTAAAGCAGTGTCCTGGATGGGATCGTGCAAAAGAAAAAAAGATATTAGTAAATATGAAACAAGTATGGACTTGAGTTAATAATAATGTATTGGGGCGCCTGGGTGGCTCAGTCAGTTAAGTGTCTGACTTCAGCTCAGGTCATGATCTCACAGTTTGTGGGTTCGAGCCCCGCGTCAGGCTCCGTGCTGACAGCATGAGGCCTGCTTGGGATTCTCTCTCTCTGCCCCTCCCCTGCCCACACTGTCTCTGTCTCTCTCATAATAAACAAATAAAAATTTTAAAATGTCTATTATAGAGGAACGTGGGTGTGGAGTGTATGGGAATTCCACATTGCCTGCAATTTTTCTATACATCTAAAACTATTCTAAAGCAAAGAGTTTATCTTAAAAATGTTATTTGAAGTCAAGTTGAAAGAATAATTGGATTAAAGTGGGTAAAAAAGCAGTGTGATTCTGCTATGATGAGTTTAATTGACTCTAAAAGTGCACGTGAGTGAATAGAACCACAGGAAGCTGGGCAAGAATGTTCTAGAGGCAGGGGATACTTCTGCATAGATTCACCACAGCTGATGCCACTGGAAAGAAGGGCACTGAGGCAGGGGAGAGACAAACACTGGCTTTCTGGCCTTTTCCACTTTGTACCCGTTAATAAAATAAAATATAGGGGTGCCTGGGTGGCTCAGTTGGGCATCCGACTTCGGCTCAGGTCATGATCTCATGGTTGGCGAGTTTGAGCCCCCCATCGGGCTCTGTGCTGACAGCTCGGAGTCTTCAGCCTGCTTCAGAGTCTGTGTCTCCCTCTCCGTCTGCTCCTCCCCTGCTCATACTCTGTCTGTCTCTCTCTCTCAAAAATAAATAAGCATTAAAAAAAAAAATTTTTTTTTAGAGAAATAAGTAAAATGTAGATCCAAGACGAGAACAAAATGCACTGAACAAGCAGCATGATCGGAGTCAATGCTCTCTTCTGAGGTAAACTTTTTGAATGATAACTCCCCTCACTTACTAAAACAAAATCCCCCCGGAACCCTTTCTGACCCCGCCTAAGAGAGAACGGGTTGCTCCGTGTTCCGTGGGGCGTGGGGTCGAGCAGGCGAGGTGGTGCAGCGGACATGTCGAGCACGGCCGTCAGACCCCCGTCCCACCCGCCAGCTGTGTGACCTGGGAGAATACAGCATCTCTCCGCCTCAGATGCCTCATCGCTGTAACGGGGCCAGAAATTCCCACCTACCCGGTGGTGGTGGGAAACTGGAGAGAATGTATGTACATGAGCCAACGAGGCCAGCGTCAGGCGTGGCAAAGGCCTTCAATTAATGATGGTGACTACTAGTGGAATTGCTGGAGGACAAGCAGATTAATCTGGATGGACTGGATTGGGCTGTGTAGACGATGGGAGGCAGAAGGCCATGGTGACTGGGCGGGAAGGTTGGGGGGTGCACTCCACGTGCAGAAGCTACAGGAACAAACACAGAAAGCGGATGGAGGGGCAGCCCCAGGAGCAGGGGAAGGCCTGGAGGGGCCAGGGAGGAGGCTCTGAGGTGGGCTGGGCCTCCACACCCTGGTAGTAAATCCCTCTAGCGTTTGTCAGCTTCAGTGACCTCTTTCGTGACCCTGGAAGCTTTTAAACAACAACAAAAAAAGGGAGGCGATGGCTCATTTGGAGAAAGAAAATGGACCAAGGCCGGAACCCGCACCAGAGGCAGAAGAGGGCCCCTGCTCAGAATGAATCTAAGGAACAACGCAGGGATGTTTCCGCTGGGAAGGCCTGAGTGGCCACAGCCACTGTGCCCCGCAGGAGAGCCTGTTCCCTGAGTCTATCTGAGGCCTGGAGCCTCAGGTGGTCCAGTCCACCCTTCACATGGGGAGGGGCTCCCCATTCTGAGGAACAAACAGAACTGTGCCTCCACTCTTAGACTAGGCAAGAGCAGGGAGGGGGCTGAGGACAGGAGCTGGGGCTCCACCTTCAGACTGGAGGCTGCTGCGGGCAGGGGTTGCTTCTTTCCCGCATGCTGGGGGGGGGGCCCTCGGGAGCAGGTCTCAATCCTCTTTCTCAGGATCTTGCCTGGAGATCTGCCCCCAGTGCATTCTTGGGTTTTGGGGCAAAAGCTTCTGCTTACTTGAAAAAGTGACCTCCACAAAGTGGGTCAAAGGATGAGCGCTAAAATACAACAAAGAGGAGATTTTGTTGTTCTTCTACTTTCCATAATTTCAAAACACGTTTTTTCTGGCCTGTGAGCAGATGCCTCCCTCGGGCCATGCCAGGCCGTTGGTTGGGTGGCAGCAGGAAAGCGCTGAGGATCTGGATCTTGCCAAAATAAATCCTGCTCCCAACCATCGTGGCCTGCAGAGCTGAGGCGGGCCCACCCACCCCCGCATGGCAGGGTCTTCCTGGGGCCGCCAGGCCCAGGCCATGGTAAATAGTTTAACTGTGTTTATGTAGCAGTAATATGCGTGTTACCTTTCACAGCGACCGCATTCCAGAGGGCAATCGCGGGTGATTTACCTCGTCCCTAGCTGGCCACCAGTCCCTGTAGTGGGTGGGTG
Source organism: Felis catus (assembly GCF_018350175.1). Lineage (NCBI taxonomy): Eukaryota > Metazoa > Chordata > Mammalia > Carnivora > Felidae > Felis > Felis catus. The sequence continues at coordinate 41,792,002 of NC_058372.1, forward strand.
GCCCCTGGGGCCCAGTTCCACTGTCCCAGGAGGGCTGTTTTTAAAAAGCTGCCCCTACCTTGCCGTGCCCTGCCGTGTGTGTGTGTGTGTGTGTGTGTGTGTGTGTGTGTGTTCCCAATCTGGGGATTCCTTAGCAGCCTCCCCAGGTCTTCTGTGGAGTCTGAAGGGAACTGTCAGGGGCCATCCCCTCCCCTCCTCTCCTCAGGCCAGGGCAGCCAGTGTTTAGAACTTGCCCATCACATTCATGGAGATGGATGGATACAGGCCCCAACCCTGTTCTCAGTTCTCAGTCCTAGTCCTGGTGCCTGATGTAGCAGCAGCCCCCCCCCCCCCCAGGGTACTAATTATCACTGACTTCTGTTGAGTCCTTACCAGGTGCCAGGCACCAATTTTCCTGCCTTGTAGCTTATGAAGGAAGTGCTGTCATGAGCCCCTTTTACAGATAATAAAACTGAGGCAAGGAGAGTTTATGCAACTTGCCCAAAGACACACAGTGAGTGAGGGGGCCGAGTCCAGACTTAACTGGGCAGCCTGAACTCCCAGCCACCCCACTTCTCCACCTTCCCCAGGCCGTGAGCAAGTCTGGCTCCTGGATGGGGGCTGGGGGGTGAGCAGCTTAGAGACGAAGTCCAACCCTCAGAGGAGCGCCTTTGTGCATACAGGCGCTCGCCAAGTGGGCACGGGAGGCTCCCACCCGAAAACACGCATACGTGCATGCATCTCGTGCACCGTGCCCCCCCCACATGTGTACATCTCACGTGTGTGTGTGCAAGCACACACCTACGTGCATACATAGCTGTATCTTCACCCTGTGTATGTGATGAGTTCGCCTTATGCACGTATGTTCCTCACACAGGCCTTCCCGCGAGGACTCGTGTACATGCAGATGTGCGCATGGCCCATGTGTGCATGGAGGAGGTCCTGCCGCTTTGCCAACTAAGCACATACTTCCTTTCTTTGACCTTCCAGCTAAGTGTCAGCCTTGAGACCAATGAGACAGGCGTGGATGTCCTCTTATTTCGTACGTCCACTCAACCATATTTCCTGAGCACTCATTGTATGCTGGGCCTTCTGCTGGGGACTGTGGTGGTGGACACAAACTGGGGCTCAGCCTAGGCCCATAGGGACACCGAATGCAGGGTAGAGGTGGGCCGTGAGCCAGAAGACACAGTCATTCCTGTTGCCCAAGCCTGGGGGAGGCAGGCTCCAAGCTCCTCTCTGGTGACGGCATACTGGTCACTGGAGGCCAAGCTACCTGCCCAGTTCTGGGCACCCACAGGACGTTGGGCTTTCCTGCAGGCTTCAGGTCTGTAGGCAGCCCGGCCGGGGACTCTGGATACCTCGGGCAGGGCTCAGAACCTCTCCCCTCATCTTCATAGTGGAAGCAGGAGCACAGGATCTCAGAGCAGCCAGGTGGGTATGAGTCACCAAGCAGGTCCGACACTGCCTGCCTGCCTGCCTGCCGTCCCAGCAGTGGGCTGGCCTGGCCTTGTCCACACGGCTTCTGAAAATGTCCACAGCACGGGTCTTCCTGATGCCTGGACCTTCTGTCACCCTGCCACGCCCTGTACTTTGGGTTACATGGGCCCTGCTGGACAACGAGGGGCCGGACCTTTGACATGGTATCTACCCCCCAAGTGCCATGCAAGACAGACCAGGAGCTGAGAGCCTGGCAAACCCCCTGTTGGCCAGGACTTACCAGGGCCCCAAGGTCAGTTTAAAGCGCTGATGTTGCCATCTTGAAATTCTTAACTAGTTTTGAACAAGGGACCAGAAAATTATGTAGCCAACCCTGCCACTGGCTGAGGCTTTCTGTGGGTGCGCCTGGCATAGCCCTGCCCGCTCCCTGCCTTCCTGGCGCTCTGCATGCCCCTCAGCCGCCCTGTCGCTGCCAGCTCGGCCTCCTGCCCTGGGCTGGCCCCGGCTGCTGAGCTGTGGGCGGCTGTGGTTTCCCGGCGCCCACAGCGCGGCCGCAGTGTTTGAAGATGCACTTCAGCGGTGTCCTCAGACTGTGTTCCTTCTGTCGCCCAGCCTGCGGTCGCCCCTGCCAGCTCCCACCCCACGGTTGCTTGCCTGCTGCCGCCCAGGCCATAAGAAGCCGGGAAGGGAGGCCCTCGGTCCGTCCTCAGCTTCTGGCCCAGAGCCCATGCGTGTGGACGGCTCAACACCAGCCCCACCCCGACGGACACCAGCCCTAAGCTCTCTCAACCTCACTTGCCTCAGCTGGAAAGTGAGGATGGAGACGTTTCCCCAGTAGCATTGTTGGGAGGATCCCTGGTGACACACAGGGAGCACGGGGAGGAAGCCTGGCACAGAGTGGGTGCGAGGAGAACATTTCATCTCAGCCGCTTATTAGCTCGGCATGTAGTGAGTGCCTATTAAAAGCCAAGCCGGCCGAGGACAGCCCCTACCGCGTGAGCTCCCTAAGTGCCGTGGGGCTGGGTGGCTGGAGGCAGAAGTGTCAACAGCTGAACAGAATCCTAGGGTGGGAGCTGGAATGGAGGGGAAACCCGGGCCCAGGGAGAGGATGTGACTTGCCCGGACCCGGACCCAGCGGTCTTGTCTCTCTGCCCACCGGACGCTCCTCGCTGACAGGCTCTGCCGTGTCTCTGGTTGTGCAGAAGAGACACCGGTCCCGCTGCCTGGCAGCTGTGAGCCAGGTGAACGGGCTGTGTTCCGGGCGCGAGTCGCGCTCTTCTTGATGGGTTGTGGACATCATCTGTGCCCCTTCCCCTCCCTGCCCAACATTATTTACTGAGAATCTCCTGTGGGTCCAGCACCCGCAGACGCTCAGTGGCCGTTCTTGGGACACACCACAGCAGCCCCCAGGGGACGACCCCAGCCTGCCTTTTGCCTCCTTGGAGCAGTGACAAAGAGGCCAACGTCACTCCGTTTCCAAGCCCCGTGGTCCTGGGCACCACCGGGTGAGTCTGGGACTCCTCCACGGGAAAATGACGGCTTGGCTACCGGTCCTCGGTGCCCACCACCCCTTCCAATACTCAGATATTCCTCCTGCCCATCTCTTGAGGCCACTCGTCTTCCAGGGGCCCAGCCCACCCTGAACAGGATTTGGGGAGGACAGGCACGCCATGGGAATGGCTAAATGAAAGCAGAGAGTTGAAATGAGGGTCCAGTGATAAAGGGAGAGTCTGGAAGCCACTAAAGGGAGTTTGGGCAGGGCAGTGACACGGCTGGCCTCATCTTTAGAAGCTCCCTCTGCTGGGGTGCGGAGAGGGGCTGTGGGGGCAACGGCAGACACGGGAAGGGCTGACAAGAAGGAACCACAATAGTCCGAACACCTGCCTAGGGGAGCCCGACCTCTCTGGATGGGCGGGGAGCCCTCCGAAGGGGTTTGGAGACACAGCCTTTGCCCTCTCGTCAGCTGCACCCCCATGGCCCGGGAGCATCCCTCCTTCCCTCAGCAGACTCCTCATCCAGCCTGTGGTCCCCAGGGCTCGGAATTGTTCAGCCTGGGAATCAGGCAGTGAGTCCCATGTCTGCCCCAGGCTGCAAAATAGATGATTTTTTATTAGCTGTCCCTTGTTAACTCATAATTGCAATCATGTAACATTTAATAGAGACACAACACAAAGTGATCCCCATCGCCGCCCCGCAATCATTCATTAGCTAACAAGATAGAGTGGCTCATAAAAAAGGGCCGTTAAAAAAATTCCGGGAGAAATGGAAAGCAGGAGGTGATGCAAGCTCTGGTTAACAAAGGCTGAGGGCCGGGAGGCGTGAGCGAGCGGGTGTGAGCAGAATAACCCAGCCCTGATAAGCCACAGAGCGGAGCCGGCTGCTCCCCTCCTCCCTCTGCCGCCTGAGTCACGGAAGCCGGGATGTGTTCAAAATCGAGCAATGTAATTAGCGGGTTGCATCATGCCCCTCGATTATAAATTACAACGGGCACAAAGAGGGAGGATGGAGGGGCAGGGATTATACGGGTAACCCAATCCCGGTGCCCGGGAGGGGGGTGGGGGCCGGGGGCCAGCCCCCAGCCACTCAGAGACCCCAGGAGCCTCTGCCTGCCATGTCAAGGGGCAGCGACAAGGCTTGCTCAATGCCTGCTTTGTGCAGCCCGGGATAATGATTTACAAACTCGAGGAATCAGGAGGTGCGAAAAGAAGATGACCCTCTTAACCCAGCCATTGTCTACCCCCTGCTGGAATGCCCAGCATGCCGCCCACCCGTGCACCTGTGCACACGGATGCTGTTTGAGGATGGTCCAGGTGGGGAGCCCTCAGAGGGGCTGGGTCGATAAGATCTAAAGGGACTGAGCCGGGGGTTTAGAGACACCGTCAGGGATGACTGAGACTCAGCAAACACAGAGGGGCTGCAGGGATTCTCTGAAGCTTCTCTCTGGGGATGGGTGGGGGCGTGGGGGGCGGGGATGGAACCCAGGGTTGATGACAGAGCCGGCTCCGTTCTGGGGGTCAGGGACCTGGATCAACCCCAGGCTTTCCACCAGCAGTCTGTGGGAGCCTGGACAAGGCATTTCTCCTCTCTGAGCCTATTTCCCCCCACTACAATCCATCAGCTGGCCACAGGACCGGGGCGAGTCGTTTCCCAGCTCCGTGCCTTAGTTTCCCTACCCGGCCTTGCCAGAATGGCCACACGACCTGTAACAAGCTCACCTCAGTGTAAATGAGGACGTCAGTTTCCCCCGTTACCAAGCAGCGGTGACCCAGACCATCTTCCCGGTCCGGCTTGGGCCTTCTCCTGGTCTCGGGTGAACATTTTTCCTAACATCTAACCAATTAGCCAGTTAATCGGCAGGCTGGAGACCCGGAAGAGAGGACTGGCGGCTCTGCCATCTGGCCATCTGTGTGAATCCGAGCCCAGTGAGGCAGAGGGAAGTCAGGACACGGGCACGCAGCAGGCTTGGGCAAGGCGAGGCCCCCGTGGCACGGTTCCTCCAGAGCCTGTGGACACGCACCCTTTACTTCCTCCTGGTGGCAAAGATTTGTCCTTTCGGTCCGGCCTTTGCAAACATCCTTCCCTCCACAATATTTTCTTAGCGGCCCTATTCTCAGGCATAGGAAATAATCCCATTAACTTTATTATCTCTGCAGAGGAAGGACGAGAGTGTAGATTTGCCCTTAAGTTCAATGAACTCGTTCTCTCCTGAAAGCCACAGAGTGCAGGCAATTGCTCTACGGGAAACTTTCTTTGAACCAGGCCTGGGCCCGGCAGAGTCGTAGTCTCAGTGTGGAAGGGATATTGCAGCCGCCCGCCCCCTGGACTGTGGCCCTCAGCCACTCCAGGCTTCCGTGTCTTCTCTCAGGGCCTCAGTTTCCTCAACTCTGAACTGATGCAGAGGAACAGGTCCTCTCGACAAGCAGGTGGAGACTGGGCTGGAATCCCAGCATGCACTGCTTTTACTCAGACCTGAGTACCGCCCCCTCCGGCTGTTGCACAGGCCGCCGCCCTTGGCCCCCAGATCCCTCTGCCACTGTGCAGGACCTTGCTAAAACTTGTCACTCTGAACACACTCTGCCCCTGCTTAACGCCCCCCCCCCCCCCCCGCAAAGTCACCCCTCCCCAGAGTCCCAGGTCCGGGCCCTCCTTTCCTCTCCAGCTGCTTCCTTCTGTGTGTAACCCAAGTTACTCTGAGTCTTGGGTCCCTTCCCAGCACACCCTGGGCTAATTCCCACCTCCACGCCTTTGCACAAGCTGTTCCCACTTTCCAGATTACCCTTCCCTTTGCTCAGTCGAGCAGTTTCGATTCAGCCTCTGGGAACTCTCATGCCACCCCTTCCCCCAAGTGCCCCTTCCGTGCTTCCCCACCTGAGAAAGGCTCTACCTTCTTTGCAAATGCTGGGCCGGGTGAAAAGCAGTCTCTGTGCTGGGTCCTCACTAGACGGTGAGCTCCCACGGGGAGGAAGTGGGTGTCCCACACTCAGGGCCCTACCTGCATACAGTCAGTGCTCAGAAGTGTCTTCTTTGTTAGGGCACTTGGGGCTCTGTCGGTCAAGCATCCAACTTTGGCTCAGGTCATGATCTCACGGTTTGTGGGTTTGAGCCCCGCATCAGGCTCTGGGATGACAGCTCGGAGCCTGGAGCCTGCTTCCGATTCTGTGTCTCCCTCTCTCTCTCCACCCCTCCCCCCTCCCCAGTTCATGTTCTGTCTCTGTCTCTCAAAACAAAACAAAAAACATACCGTAGAAGTATCTTCTTTGTTGAACTGCTACATTTTCCCACAATGGGGAACAAGCAGATGTAGCCTGAGACCCCAGCCTGGGGAGTAAAGTCTGAAAAACTTGCTCATTCATTCATTCATTCATTCACTTATTCATTTGTGTGATCGGAATACATGTTGTGAGCCAGCAGTGGGAGAAGTACCAGACCTATCCGTTTTGAACACATCCCTGAAGTCACTTTCAGGCTCCACACGAGCCCCCGACCTCAGGGAGAAAACTGTTCTTAAAGCTGTCCCCCAGTGTGGGCGGACCCAGGGTGGGCAGCCCCCCGGGGGGACAGTGGCGACGGTGAGACTGTCCTGTGGGCTTAGCCCACCCAGCAGGGCCTGTACCGTATCGGCAGCCATCTCCCCGTCTCCCTCAGTCCAAAGAAGCTGGGTGTGAGGAGGTGGTGACAGGGAGGGGGCCATCTGGAGGTCTCTTCCCACCTGTCAGGAGCTCCCAGCACGTCCCTCTGTTGGTGAGGCAACCGTCCTTGTATCTGCATCACCTAGGCAGGTGACAAGTCTGCTCCCATGTCAGGGTGACATGAGATCCCTAAGTCGTGACCTCACTCAGGCATCTGTCCTTGGGTCCTGTGTGCTTCTTAGCTGAGAGCCAAAATATCAGCAGAGACATAGCACCTGGATACCCTTCCCAGAAATGCCAAACACAGAACAGGTATGGCATCCGCATTTGATCAGAGAGGAAACTGGGATTCAGAGACATTGACACCCCTACCTGAGGTCACACAGCTCACCTGGGCCTAGTTAAGCCTGGAAAATGCATTCTTTCCTTCTTTCCCCACCCGTGGGGGCTTGAGCCATGTGTCGTATTTGGCCTTTATCATGTCCAATGTTGGTAGAGATGTGAACGAGCATAGTAACTGCATCTATTAGGCACCTGCTATGTACCCAGCACAGTTTCAAGGATTTTATTTTCATCCATTCAATCAATAACATTTACTGGGGCGCCTGGGTGGCGCAGTCGGTTAAGCGTCCGACTTCAGCCAGGTCACGATCTCGCGGTCCGTGAGTTCAAGCCCCACGTCAGGCTCTGGGCTGATGGCTCGGAGCCTGGAGCCTGTTTCCGATTCTGTGTCTCCCTCTCTCTCTGCCCCTCCCCCGTTCATGCTCTGTCTCTCTCTGTCCCAAAATAAATAAATAAATAAATAAATAATATATGGAGACAAAACCCCCATTCGGGGCTCTTGTCTTCTAGAAAAAAAAATAATAACATTTACTGATAGGGAGGTTCCTCAAAAAATCAAAAATAGAGCTACCCTATGGCCCAGCAATTGTACTAGGTATTTATCCAAGAGGATCCAAAAATGCTGATTCGAAGGGGCATATGCACCCCAATGTTTATAGCAGCACAATCAACAATAGCCAAATTATGGAAAGAGCCCACATGTCCATCAACTGATGAATGGATAAAGAAGATGTGGGGGCACCTGAGTGGCTCAGTTGGTTAAGCGTCTGACTTCGGCTCAGGTCATGATCTCGTGGTTCATGGGTTCAAGCCCTGTGTCGGGCTCTGTGCTGACGCACTGACAGCTCAGAGCCTGGAGCCTGCTTCCGATTCTGTGTCTGTGTGTGTGTGTGTGTGTGTGTGTGTGTGTGTGTGTGTGTCTGCCCTTCTCCTGTTTGGCTCTCTCTCAAAATGAATAAATGAAAAAAACATTTAAAAAAAAAGGAGATGTGGTGTAGGTATATACACACACATATGTATGTATATAATTTATAATTATATATATAATGGAATATTACTCAGCAATCAAAAAGAATGAAATCTTGCCATTTGCAACAACATGGATGGAACTAGAATGTATTATGCTAAGCAAAATAAGTCAATCAGAGAAAAGTATCATATGATTTCTCTGATATGTGGAATTTAAGAGACACAACAGATGAACATAGGGAAAGGTAAGGAAAAAATAAGATAAAACCAAAGAGGGAGGCAAACCATAAGAGACTCTTAAATACAGAGAACAAACTGAGGGTTGCTGGAGGAGAGGTGGGTGGGATGATGGGCTAGACGGATGATGGACATTAAGGAGGGCACTTGTTGGGATGACCCCTGGATGTTATCTGTAAGTGATCAATCACTAAATTCTCCTCCTGAAATCAATATTACACCATGGTAGCTAAATTGGATTTAAATAAAATTTTTTAAATAAATAAATAAATAGGAAAAAAATTCACTGGGTGCCAGTCACTGTTCTAGACCTTGGAGATATGGCATCAAGCAAGGCTCCCTCGCCCCGAGGGAGCTCACATTCTAGTGGGAAAAACAGAATGAGCCGAGTGAGTAGACCGAAAATAATCTAGGGTGGTGAAGAGTAAATCAGGAGAAGGGCTGACCAGCAAAGGCTTTTGATTTGGTGGCATGTGAGCAAACTCCTGAAGACGCTGAGAGAGGGAGTGTGGGACTCTCTGGGCTGAAGGAATAGTAAGTACAAAGTCCCTGGGGCAGGAAGAGGAATGGTGTGTTCAAGGAAGAGCTAGGAGGCTGCTATAGTTGGAGCAGAGTGAGGGAAGTACAGGGTGAAAAGGATGAGATGTGTGAGTTAACTCATTTAACATTACAACCAGGCTGGGCACCAGGTATCATTGTTATTCCCTTTAGCTGATGAGGAACCTGAGGTACAGAGAAGGAAAGTAATCTGCCTGAAGTCACACAGCAGACATGTACCTCCGTACTGATGATTTACGAGCGTCTTTCATGGCCCAAAGTCCTGGGTATGAATGAGAATCACCCGGGGAGCTTGTAAAGAATCCAGATCACCAGGTTCCTAATTTTAACAAGCTGCCCGGGCGATTCTGACAGAATCCTCATGACCTCAGCTTTGGTGAGCTGTTGGGCAATGGCTGTGGGCAGGCTGGAGCAGAGGAGTGAGCGCTGGGTCAGGAGCCTAACCTCAGCTTGTCTCTAATCTCTGCGTGGCTGCAGTCTCTCTGAACCTCAGTCTCTTCATCTGTGAAATGAGAGGGGTGAACTCCATCGGTGAATTCCCTGCTAGCTTTTGAGCAGTAGAATTCTCCATTCAGTCAGGTCTTAGGTGGAGCCCAAGATACCAACCAGGTCAAAGAAGGTTTATTGGGGGGTGAGGTTCAGGCCATTATCCCCTTGGCAACCTCGAAAGCACCATTGACTGATTCCCTGAGCTCCAGTCTCTGGAAAGCATAGGCACATGGCCAGATGCTTTGCGTTCTGGATCTCCATGCTGGGTCCTCTTCCCAAACCAGTGTCCCCTGGAAGGGGCCAAATTCCCTGGCATGGGCTGTGTACATCCTGTTTCATGAGCACTCCAAGGAGCCCACTCCAAACGCTGGTACTGAGTCCTGGGGAGGCCTGGGTGCAGATAACGGGGCAGGGGGTGGGTGGAGACGTCCATGGGGCCGGGCACACAGCCCCTTTTAGCTTGCTAGTTTCCTCTGCCTACTTGCTGTCCTTGCTGGCAGGGGGAGGTGGCATGTCCCAAATGCTCGGCGTGATCCTCAGGCCAGTTGTTGGGAACGGTTTAGGAGGTGGCAGCCGTCCAGGTGGTGGGGACAGCAATTTGCTTCTACGTGAGCTGGGCCTCTCGCATCTGGGATTGCCCTCCTTCTTTGCCTTGGGATAGTAAGAATGCCTCCACCTGAGCAGGCCCCTGGACTTGGCCAGGTCCTTCCACAACAGTCCTTCCCGAGACCACATCCTGTGGCATCCATTTCACAGAGGAGGAAAATGAGGCTTAGAGAGATCAAAACATCTGCCTGGAATCACGTGGCTCACCAAGGTGGTGGGACCAGCCCTCGGACCTCAGATCTAGAGCCTCGCCTGCGAGAGCTGGAGTCCTCCTGCACAGGGTGAGACGTGCCCTGCAGAAGACAGACAGACAGATCCCTGACGTGACACAGCCAGCACCGTAGAGGAGGACAACCTCGGATCGAGGTCCTTCTATTCGTTCCTTCACTCTCCAGCACAGTCCCCTGCACACAGCAAGTGAGATATAAGAATTTGTCATACGCTCGCTCGCTCGCTCTGGAGTTAGAAGAGAAATGGGTTTCCTGCCTGAGATGCCTTGGGCTCTATTTGGAGATTTCGCCTCCTCATCCATAGAATGGGATGATACTATTACCTCCCTGGCCTGGTTGAGAATAGGAAGAGGGCATTGTGAATGGAGGGAATTGACACAGGACCCTACTACGTGCTCCATTTTGGCTCCAATCCTTATGATAATACCGTATAATAGATACGACCCTCCCCTCTTTACTGAGAAGGAGCACCAAATCTAGCCAGATCGCTCACCAAAGCTCGTGTTCTTTCCACCACGTCTGGCTGCCCACCTATTGTTGTCCCTGCATCCAGCATGTGGTTTTGCTTTGTTTTGATTTGATTTCACGTCCCCAGGTGACACAGGGCAAGACCGAAATGAAGCCTGCAGAGCCCCTCCCTTCCAGTTGCAAATACCCGGGGGCCCTGGGAGGAAAGGCCTGAGTTTGTAACTGAGAGCAGAGGTCCCCCTCTCTGGCCAGCACGTGGAAGTGACATGGATTCCCCAGCATTTCTTCTATGTGTGTGGGGTGGGGAGAGGGGATGGTCCATGGGGTCCCCTTCCTCCGACCCCAGACTAGAATCCGGCTGCTTTTGGAGGCCTCATAGGGGTCCGCTTTCTCTGAGGGCCTGGCTGTCAGCTCCAGAGTCTGAAAGCCTCCGCCCTTCCCGACACAGCCATGTGGGTGCTCTGGCCACCCACACAGGGCTGTGGCCTTGGACAGACAGAAGTCCAGGAGTCAAGAGGCTGGGCTTGACGGAAGGACAGCTGGCTCCCATGGGGAGCCCTTCCTCAGCCCCCATGATGAGTCCGCTCAGTCTTGGCAAGGAAAGTGGCCCAAGGGTAGGCCCAAGCCTTGGGTCCCCAACGTCTGCAGCTGCTCCTAGGACCACCCCAGGAGACAGAGGCTACTGAGCCCCTGAGAGCCCTGTGGGGCCAAGAGGGGTAGTATTTTCTCAGCAGGATTTATGTTATGTGCGTGTGTGTGCGTGTGTGTGTGAGTGAGTGTTTAACAAGGAGTGGGGCCTGCTTGACTTCTGAGCCTGGAATTTATACAGCCCCTCGATGGCGGCTGCGGTTTATCTTGACCGAAAGAATAATAAACTCGGTTGACAGGATGATGTATTCAAAGCATCTTCCCGTCACAGCACAGAGCCCCCACCCCCCGGCCCGCTGTTAGGATGTCTGGCGTGGTGGGGACCGTGTTATCGAGTGTTTAGCCCCCGTGGATTGTCAACAACGCATTGTTTGCAGGTTTGGGGCAAGGCGGAGATGGGCCGGGCTGGGGTGGGAATGGGGGTGGCTGGCCACACAGGCGGGTGAAAGGCGGGCCGCCCAGATGGGGTCAAAGAGGCGTCTGCCTTTGATGGAAACTCAGAGGCCCAACCCCTCCTCCCTGCCCTGATGTTCCCTTTTTTACCTCAGGGACAGTCTTCCTCACTGACCTCCACACAGGTCCCAGCCCAGCTCCAGATGTAAAGGGACAGACTCAGGCCCCACTGCACTCCAGCCATTGGGAAAACCTCCTCCACCCTCCACTTCCTATTATTTTCCTTCAACAAAAGAAACCAGCGTTGGGGGCGCCTGGGTGGCGCAGTCGGTTAAGCATCCGACTTCAGCCAGGTCACGATCTCGCGGTCGGTGAGTTCGAGCCCCGCGTCGGGCTCTGGGCTGATGGCTCAGAGCCTGGAGCCTGTTTCCGATTCTGTGTCTCCCTCTCTCTCTGCCCCTCCCCCGTTCATGCTCTGTCTCTCTCTGTCCCAAAAATAAAAAATAAATAAATAAATAAATAAATAAACGTTGAAAAAAAAAAAAAAGAAACCAGCGTTAAACCTCAGCTTCGAAGAACATGCCAGACTCACCAAACCCCGGAAAGGGTGAGAGAAAGCCAACAAACTGGGCTCACTCGTGAGGGAGATCTCAGCCCCGTTCCCTGACCCTCTGCTGGCCAACCTTGGGCCAGTTTCGTGACCTCTCAGAACCTTCTTCCCTCCCTGTGTGACAGGGGAATCACGATGCTTGTCCCAACTGTTTTATAAACTATAGGACCCCCCCTCCCCCCAGCCACAGAGGTTATGTTCCAAGACCCCTCATGGATGCCTGAAACCATGAATAGTACCAAACCCTAATATAAATATAAACACAAATTTATTTATATACATATTGTGATATATATATCATGTTTCTTCCTACACATACATCCCTATGATAAAGTTTAGTTTATAACTTAGACACAGTAAGAGGTTAACAGCAATAACTAGTAATAAAGTAGAACACTTATAACAGCAGACTAGAATAAAAGTTATGTGAATGTGGCCTCTCTCTGTCTCTCAAAATAACTTATTCTACTGTCTTCACCGCCTCTTCTTGTGTTGAGATGATAAATGCCCACGTGAGGAGGTGAGGGGAATGACACAGGCATTGTGACATGGCAGCAGGCTACTTCTGACCTTCTGAGGATGTCAGAAGGAGGCTCCTCTGCTTCCAGACCGAGGTTGACCGCGGGTAACTGAAACCGTGGAAAGCGAAACCGCGAATAAGGGGGGGGGGGGATGGCTGTATACTGTTGGCATGTATTAAGGGCTTATTATGGGTATGGAATAAGATAAGGATTAGGCCAACACTCTGATAACTTGGAAGCAGAAGATAAATTCAAATGGTTTTTTTTTTTTTTCTCGAAAGCCCCCTAAACTTCAGGCAGGAGAGCTTTGGCTTCTGTCTCTGACAGTGTGCTTCTTCCTCAACCTTGCTTATGGGAAGTCCTTTCTTGTACCTAACCTCAAACTCTCTCTTGGTCCAGTTTTAGCTGTTTCTTTGGAATGCTTCGTACATGGGTTCCAGTTCTATTTCTCTCTAGGGCACCTCCTCTTTTCTGGCTTAATGGGCCCAATTCCTTCTCGGCTCCTCGTGGGGGCTCCACCTGAGCCAGCTCCAGAACCCCACTTCCTATAGAGGTGAGTCCTTTACTCCTGCTCCTAGAAAGCAGGAGGGTTCTCCTGGGCAGACAGTGGCCTCACAAGGGGCTATAGGGACATTGGCAGGTGCAGGGAGGGAAAGAAAGACCTGAGTACCAAATACTTGAGCAAGCAGTTGACTCCATTCCAGGAGTCAATTTGTAGCCTCATTTAAGCCCCTTAACAGCCAGTATTATCTCCATTTTACAGAGGTCAAAACTGAGGCTGGAGAAGATTCAGTCTCTTGCACTTTGGCAGATAGCAGAAGGCAGACAGACTCAAGCCCAGAAAGTCTAGCTGGCTTCAGAGCTGAACTTGACCTAGCAACCTCAAAGAAGGAAGGAAAAAGCCACCCAGAGGCTGTGGGGCTCTGGGTCAAACAGGTGGATGGGGTGATGGGGGGGGGGAGGTTCAAGGCCACAGGAAGAACCATGGGTATCAAGGCTGTGGGAGGGTCAGCATAAGAGCAAAGGCCTGCAGGCTGGAACAGGCCTCAGGAGAGAAATCAGGAGAGGCGCTCAGATCTGAACACAGGACACATGTGTGTGCTAAGTCACCTGGGCTGGGGACAGTGACACTGTGCAGCAGGCAACAGTATCTTCGGATGCCCAGCAGGACTCAGCCATTTATTCATTCACTTGTTTATCCCTTCACTTCATCCTTTACTTGCCCAAGAGCCAAGACTCTGGAGATGGAATGGGAAAGAGACCTGTCAGCTGGTTAGGACTCCCAGAGGTCCCCATTCACCCATCTATCTGTCCCACATGCAGTGAGTGCCTATTATGTGCCAAGCCCCGAGTTCTACAGACAAGTGAGCCTGGTCTCATCCTCCAGGCACTCAAGACCCAGCAAGGGGGAGAGGGAAGCAGGCAGACACTTACAAACCACATATCGGTGTGTTCATTGAGTCAGTCAACCTTTGGGAGCCTCCAGGGAAGATGCAGGACCAGAACGATGACCAGGAGACATTCCTGCCCGTGGTGAGCTCAGGCTGGTCGAGGACACGGAGGAAGAGCACAAATGTTCCAGCTCGGATACACACGCAGCTGGGAGAAATACTCAGAAGCAGAAGGGGAGCACGGTGGGCCCCAGAGGGAAGGGACCGTGCATTTGAATTTGTGTTTGTGCATTCATCTATTCCATCATTCATCTGTTGTTGAGCATCTTTTGCGGGCTGGGCATTGCTGGAAATAGCAGGAGGGCCCATGGGGGACACCATCTTTCCTGTGAAGACCACTCTCCTGACCTCTTGTTGGGGGACAGGCCAAACATGGGGTGAAGACTGCAGTCACAGGAAATGGGCAGCCACAGACCCTTTCCAGCCGTTCAGAGGGGTCAGTGGTTAGGAGCTAGAGGGCATTTAGCAGTGTGGCCTGGGTAAAGTAGAAGGAAGCTGTGCCCTATGGGAGGCTCCATGTGGGCCCTACCGTGCTCTGCCCCAGCCCCTGAGTGACCACATGATACAAGCAGAGGGAGGAAATGGAGCGACAGAGTTGGGACTCTAGTAGGGCAGAAAGACCCAAACTCTGTGCACAAATATATTTGGGGACCCCTGGTTTTTGGTCGCTAGAACAGAGACTCTCACTGTCAAGACTTTCTGGAGCCCAGATTTGCACATGTCCTCCTCACCTCCCCATCCTCTGGGGTAGATTTGCATGCCTATTTGCATATGTTTGCATAAAGCATTCTCCCATCCATATTCATTTCAGGCATTTTGATTTATGCCATTGCTCCCCTCCCCACAGCGGGCCGTCCCCATGCCTTTTGCTCCCCCTTCTGGAAGGGAAGACAGGGCAGGGAACCATGCCCAGCTGCACACAATCTTAGCATTTCTCTGTGGCATTACCTGGTAAAGGTTGAAGGCTATTTTCCTGAGAGCTAATCTGCCTGCCTGACCACACTGTGCTCTGGTTGAAACTGAAGTGAACGCAGAGGTCCTTGGGGACTTGTAAACTGAGTGTGTCCTAGTGCTCTTACTGGGTCTAGGGAGCGCCAGGCCAGAATGAGAACCGTCTGTGGACTGTCCGCAGGAGAGCAGCTAATGGAGTGATGAGTGAGCGTCGCCGGGAAGTCTGGGGGCCATCCCATGTGGGTCGCCCTGGCTGTCCATGGTCGTGGGCCAGATCTGGGCTTGGGACCCCTTCCAGGGCCCCACTGCAGCCGCTGGGCCTACAGAACACAGCCCACAGCATCCACGCCTGTGCACGGAGCAGAGTGGAAGTTTGACTGCGGTTCTGGGGCGGGCTGGGTGGCCCCAGGCAAGACCTTTCCCCTCCGTGAGCCTCAGCTTCCTGTTCTGAACCTAAAAGTCTTCCCAGTGTTGGCTTTTGCAGGCAACCCCAGCTTATCACCCAAGCCCCAGAGGGGACTCTTCTGTTCTGAAAAGGCCACGGCCAACCCTGAGGCTCACGCTCTCCCTCCCCGGAATCCTCCCTCTGGCCTCTAGGTCATAGGAACCTCAGTGGACGCGCCTGCTGCCGGTCTGCTCACACTTGTTATGATGGGACCAAGGGAGGAGCCGAGAAGCTGCTGGGAATCCAGGAAGCGCCCCCCCCCCCCAACATTCCATCCCCACCGTCTCCATCTTAATGAGGTCCCGCTGGAGATACTCCCCTGTCAGGGAATGGGAATGTTTCCACCTGGGCAGAGACAGGAAGCAAGCGCAGGGGGCTGCCTTGGAAAGCCTCCTGCCCTGACCTCCAGCGGAGGGCTCCTGAATCGTGCCCACTCCCCCACCACACACATCCCGGGGCCGTGCAGGGCTCGGCTTGTCACCGACAGGCTCTCCACTAAATGAGGTGGCTTGATTGCCCCTTATCACCGGGGCTTATCTCCTGTGGTCACTCGCCTGCCAGACTCCAGAGAGCCACTCCGCGGGCCTCTCCCAACCTCTTGCTTCTCTAGCCCCGACTCTCCCCTGCCTCAAGGGAACCCTGGATTCCAGTGACCCTCCCTGTTGGTCGGTCAGGCTGGGGACAGAAAAGGGATCGAGGAACTAAGAGAGGATACTTTTTCCCATTGCCTCTTAACCTGTCACATCTTCGCACACGTGCTCACTCACCCCTTGTGTGATAAAGATTTGGGGGGCCCGCCCCACATAACGTCTTGTCACCTTGCATCAAAAGTGAAAAAACCAGTTAATATCTGTGGTGCAGTTCTCGACTGCCTTACACCAGGGGTTTCCTAGAGCATAAGCTGTGTCTCCCGCTCAGACTGAGGCTCCCCGAGGCAGGGCTGTATCTCTTCTCAGACTGGGGCTCCCAGAGAGAAGGGCTGTCTCCCTCTCAGACTCTGGGCTCCCTGAGGGCAGGATTGTGTCTCCCTTCACACTGGGGCTCCCTGAGGGTAAGACTGTGTCTCCCCCACCTCAGACTGGGGTTCCCTGAGGGCAGGACTATCTCCCCTCAGACTGGGGCTCCCTGAGGGCAGGGCTGTGTCTCCCCCTCAGAGACACTTTCCCCACCATCCAGCCTGAGCTGCGCCCAACACAGCCTCACCTGCTCCACGGGTGGTAGTCAGTACTGGGTCTAGACTGGGCCTTCTGCTGCCCAAGAATCATTCCCTAGAGTTCTGCTCGTGGGCTGGACAGAAGAAGGGGCCACAGGGCACCTCTGAGGCAAACAGGGCAACCTCTGTAGGGATCTATATGCAGTTGGCATATCTGGAGGCAGAGGAATGAACAGGACGACCCTTTAATTGGCTCTGGGTCAATAAAACCTTTTATAGACCCTCAGTGTTTCGTACGGGATGACACCGTGATGGGGCGTTGCTTCAGTGTTGTGTTTTGTTGCCCTGTGGGATAGGTTGTTAATAAGGACAGAATAAAAAGTGAAGGAAAGAAGGAAGATGGCAGGGAGGGGGGAGGGAGAGAAGGAAGGAAGGAAAGAAAAAGAGAAAGGGGAGAGAAAGCTCCCTCAATAAGTCTGTATGGGAGTGCATTTGTTTAAACTCCTCTTATCTTCAACACTTGCTTCTCCACTGGTGGAGGGGTCTGTGGAGCGAGGCTGGTTTTTCTCCCAGTGACAAGAGAATTGTAGGCTCCATAAACGGCCCGCCGGTGCCGGTGCCTGGGCGGAGGAGGAAGACGGGGTTGAGCCGAAGGGCGCCGCTGCCTCTCCCTGGCTCTCCCTGCCTCTCCCTGTCCGTCCTCACCTCAGGGCAGCCTTCCCCCAGCCCCAGGCCCCTGTGACCCAGGGCAGGGGACGCGGCTGTCCAGCCTCTGCCGTGGGCTTTGGCCAGCTCGGTCTCCCTCCAGCCTCCCTCCTCCCTGCTGCCTCCCTCAGGCCTGGCTGGGCTCCTCTCCTTGAGAGCTTCCCCTGGCACCAGCCCGGCCAGAGACCTCCGGGCCTTCCCTTAGGCTACCGTCCCCACCTCTGTGGGACCCTTGCCACTGGCGCTGCCTCTTCCGGGAAGTATCTCTTGATGCCCCTCTCCCTGATTCGCTCATTCCCGTGTGCATCCTTTCAACACACGTTTTTGAGTCTCTGAGATGTGCCAGGCATAGGAGATAAAGGGCCTGGGGAGCTCGGAGCCCAGTGGAGGAAACCAAACGTCAACAGTCAATTAAAGCTCTTTAGGGTGGGTTTGGTTTTCCTCCAGGCTATGACAATAATATCGAATGTCAGTTGAGGGCTTACTAGGTGCCAAGTACTATTCTATTTCAGTGTTTTAAATCGAGAAACTCCCTCAATTCTGGAAACAGCTCTACCAAGTACGGCTATGTCACAGAGGTCCTGTTTGCTCATGAGGGTGAGACCTGAATGCAAATCCAGGCAGTCTGGGCCAGAGGCTGAGCTCTCAAACCCACAGCGGCTTGCCTCACAGCCTAGGGATGTTTCTATAGACCCTCAGGTGCCTGCCCTGCCCCTCATATGCCCCTCACAGTCCCACCTGTCCCAGCTCCTTGCCCAGGACTGAGTAAGCCATCTCTGACCAAAGGGACTTGCATTTGGTCCTTGCTCCTGAGCCTTGACTGACTGCCTGTGGCCCATCTCTCGCAGGAGAGTGGGTATCTCCAAGCCAGACTGTCAGCCCCTGCCAGGCATGGCCTGTAACCCCCTCAGCGCCGAGCCCAGGGTGGGCCCAGTGCAGGACTCGTTAAGTTGGCTGAGGAGGGCAGCCCTCAGACCAGGAGGAGGGCAGGTGATGAGAGTTGGCATAAGTGCCAATGCTGAGAGGGGCCGGCACAGGGGCCCTGCCCATAATGACCATGAGGGAAGTGCCAATCTCCAAGTGGTCTTGTAGGCCGCCCCTGAGGAATCGTATCTCCAGAAGAAAAGATCCTGCTGGCTAGCCTCAAGCCTCAGTTTCCTCAAAGCGCAGAAAGGCTGGATTTGGCCCCTGATGGGAAGCTTCTGGAAGATCAAGTTATGCCCTCTCTGGGGGTCCTAAGCAGGCTCAGCAGTGTGGGGGGATGCTCCAGGTCTGAGACATAGGATGGGAAAGAAAGAAAGAAAGAGAGAAAGGAAGGAAGGAAGGAAGAGGGAGGGAGGGAGAAAAGGAAGAGAGAGAGGAGGAAGAAAGAAAAGGGAAGGGAAAGAGAAGAGAAGGATGGAAGGAAGGAAGCAGGAAGAAACTGAGCACATAGTAAGAAAGGAATGGGGAGCAGAAGGGGGTGTTTCCCTACCTGGCGCGTCTGGAGCACTGACTGTGCACCTGGTCACACATTGGCCCTGGGTGTACAACGTGAGAGTCGAAGCCCCAGCCTTGAAGGAGCTCGTAAAGTGGACTGTAGCTAGTGGTAGCCCAGGGCCCCCAAATCCAAATGGGGAAGGGGGGGGAGCTGCGGTGAGATGACCCACCCCTGAGTCAGCCCGGCTCACCCCCCACAGAGGCAGGGCCAGATGACCAGGTCAGTGTCCAAGACCCTTGGCCCCTGATGGCCCCACTTTCTAGCCCAGGACAGTGGGACCCCAGCCCCTGCCCTGTTGTGGGGTTAACCTTGGAGTTAACACAGAGGAGGCACCGGTCAGGGGTCGTTCAGGTCTGAGGTCAGGGTCTGACCGATGCCTTCCTGGCCCCCACCCAGCAAGACCCACACTGGCCACACAAGTGCTCCTCGGGCACCAGTCTTGTTCTTCACTGTCTGGGGACAGAGGGCAGAGGAGGCTTCACCATGGAGGCTCCTCGTACCTCATATGCTCCCGCATAAGGCTAGGAGCCCTTCTAGGTCAGGTAGAGGAAAAGAACCTGCCGGAGCTGATGGTCTCCCCTGTGCTGGAGCCCAGCAGCCTGAGGAGAAAGGGACGGAGCTGGGAGAAGCCAGGACTGGCCAGAGTGAGGCCTTCTTAGGTCAGGCCTTCCTGTCTCCCCGGCTGCCAAGGTCCGTACCGGGCCACCCCAGAGCCCAGGGCTCCCTTGGGCCTGCAGCCCTGAGCCCCGAGCACATGTGCAGGTGGGTGTTTGCACGCTGCACGTCTGTCTCCAACTCACACGCACGCGTGCGTGTGTGTGTGCACGTGCACGTGTGTGCCTGGGCAGGCTTATGACAGCGGAGGCCCTGAGAGCTCGAGGACTTGGCCTCCCCTTCCTTCTAAACCACAAGGCCACTCGCCAGCCTCAAGCCTTGATTTCAAGGCCCAGAGAGGCTGATGAGAAACAGGCTTGACTGACATGCCCGTGGGCGCCAGTGGCCAAACTGCAGGAACCCACCGGCCTGCGGGTTTGCCCTCTCCTGAGATCCACGGGGCTTCAGATCAGCAGAGGGTCCTCTCTGGGCCTTCGCCATCACGGATGCAGAGAAGCAATCCACGAGGCTAGGGCTTCCAGGCCTGCTGGAGATGAGGCTGGTGAGCCCCTCTGCCAGAGGTGCACCTGCCTGCCCCTCCACCATCGCCATGCTTCTGGAAGGCCTCCAGAGGCAAGATGGCTCCTCAGTGGACGAAGGAGGAAATGGCTGAGAGATGCTCTCCCCACCTCGGAGGAGTGGGACCCCGCTGCTCCACCCAGCTCAGAGGGTGAGGGGCTCCTAGGTCTGAGTTTCTCTGAGTCAGACCGCAGGACTCTTGCATCAGAGGCAGTTGTGATGTGCTGGTAGGGGGCTCGTTGAGACCACAGATGCCTGCGATTTTCCCTACCCCTAAGAAGCGCTGACTGAGCAGGCCTTGGATGGATTAGGAAATCTGCTTTTGCAACTAAGTGCCCCTGACGACCCAGAGTGACACAAATACAGCAAAGCATAATATCCGAGATGTCAGGTTTGGGAGACCTGAGTTTGAATTTCCGCTCAATTTCCGCCCATCCGCCCTGGAGTTAATAATATGACCTCTCAGAGACAATGTCGTATCGCAGGTACTCGGCGCATGGTGGAAACATAACAGCACTAATAATAACGGCAGGGCTGACCGTAAACTGGCACTGGCTGTGCACCAAGTCCTCTCTGCCATCGCGGGACCCACACCCCAGAGGCCAGGCTGGGGTACTGAGTGCAGAGCCCCACCCCTGCTGTCCTTTCCCTTGTAAATGGCAGCCAAGAAGGCCCCGCCCTCTGGATACCCTGTGGGCTCTGGGCAAGGCCCCCAGCTGCCCCTCTTCCATAAACCGGCCCTCCCAGAAGCCCCTGCTCTCCGGGGAGATGCAGCCCAGAGCCCCCAAGGAGCCAGACCTGGTTTCCTCCGGGCTAATTGGCTAATCGTCTGCTGCCTTGATAGCAGGAGGTCTGGACATGACTACTCCTGGGGCCAGGCCCTCATACTGCCCATCTCTCTGGCCAGCTTAAAGCAGGCAAGGATTAACATGCAGGCTGGATTTGCTCACCTAATTCCTTATCGAGGCCCTGTCCTCCAAAGAGGCAGGCCAGATGGTTTCTTTTTCAGGGAAAGGACCCTGGGAGGCTTCTGGGCAGGGGGAGGGTGGAAGGGAGAGCAGCCAGAGGAGGAAGGGAGGGCGGCTCTCCCTCCATCCTTGCCTGTCAGGCCCCATCAGCCCCTGCCTCCCCAGGGAGTGCAGCCACGGGCTGGAGTCATGGAGCCACCCTTGCTGGCTCACCCTGAGCCCCTGTGGGAGTAGCCCCCAAACGACCTTGCTTTTCAGACAGGAAAGCTCACTGAGGGCTGAGAGCTGATCCAGCCATTCAATAAAGTAGAACCCGCCTTGAACCTGGTCTCCAGGCACTCTACTCTGGGGCATTTACACCTCATCTGCTGCCAGTGGGGCAAAGGCAGAGAAAAAGATCCATGTGGGCCCCGGATTGGGGTCCCATAGGCAGAGCAATCAGGGAGCGCAGGCTGAGGACCTCGGGCCCCTCCCAGGAGAGGAGGTGAGGGGGGATGGGGTAGGAAGGCTCTGGTCACTCAAGACGTTAACTCCAATGGGTAGCGATGGTTTGGGTCACAGAGGGTGTCAGACTCCAGCAAGGAGGCCTCTGAGGAAAAATGGAGAAGTGAAGGTGCCCGGGAAAGAGAAGCCCAGGGAAGGAGGAGGGGAAGGGGGAGGTACAGGTGAGGGGCCTCTAAATGAATCCCTTCGTTCACTAAGTCTCATTAGGCTAACAACCTCGTAGGTTCCCTACGAGGGACCTGTAAAATTCCCATTTTACAGATGAGAAACTGAATCTAGGAAGTCTCCAGAACTTGTCCAAGTTCACCCAGCTGGCAGTGGACAGAGCAGTGAATAGCCTGCCCCGGGCCTCCAGCCCTGAAGGGGGTCCCAGGTCACTCCCCCAGGGCTTAGGAGAGGCGGGAGTACGTCTCCCTCCCCATGCTTCCACCCTACCTCCAATCTGCTGAGTGCAGGAGTCAGCTAAGAATCTAAGTCTCAGGGGTGCCTAGGTGGCTCAGGCAGTGAAATGTTGACTCTTAATTTTGGCTCAGGTCGTGATCTCATGGATTCGTGAGCTGGAGCCCTGAGTCGGGCTCTGCACTGACAGTGTGGAGCCTGCTTAGGATTCTCTCTCTCTCTCCCTCTCTCTCTCTGCCCCTCCTCCTCCTCATGCAAGTGCTCTCTCTCTCAAAATAAATAAACATTAAAACAGGGTGGGGAGCGGGGTGCCTGGGTGGCTCAGTCGGTTAAGCGTCCGACTTCAACTCAGGTCATGATCTCACGGTTCGTGAGTTTGAGCCCCGCGTCGGGCTCTGTGCGGACCGCTCAGAGCCTGCAGCCTGCTTCGGGTTCTGTGTGTCTCTCTCTGCCCCTCCCCTGCTCGTGCTCTGTCTCTCTATCTCTCAAAACTAAATGAATATTTAAAAAGAAATTTAAAAAAAGAAAGAATCTAAGCCTCAGCTCCCAATCCCCACCAGCCTTCACTTCCCATGTTGTATGTCCCCATGCCGGGAGCTGCTCAAACCCCCCCTCCTCCAGGAAGCTTCCTGACCATCTTACCCCTATTGCCTTGCCAGACCCCCTGTATTTGCCAAGATTCAGGGTGTTGGGTCCTGGTCTACTCAGGTGGCAACGCAGGGCTTAGCATGGACTCCAGACCATGCAGCTCTGGCTTTGAAACCAGGCTGTGCCTCATCAGGCCATCTGTGCCTCCGTTTCCACGTCTGTAAAAAGGGAGGAACAATGGCACCTACTACAGAGGACAGTCGAGATTAACTTAAAGAGATGATACAGGTAAGGATTCGCCCAGAGGGGGATGGAATGAGGTCTGGAAAGTGTGGGTGCCTTCCCCACATTACAGAGGATGCTAATGGCCATTAGAACTAGAACTTTAGACCTGGCAAATGAGGAATGAGGCCCACCATAGAGGCCGCCCCGGGTCTCTGGCCCGTGGTCCAGTGCTCCTGTCCCTTGGCCATGAAATCACAGGGTCCCCACGGCTGTGAGTGATCAGAGCCAGGCCCTGGGAAGGCTGCACAAGAACAGCTTCCCAGGCCAAGCCTTCTCTCGCCTGCCCTTCCAGCCCCCACACTCCCTCAGGGACTGTCTCCACCTGACCCCGGTGGTCTGTCTCGGGTGTGGGGCTGTTTGCAACAGGCGCCTATTGTCTTCTGGCCTGAGTGCACCTGTAATGCCTTGTCCCAGCCCGGTGAGTCAGCTCTTGGCAGGCCATGGAGCAGCCACTCCACATCATCTTAAGCCTGAAAGAGAACCTTTCTCTTCGCTTTTCTCCTCCTTCCTCCCTCTGCTCTCCGTGAAGTGGTCATCTCCGCAGGGCAGCAGGGAATAGCATTCTCTGCCAAGATTTCTTCAGTCTCCTTGGCCAGGAGACAGGGTGGGGCCTCGGAAACAATGAGAAGGCAGCCTAGGGCCGGCCACAGCCCCTGAGTTGCCTTAGGGCACTGCTTGTACCCCCAAACTCCCTGCTTCTAGTCGGGGCACCAAAGTCAGGGCAACTGCGGCAACGCTTTTTACTTTTCCGGAGCCCACGCCCTCCATGACTTCTACCATTCAGACGGAGACCTGACCAGACTTCCAAACAAACTAAAGACAATTGTCTGACTAGAGTCTGACAATTAAACTTCGGAGCTTCCCTCATCAATTTTTTTCCCCTACCTGAATCACAGCCTTTCTGCTCTTACCTTACCCACTATTCTAGTATGCACGGTTATCCAATTGACGAAAGTATTGCAAGAATAAAATCAGAGTGGGGAAAAGGCCATTAAAGCTATTCTCATTGATAGCAAAAGGTGTCCGGTGGCAAAGACATAAACAATAAGAAGAGACCCAAGAACTAACAAAACTAAAACAATCTTGAGTTATTCAGAGTAGGAGCAAAGAAAATGACATATCTCAGTCCCTGGGGGCATCACCAGGCTTTAAATACAGTAGCAGATACTCTTAATGAGGATCCTGAGGCTTCCGTGGAAAATTGGATTATGGTGAATCTCTGCTTAAGAAGGTTTGGGACCATGCGATACATTTTTTTTTTTTTTACGAGGGCTTTCAAAAGACATGATTTCATATTTCTTTATGTTTTTGACATTTAAAGAAGTAAGTAAGTAAGATTTAATAATAGCAGACTAAGTGATTTAGACCCATGTCCCACTGAGGACAACTAGAACAGCTGGACAAAATATTTAAAAAATCTACTTGAAGCACTGAGGAGCTAACAAGATAGGAAGAATTTCTGGGCCATGCCTGAGACCCAGAGAAGAAAGAGTGGCACTTAGGGCCATTTTTCCCCTGAGGGTATATGCCCATTCAGGAGGGGTCAGCTCAGATTCTAAGAAGCTGAACAATTCTAATGGCCTAGTGAGAATAAGAGAGCATGAAGTGGAGTCCTAGGCTTACCAAAGGGTGGGACTTAGTGCGCCCTCTCTCTTTAGGCAGGCACCCCAAAAGGGCTATATCCTGGGAGTTAAGGGTAGACCCAAAGTAGACAACTCAGTTTCCAATCACACAGCCCTTAAACTTAAAGTAGGTAATTTTGTATTATTAGTGTCCCAGGTACCTGGCAGACACAAAGGTAAATCCTTTCTGAAGGAAGATCAGATCATTCGAGGCCCCAGGTTATTTCTACAAGTAAGTCCGTAAATACAATGTCTAACACATAATTGAAAATACCCACACACAGAGTCAGACAACATAATTTTATTTATTTTTTACTTTTTTAAGTTTACTTATTTATTTTGAAAGCGAGAGTACAAGCAGGGGAGGGCCAGAAAGAGAGGGAGAGAGAGAGAGAATCCCAAGCAAGCTTCCCACTGACAGGACAGAACCCGATGAGGGGCTCCAACTCACACACCGAGAGATCATGACATGAGCTCAAACCAAGAGTGGATGCTTAACCAACGGAGCCACCCAGGCGCCCCAGAGACAACATAATTGTAAAACATCAGAACAGCAGACAATAGAAACAGACCCATAAGGGCTACACGTATTGGAGTTATCAGCAAAGATTTGAAGTAACGATGCTTGCTATGTTCCAGGAGGTCGTTGTCGTTATTACTGCTGCATTACAGAGTACCCCAGAACTTAGCGGTATAAACAGCAACAGTTTTGTTGTCTGACGGTTTTGCGTGTTGGGAATTCAGAAAGGGCTCCACTGGGCAGTTCTCCCTTGGGGTCTGTCACACAGCTGCTGTCAGATGTCAGAGAGGGCTGGTCATCCAAGACAGCTCGCTCACATGGCTGGCGGTTGGTGCTGGACACTGGCTGGGGCCCTGGCTCGTGTTGTTGACCCAAGCACCTAGGCATGGCCTCTCCAGCATGGCAGTCTCAGGGTAGCTGGATGTCTTACAGGGCAGTTGGCTTCCTCTACAGCGAGAGTCCCAAAAGGGCTAGGCAGAAGAGACAGCGTCTTCTCTCACCTACCCTCAGAAGTCATACAGCATCACTTCTGCAAAATTCTATTGGGCGCAAAGCAGTGACTAGGGCCAGCCCAGTTTCAAGGGGAGGAAACACAGACCTCCCTCCACCACCTCTCAGTGAGAGGAGTGTTCAACATTTGCCATCAAATTTTAAAACCTCCACAGATAAAAGAGTTAGCTTCCGTTGTTGAGAAAATTCCAATAGATTGACGACCTCTTCTGAACAATGAGCTATTCTAGACTTACCCAAATGAACTGTGTATCATCTCCCAGGAGGATCTCAAAAGCTTGTCTGGGCCACATCACATGAACATCTTCACGATGCAACACACTGCCAGAGACGGCACTGGGGGCGCCCCAGCTCTACATTTACATTCGCAATGACTCACCTTATCCTCACCCCTCCTGTGGCTTCTGTTTTCCCCACAGGGGTGGCAAGGAAACTCGTCAGAAAGCCCATGAATCTTAAAAGCCTGCAGTGGCCCAGGTAACAAAATGTCTCAAGCAGCATATATACCTACCCTGGGGCTTCCCGAACCTGGACGGTCCTCAAAACACCTGCTAAGATGGAAGAGTCTCAGACTGGCAGAAGATATTTGCAACTTCAGAACTTGCCTGGGATTAAAATCTAAAACTGTCGGGGAACTCCTGTTAATCAAGAAGAAGAAAGGCGGGGAATCCGATAGAAAAAAAAAAAGCAAAAAAAAAAAAAAAATATATATATATATGAATAGGCACACCACAAAAAGTAAGTGCAACGGCCAAGTATATGAAGGGATGTGCAAGTTCACTAGCCATCGGAAAGATGCGGACTTCAAACAGCAGTGCGCCTGTCCACACCCAACTGAGCGGCACAAATTAGAAAGGTGAATTATACCCAGGGTGGGGAGATGAGACCCTTGTGCCTTGCACGCAAGAGGATAAACGGATACATCCATTCTAAGAGCAGCCATCCGGCTGTATTTAGCGAAATGAAGTCTGAATCACCCTGTATCCCGGAATCCCACAAGTGAGTATAGAGCCTGGAACAATGACTACACAGGGAGGAGAAAGGACATGCACCGGCTGCTCATGACAGCGAAACTAGGGCTAGTGGGGAGCTGGAGGCAGCTGAAGTGTCCACCTCTGGGGGAGTGGATAAGTCAGAGGCCAAGCGACGGTCAGAAACAAGCCAAATGCAAGAATGCATAACGACAGCAGTGTTGAAAGAAAAAAGCAAGAAACAGAAGAGAATTACAGTGTAACACCATTTATTTTTTTTTAATGTTCACTTATTTTGAGAGAGAGAGGGAGATTTAGGGCACAGGCAGCAGAGGGGCAGAGAGAAAAGGAGGGAGAGAATCCCAAGCAGGCTCCATGCTGTCAGTGCAGAGCCGGATGCGGGGCTGAAACTCACAAACTGTGAGATCATGACCTGAGCCTAAATCAAGAGTCAGACGCTTAACCAAACTGAGCCACCCAGGCGTCCCTAGCGTAACACCATTTATATTAATTATAAAACATGCAGAAAACCATACAACTCAGTATACAAAGAAGATACATGTTTCAAGACCTATAGCAAGTACATAAAATGAGGGTCTGGAGGGCGCCTGGGTGGCTCGGTCGGTTAAGTGTCCGACTTCGGCTCAGGTCACGATCTCACGGTCCGTGAGTTCGAGCCCCGCGTCGGGCTCTGGGCTGATGGCTCAGAGCCTGGAGCCTGTTTCGGATTCTGTGTCTCCCTCTCTCTCTGCTTCTCCCCTGCTCATGCTCTGTCTCTCTCTGTCTCAAAAATAAATGAATGTTGGGGTGCCTGGGTGGCGCAGTCGGTTGAGCGTCTGACTTCAGCCAGGTCACGATCTCGCGGTCCGTGAGTTCGAGCCCCGCGTCGGGCTCTGTGCTGACGGCTCAGAGCCTGGAGCTTGTTTCGGATTCTGTGTCTCCCTCTCTCTCTGCTCCTGCCCTGTTCATGCTCTGTCTCTCTCTGTCTCAAAAAAATAAATAAACGTTAAAAAAAAAATTAAAAAAAAAAAATGAGGGTCTGGAAGCAGGGGGTTGGGAATGGTGGAAAACGGAGGTGGAGACCAGGGGTGAAGGAGAAAAATAAAATGAAAAGTAGCATTAGAAGGGACTTTGAACAGACCAATGTCGATAGTACACGATGAACTGAGGAGTGTAATTAGTCCAGTTGTCTGCCTCTGTGGTAAAAATAAACCAATAAAAGCAGATGTTTAGATTTCATCTCCAGAGATTCAGCTTCACTAGGCCAGCGGTGAGCCCGAAAAATATGGGTTCAGTGATTTTGCTGATGCCTTCCGCAACATCCTAGAGAGATGCCATCAGGGGCTTCTTGATTACATCCAGTGATGCGGAGCTCATTCCGGTACTAATTATTAGAAAGTACTTTTATTACATTAGATTGTTAAATTATATAATGCATTACATATTCTTCTTATATTATTATATTTTTATTATATAATTCAATTCTTATGATTAGAAAGGTCTTCCAGAGGTCAAAATTTGTCTCCCTATGCCTTCCAAACCATTGATCCAAGTTCTGTTCTTTGGAACAAGTTTAAAAAAATCAGGCCTCTCCTAATTCCACATGCCAGCCCTTCAGTGACCCTCGATCTCTTTGATACCTCTGTGTCTGTCAGGCTTCCCTCCCTCCACTCCACCTCTACTCTAGCCAAGTTGTCCCCTCAGGTCTGATCTAGCTCTTAGGGTGTCTCTTCAAACATGGCTCCCTCAGAGAGGCCCCACATTCTGGGTGCAGCCTGATCAGCACACAGTATAGCAAAATATACACCTCCTTCAGCCAGGCTGCTATGCTCCTATTAATATAACCTCAGATTATAAGGGGTTTTTTTTAAGCCATTTTTAGTGAGTTTATGGTCAGCCAAACTTCCAGATCTTTTTCAATAGAATTTCTCCATCCATTCCTCTTATACACACACACACACACACACACACACACACACACACACCTATATGGCACAAAATAAAAGCACAAAAGACATGCAGTATAAAGTAAGACCCTAGCTGCCTAGTTGGTTTCTCATGTATCCTCTGGAGACGATCTGAGCGTACACAAACATATATACACATTTTTGATGACACAAAGAGAAGCATAGTCTACAGTGTCAGTGTGCACGTCATGTACCTTGCCTCTTTACTTAACCAGGCATGTTGCGTAACCTTTCTTATCAGTAACTTATAACTCCTTGCCTCATTTTTTGTATCAGACCTGTGGCTTCC
Source organism: Felis catus (assembly GCF_018350175.1). NCBI lineage: Eukaryota > Metazoa > Chordata > Mammalia > Carnivora > Felidae > Felis > Felis catus. Next base: position 41,820,602 of record NC_058372.1, read on the forward strand.
ATTGCCCAGACCTACCCAAAGCTTTTAACTGACCCCCCCCCTCCCCCTCACGCCCACTGGCGGACATTTACATTGTTTCCAGTCCTTTGCAGCTTCAATGCCATACTGCCCCGGCTACCTTTGCACACAAGCCAGTCCACACGTGCACCAGCTTCTCTGCGGGCTCAGTACCCATGTGCCTTTTCACTTGGGTTTTGTTTCCATCCTAGAGCAGACCTTTGTCATTTCTGCCTGCTGCTGATCTCTGCCATTGGTCCTGCCTGTTGTTCCGGGCGCTGTCGGGGAGACTGAATCCTCCTTGTGCCTCTGGGCCCGTTTCTCTTAGCGGAGGGTCATCTGCAAGCAGGGGGAGGCAGCCACTCGGGCCTCCACTCAAGCCATTGATAAAAATGTTCAGTGCAATGGGGCCAAGAACGAGGGCCCTGGGACGAGCCCTGGGGAATTCCAAGTGTCCGTTCATCAGCTGTCGCCACAGGCGTGTCCCCGCTGTTGTCATGGGAGCCAGCCTCACTAGAGCATCCCGGCAGGATCTGCCACCCCGCTGGCGGATAGCCAGCACCCCCGCTTCCAGCAGCCCTGCGTCTTCCGTCCTCGTGAGAACAAGCTGAGGCTGCTTCGAGCAGCCTCGTTTGTTCCGAGTAGAGCCGACTAGAAGGTCTGGAGGGGAAGCTCCTGACCTTTGTGGTCAGCAGAGCTGGGACCCTGACCTGCCTGTTTCCAGCAATGTGGCTTTGGGCAAATTACTTAACCTCCAGAAGCCTCAGTGTTTCCAGCTGCCAAGCGGTGGTAACAAAACTCACCTCCCCGTGTTGTGAGGATGTATGAACTTATTTGTCTGCAGTAGGGTTTCTGCTGCTATCTGTTCTGTCTGTCCCGCCAGGCTGTCTGTCTTCCTCATCTATGAATTCTCATGCCAAGGAATCAACTCCCAGCTTTTCGGTGGGGATTGGCTTCAAACTCAGAAGTGTATCAGCTCCCAAAGAGACCCTTCCCTGCTTTTCAATGTCAGCCCCGCTCTGGGGTTCCACCCTTCCCCCAGAGCTGAGACTCTGGGCTCACGAGCAGGTGCAGAAAACTTGAGCACCACAGATATGGCCAGTTCCATCCTAACATCCTTTCTCTTTTCTGGGACTGACCCAGACTCACTCTTCTGTGCTTTTGCCTGTTCCTCTTAGCAGGGGGCGTTGGACCAGTTTCTTGCTCCCACAGAGCGAGAAGGAAGAACGCATCCAAGGTCTTGATCCCTGGGATCTCAGCTCCTCCCGCCATGGTGGCCTCACTCTCTGCAGGGTGAGCCATGCACTGCTATTTGGCCAAGAGCTCATCTTACCAGGGTTTGAACACGGATTTTCAAAATGGAATTTGTTTGATCACGGTCTCCACTGTGATGCTGCCTGAGCTGCGCCCTCGGTCCTCCCCCACCCCCACCCCTGCGCCCAGTCATGATGATTTGGGAAGGGGTTCCCTTGCCAGTCTTGCATCCCTCCTGGCGATCGATGCCCTCCAAAGTGTAAAGCCACGGGTTCCTTCCTTTCCAGGATGCCCAGCCAGAGGTCCCCTTCCTTGGGCTCGCTGCTGAGCAAGTATTCACGATGATAAAGCCACTGGCATTTCCAATGATGCTCCCGTGAGCAAGGACCGCATTCGCCTCAGTCAAACCGATTCGGCAATCAAGTGTAAGGAGCACGCTGTGGGCCGGACCCTGCTCTAGGCACTGGGAACGCAAAGGAACATGCCCAGCCCTTGCCCTGGAGGAACCACAGGAAAACCTGGTCGCCATTGGCCGCCATGATGGGTTGGGGACCAGGCTGCTGCTGGTGGCCATGGGGCTGGCTGCTTCTATAGGTTTTCTCTCTGCCAGTTTCACAGCCCTGACCAGGGATGTATCATCCCATCCCACCCCTGACGGGGCGACCTGAGCCTGTGTTCCCAAAGACATCACTTCTGTTTTCAAACATTGTATTTATTTATTTTTGTTGTTGTTATTATTTTAGTGTTTATTTATTTTGAGAGGGAGTGCCCACGCACGTGCCCAAAAGGGCAGAGAGAGGGAGACGGAGGTTTCCTAGCGGGTTCCACACTGACAGCAGGGAACCCGATGTGGGGCTCGAACTCACGAATGTGAGATCGTGACCAGAGCTTATCCGACTGAGCCACCCAGGTGCCCTCTTTTCAAACATTTTTTTTTTTAACGTCTATTTATTTTTGGGACAGAGAGAGACAGAGCATGAACGGGGGAGGGGCAGAGAGAGAGAGGGAGACACAGAACCGGAAGCAGGCCCCAGGCTCGGAACCATCAGCCCAGAGCCCGACGCGGGGCTCGAACTCACCAACCGCAAGATTGTGACCTGAGCTGAAGTCGAACGCTCAACCGACTGAGCCACCCAGGCGCCCCTTTTTTCAAACGTTTTAAAGAGAGGTGGGATCTGTTAGGCAGAGTCAGGACACAAACCCGGGTCTTCAGGCTCCCCAGCCCAGGTTTCTGTTGTCCCATAAGTAACTCTCACCCCGCTTTACTCCCCACCCCTCACCCACTTCCGTCCTGCTGTTCTCTGGAAGGGAGATGGGAAGGAGGAGCTAGCTCCATATCAAGCCTTGTGCTGAGCAGACTCAGACCCAGTTCCCGCTTCCCCTTGTCTGATCTCTGTGCTTGGGGGATTAGAAATGTGCATGAATGACTATCAGTCAAGGGGAAGGTGAGCTGTGTCCGGGTGAGAGGTATGGCTCCTGGACATTCAAGTGCAGAGGAGAGTGGCCACCCGGCTATGAAAGCTGGTGCAATCGTGCGGAACCCCTATTTGCAGAGCACTTTGCTTCTTGGCAGCTTTCCTGCAGCCGACCTGCTCACCTCCGAGGAGCAGGCTAGGCGGGGAGGCAGCGTCCCTGGATCGGCCTCCCCTTCCAGGGCAGGAGGCATGAGCTCTGACAGGCTCCTCTGTACATGTGGGTCCCCCGGGCCCGCTCTCTGCAGGCAGAAAACCCACTTTCAGCCCAGGTAGGGAGGCTGGGCCCAGCCCTGCTTACAGCCCATCTCCCAGGGGACCCAGCTGGCCCAGAGGTGAAAGGTCAGCAGCAAATTCTGGTGGTGGCCCGAGCCCTGACAGCTACCTCCACTCCCCCAGCCCAGCTAGGGATGGAGGGGCCCTTCAGGCCTGCCCCAGCTCTCCCAGCTCATGTGGCCCTCAACCCCGGGACCCCAGCCTTCCCTCTGAAGGGCGGGGCTGGAGTTTAACATACTAAGCTCGGGTCTCACAGGAGATGGGGGTGCCTCGAGATGAACCCCTCTGCTTGGCTGCTTCAGGGCAGTGGCAGGAAGGGATAGCTCTGGGCCAGGGCCCTGCAGGCCTCCCACCCCCCATCGAGGAAGGGCACCTGGAAATGCCCCCAGACAAGTCTCTTGACCTCTTAGCGCCCCCGTCCCTTTGACTGACACATGGAGGCCTCTGAAGCTAAATGAGATAATGCAGGTGACATGTGTAGGACCGAGTCGTCCATGTGGTCAGTGCCTGATAAATGTGACTTGCCGCCATTGTCATCATTAGTATTATTACTTGGCTCCAGGCCACGCCCCGAGGTTGGGGCCATTTGGTTGAGGTCCACGAGGCCACTGCTCTGTGTGGGGGTGTCCCGCAGCTCCCCCTAAGGGGTGGCCCCTCTGATATGGCTCAGAGAGGAAAGAGGACCTCAGGCAACATGCTGGATTTCAGAAGGTGGGAAGCTCGACGCACAGTTCAACCTCCAAAGGCGCTGAGTGTCTGAGATGTGCATGTACCGGGGCGGGGGCGGTTAAAGCAGCTCAGCCACAGAAATGCCACCCAGGAGCCAGCAGAGACACCCTGCAGGAGACCCCAAGTGCAAAAGGGTGGGTGAGGCCTTGGCCACATATCTCAGAGGCCTGGTTCTCTCTGGGTGTATTGCCCTCAGCATGCGAAACACTCCAGCTTGATCTCTGCTGCTGCCATGGGGAATTAAGGGACAGGGCCTGCGTCCATCATTCATTCATTCACCCCTTCCTTCCTCAACTAGGTTGTAAGTCCAGGCACCGAGGAAGTAGGATCAGCAAGATACCCCTGTCCCCAGGGTGCTCTTGACGCTTCCTGGAGCAGCCCGCATCCCTCTCCCCAAGACGAATGTGGGATGGCACCAGAAACTGGTGAGAGACCCACAGGGGGCAGGGCCTCACAGACCAAGCTGCCCCTCTCAGTCGGGACTGTATTTCCAGCACCAGTCTTGAAGTTCTGGGGCTCATCTTTATTTAAGCAGGTGGCATTTCCTTTCTGGTCCATTGGCCACCAGGGAAAAGGGAGTGTCCTTGTTCCTTCTCTGCATCCATGTTTGCTCTGTGGCCAAAGTCCTAACAATGGTCTACCGGCCCCTGTAGGATCTGATCCCTCCTACCTCTCTCACCTCACTTGCCCGCCACTTCCCCTCACACTAATGTCGTGCTGGCCCCTCTGCTGTTTCTCACACAAGCCAACTCTGGAGCTGAATGGGTTGCCCCAGGGCCTTTGCACTAGTTATTCCCTCTCATGGAATGTCTTCCTCTAGTTGCAAAAATAGCTTCTCCTTTCAGATCTTTACACAGGTATCATCTTCTCCTCGTGGCCTTCCCTGATCTTTCTATTGAAAGTGCATCACCCCCTTACACCTACCTTCCCAGCCCTCAACCCTTCTTTATTTGTCTCTAGACACTCATCACCCTCTCATATACTCGTTTTGTTGCATGTTTTCACTCTCCACTAGAATGCTGACTCCATGGGGTCAGGGACCATCGTCAGTCTTGCTCACTGCTGTTTCCCTAGCGCCTAGAACAGGGTCTGGCACATAGTAAGTGCTCAGTAAATACGTTGAGCAGGAAAGGGAGGGAACACGCAAGAGAGCTACATACTTCGGCACTGATGGAGGCGGTAAGAGGCCAGTAAGTCCTACTGGTGACCGACCCGCAGCCAGGGGCACGTGAATGGACGGGTTGCTAAGCAAAGTGCGCAGGGAAGAGCCAGCGGGGTCATGCCACTTGCCCCACCCCCCGCCCCAGTGCCATCTCGTCCTGGCTGCAGTTTGACGTGTCTGTGTTAGAGGCCGAGAAGAAGCATCTCCACAAACCAATTCAAACCTCGTCTCCAAAAGAAGCCTGCCCTGGTCCGTACTACCCGGCCATGGCTGGCTTCCACCCCAGCGCGCTTCGCCCACCCCCAGCCATTTGGCCAGGGCTCAAAGCGAAGCGATGAGGAATGGAGTGAAGAGGCAAGAAGTTGCCCTAACTGGGCACCTCCTGTGCGTTTCATGCGTTTCCCCTTGATAGCAGCCCATTTCACAGGTGAAGAAACCAAGGCCCAGAGAGATTACATAACTTGCCTAGAGTCACAGAACTAGTAGGTCAGGGAGCAGACTTCACATCCAAGGCTCCAATCCCTTGCATCGCTACCTATCCCAGGGACAGAGGGAAGGCCTCCATAGATCCAACTGGAAGAGTGTAGAATTTGTGATTCTGCACAGGAGTCTCTGTGGGGCAGCGCTGGGTGTCGGGGTGGGCTGAAGAGGCCTGGGCCCCCAGCTATGTTGCCAACACTCCAGCTCCAGCCATGGGGCGAGTCCCCCACGCTGGGTGGGCAGCGGGAGCTCCTCAAGGCCATCTCAAGGGTCAGGGACGGCTTGTCTCAGCTCCTGCTGGCTGCCAGCTCCCTCTGCTGGACCCAGCCCTGAGGACGAGCTCAGACACAGGGACGCCGCTGTCTGTCCACACTTAAGCTCCGGCAGCCCCTCCCTGCTACACGTGGGCTGTGACAAGCAGGGAGCCTGCTGGGTCCTCCCAGGGTCTAGGGGAGGCATTCTCCAAAGGATCTGTTCTGGGTCACCGGGGAGCCTTGTAAGGAGGAGAAAATGGCGGGGGAGTGGTTCCAACTACCACAACCACCACGGTCAGCTCAGACACAGTTGCTGTGTCTGCAGACGGGGGCTGTGTCCTCTCCCTCAGACTGGGAGCTGCCTGTGGGCAAGGGCTGTCTCCCCCTTCAGACTGGGAGCTCCGGAGTCGTGCTGCTGCTCACCTGTGCTATGAGCTCAGCTTGGCCCCTCAGGTGCCCCGGGACACCTTCTCTGCAGCCTGGCCGCTCCCAGCCCCCCAGGCACCTGTCCCTGCCACTCTCCCCATTCCCTGGGCTCCCCCTCCCCACGGATGGAGCTGAGCTGACACTAGGCAGTGCTGGAAAGTGCCACCCTGACCTCAGCAGCCCCAGAGGTGGTGCAGTGAGCAGCCTAAGAGCTGTGCCAGGGATGGGACGTGACTGCCCCCCTGAACTCAGCTGCAGGCTTGACCACGAGGAAAGTGATACCTCGGGGAGGCGGGGTGACCAGTGACATCAGCGTACGTGACTGTCGGCCCAGTTTTCCGCTCTGCCCGCCACCCCTCCTACCCGCAGTGCCTGCCGAGCACACTGACCTTCAGCTCACGGACACGGGCCTCTCTGCGTGTGCACCCCAAGGACAGGGCGGTACCCAGTAGGAAGGGGGCTGCTCTCTGAGTCTTTGTCTTCTAAGTGAGTACAAGGGGCGGAGGAAACCACAGGCCCCAGGCCTTCTAGCCTGGGCTTCTTGGGGCAAGAGCCAGCTGCTTCCTGGGTGACCACCCCCTGCTGGCAGCCCTACCCTGAGGGAATTGATCCTTCTCTTGGCTCTGTTAGACCTTCCTCCTGAGTGCCTGGCAGGGTTCCGGTGACTGGAAGCCAGGGTAGAGGGCACCTGGCTCCCCACCCCAAGCCTGCTGACAGAGCAGCCAGGCCTGCATCCCTGTGGGAACAAAGGCCCAGCCAGGATGGGCAGGGCCGGCTGTCCTGGGGAGGCAAGTTCAACCACCTTGGGTGACCATCCCTTGCCCCTAAGCTGCCTCCTGGAGAATCCTGTTGCTGCAACAGCTCTTCTCAAGTGCCCCCTAGACCCCAGCCCAAGGGATGCCAGGTCCAGAGCTCAGCATCCAGAGATAGCTCCCAGCCAGGGCAGACCAGTCAGACGCCCAAAACTAGACCGGCAGTTGCCAAACATGTTTCATTGTGCACACTTATCAGGAAATTTGATGTATGCCTGCACTCAGTATAGGTATATTTCTTTAAAACTATGCACCCTGAGGCCAACATTGCAGCCTTAGCCTGAGGCGTAATACTAGACGGAGCAAGTAACAAATCGAGAGAACAGCAAAACATTTAAAGGGGATACCCAGGAACAAGAAAGCCGTAATGAGCCTTGATAAGCTCCCACACATCCCTGGGGATGTGGAAGGTTGTGTGCACACTAAGAGGAGACTGGAGAGGGCCTTAGCTATCTACTGATTCCTGGCTCAGCACCCAGAGAGTAAGAGTGGGGGAAGATTTGTAAACTGTCTAAATCGTGAACGTGTTTCCAGCCCAACCCACACATAGATGCCCTGGCAGAGGATACACGCCTAAGTGGATCAAGGTAGTTAAACACACTTTCTGACCAGTCATCAGCAGAACATTAGGCTATGCTAATCCAGGGCAATTCCTAGGACACCAGGCTTAAAAATACAAAGAAGAATTTAAGAAACAAATGGAGCAGAGACATCAGACACTGTGGGGAAGACAGACTCTGTAGAATTAGTCTAGGCAAGTCACTAAACAAACAAACAAACAACAAACGCAGCAACAACCCTGGTGTTGGTCATGGGGAGTCAGAATTTAGAGTTGCTACAATGTATTATCTAAAATGTCCAGTTTTCAACCAAAAATTACAAGACATTCTAAGAAACAGGAAGGTGTGATCCATTTGGGGGTCGGGGGGTGGGGGGAGGCAGTCAGTAGAAACTGCCTCTGAGGTGGTCCATATGTTGCATTTTGCAGACAAAGACTTCAAAGAAGCTAATGTCTTCAAAGAAACTAAAGGAAACCATGTATAAAGAATTAAGGAAAGACTCATCAAATGGCTCATCAAATAGAGAATATCAGTAGAGATAAAGAATTAAGGAAAGACTCATCAAATGGCTCATCAAATAGAGAATATCAGTAGAGATAGAAACTATAAATACATTATATTTATATATATTTATATATATAATATAATATATAATAATATAATATAATTATAATATATTATAATATATAATACAATATAATATATAATAATATTATATATAATATAATTATAAAGTATAATATAATATAATATATAATAATATTATATATAATATAATTATGAAATATAATATAATATAATATATAAAATATAATTATAATATAATATAATATATAATAATATAATATAATATAATATAATATAATAATATAAATATAATGTATTTATATAAATACATTGTATTTATATATTTATATAATATATATTTATAAATATTTATATATTTATATTTATATATATTTATATATTTATATTACATTTATATTTATATATATTTATATATATATATTTAAAGGACCAAATGGAAATTCTGGAGTTGAAAAGTATAATAACTGAAATGAATAATTCACCAGAGGGTTTCAGAAGCACCTTTGAGCTAGAAGAATAAAGAATCAGCAAACTTGAAGATAGACCCATTGAGATTATCCAATCTAAAGAACAGAAAGAAAAAAAAAGAATGATGAAAAAATGAACAGAGATTCAAATACCTATGGAATATCACCAAACATATCCATATACACTTAATGGGATTTCCAGAAAAATAAGAGAGAGAGAAAGAGCCAGAAAAATATATTTGAAGATATAATGGTCCAAAAGTTTCCAAATTTGATGAAAGACATTTACACATCCAAATAAAGTCCAAATAGTAGAAACACAAAAAGATCCATAGACATTATAGTAAAGCTATGGAAGCCACCTTGAAATCAACAGCTGATTTCACATCAGAAACAATGGAGGCCAGAAGGAGTGGGGCGGCATTTTCAAAGTGTGGAAAGAAAACAGAAAGTCAAACAAGAAATCTGTATCCAATAAAAGTATCCTTCAAAAATTAAGGTGAACTGAAGACACTCCCAGACAAGTGAGAATTTGTTACTAACAGGCATGCCCCCTAAAAAAATACTAAAGGAAATCCTTCAGAGTGAAAGGAAACGACACTACACAGTAACTCAAATCCATATGAAGAAAGAGAGCACCAAGAAAGGTAATCATTTAGGTAAGTATAAATGACACTACAAATATATTTTTCTCTTTTCTTCTTTTAACTGATTTAAAAGACAATTGCATAAAATAAGAATTATGAAGCTATATTGTTGGGCTTATAACATACAAAAAAACATTATATATAACAAATCCATGATAGCACAAAGAGCAGGAGAGAACAGAGTTACACTGGAGCAAGGGAATGACACCAGCTGGTAACTTGAATCCACAGAAGAAAATTAAGAGCACCAGAAATGATAAATATGCAGAGTAATAGAAAAGATCCTATAAATATGTTTTTTCTCCTTTCTTCTCTTAAAAATTTAAAAAGAGGGGTGTCTGGGTGGCTCAGTCGGTTAAGCGTTTGACTTCAGCTCAGGTCGTAATCTCGTGGTTCGTGGGTTTGAGCCTCACGTAGGGCTGTGTGCTAACAGTTCGGAGCCTGGAGCCTGCTTCAGATTCTGTGTCTCCCTCTCTCTCTGCTCCTCCCCTACTCACTCTCTCTCTCTCAAATAAACAAACATTAAAAATTTTTTTTTATTTTAAAAAGACATAAGATAGCATAACAAATAATTATAACACTATTATTGGATTTATAAGACACATGGATATAATATACATGACAATATTAGCACAAAGGGTGGGGGAGGAAATGCAGTTACATGGAGCAAAGTCTTGACAATTTATAGAACTGAGTTAGTATTAATCTAAAGTAGACTGTGATAAATTACATACTATAATCCTTAGAACAATTAAGAGAATAACTCAAAAATATAATAAAGAAATGACAACAGAGGAATTAAAAGGTACATTAGAAAAATATGTATTTAACACAAAAGATGGTAGTAAAGGAAAAACAGAGGAACAAAAAAAGTGACATGAAATATAGAAAAAATAGCAAAATTGCAATGACAAATCCAACCATACCAATAATTACACTAAATAAAAGTAAATGACTTAAACATTCAGACTAAATGTGAATGATTTAAACAATATCAGACTGGATTAATAAAACATGATCCAATTATATGCTGCCTACAAGAGACATTTTTGACCCAAAGACATAAATAGGTTGAAAGCAAAAGAATGGAAAAATATATGCCATGCAAACAACCATAAGAGAATAACCATATAGAGTAATAGAGAATAACCATAACAGAAATAGAATATCTATACCAATATCAGATAAAATAGACTCGGAGACAAAAATGATACGAGAGACAGAGACAATTTATAATAATAAAAAGGTCAATACATCAGAATGACATAGTAATGAACACATATGCACCTAACAACAGAGCTCCAAAATACACAAAACAAAAACTGACAGAATGGAAGGGAGAAATAGAAAATTCAACAAGAGTTGGAAATTTCAGCACACCCATTTCAATAATGTTTAGAACAACCCGAGAGGAAATCAGCAAGGATATATGAGACTTGAACAACACTATCAAACAATTTAATCTACCAGGTATAGAACACCCTACCAAACAATAGCAGGAATACACATTCTTTTCAAGTAAATTGAAAAGGATTAAAGTTGTACAAATAATGTTCTCCCAAAACAAAAGAATTAAATTAGAAATCAACAACAGAAGAAAATAAGGGAAATCACCAAATATTTAAGAATTAAACAACATATTGCAAAAGAACTCATGGAAATCACAAGGCAAATTTAAAAGTATTTGAATTGGGGGCACTTGGATGGCTCAGTTGGTTAAGTGTCCAACTCTTGATTTCAGCTCAGGTCATGATTTCACGGTTCATCGGTTGGAGCCCCACATTAGGCTTTGTGCTGATAGTGGGGAGCCTACTTGAGATTCTCTCTTCCTCGATCTCTGCCCCTCCCCCGCCCATGCACATGGGCACACACTCCCTCTCAAAATAAATAAACTTTAAAAATAAGAAATAAAATGGTGTACATGTACTGCTTGTAAAATATACATTGACAAAAAAAAAAATAGAAATTTTAAAGGATGAGATAAAATAAATATAACTTCATTTCTAGTAATTTCTTCCTGAACCCTTCCAACTTTGGAGACCACTAAACTCAATTACAAGGAAGAACAAGTGGTCCAATGGTTAGAGATGTGGGTCCTGGAGCAAGGCTGCCTGGGTTCAAATCTCAACTCTGCCACCTACTAGCTGAATAAACTTGGGGAAGAAATGTAAGCTCTCTGGGGCTCCCTTTCTCTGTTTGCAAAATGGGATGATGGGAATTATAATTAAGCAGAGGACCAGGGGCTCTGGGGAGAGGATCTTGGGGAGGGTCCATTCCCAACCCATGCCTGGGAGTGACACTGGACACAGGTCCAGTGCCCCTTAGGAGTGTTCCTCATTCCCAACTCCTAGGCAAGGCAGCTCACCAAACCAATCCATAAAGCACCTACTGTGTGCTTAGCACCGAGCGTGCAGGTTTGAAGGATGGTGTTCCCCCATCCCAGACACATACAATATGCAGACTACATCGTAGGTCCACGGAGTCTCATGAGAGCTTACCTGTAATGCATGGATAGGAAAACTAAGGTCTAGAGAGAAGACACTAACTCCAGAACACTGGCAGGACCCAAGGTTTCCACGGCTGCAAAGAACTTTGAAAAGGAAACATCACAGGTGTAATGGCATTCTGGGCAGCACAGGAAGAGAGAGGGAGTGAGCTGAGGGGAGTGGGTGGTGCACAGAGCAGGCTGTGAATGGTCCTAGCTGAGCCACCTGGGGCCCTAGAGTCACCTGCGTTGCATGCCTGGAGAGAGTTGTAGCCGCACGGACTCTGGCCTGAGGCCCCCACCCTGCACGGAACCGGGGAGTGGTGGGGGGCAGGGGTTCCAGGCACCTGACCTCTGTCCATTCCAACTGGCAGTGCCTTCTTCAGTGAGCGTTTGCAGAGTAAGCTCATGATCACCCTCTAAAAATCGCTTCCACCCCAAGTTGACATCTAGCGGCCGCCCTCCTGAAAGTTAGGGTTCCAGCCAGAGAATTTCGGATGCCCTGCACCCCAGCCTCCCCAGGTGACAGCTTCTTCCTTCCTCCCAGCGAGCCCATCCTCTGTTCATTATCCCCATCTAACTCTCATCTCTTTTGAACAGCTCACTGGCAGAACAGGGCAGATTCAGGAGGATTGCAGGCACCACCCCAGGGCTGACCTGCTCTGAGTTCCCAGTTCTGCCCTTTAGTGTGGTATCTTTGACAAATTGTTTGACTTCTCTGTGCCTCAGTTTCTTTATCTAGGAAGTGAGGATAATAATGGTACCAATCTCTTACGGTCACTGGGAAGACTGGGGGTGGGGAGTGGCATTACTATTACTTCCTTACCCACCCCGCTTCCCCCACATCCCCTCCCCATCCAGCCTTCATCCTCTCCCTCCCAACACATACACAGGAATTGCAGAGAGATGAGACCTGAGGCCAGTCGTCTATTGGGAGCCAACTTGCTCTGGCTTGGGCAATTACAAACATCTTTTCCCAGCTTTCTCATTCATTGGTAGACTGAAATCAACCATGGGGGGAGTATTGACACCACCGACATTGACAAATGCTACAAATAACACCACCACCACCACCACCACCACCCCCCCCCGCCCAACCCTCCCACCAGAGAGCCAGTTGTTAAATAACTACCAGCACACCACTGCCTGGGGGGCAGGATACCCCGAGCCATTGGACGCTATAATGAGCCCCTGGGAAAGAGCCAGACGAGTCATGGAAGGGGCTGTGGGTAGAGCTAGCCTGACCTGCCTCCTTCTTCCTCCCTTCCAGCCCCACTGCAGCCCTGTGCCTGGACCACTAAGGGTGCCTCCTGATTGGGGTCCCCACACCCCCTCAGCACCCTCCAATCTCCTCTCCACCAACCTGGCATGCAACAAACCCTAGGCCCCCCTGTTAGGATGAAGGCAAACCCATCAGGTTCTGCAAGCTCTGGCTGGCGCCTTTCCTCCTGCTCTTCCTCTGAGTCCTTCCCAGGCTTATTTGTACGGTTTGTTCCTGCCTTAGGGCACCTGTTTCCTCTGCCCAGGCCACTCTTCCCAGTCTCCACACCACTTCCCAGGGCAAACTCCTGATCTGCCTTCCGATCTCCGTGTTCCAGAGGGGAGAACTTCCCTGACCTCTCACCCCACCCTGGGGAACAAAGCTTATCACCATTTTTATCTTTTTGTGTGTATGTGATCTGTTTCAAGCCTTTCTCGCCTACAGAGATGGTAATAAGCTTCAGGAAGGAGCTAGGGTCTGGCTTGCTCAGCTCTGACCTGCAACAGAGGGCCTAGAACATAGGTGCCTAGTAAATATGTGCCAAATGGATGAATGAATGAGTGATCCAGTTGGAACACTGACTTTGGGGAGTAAGGGACTGCTTTTAAATCCAGTGGCAGGAGGGGCTATGCTTGGAGTCAAGGCCTGAGGGCAGAGTCAGAGTCTAAGTCCCTGTCCTACCTTTTGAGTCACTGGGTGACCTGGGAGCCTCTGTTTCCTCTTCTGTAAGATGGGATCATAATGACAGCCATGTGCTTGGCCTAAACCCAACGTTGCTGCGAGAGCAAATGTTCCAAGGGACGCGAGAGACTTCTCTGAACGGTCCAGCCAAGTCAGGAGGGGGCTTGGGTTTAGATCCCGGTGCTGCTGCTTCCTCGCTGGGTCAGGTGGGAGAAGGCACACCATCTCCTTCCGTCTCCTCAGCTGTGCGCTGCAATCATTCCTACCTCACGATGCAGTGGGAAGGCCGATCGCTCAGCCCCAAGTCTGGGATGGCGTGAGCCTGGGCTCAGTGGATGGTCATCGTGACTAGGATCTTCCACTCCCAACCCATTTTATACAGGAGCGGGGTGGGATTGCTTACTGAGACACCAAAGAATGAGTTTATGGTGCGTGTTTTTACGGTGCGCCTGGACCAGGAGGGTGGGCCAGAGTTTGGGGAGAGGCCACCCTGAGCATCTTTTCTGCGCCAGGCACAGCGCATGCGGGGAGCAGCTGGCCATCTGGGTCTGCCTGAGGTGGTTCCTTCCACAGGAGCAGCTCAGGAAGAAGGTGAGGCTGACCACAGTGGCAGCATCTGGGCAGGAACCTGGTGGAATCGGGATGTTTATGCAATGTGGTTGAATAGGAATAGCACAGCGGGTGCTTAGAGCTCAGCTTCAAGACCACAGGAAACTAGGGCTTCCCACTTAAACAGGCCACGCTGAGCATTTGACCGGAGTGTGGGGGAGGAAGATACCATATTCTGAGCACCTTCCACAGGCCAGGCTCCAGCCTAGGCACTTCGCACAGCATCAAAACGACCCTGCCAATAGGTGCTACTAGCCCACTTCACAAAGGAGGAAACTGAGGCTCAGAGCAGTGAGGTGACTTGGCCAAGGTCACATAGCTCAAAATGTGCTCAACTAGAACTCTAATCCTGAACCAGCAACGTTCCACTGCCGATTTCCGTGTCTCCGGGATAGGGGGCTCGACCCTGGGGGGACGTGCCCTTGGCTGTCTTCTGGGAGGGGAGGGGAACAACAGGGCCCAGGGCCCCGGACACTCTCCCCCAGGTTTCTGCCACTTTAGAATAGAGGTGGGGACCTCTGTGTGCTTTGGGCAGAATAATATTATTAGGAATAATATTAGCTATAATTTAATGAGGGGCTATTACATGCCAGGGAGATTTCATTAACTCATTTAATCCGCAAAACAGCCCTGTGGCTGGGTCTCATGATTATCCCCATCTACAGACAAGAAACTGAAGTCCTAAAAAGCTAGCTTCGATTCCTGTGGCACCTCTCCTTTCTTCGAAAGGAGAGCTACATTGTTGGGGCTCTTTGGAACATCGACCCAGAGTCACATAACGACTGAGGGAAGAATGATTTGGTTGGGAAGTCCTCCCTTGCGTCTACCCTACGTCCCCCAGGCTGCAGTGAGAGCTTGGCATCCTATAGCTTCTCTGGGCCAGGCAGCGGCCACCCCCCTACCATGCAGCCTTGGCCCCTCCCCTGTTGAGGGTCAGGAGAGGGGTGGTTCTCTTTTGTCCCTCAGGCCTCTGGGGAGCGTACTTACCCCAGAGAGGCTGGCTGAGGTCATGGGTCCGTGCCCCCTCCCCAGGCCAGCCTGGCCGTGCCTGCAGTCCCGTCAATCAGGTGCAGCTGGCTCAGCAGCTAGCCTTTTCTTTCCTAAATTAAAAGGGCTTGTGATTCCTGATTGAATTAAAGGCGGGCAGGTCAGCTCTGAGACCAGCAGGGAGATTTCAATCACAGGAAACTGGAGGCGGTCAGGGTGGGCAGGAGAGAGAAACACAGAACAGACAAGGCTGGAGGCAAGAGTAGGGGTGCCCCCCGGACACCACTGCTTCCCTCCCAGGCTGGACCTTGGCTAAGCACCCACTTCCCACAAGACTTTTGAGCATATTAGTTTGAGTTAGAGACATCTCATCCTCCCCCTTGCCCCTTGTACAGTAGGCAACCTGCACCACTGTGCTAGGCAGGCTTGCTCGCCCCTGTATGGGTTAAATACTGTCAGAAACGTGAATTCCTCAGTGCCTCTCATTTCCCATTGGCAGCAAGTTCTTTCTGGCTTCTCTCCTAAACTCAATGTTGGACCTTCGGGAGACAAGAAGGATGCAACTTTTTGCTTTGGAGTCCTAAAGGTCAGTTACTCAGCCTGCTTTTCCTCCATCTCTGAAATGCTAGAAGCCCCTACTGCCTTCCTAGAGACCTGGAGAGAGGATTGCAGTGAACATCAAGACACCTCAGTTCTGGCTGATGTGCCCTGTGGACAGCCGTTTTTTGCCCTGGGACCCAGTTCCCCATCTGTGCAATGGGCAGCACAGCCCTTACAGAGTTTGCCAGAGGTCTTGCCTCCTTGGATAGCCACGGTTAGGATGTGCCTTCGTGCCTGGGCTGGCAGTGAGCCCACCTTATGTAACTATGAGAGTCCCCCCTCCCCCACCAAGGGGCAAGTCAGGAACGGCAAGGGTGGACGTGGAAGCCCTGGATTAAACGCCCTGTGTCTTCCAAGGACGGCGAGAAGAAACAGGCATTACCCACGGTAGGCGGCAATAGGGTTAGACATCAGGATGAACCGTCTTCCCGAGTGAGGGTGGTTTCTGGAAATAGATCATACAAAAGCCTTCTCCCTCTCTCGCTACCCCCACCCCCTCTGCCCCCGTGATGTCTCCATGGGGGAAGCCTTAGATATAGGGGGTCACACTGCAGCTGCTGGGACTGAGGTCAGACCCGAGAGAGGACCTAGGAGTGAAGGGCTAGATAAGGCAGGTGGCATACATCAACAAAGGAGGGGTGCCGTGGGGCATGTTTAAGGAACTGGGGTGGTGGTGGGGAGCTCTGAGCCTGGGACCAGAGAGCGGGGTTCTCCTCTCGTGCCTCGCTGGCCCTGAGCGGATCCTTTCCCTCTTCGGCAGAAGGGAGCTACTGATGCCGTCCTAGCAAACGAGGCAGGCTCGGGCTGCCATGAGAGGGTGAGAGGTGGCTTTTCCCTATAGATTTGAATTTTGTAGACCCTTCAAAAATGTAAGCGATCTCAGGGCGCCTGGGTAGCTCAATCAGTTAAGCGTCTCACTTTGGTTCAGGTCATGATCTCACGGTTTGTGTGTTCAAGGCCCGCGTCGGGCTCTGTGCTGACAGCGCGGAGCCTGGAGCCTGCTTCGGATTCTGTGTCTCCCTCTCTCTGCCCCTCCCCCACTCATGCTCGCTCGCTCTCTCTCTCTCTCTCCTCTCTCAAAAATAAACACTTAAGGGGCGCCTGGGTGGTTCAGTCGGTTAAGCATCCGACTTCGGCTCAGGTCACGATCTCGCGGTCCGTGAGTTCGAGCCCCGCGTCGGGCTCTGGGCTGATGGCTCCGAGCCTGGAGCCTGCTTCCGATTCTGTGTCTTCCTCTCTCTCTGCCCCTCCCCCATTCATGCTCTGTCTCTCTCTGTCCCCAAAATAAATAAACGTTAAAAAAAATTTAAAAAATAAAAATAAAAAAATAAACACTTAAAACAATGTAAGCAATATCTTATGCTTAATGCCGTGGTATGGGCTGTGCCTTTCTCTACCTGGGAAGAGACTCCCAGGCCCTCTGCGTGTACCAGGTGTTCCTGCGAATACTTTATACGCGCAGTCAACTCTAATTGTCGTGCCGGTTGTTGTTATCCCCATTTAGAGAGGAATCGAGGCACAGAGAGATCCAGTGACCCACCCAAGCTTAGTGGTAGCATAGCAACCAGGCTCCAGAGCAGCGCGGAGTCTTGAGCTAGAACTCTCTATGGTCACGGAAATGTTCTGTATCTGTGCTGTCCAACATGGTAGCCACCAGTCCTGTGTGGTTTTCAAGCACTTGTGGTATGACTCATGCAGCTGGGGAACTGGGGGTTAATTTTGCTTAATTTGAATGTAATTAGCCACACGGGGCTGGTGGCTACTGTATGGGACGGTGCAGTGCTCAGACTCTGCCGGGCCGCTGGGCAGGACAAGGGCCATCCAGATGTGTCCCCTCACCCTCCGTCTCCTCCACTCCCAGCCCAGCCTTCCCAGGAAAGTTTCTCTGTTTCTCCCGCATCCCCCAGGTGAAGGCGACCATGTTCCATCGCCTACCTCTGCCTCCATATTCCCTGGCCTGCCTGAAGTTGTCCTAGAAGTCAGGGACAGCCCGGTGCAGGGGCTGGGTCTGGTCCTTGGGGTCTCAATGAGGTCCTCGTGGGGCCTGGCCCTCTCAGTGCTGACAATGTCAAATGACACCAGGGACAAGGCGCTGCTTCCTCTGCACGAGGAAGCCCTCTGGGGAGACGTGTGTGGACAGCCCTCCTGCACCAGGGTCTCAGGCTGGTAGATCGCTCCTGGGCCACACCCTCTCCTGGGGCCTGAAGTCCCTGAGAGTCTCTGCTGGGGTGTTCTGACGATCTCCTGCTCCCTCCTGCTCTGCCTCCCAGGACCTGGAACAGTGCTGTATGCTGGAAGCCCCAGAGAGTGGCAGGTACAGGCCTCAGGGACTCTTTTTTTTTTTTTTTTTTTTTAATGTTTATTTAAAAAAAAATTTTTTTTTCAACGTTTATTTATTTTTGGGACAGAGAGAGACAGAGCATGAACGGGGGAGGGGCAGAGAGAGAGGGAGACACAGAATCGGAAGCAGGCTCCAGGCTCTGAGCCATCAGCCCAGAGCCCGACGCGGGGCTCGAACTCACGGACCACGAGATCGTGACCTGGCTGAAGTCGGACGCTTAACCGACTGCGCCACCCAGGCGCCCCTAAATGTTTATTTTTGAGAGAGAGAGACAGACACACACACACACACACACACACACACACACACACACACAATGTGAATGGGGGAGGGGCAGAGAGGGAGAGGGAGACACAGAATCTGAAACAGGCTCCAGGTTCCGAGCTGTCAGCACAGAGCCCGACACGGGGCTCGAACTTGCAAACCGAGAGATCATGACCTGAGCTGAAGTCGGATGCTTAACTGACTGAGCCACCCAGGCGCCCCTTGGGCTCAGGGACTCTTGATGGGTGGGTTGTTCTGGTCCCTCGAGGCAAGCCCCGGCGGGTGGGGGGCTGCTGCACAGAACAGACGGAACTCTTAGTGGACCTTGAAGTAGGAGAAGTCATCGGCTAGGTGGGCAGGTGGGAGGAAGGCGTCTCCCATGGAAAGAAAAGCAAGGCGGGAGGTGTAGAGGCCATGCGGAAAAGAGGCAAGGATCGAAGCAGAGGATCTGGAGGGGGGCGGGGGTGGAGAACACTACCTCCTGAGTATTCAGGGTGCCCAGACCAGCGTACTTCCCCACCCCCCACACCGCCGTGGGCTTTGGTTCTCGAAGCTGCCCAGGGCGGAGATAAGCCGACAAGCAAGGAAATGGAGGCTCCAAAGGGGAGAGTCACTTGCCCGGGTCCCACAGCCGGCAGGACACGCACCCTGGGGCCTGGCATCGTGGACACGGCACACACCCGGCCTCCTTCCTAACACTCTTGGACTTCAAGCAGCAGATTTTAAGGAAGGTCGTTTGTGCAGGCAGCGGAGTGGGGCAGCGGAGGATGGGTGGGAATGGGAAGGGCGGGAGGCACGGAACAGGGGCAGGAAGAAGAGGGAGGAGGCTCCCGATGGGGGGGGGGGGCGCTGAGGGTAGCAGAGGAGGAATGGGTAGGAAAGAGGAATGAGTAGAGTTTAGATCATGTTAAATTTGAAAGGCCGCGAGGACTTCAGGGGTCCGGAGCTCAGGGAGAGAGGCTTGAGCGAGAAGAAAGGGTCTGGAGGCCAGTGTTGACAGCTGAGGCCCTAGCGGGTTCAGGGACAAGGGAGGCCTCGGTCATGGCCCTGAGGACTTCTGGCCTCTCCCGGACAGAAGCGGGAGCCCTTCAAGGGAGCGGGTGGCCCCCAGAAGATTTGATGCCCAGGAGGTCCTCACAGGACGTGCAGAGGGCAGGGGCCAGGGCTGGGCTGTGGGGTGAGGAGGCCAGGAAGGCAGGCCATAGGTGGTGAGGCATCCTCCAGGGAGAGGAGAAAGCTGGTGCAGCAGTTACAGGGGAGTGGGGAGTGTGCCCCTGGGGGCCCAGGCGCACTTACCGCCACCATGGGAGTAGTCCCTGGAGCTTCAGGTCGGCCTGCCCAGGTTCCCTTCTGACAGGCGTGGCCTCTTGGACTTCCTCCCCACACCCTCCCCGGAGTGCTCAGAAAAGTGCTGAGTCCGCCGCAGACCCAGGGAAGGGTTTGCTGATTCACTGAGGCTCAGAGTCTAGTAGTCAGGAGGTGATGGAGCCGTAGGCCGGGTCTGAGGAGAGCGGGCATCACAGGGCCCAGGCGTGTGGGACAGCCTGGAGAGAGCTACATGTTTGCCTTCCTCCACATATGTTCTGTGGGAGGGCGGGTAGAGGTGGGGAAGGGCCGTCCTCCAGAATCCGGAAGAGAGAGACAGATCCATGGGTGGGTGTCCCCTGAAGCAGAGGAGCAAAGAGTGCCCAGGACAATAGTTCCCTAGGAAAGGGCACAATCCCTGCCAGCCAGGGAATCAAGGAGGGCTCCATGGAGGCGGCGGCCAGGAGATGGAAGGGAAAGGACATTCCCGGCAGCAGGTGCACAGGCAGGAAATTGAGAGGCCTCGTCAGCATCTGGCAAGGGGCCTGGGTTGGCTAGCTCCTTGGGCGGGCCAGCCATGAGGTGTGGAGAGACATGAGGCCAAAGGGAAGCTAGGTTCCAGGTAGACAGAGAGCTTTGGATGTCCAATTAAAGAGTTTGAACTTTATCCTGTAGGCAATGTGGAGCTCTTGCGGTTTTGCAGCAAGATGGACACCTGGGGCAGGGGTGGCCGTGGGAAGCCAAAATGGTCCTCACTGGGAGAAGGGAGGGAGGGAATGTCTATCAGGGTCTCCCAAGGGGCAGGAACCCCAGCCCCACAGTCCAACTCTCCCACAAACCAGGTTGGTGAAAATAGCTGGGAATCCCTCTGGGATAAAAATAGCTGTGGGCAGGGGAGTTCACCTGCATGGACAGGTAGGAAAAGTAGGTCATGGCTGAGGGCCACCTGGGAGGTGAGTGAGAGGGAGCCGGATCTCCATTCAGAGCCAGCTGCTTCCTCCCTCACCCAAGAAGATCCAGCCCCTCTGGGCAGCGCTGAGCAAGGTCCATCGACGGAGTCAGCCCTCCCAGGCCTGCAGGCCACCAGAAATCTCCCCCGGGGAGGTGGGGGCATTCCCATCTCCTACCTGTGTCAGGGCAGTTCTGGCTTCTGGGCGTCTTCTGTCACCTTGCCTTCACTTCAGGAATCCACCTCCCAGAAGAATCTAATGCTTGGTCTCTTGGTGCCATCACTTCCTCGACTCACTGAGTTCATAGTTAATTGATCTCCTTGTTGCTATTGTTTACGCACTGAGCATTTATTAAGTTCTATGTGCCGTGCCAACTTCACACTACCCGGGCCTTTCTGGAATAGGAGTCTGTTGCCCAAGAGCCAAGCATTTCTTTCTTAGAGCCCGTGTCCACACTCTTAAGTTGTTTCTTAATTACCGTACAGTAAGCTTTCTTTTCCTTCTAGTGTGCAGTTCTATGAAATGTAACCTACGTGTAGATCCGTGTAATCACTACCACAATCAGGCCATAGACTGTTTCCTCATCACCCCAAATCCCTCATGCTATCCCTCTATAGTTACACCCTCACCACACCCATAACCTGGGCAACCACTAATCTGTTTTCCACCACTGTAATTTTGTCTTTTCGAGACTGTCAAATAAAGGAAGCCATTCCATATATAACTTTTGACTAGCTTCTCTCATTTAGTCGAAATGTCTGCGATTTGCCCAGGTTCTTGCATGTATCAATGCTGCTCCTTTTACTGCCGGGTAGTGTTTCAACATCTGGATGTACCACACTTAATTAAACCACCCGCCCAGTGAAGGACATTTGGATTGTTTCCAGCTTTGGGCTCTTACAAATAAAGCTGTGCGAACATCCGTGAACAGGTCTGCAGGTGAAGAAGAGTCTTCATTTCTCTGGGGTAAACGTGCAGGAGTGGGATTGCCGGCTCATGTAGTAAGTGTAGGTTTACAAGAAACTAACAAACCACGTTTTCAAAGTGTCTGTAGCATTTCGTGTGCCCGCCAGCAGCATACGAGAGACCTCTTTCCTCTGCGCTCTCCTCGGCACTTTGTTTGGTCAATATGTTCTAGTACATTTATTCTAATAGATGTGTAGTGGTATCTCAACGTTTCTGTCTGCATTTCCCTCGCGCTGGTGACGTTGAGAGCTCTGTATCTTCTCATGTGTTCACATGCCTTCTTTGGGGAGGTTGTCTGTACAAATCCTTTACCTGTTAACTGGGTGACTTGTTTTTCTTGTTGAATTGTGAGAGTTCTTTATATATTTTAGGTAGGAGTCCTTGGTCAGAGGTTCTCCCCACTGCCTCCCCGTGTGCAGCTTGTCTCTTCATTCCCTTGACAGTGTCTTGGGCAGAGCAAAAGTTTTTCATTTTGATCAAGTCCAATTTAGCAAGTTTCCCTTTCATGGGTCATGCTTTTGGTATCATTGATAAAGCCCTTCACCTAACCCCAGGTCACGGAGATTTTCACATATGTTATCTTCGAAACGTTTCACAGTTTCATGCTTTCCATTTAGATCTATGATCCATTTTGAGTTATTGCTTATGAGTAGGTCGTATTGCTCATGGGCGACCCATTGTTCCAACACCGTTTGTTGAAAAGACTGACCTCTCAGCATTACCATGTCTTGGGACCTTTGCACATATCGATCACATCCATGTGGATCAATTTCTGCACATTCCATTCTGTTTCACTGATCTGTTTCCATCTCTTTGCCAGTATGCCACCACCCTGATTAGTGTCATCTTATATGGTCTTAACATTGAGTGGATCCCTCCCATTTTCTTTTCAAAATCATTTTAGTTATTCTAGTTCTTTACCCTTTCGTACAATTTTAGAACCCCCTTGTTAATATCTACCCCACCCCCACAAAAAATCCTGCAGGGATCTTGGTTGGCGTTGTGTCCAATGTGTAACTCACTTGGAGAAAATGGATATCTTGACTGTGTTGAGTTAGATACAGTATCTTTCCATTTGTGTGGGTCTTTGTTGATTTCTTGAACTAGCATTCTGTAGTTTTCAGCATACAGATCCTACCTACCAATCACACTACGCTCTTTACTTGTCCGGATGCCATTGTCAGCCCCACAAGGTCATGTCCCCCATGCTGCACACCCCTGTGTTCAGTGAGCTCCCAGCAGCCTGCCTGAACTAAGTATCCCTGAATGGACGACAGCATTTCTGTACACGTCATGTCATTTAATCTTCCCACGATGCCTCCAGGGGAGAGATTGCACTCCTTACTTTGTGAAGGAGAAAACCAAGACTTGGAAAGGAGCTGTAGTAGGTGTTATTCTGAGATGGCCCTCAAGATTCCCACTCCTGGGCATACACCCCCTGTAAAATCCTCTCCCTTGAGTGTGGGAAAGACCCGGGGCATCACTCCTGTGATTAGATCACATTCTATGGCAAAGATGAAGTGAGTTTGCAGATGTAGTTAAGGTCCCCAATCACATGACGTTGGTTAACCCCCCAGGAGATTCTTGGGTGGGTCTGACCTGATCAGGTATACCTTTGAAATTAGAGTCTAGATAGAGTCTAGAGTCTACAGTCTAGATGGAAGACATCAGAGAGGTTCAAAGCAGCAGAGGTGCTCTTCTGTTGTTGACCTTGAGGAAGCAAACTGCCGTGTTGTGGAGAGAGTCCCACAGCAGAAAACAGCAGTGACATCTGAATTGAGTCGCTCAGTCCCACAACAACAGGGAACTTGACAAAGGAGGGCCTCAGATAGGATCATAGCCCCAGCCAGCACCTTGATTTCAGCCTGGTCAGACCTGGAGCAGAGAACTAGTTATGCTGTGCCCAGACCAGACTACTGACCTCCAAAAACTGTGAGGCAAGAAGGAGGTGTGGGTTCAGGTTAAGTTTGAGGCCATTTGTTACACAGCACTGGAAAACTAATACAGGACCCCTTCCAGGGTCCCAGAGCTGGAACCCATGAGTCCCCAGACTGCCAAGCTCCTGTTCTTCCCTACTCAAGCATATCTTTTATTTATTTTTTTAAGGCAGAGAGAGAACATGAGCAGGGGAGAGGGGCAGAGAGAGAGAGAGAGAGAGAGAGAGAGAGAGAATCCTAAGCAGGCTCCAAGCCAGGATGCTAGGCTTGATCCCACGACCCTAGGACCACGACCTGAGCCGAAATCAAGTCAGATGCTCAACCGACTAAGCACCCAGGCGCCCCCACTCAAACATATCCTAATGCCCTTCTCTTTAGGGGGGCACGAAGGCCCTCTCAGGTCATGCCTTTTGCTTAGCCTAGCTTTGCTTTGCTTTGTTTTTCTGTTTCGATCTTGGGCTTTCAGCGTCCATGGTCCATGATGCTCCTTAATGGTCTGTTCACAGCCCACTTTGATTTATGTGGTTAGTTAGTTGGTTTTAATAATGCAATAAACATCCATAAATCCACCACCCAGAACAACAGCTAGTCCTTGACAATAACCACATCACACCATGGCCTCCCGTTCCCCCATCCCGCGACCCATGGTCACTGTCACCTGAATCTCCTCTTCATCATTCCCTTGCTTAGTACTTTACAGAGTTTAATTATATCCATACGGAATCCATGAAATGAACTTTTAAAAACTGCAATGGTTTTTAACTTTTTAAAGAGCGTCATGTGGTATGCAATCTCTTGGGACTTTTTTCATCTCAATTTTATGTGGCCAAGATCTGTGCGTATGGGTGCATGTTAGAGCAGGTCACGCATTTTGACGTTTTGACGGCTGCGTAGTATTTCACAGGTGACCACACAGCCGCAGTCCCTCCCTTCTTCCACTCTGCGGCTCACAGGCACTTGGACGGTTTCCAGCTTCTTGCCATCGTGTGATTCCGCCCAGGCTCACACCGGTCTCCCGGTTCAATAATTCACTTCTGAGCCCAATTCTGCTTCAATAAACCAAAGCGGAAGGATTTTGTTTCTTTGACCTAGGAGAAACGGGAGCCTGACAAAACTGTTGGCTTGGGGCCCGCGCTTTGACTGACTGCCCCCACAGCACTCACCCAAGGTCCATCTGAACGCCATCAGCCCCAGATCTGGGGCCATGAGCCCCCCCGTCACCCACCCGGGGAACGTCAGAGCACGCAAGCAGCTCTGGCCTTACCGGAGTTTCAACATCAAGAGCGGGCTCTGAGGAAGCTCGCTGACCACAGTGGTGGCTCACTCACGGCTGCGGGCAGGGCTTTGGCCCCAAAGACGTCTCTCCAAGCACTCAGAATGCCATGTCCCGGAAAGCACCCCCCACCCCACCCCCACCAGCCTGGAGCACCACAGAGCATGCGATGACAACAAACGTGGTGACAAGTTGGCAAAATGGAAAGTGAAATGCAGCCCCAGGCAGGCCCCTGCCCTGGCAGGCCTCGCCAGAGACCCTGGTTGAGTCACCGACCCCTCTTGGGCCAAAGTGTCCTCATACAGCCCAGAGGAGATGCACACCCAGTGAGATAAGAAGTTTGACATCTGGCCAGAGAGAGTACGAGAGGGTGGAGAGGCTGAGAACAAGGTCATGGCTGGCGGCTAGTGGTCCTCCCTGTAGAAGGAACCCGGCCCGGAGCTGAACAGAAGGGCCGCTCAGGCCCAGGGCCCCCACGACCCCTAAATGCACTGTTGCCATCACATCAAAGGGGACGACAGCCCCTTTCCAGGCTGTGACCCTGTCTCGATGCCCCCACCTGCCCTCTCGGCAGGAGCTGACCATACCCACACGGATTTCTTGAAGAACGTGCATCCCCACTATGGGACAAGGGAGCCCGGAGGTCAGGGCCACAGCCCTTTGCGGACAGATCCGAATGGAAATTTCAGCTCCGCCCCTTAGCAGCTACGTCACTGGGCAGCCTGCTTAGGGTCTTCAAGCCTCAGTTTCCTCATCCACAAAACGGGGAGGATAAAATGAGCCATATCGTGGCGGTTAAGAGCACACTTCTTGGGCTCCCATCTTGGCTCTGCCACACCCCTTACTGTGTGACCTTGAACAAGTTCCTTCACCTTCTGAGGCTTCCATTTCCTCAACTGTTGGTGGGGCTGCAGATGCTACCCACCTCACAAGGCTGTGAAGATTCAGTGAGTTGATGCTTGCAAAGAGGTCTGCACAGTGCCTGGCACATAGTAAGTGCTCATTGATAACAATCAGCGTGCTAGTCAGTATCATTCACACCTTCACTCATTCGTCTAACTAGTTGTAATGGCGGGTACGGGAGGATGGCCAGCTATGCCCCCGACACTGTCTCCAAAGCTGTGGGGAAAACGCAACAGAGAAAGACAGCCGTCGAGATTCAGGATGTTACCACCCATACAGAGGGGCTAAAGCGAGTGCCGTATAACTATGACAGAAGACCCGGGCACCATGGAGAGGCAGAGGGGCTGAGCTGTCTGTGTTCGTTCTAAGCACCCTGCTAGAGAGAAAGCAGGGAGCTCTGTGAGGGAGGTGGTCCCTGGGGGACTGGGCTCCCTAGCAGGAGCAAGGTTTTACATGGAGGACGTGATAAGCCGTAAGAAGCCCATTATCCAGACTTGACCGTGTCTCACGGCGCGGCTAGTCTGAGCCCTTCACTGTTAAGAGAAGAAATTGAGGTCCGCATAGGAGGGGTTGTGCAAGGGCCAGTTGGTGGCAGAGATGCTGAGACCCCAGGCCAGTGCTCTCCCCACCCTGCTCGCCCCACGTGAAGCTTCTCTCACCCTCCCTGGTCACCCCTGCTGTGGAACAGACCCCTCAAAACTGAGCCAAACTGAGCGGCTAACACGAATCCTGTCACAGCCTCTCCGGAGCCTGTGGGTCAAGGGCTGGGGAAGGGCTCAGCAGGCGGTTCTGGCTCAGGCTCTGTCCTGTGGTGGCAGTGTCTCCACACGAACTAGTTTGGGCTTCCTCACAGCATGGCAGCCTCCGGGTTCCAGCAAGAGAACCGCAGGCGGCACGGTGGAAGTTTTGTTGTCTTTTCTGGCCTGGCCCTGAGAGTCGTGCAGTGTCTCTTCTGCCGCCTTGTATTGAATACAAGCAAGTCACAGACCCACCCACATTCAAGGCCAAGAGGATTGGACTCCACCTCTTGCCGGGGGTGTGGCAAGGTTCTAGAAAAACATGCAGGACGGGAGATTTTGTCTTGGCCATTTAGGAAAATAATATCTGCCACTCATCCCCCCACCTCCAGTCCTGCTGTCCCCTCCAGGAGGGAGTCGGGGAAGCAGAGGCTAGACTAAGGCTGTCAGGGGTGATGAGGCCCCGGGAGCTGTGGACACGGGCAGAAGGAGGAGGTGCTATGCCCATGAACCCCTGGGATGGAGAGAGGATGGACAGCAGAGCAGAGATGGCTGGGTGGGGAGGAGGGGGGGAATGGGGCAGTCAAATTCCGCCCTTCCCACTGCTTCGGAGCTGCTGGGCAGTCAGAGGCATTGGGCTGGCAAGTAGAAAGGGCATTGCTGACCCCCAAACAGCTCAAGGTCAGGCAGGTTCCAGAGCCCAAAGTAGCCCACCTGGGCTCCCCTCCCCTCCCCAAAAGGAAGCTCTCAAAACTTTGGTTAGCAGATGGATTGAAGAAGGTAAATTGAGGCCCAACTCGGGGAGGCCACCCCCAAGGCCATGATGCAACAGAACCGCCATTTTTCCAACAGCAATGACGCTCAGATCGTGCCTTCCCGGGTGCCAGGTCTGTGACAGGTAATGATGGGAACGGAGGGGAGCAAGAGACCTGGCTTTCACTCAAAGGACAAATACCAGAGCGAGGTCCACTCCCCCCCCCCCCGAGCCTCCCCAAGCAGCCCAGGCCTGTCCAAGTGGAGATCTGAGGGCCCAAGTGACCCCTCTTCCTGCCTTACTCCGGTCAGCCCCGTTAGAGGAGGGCAGCAGCAGCCCCAGCTTTCTGCCCATACCCCTCTCTAGGGTGAGGCACACCCGGTTGCCACACGGAGGGTAGGTGGGACCTGCATGGGAAGGGACAAGCAAGGTCACGGTCCCCCTGTATCCAGCGAGCAGCATACTCCAAAACAGAGACTGGTCCCTTGGAGCGTAGCCAGTGGAGGGGAGTGGGACGGGAAGCCGGGCACCCACCACCCGGGGTGAGAAGGTGTGACCTGTATTAAGGCTTTTTATGCTCATTACCTTAGTAACCCTTCGCACCAACCTTGGTGGAGGTCACATGTATGCCCATTCCACAGCTGAGGAAACTGAGGCTCAGAGGCCCACTTTACCAGAATGTGGTAAAACCAGATGCAGACCAGTAATCTACCAGCTTTGGGCCCAAACCCCACACTTCCCTTAGCTTAAGGATAGGAGCCCTTGGAGTCACCAAGGACACCGTCTTCAAACCCCTGGGGATCAGCCATTGGCTCGCGGGGCCAGACTCCTCTCTGTTATCCCCAGGAGCACACCTGGGGCTTGGGAGGGCACAGGGGAACAGATCCAGGTCTTTCCAGCGACACAGCAGCAGAGGGTTCGGCCTGTTCAACTCCAAGGTCATCCCACTTGGGAGTCAGGTTCTACAGAAGGTGTCAGCCCAGATCTGCCCCTGCACCCAGGTGCCCCCCACAGGCAGGGGCTTCTCACTCCCCATCCTCTTTCCTGTGTGTCCCTTCACTCACCACACCTTGAGAAGTGCAGCGGGTAGGGAGGGGGATTCGGGGCGTGCGGAGGTCAAGTTTGACAGAAGAGTAAGAGGAAGTCGGGGTGGCGGTTGCGAGGCTGAAGGCAAAACTTCCCCTCATCGTGCAGACAGAAGCTGGGCACGTGGGGAAAGAAGGCTTTTGGACAAGGAGGAGGTCTGGTGACTCAGGGCCAGCCAGAGTCTACACGGGGGAGGAAACCAATGCTTCCTCATGCCCCAAAGGTCAGAAGGAGACATGGGCTATCCCCGGAATAGGGTCAAGATCAAGGCCGCAGGCTCAATCCAGCTCCCCACCCGACACTCCCGTAGTCCTGGGTCCTAACTGCAGGTCAGCCCAGCCCGGCTCCCATGACGCCAACACTGCTGTCCCAGAGGCGTCGGAAGAGGGAAGCAGGCAAGTCTCAGAGCCCCCCTGCCCGTCTAGGATGGTGACCACGGGCAGGCTCTTCATGGGCTTTTCACACCTGCTTGTGCCCTGAGCAGAGCAGTCTGAGCCTCCGCTGTATGCAGGAGGAGCCAGATGGAGGGGGCCAGTCCTTGCCTCCAGGACTTATGAATCAGAAGCCAAGCCAGACAGACTCACCACCAGCAAATTCCCAAAACAAGGCCCATGGGAGAGAGGGTGTGCTTGCACCTGCTACGTGGCGTAAAATACACTGAATTGTTGGAAGCCCCAGCCACCATGAGGTTCTTCCTCACGCTGTCAGGGTCGGGGGAAAAGCTTGTGCCCAGTGGAGTCTAAGGGGGCAGGGAGGCAAATACCAAGTCAACATGGCTGGGGGCTTCTGTGCAGGGCGGGAGCCAGCCTAGAGCCATGGTTTAAAATTCAACCTGAGGGGGGCCTGGGCGGCTCAGTCGGTTAAGCGTCCGACTTCAGCTCAGGTCGCGATCTCGCGGTCCGTGAGTTCGAGCCCCGCGTCGGGCTCTGGGCTGACAGTTCGGAGCCTGGAGCCTGCTTCCGATTCTGTGTCTCCCTCTCTCTCTGCCCCTCCCCCGTTCATGCTCTGTCTCTCTCTGTCTCAAAAATAAATAAACGTTAAAAAAATTTTTTTTTAAACAATAAAAATAAAATTCAACCTGAAAATAAAATAATAAAATAAAATATTAAACTTGGAGGAAAGCTAAAGGTGGCGTTCCTCCATGGGCCGTGCTCCCGCTTGCCACCCACCCTGACCCCCAAGAGTTAGACTCTCTCAGATAGGATGCCTCTGTCCTGGCCTTGTTGCCCCTACAAGTGGTTTGAGTGGGCGTTGGACCGGGGTGCAGAGAGTTTATTTGGGAAGCGACCCCAGGGGGCGGGAGTAAGGGAGGAGGGCAGGGGACAGAGTGAGATAGGGAAGGGAGTTGGTGAATACCGGGATGTTTTATTGCATTAGCCGCCCCTGTGGGTGACGGGTGACCCCTCAGGGACCTATTTAACAGCTTTTTGAAATATGACTCAAAACTGTCCCCCCAGGAGGGCCAACGGGGGAAACATCTGTTGGCTTCCATCCCTCTGCTGGGCAAAGGTGTCCCCACGGGCCTGCGTGGAACTGGCCCCTGCAGCAGAGGCTGGAGGAAGCAGCCGGCACTGAGGAACTTGGACTCAAGTGTCCAACCCAGGTCTTCGCCTTGCCACCTTCCCCGAACCGTCAGCAGCATCAGGAGCCTCCTGCGGGGCTTTTCAGGGTGTGAACACTCTTTTCCTATAGCCCGAGAAGGCAGGAGCTTGGACGTCAGCAGGGGCGTGGGCAAGCTGTAAGTAAGCAGCAGGGTTTGAGGACTCGGCTAGGCTTTGTCCAGCTCAAGGACCAGCTCGGCTTCTCTCTTTAAGTGCTTGGCTCGCCAGGGGGCCTAGGTCCGGAAGGAAGCGAGTCCATTCTGCCTGGAACGGCCTGAGCCCTCCCCAAAGCGCCTGGCGGCGTCGAGCCCCGCCCGGCCTCTCCGCACGCATTTATTTCCTGCCCAGTCAGCCCCACTTCATTTCTCAAGAAGCTCATGCGGGCTCTTCCACTTTCTCTCCGCTCAGTGTCTCAGCTTTTTCCCTGGGCCTCACCCCCAGGGCCCTCTTGCCCAGCGTCCAGCCCCAGCCATTGGCACCGGCTTCCCGGGCCCCCCCGTGGCTTGGCCCTCTCCAAGCCTGTTTGGGGCCCAGCCCAAATCAGCAATTGCAAGTGCCCGCATTTCCTTCTTGCTTACACAAGGTAACCATTGTCCATGGCACGAGGGAGGACCATCTGAGTCCATGCTGCTACCGAGAGAGGATGTTTACTCAGGGTCGTAGGCCCCACCTGCACGCTGTCCGTGTCCAGCCCCCTATGTGTCATACGCAGGCCTAACACATACCTCACGAACAGGCCCACACAGCAGGTGCAGAAAACAGGCATACGAGGCACGGAACAAGCTTGCAGACTCAGAATGGGCACAAAGGCGCGGAACAGGCTCAGCAAGGGCACACGGGCGGCCTACCACTCGCAGAAACGAGGCCTTCGCACGTCCGGTCCTTCCTCCGTTGTGGGTTCCCTCTCCAGGCCCTGGGACGTGTTAGGATTCCCATTTGATAGATGAGGACACCGAAGCTCAGAGAGGTTCATTAGCTTACATAAGGAGAGGGGAGAAGAGGGGAGGTTGGTGGGCAAGGAGGGTGGGGGTGGGGGAGGGGAAGGAGGGGGAGGGGAAGGAGGGGGAGAGGTCCTGGGGAGCATCACTTCCGCAGAGAACCCTAGGGTGGCGGAGACGGCAGAGGCAGGCCCGAGAACATTTCTAGTCTTCCTCTTGGGAGATGGGGCAGTGAATTGCTCCAGGCCACACGGAGAGTCCCCCACTACTGAGCTGGGGCTTGGGGATTTGGACCCTGGGGTGGGGTGGGGCCGCCCAGAGGGGTGAAAGGGCAGGGGCAGAGCACGACCTTGAGAAACACCCACTGGAGGAGAGAAGGAAGGTTCTCAGCCTGGACTCACCCGGCGAGAGGCCAGGAGACACACGGTGCACCAGAGACAGGGCACAGCTGCCTACCCCTGCCTATGCGACAGCCCACTACCCTGGCTGGGCTCCCCGGTGGGGGAAGGGATGGTGGCCGATCGCATGTGGAGGAGGCAGGAGCTGTTTGCCAACATTCACGGCAGGGCCCGGAGGCCCAGAAACCCCCAGGAGGGGCCACAAGCACTTTGTCTCCAGAGGCCAAAGGGTAACTCAGGCAGCCTAAATGGGCGTGCACGACCATCAGAGCTCAGGAGGCAGACCAGGCACAACGCTTCTCAGAAACCCTGCATCTGAGTTCCTGGGGGGCCAAAGGGACCTCTGGGGTCACACCCGTCACTCTTGTCAAACATTCCCACTGCCCTGAGAACATGGGTCAGAAGCGGGGAGGCCCTCCCATGGGCACCTCCCGGGACAGTTAGAACAGTTAGGGTGGATGTTGGCAGCATGTAGGGGTCCAGCCCAGGCCCTCACCGCCTGGTCTCTCCACCCCTTCCAAGAGCCCAGCCCACCAAACACAGAACCACAACAGGCGCGGATATGGCCATCACCCTCCGTGATGAGGGTCAGATCAGCACTGTCTTCTCCAGCGTCCGTGCCTCATAGCCTTCTCTGTCCCCAGCTGCCAGGCAGAGCCCTGGACCATTCTGGATCAGGACACCAGCATGCCCTGCTCCCAGCATGCTCCCCACGGCCAGCCTTGGCTGTCCTCGGTATCATGGCATCCCCCGACACCTCTGGGCAACATCTGGAACAGGACATTTTACCAGTGGCCTCCCTAGCCGGCTAACTTTGGCAAAGAGCACACAGAGAAAGGGGAAGACCGCCAGTCATTCTAGACCTTTTTTTTTTTCTGGCTCTGCCCCCCACCCTCAGCCCAGACCACAGAGGCCAGGGCTGGAGCTGAAGCTGAGCAGAGGCCAGTGAGTGTGGAGGGAACTTTCTGATGGGCGGTGATATGGCCGGAAGCTGAGAAGGGACGGGGCAAGGCCTCCTTGGCTGCTCAGAATTCTACAATCGGTGACGTCCTTCCAGCTCAAGACCTTGTGTCTGCAGAGTCTGAGATACGTGTCTCTCCACAGTCACTCGGGAACCAGCTTCAAGCTAAGTTCTCAAAAATCCTACCATGTTGGAATCAAAAGGGCCTCTGAGATACAGCCCTCTAAGGGTTTTATGGCTGCAGACAAACCACTCCCAAAGGTAGTGGCCTCAAGCAACAATGGTTTGTTCATTTCTCACACTTGTGGGGGTCGTCCTGGTTGTTCTGGAAGTCTCATCTGGGGCCGGGTCGCCGAATCAGCTGCCTGCAGCTGGCGGGTCCAAGCGGCCTCACCCACGAACTGTAGGCCTCTCCACGATCAGCTGGGCCTCCATTCTCCTGCTTCAGAATCACCTGGAATGCCTTCCAGCATGGCGGAGGCTTGAGCGGGGGAAGGGAGGAGGGGTGGGGAAGCAACCAGGCCCTTTAAGTGCTAAGCTTGAAACTGGCACTGTATCACTTCTGCTGCATTTTTTTCCCCTCAGAGCAAGTCACAAGGCGAAGCCAGATTCAAGGGGAGAGAAAGTGGACTCTACCTCTTGACGGTAGGGAGTGGCAAAGAATCTCTAGCTACCTCTAAGCCACCACGGACGGGCCAGCTTCACCAGTGTCAGGAGTCAGGGAGGAGCCCAGGTCCGGATGGAGACTTGAGGACTTAGAGGTAGATGACGTCCCACCTCTGCCGCTGGGATCCTCTCCCGTCGGCCTCGAGACCCTCCCCAGTCCTCCGCACACCGTGGCCCTGGAGGCCCGGCTAGCAGCACAGGGCTGGGTCTGCACAGGGATTCGGGGAGGGCTTGGGGTCCTCTCTGTACCAACTGTTGAGGCATCTGAAGTTGGGGTGCAGGGTGGATCCCTTGGCTGTGGGATGTGGAGGGAGGGTACCTCCTGTCTGCAGAGGCCCATCCCACAGAGTTCCCAGCTGGGACCAAGCCTGGGGAGGCTGAATGTGGGGACAGGGCAGGCTCCACTCATCCCTCTGTGAGCGGAACTGAGGCCACCTGTCAAGGGAGGCTCATCCCAAGGGACCCCAGTTCTCACTCTCCTCTTCTTCCAGGTGGTCCTCTGCACAGGTGCTGGGCTCCCCCCACACTGAGCTGGACTCGGCGGGCCCCGGGAACTGGGCAGGCAAGTGGATCCCCTGAAAGCCACCCCCCACCCCCCATCTCTGTACTCCTTGCTCTCATCTAACTTATTTACTCAGCCATTTGACAAATATTTATTGAGCACCTGCTATGTGCCAGGCACTGCGTTAGTTGCTTGGGGATACGTCAGTGAGCAAAATAAACCAAAACCCTTGTCTTCTTGGAGTTGAGATGTGAGGAGGGGGAGTGTGTTTATGAATAATAAACAAATAGATGAGTAAATGACAGAGCGTTGTATTCGTTTCCCATAGCTGCCATAACAAATTACCACAAACTTGGTGGCTTAGAACAACAGAAATTTATTCCCTCCAGTTCTGGAGGCGAAGTGTCTGAAAATCAAGGTGTTGGCAGGGCTGTACTTCCTCTAAAGGCTCCCAGAGGGGAGGATCGTGCCTCTTCCAGCTTCTGATGGCTCCTGGCAATCCTTGGGGTTCCTTGACTTGAGGCCGCACCCCTCGGGTTTCTGGCTCCGTCTTCACACGGCTTTCTCCCCGTGTCTTCCCGCATCCCTCCGTGTCTCCTCTTCTGACTAGTTGTTGGATTTGGGGCTCACCCTACATCCAGGATGATCTCATCTCCAGAGCCTTAACTTAAACACATCGGCAAAGACCCTACTTCCAAATAAGTTCACATTCTGAAGTTCCGGGTGGGCCTGAATTTTGGAAGAGGGACACGTTCAACCCACTACAGTCGTATTCACAGGTACCAGGGGTTTGGATGTGGACATATCATTGAGCGGGGGAGGGGCACCCTTTAACCCACTACGAAAAGAAATAGTTTGGAGATTATCTGGAGAAAAAGAAAGCATGGTAATACAGAAGAGGGGGGCGGTGCCAGGGCTGGGGTGGGGAGGGGAGGTTGCAGTGTTGAATAGGGTGGTCAGGAAAAGCCTTGCTAAAAAGGTGATATTCAAGGCTGTCAGGGAAGTGAGGGGGTAAGCCTTGTGGATGTCCACGGGCGGGGGGGGGGGGGGGGGTGGAGCATCCAGGCAGAGGGAAACAGGTAGTGCAAAGGCCCTGAGGCAGAAGTGTGTCAGCACATCTGAGGAACAAAGAGGCAGAGTGAGTAAGGAGCAGAGTGGTAGAAGGGCGGGATCACGTGGGGCCATGCCGGTCGCAGTAAGGACTTTGGCCTTGACTTGGAGTGAGCTGAGGAGAGACAGGAATTGTCTTTGTTGCCACAGCATCACTGTAGTTGCTGGGTTGAGCGTAGACTGTCAGGGACCGTGGGCTGGAGTGGTAACTCAGCGTCCCACTCCCCCCCCCCCCAACAAGGGCAGCCCCTGGGCAACAGGCCCTTGATGGCTCTGGAGTGGCTTCCCAGGACTCGGTCATAGAGAGGCGCCTCTGATCCCCTGCCGCTGGACCCCCTGCCTGCCCACAGGGCTCAGGTTTCCCCTTGTCAGCTGTACCCACGAGAGCCTGGGAAAGTCAGCTTTCCAGAACGATTTCGTCATTTTCCATTCGGAAAAGTTTGCTGCTCTGACCACTCCCTCCCCTGCTTCCAAGGCAGAGTATGAAGGGCTGGGACATTCTAGAGCCCAGAGGGGCCATAGGCGGGGGTAGGCAGGGCTTCCAGCCTGCCCCATGGTTACCTGGGACCAGACTACCCCATCCCCCAGCTGCCCAGGCTTCCACCTGGAGGACCTCCCTGCCTCACGTGCCTGCTCCCCACGGACTCCCCCAGTCATAGTCCTCCTGCCCTGCACCTCTGCGGCCTGCTAAGGGGGAAACTACCAGGCAGAGGCACTGAAGAAGGCTATAGAAGGAGGGCAGAGGACTTGGCGTCCTTCTCCATGACTTCCTCACAAAGGCAGAGCCACTGTTGGGAACCAATCACCTGCCTTCACTTCTAAGGTAAGTGGAAACTTCCCTTAGCATCTCTGGACCACAGGGTATTCCCCTCCATGATGTCCCTCCCTCCCATTGCCATTGTGAGGTCTGTCAGTGCATAGTGTCTGACAGAGTTTGCAGAGCCTGTCAGCATTTGCAGAACCCGCTGGGTTTGCAGAGCCTATCGGGGTTTGCAGAGCCTGGTGGGTTTGCAGAGCCTATTGGGGTTTGCAGAACCTGGTGGGTTTGCAGAGCCTACCAGCGTCTGCAGAGCCTCCTTGGTCACAGAACCTGTTGCTATTTGCTGAGATTGTATCCTTTTGTTCCTCCAGGCAGGCCGCACCCATTGCACAATGGTGGCTACTGAAGTTCCCTCTCCTCCCTTCCCTGCCCTGCCCCATACCCCTCTCTGAGGTCTCCCCAAGTATCCACAGGTTATTTTCCCAAAGGCCCCAAGACACAGACCTCCAGAACCCCCACAGCCAATCCTCACACTCACCAGTGGAACTATATAATCTGGAGTCTGTGGAGCTGGATGGAGCTCTGTCCCCACACGAACAGAGGACGAGCTCGGCTCCTAAAAAGAACATACAATTTGAGGCCAAGCAGAACTGGGTCTCTGTCACTTCCTAGCTATGGGGCTTTGGGCTTCCTCTCAAGTTTCCGAGGCTCAGTTTCATCACCTATTAAAATGGGGACGCATAGTGACATGTGGCTGGATGAGATTCCCTGGATGCAGTTAATGGGAGAAGACTGAATAAATCAAATGGCCACCAGTGATGAGCACCTATGTAGGCCAGTCATGGGGCTCAGCTCTCCCACAAGAAAAAAATCATCAAGAGCTAAAGAGGTCCCAGGCATTCCTGCTCTTAGGTCCTTGTGGTGAAGATGAGCCTGCAAGGGTCTGAGCAGGGGGTTCGCTTCACCCTGACCCTGGCTGAGAGCAGAAATACTTCAGGAACTTGAGAAAAGTCAATGTGGGAGTCCTTGGCCATTACTCTTCTTCCCCCCCACCCCCAAACTCTCAATGTTGTTTTGATGGTGAAGGGGAGCTGAAGGGATAGGTTTCCCCTTAATGACTGTGAGCTCCCTGATGTAAGGGCTGTGTCTGCCCCCTCAGACTGGAACTTTCTGAGAAGGGGTCTGCTTCCCCCCCTCAGATTGAGGCTCCCTGAGATCAGGGCTGTGTCTCTCCCTCCAACTGTGGATCTGTGAGGCAGGGCTGTGTCTCCTCCCTCAACCTGGGGCTCTCTGAGAGCAAGACTGTGTCTCCCCTTCAGAATGGGGTTTCCTGAGGCAGGGCTGGGTCTTGCCCTCAGACTGGGGTCCCTGAGGGCAGGGCTGTGTCTCCCCTTCAGAATGGGGGTCCCTGAAGGCAGGACAGTGTTTTCCCTTCACACTGTGGTTCCTTTTCCCTCTCAGCCCCCAGGATGCAGGGGTCTAAGCATCAGCCTCTCCGGCTGTATTCCCGCACCACTGAGTGACCACCCAAGGGGACAGGGTGATCGGACCTGATGGACAGAGATGCAGGGCAGGGCACGAAGGAAGTGCTGATAAAGGGGCATTACTCTGAGCACTTGGCTCAGGACAAACGAGGATTGTAATCAGAGGGTTCAGCGTGAGGGAGTCAGTTGGCTGAAGTGTCGGCTGGAGGCAAAGCCCAGCGACAGGTGCTTTGGGAGAGACCGAAAGGACCTTCGTGTGGTGTCTGGGAGACAAGCCTGGGCGCTGTAGGGTGCTGAGTGCTGCAGGGGGTGCACAGATACAGGACTCCGGGAGAGAAGGTAGGACTGGGCTCCCCAGGGAGGCAGCCTCCACACAGGACACCCTGATGGGACCAGTCTCTGGGGTCAGGTTGAAGGCAGTGGAGCCGTGGCCTCAGAGCTGTGGCCCTGGGGAGAGCCCTGAAGGCCCCTCCCTCACCCCCGCCCACCCCCACTATCTGGCAGCCTTGGTCCTGGTTTCTCTGGAGCTTGTCCTCCCCTCCCCACTCAGCCCCACCCAAGGCTGAGCCACCTCTCCTCCTGCCCCTGCCCAGCGAAGTCCTGGCTGGCGCTGGGGAACACAGGGGAAGGAACTTCTTCAACAGCCCACGGAGGGCCCTTCGGGACCCACCTCCTGCTCCTGAGCCCCGCCCCCCCCCCCCCCCCGCCAACATTCCCCACCTGGAAGCCCCTCACAGCCTGGGAGCGTCCCACAAAAAGGTTACATGGAGTATTCTAGAGAAGGAAGGAGGGGCCCTGGAGGAGGCCCTCCCTTCCCTCTCCTGTCCCCATACCAGGCAGTCGCACCCCAAACTGTCAGAGGGAGCAGGTTCTATTACCCACCAGGCAGTGGGCTCCAACCAGCTTAATCCCACTTCTTCTCTCCAGCAAAGTGAAACCAACTCATTTCTACCCTCAGCCCAGCTCCAGGCTCCTGAGCAATGAGCATCTGGGGTCCTCGGAGGAGCTCCACTCTCACGGGAGCCACACTCAGTGTATGTGGATAGCGGGGTGCACCTAGAGGTAACAGTGGTGAGGGAAGGTTAGTGTTGACCCAGTCTCAGGGAGCCCCTGTCTGAGGGGGGGGGCACAGCCCTGCCTCAGGGACCCCAGTCTGAGAAGGGAAACCCAGACCCTGTTCCTTCAGGGTTGGTCTGACCTGGCCTTGAACACTTTAATCCCCTTCAGAGAGCAAAGACCAAGAGGTCATCACCTCCTGCCTTAGGTGAAGGTCCTTCCCACCCATCCCAAAGATTAGGACAGTACAGACATGGGGGCCAGAAGAAAACTTAGAGACCCCTATCCTCACTGGCCACGGGCAGGCAAGCTCCTTTGTTATTGCCCGTGGGGCCCCGGGCTATCTCAGAGTCCTGCTGAAAAGCATTCCTCTTCAGGCGGGAGTGGACCCCAAGAGTGGCCTCACCTTGTGCCATCAACCCTTCCCTCACCCCAGACACTGATTGTGGTGAAAGGCAGGCCCATGGGGTAAGGGAGTAGGGGAGGCCTGATAAGCTGACCTTCCTCTAGCTCCTGTTTTGGCTGAGACAGGCCAGCGGGCTGTTTGGTCTGCAGGCCCAGGGTGGACAAGGGAGCCTCCAAGGGGAGGGGCTCCTAGGGTCAAGGCCCCCCTGGATTGGGACAGCCTACACGCTGGCTGGAGGGCCAGGGCATCAGAGCCTCTGCTGAGGTCCCTACAACCAGGACATGGCTCTACTCAGGTCCTCGGGACGACCACCCGAGGACAAAGGGCTCCCCCGAGCCTCCCGCACAGCTTCACCATCCACCGTAGGTCCCTGGGACTCTCCTGTTTAGCAAACTTGCCCCCAAAGGGGTAAGAGGGAAGGAAGGGGTTGTCTCCCGCAGGGGACCTAGGGAGAGAGGCTGGAAAAGATCTCCTCCAAACCCCGTCCATTCGCTCCTTGGGAGCAGCGAAGTGGTGCAATAAGAATCCAGGAGAGGGGCGCCTGGGTGGCTCAGTCGGTTAAGCGTCCGACTTCGGCTCAGGTCATGATCTCGCGGTTCGCGGTTCGCGGTTCGCGGTTCGCGGTTCGCGGTTCGCGGTTCGCGGTTCGCGGTTCGCGGTTCGCGGGTTGGAGCCCCACATCGGGCTCTGTGACGACAGCTCCGAGCCTGGAGCCTGCTTCCGATTCTGTGACTCCCTCTGTCTCTCCGCCCCCTCCCCCGCTCACGCTCTGTCTCTCAAAAAATAAACAAACGTTAAGAAAAAAATTGAAGAAAAAAAAAAAAGAATCCAGGCAAGAGCGTGTTCCATCTGGGGGAGTTAAACGTGATCCTTGCATTAGATGATAGCAGGAAATTGTTTGTTTTGCTCAGTGTGGGAATGGCATGCTGGTTTATATAGAAAATTGAGTTTGTTTTTTTAGAGACACATTCTCAAGTGTCACGACGTCTATAATTGACTTTGAAATATTTTAGCGCAAAAAAAAAGAAGCAAATCTGGCAAAATGCTCATTGTTCTATCTTTGTCATGGATATTTGCAGGTGTTTTGTAGTATTCGATGTGTCTGAACGTTTAGTTTTTCATAATAAAATGTCAAACAAAGGGGGGAAGAAAACAAATGTACTATCATGGGCTTGAAACCCAACTCCACCATTTCCTTGCTATGTGACCTTAGGCAAGTCACTCAACTTCTCTGTGTCTATTCCCTCTAAAGTTAAATAGTACAACTATACACCCTCTCAGTAGGGTGCTGTGAGGATTAAACAAAGTAACTAATAGGGAGTGCCTCGCATAGTGCCTTGGACATAGTGAGTGTGCAGTTAGAAAGAGCTGCTCGTGGGGGCGCCTGGGTGGCTGAGTCGGTTAAGCATCCGGCTCTTGATTTCGACTCAGGCCGTGATCTCACGGTTGGTGGGTTCGACCCCCGCGTCGGGCTCTGTGCTGACAGCTCGGAGCCTGGAGCCTGCTTCTGATTCTGTGTCTCCCTCTCTCTCTACCCCCCACCCCCATGCTCTGTTTCTCTCTGTCTCAAAAATAAATAAACATAAGAAAAACATTTTTTCAAATGGTTGCTCGCGAAATGAATGGAGAGAAGGCTGTGTGCGGACGGAGCGCGTTCTCGAAGCCTGAGCCTCGGTTTCTCAGCCTTCAATAAGCAGCAGTTAATGTTACCACTTGGGTCAACAGCCACACCCTCAACCCCCTACTCCATGCCAGGGGCTGCGCTGGATACTGGGCAGGAAAGAAGGCTGGTGGGTAGCAGGGACCCTCTTAACAGGCCCCACGGACACTGGTTCCTTACAAGGAACACCGGTTAGTGGGCTCCCTCCCCAGTTGGTACCCATCCCAGGAACGGGGCAACCCAACCCTGCTCTGGCCACGTCGTCATCCAGCTCTGAGGACAGTCAGGGCTGGGGGTGGGCCCCCTTGACATCCTCCCCAGAGGAACAGGGCAGGGAGGAAAGAGAGCCCCAGCCCGAGGACAAGGGCAGTGGGGTGTGCAGCTGGTAACGGGAGAAGGCCAACGCTTTCCTATTTTGGGAGGTAGGAGGCAGCAGGTGGCTGCCCGGTGTGGGACATGTGAACTCTCCTGTCAGGGGCCATGTGGCCCGCAGCAGGGCAGGGCGTCCTGGCAGAGCCGGGCAGAGCCCAGGCCCCTCCTGAGCCTGCCAGCCAGATTCACTCGTGGCCACGGAGCGGCGGGGGCGGGGAGGGATCTGGTTTCTCCACCACAAAAGCATCCTCCTAATATAGGCTGGAAACAGAACAAATTCACCTGGACCCCACCGCCCCCCTGCATTCTGCAGGGAATCAGGCTCCGGAACCCAAACGTTCTGAGGAGCTCCCGGTCTGAGTGGAGAGATACCCCCCTTGCCCTCCAGGAGCTCCTAATCTGACGCGAGAAACAACCTCTGCCCGGAGGAGGACCCCAGGCTAAGGAAGGAGACAGAGCCTCGGCCTGGGAAGGCTCCAGTCCGAGAGGGGAGGCCCCGTCTGAGGAGAAAGGCTGGCCATAGTGGGGGTGCAGGGGCTGAGCGCTCCGCTAGGCCCACAGTATGGCAGGTTCCTTCGGGAGCCAGGTTATTTGGGGGCGGGCCAAGGAGCAGGCAACTTCCCAGATTAAAATAGCCTTCCCTGGGTGTCAGTCCTGAGACGTGCGTAGGTCCCAGATGAATGCTTGTCACACGGCTGGGCAGTCCAAGATGAGCCTTATTTCCTAATCAGGGCAGTGTGGGAACGCGGCTCTGGCCTCCAAGCCACCAAAAGCTACGCGCTACTTGCTCAACTTCTCCTTCCTAAGGGGGCTGCCAGCCCCCTCCCTCAGGAAGCCTCCCCACACTGACTCCAGCTGTGTGAAGCCCTCGGGCTCCACCTGCCTCCCCAGTGGTGTGCCCAGTTTGCAATTTCCCGTGGTCTGGGGCTCCCCTTCGGACAGGGGCTCCCGGAGATCAGAGCTATGTTTCAACCTCAAACTGGGCTCCCTGAGGGCAGGGTTATGTCTCCCCTCGCCCCAGACTGGGGGTCCCTGAGGGCAGGGCTGTGTCTCCCCCTTCAGACTGGGGTTCCCTGAGGGCAGAACTGTGTCTCCTCTCAGACTGATGCTCCCTGAGGGCAGGACTGGTCCTACTCACTACCTTGTTTCCAGTACAGTGGGCAGAACATTGACCCAAGACTTGAGAGCTCTGGGTTCTAGGGGTGACTCTGGTGTCACCTTGCCCCCAAGGGCAATGGCCTGCCTCGCACGCCTCCTCAGAGCAGAGATGCTCTGGTCACAGATCCAGGCTCCGACTCCAGCCTAGGCTCTTCCAGGCCCCATCTCCTGGGGCTGCTTCCTTACCCCTCTGACACCCCACGGGGTCCTGGGGAACAGAAAGCAGTTCCTGCCTCGGGCAGGTGGGGGGGCTTAAATGAGATAATATGCACAAGAGACTTGGCGTAGTGCCTGGCAGAGGACAGTGAAAAGATAAACCAAAGAGAAGCCTAGTAGGCCAGTTCTCAGGCCAGCTGTGAGTTGGGCAGAGCTCTAGGCTCCGTGACCCCGGAGTCTGAGGCCAAGACCGGCCCTAGAAGGCCACAGAATGACCCAGCTCAGTGGCCAGGCCAGGAATATGCTAAGATCCCTATCTGACACTCTAGGAACAGGGCACTGTCCGCACGCTCAGTGGTAGTACTTGCTGTCCCTTCTCCCTTTGCCACTCTCCCTCTGGCCACCCAGTTCCAGCTGTCTTTGATCGCTGTCCGCCATTATCCCCCGGCCTTTTTCTGTCCCACCACCACCACCATGTGGAAGAATCCAGCTCCCCTGTGCACGTGACATCCGGCGTGGCGTGACCCCTCTGAGTTGGGCAGGGGCTGGGGACAGACCCAGACAACATAAACACGTCCCCAGGAGTTTACATTGTGGGGGCCAGGAGTACACAGCAGTCAGCTGGCAGCTGCCCCTGTTTATTCCCTGAAGGTTCACGGTCAGGGCGCCACCGTGGGAGGAGGGTGGAGGCAATCTCAGGTGGTTGCAGCTGTGTGGATATCAACGTGTTGGGGACCCCAGGAAAACCTGTAGGCCTCTCAGGCCACCCCCTCCAGCCTCGTCTCAGCTACCCCTCCCCAGGGACCATGTGCTGGTGCCCATGGGAGTCTGAGCAGAGTGGCCTCTCTAAGCCTGAGGTGAGGGACCCATCGGCCCTTCTCCCCTTCGGCCCCTGCCCTGCTCCAGGACCCTAGCTCAGACTTCAGTGCATTTTCTCAAGTCAGGTGGAGCCAAGCTTTGCTTGAGTCAATCATTGTTAATGCTGTCCCTCGAGTTTTTCCTGGGTGTTTTACTTTTCTGAGCCCTTCCTATCACTCAGCGTCTTCTACATCCACTCTGTGAAGCAGGCTGGGCTGGCTGGGACTGCCCATTATCTGCGTGGGAAGGTCGAGGCCCAAAGGTACACCTGCCCCCAGCCCCACTCACAGCGACCTGTGGTGCCGGCATTCAAGGTCAACAGAAATGATGGCCTCCCAGTGGCTCTGCGCACTGATCCACTTTACAGATGAGGAAACTGGGGCTTACAGTTGCTCAGCTGGGGGGAAGCCAGGATTTAGACTCAGGTCTGTGGCTCCAATCTCCCTGCACGCTTCCTTCTCAACCCACCGCCCGCCCTTTACCCAGAGAGTCCGGTCATCTTCTAGGAGCAGGCAGGGGTCCACACAGTTCTCAGAGGGCTCATCAACCCTTCCTGCCTCCTGAAATGTGTATGCGGGAAAGCTGGAGTGTCCCCATGAGCGCGTGAACCCTCATCCGCAGCACAAAGTCCTGAGTCAAGCATTGGCACAGGTATTACTACCTACTAACTAGTAACTACTACCACCACCACCACCAATAACAGTTCATGTTTACTGAGCACGTGCTGTGTGCCCACTTCCGTGCTAAGTGCTATAAGTACAACATCTCCGGGAACCCACACAACTCTACGAGACTATCACGAACTCCACTATTAACCCAATTGACGGTTGCGAAGACGGAGGCACAGAGAGGTAAAGTGAGTT
This sequence comes from Felis catus, assembly GCF_018350175.1. Classification (NCBI taxonomy): domain Eukaryota; kingdom Metazoa; phylum Chordata; class Mammalia; order Carnivora; family Felidae; genus Felis; species Felis catus. The sequence continues at coordinate 41,863,814 of NC_058372.1, forward strand.
GTCCAAGGCAACAGCCTTGAAAATGTTGGAGTCAGGACTGGGATCCGGAGCCACTATGCTATAGAGTCTGGATGGAGATCGACTTTACAGACCAGCGTAAACAGCGTCGGGGTGACTGCGCGCGCGCGCACACACACACGCACACACACACGCACCGGGGAGGGGGCACGTGTGTAGAAGTTGTTGGAACAGTGCGAGGTAGATGGAGAAAGAGATGCCGTTCCCGGCGGAGATGGGCTGCGTGTTAGGACCTAAAGTGAGAGATACGGACCATTCCCAGTATGTCACATCTTGGGCAGGATGAGTCTCCAAAGGCCGCCACCGTGACCTTGATTGAACATGGTGGGTACCGAGCAAGCGTCCTTGGAGTGATTGAGCAGTGCTAACATGGTGGTCGTGACAGAAGTGCCCGTAAGGACGGCAGCGTGGCGGTGCCGGGAGGGGGTGAGGGGGGAAGGAGGTGGTGGGGTGATGGTGCGGGTGTTAGCGATGAGGAAGTTGGGGATGGCATTAGCGACAGAGGCAAGAACATAAATGCCACTTCCTCTGTGCTCCAGTACAGCCCTTTACAGTTTCCACCGGCCATCGCACACTGTTCCTAATCCTCACAGCTGCCTTCGGGGTGGGCATCGTTAGCCTCGTTTTATAAACGATGACAAGGAGCCACAGACAAGTCACATTCTGCACGCCTAAGGTCACAAGGCCAGTATGCCGGCTCGGGCTCTCTGCCTTCAGAGCGGGGTGCCAGGGAGCGTCAGAGGCCATGGGGGGGGCGGCAAGGGAGAAGCCGCTCTGCACTCCCAACCCAGCGGACTCAGCCCTCCTCGGTTTGGGGGATCGGGGAGTCTCAGAACTAGGTGACAGGGGCAGCAGTTCTAATCCCGGCCCCACCGCTGACACGCTGTGACCCTCTCTGGGCAGCGGCCAAGGCAGATGGCAGCTGCCAAGGGACAGCGGGCCCGCAGGGCAGAGCCAGTGGAGCCTGGCGGGAGCCCCACACACCAAGCGGATGAAGTCAGGGGTGGGAAATAATCTTGGAATCAGAGGAAGGCTCCCTTTGGGGTAACATTCCTGGAAAGCTCTGCTCTGATTGGCTTGAGGTTGGGGTTTCTGCACAGGCCTTTCCAGTCAGGAGCAAGTTTATTAATAAACCCTGTCCTGCCTCTTGCTTTGGCCCTGGGGAGGAGGCAGGGCTTCCTGGGACTCATGGCCCCTCACCCCAGGGGTAGTGGGTCCCACTGCAGGGGTGGGCGGGTGGGGAGACAGACACTGAGCCCTTAGATCTAGGCGAGGAATAAATGCCCTGTACTGCAGTCTCCACCCCTCTGCAGCCCCAGGGATCCATCCCCCTGTTCCTGCCGCCGGTGAGGTGAGCCGGTGAGCATGTCCTGTGAGTGCCCTGGGTGCTGTGTGGGCCGTGGCAGTGTGGGGACAACCGAGCATGAAGGGTGCTAAGGCCTCAGGAGCAGGACGCCTCCCTCCGGGGTGCTTCCTCCTGTAACTCATCAGCACCCAAGGCCTGAATTTACTGCCTCCGCTCCCCCACCCGCTGGCTCTGACCTCATTAGGCTCCTGTCCCTTTCCCAGGATGGGGGGGCGGGGGGTGGGGGAGGAATGACTCCCGCCTGAAGAGCAGGATCCCTGGAGGGAGGAGGGAAAGTCCTGGGGGTGGGGGAGAAGGGAGAGGGGGCACAGAGCTTAATATAGTCACAGGGTAGGCTGAGGAGGATGTCGTCTCTTATTACACCTGACACCTCGCCCCCATCATATGACCCAGCTCCTGCTAGCAAGGCGTGGGCAGAGTGAAAGACTGAGAAGCGCCTGGTCCCAGGAAGTGCCTGGCCTAGCTGGGTGGTCCTGACTCCTAGTGGGCCCAGCCGGGAAGGGAAGGAGCCTCCAGCACTGATCCCCGCATGGGCGCTAGAGGGACTGGTCCCTCTGATCCACACTGCCCCTCACCTCCCTCCCTCACCCCCGGATCCACGGTCCCAGGGTATGGTGCACCTGTGGGCAGAGCCCTAAAGCTAGACTTAGGAGTGGAAGCCAGGATGAGAAGTTGCCTGGGAAGTTGCTGTGAAGAATCAGGATCAAGATAATCTCCTCGCCCCTGTGTTGAAATCCGACCCCTGTGCCCGCCCTGCCCACACCTAGGGGGAGACACAGCCTGGCCCTCAGGGAACCCATTTGATGGAATTGTCACGCAACATCCCCAACGTCTTAGTGTCTAATTTTCTTGTCTATGAAATGGCAAGGCTGCCTCCTCCCTCAAAGGTGCTTAGTGCCTGCCTGGCGGACAACAAAACCTGCATAAAAGTCAGCTGTTCCTCTTTGGTGGGGGCTTTTTGTGGGAGAAATCATCCTCGTTGGTCTTTGGGAAAAGTAGGTTGAAATAGCACCCCGTATGCCTGCCCAGCACTCCCACCCAAAGACGGGTCACCTCTGGCTGCCTTGACACGGCACGGTGTCCCCAGTCAGCCCCAGCCTTGATGTTTATGGTCAACAAATATCTGGAAAGTCAGCCACACAAGCGGCCCCAGGCCTGAGGACACTGGGGCAGCATGGGACAAGGCAGGCCCTGCGGCCATCCACCCTAGAAGATGCTATCCTGTGGCTTCTGGCCACTGACTTCCTGGAAACCAGTTTCTCAGATTTACTTTTTATTGAGGTGAAAGATTTGCATATCAAATGGCACAAACCTGAAGGGTACAGCTTGGTGAATGTGTGCATCTGTATGTGCCTGCGTCACCACCACCCAGATCAAGCACAGTATTTCCAGCACCCCGGCAGGCCCTCTCTAAGCCCCATCCGGTCAATCCCCTCCTCCAGAGGTAACCACTATTCTGACTTGCATCCCCACAGGTTGGCTCTGCCTGTCCTTGAACTTCACGCAAATGGACTCCTAGAACACGCACTTCATGTCTGGCCCTGTTTGTTCAGCCTGAGGTCTTCGAGGGTCATGGGTGTTGTCCCTACGGTACCTGCCCTTCCTTTTTCGTGGCCAAGTAGACTTCCACTGAGTATATCGCAACTTATTTGTCTGTGCTGCTGTTGATGGACATTTGGGTTGTTGCCACTTTTTATGTAATATGATTACAGCGGCCAGAGCATTCTTAGACACGTCTTTCGGTGACACAAACATGGCAACCCATTCCTGAGAGCAGATTTGGGGGCAGATGCATCATTAAGAACTCCAGGGAGGACAGGGGAGATCAGATATTACTGAGTTCCTTGGATGTACCGAGAGGGTACTATGCTACATGAACTAAGTCAGACAGACAAAAACAGATACCATTTGATTTCACTTCGATGTGGACTCTAAAAACAACAACAAATGAAAAACAAATGAACAAACAAAGAGAAACAGACTCATAAATACAGAGAACAAACTAGGGTGGGGGGATGGGCAAAAAAGGTGAAAGGGATTAAAAGGTACAAACTCCCAGTTATAAAAGACGGAAGTCACGAGGATGAGAAAGCACAGCATAGGGAATACAGCCAATAGCTGATAATATTGCGAGAGAGTTGGATGGTGACAGATGGTTACCACTATCTTATCATCTACTTATCTTGGTAAGCATCGTGTACTATACAGAATTGTTGAATCAGAATTGTGCTGTATACCTGAAACTAATACAGCATTGTATCTCAACTACAATTTTTCTTCTACTTTTTTTAAGTTTATTTAGTGTGTGTGTGTGTGTGTGTGTGTGTGTGTGTGTGTGTGATTATATTCATTTCCTAGGGCTCCCTTAACAAAGTATCACGGACTTGGTGGCTTACAACAATAGGGATTTGAGTCTCTCATAGTTAAGGAGGCCACGGTCCCAAATCAAGGTACCGACAGGGTTTGTTTTTTCTGGAGGCTCCGAGGGAGAGTTTTCCATCCCCTCTCTCCTACCTTCTGGTGGCGGCAGGCAATCCTTGGTGCTCCTTGGCTGGTAGCTGTATCTCTACAATTTCTACGCGGCCTTCTTCCTTGTGTGTAGACCCACGTCTCTGGGTCTACAAATTTCTCTCTCCCTAAAAGGACACTAGTCATTGGATTTAGGGTCCACCCTAATCCAGGAAGATATTGTCTTAACTTGATTACATCTAGGAAGACCCTGTTTCCACCTAAGGTCAAGTTCCCAGGTCCCGGGGTTAGGACTTCCAACCTATCTTTTGGGGGGCACAGTTCAACCGACGACAGTGATCATGACTCAGCACCTTTGCAAGGGAGTATACATGAGTGTCTGTGTGGGTGTGTATTGTGTGAAGGAGCACTGCCTGAGTGTGCACGTGCGTGCCAGGACATGTCTACGTGGTGCCTCCGGTTGTGCGTATGTGACCGCAGGCACGCGTATACGAGCGCGTGTGCGTGTGCGCCCCTGTGCCCGTGGCTTTAGAGCCCCCATGGACTTGCTTAGGAGGGCAGTAAGGCCTGGCTCCCTGCTGTGGCTGAAGAAGTGCTTGGGGCTGGCCTGGGTGGGCAAGCGGGGCCTTGCCTCATGAATCCAAACGGTGAGCTGCGAGAAGCAAGGACAAGGGTATTTGCTGAGCTGGGCACAGGCCGGCAGGCTGAGGAGGTGGCTCCCGGCAGCAACGCCTGTTCCCAGGTCCTTTTCCAGGAATGTTCCTAGAAGGCCCCTCCACCCAAGCTCCCATCCCCTGCACACCATTTGCCTGGTTGGGGAGGCTCTGGCTGACTCACATCCTCTAGAGGCTGGAAGCCAGGACTCAGCTACCTGCGCGCCAGCCTGGTGGGGGCGGGGCAGGTAGCCAGGCTCGCCCAGGCCCCGCCCCCAGGCCAAACAGGAGTAGCACCCAATCACCCACCGTGCGGGGGCCGGATCCCAGCAAAGGGAGAAAGACCGAAGTGAGTACGTGGTCAGGAAAGGCCCAGAATGAGGACGGCTTCTCCCCCACCCCCCACCCCCCGGGCCGGCTCTTTTAGGCAAACCCACCCCGCCGCAGAGGCAGGGCATTGGAAGGGTCTCCTCCACAGAAATGTTGGTTTAGGGTTTGCTCGGGGCCAGTCATCTCGTTTAAACTTCACAGCCAAGTTTAAATGGGGTTCTCATCATCCCCATTTTACAGACGTTATTGCTGAGGCCCTAAGGAGTTAAATGATCTGCGTAAAATGACACGTGTGTTTATGCTCGTGGGCGTTCGTTAGTCTGCAAATCACACCCTACCCCCCTCCTCCACACTCAGACCAGAGCTGCCCTCACCGCAACCCACCTGCCCACCACACATACCCCCTCCAGTGCAGTCTTGCTCCCACCCTTCACGAAGAAGAACCCCCCCCCGCCCCGTCCGTGCCCATGGGGGTGGCGGGACAAGTTAGGGGGTGGTCTCTCCACTCCTCCCACCCTCCTGGTCTTCTCTGTGGTGTCCTGGTTTGAGTTTCCGTGTGGCAGTGAGTTTATTGCGTCTCTGAGAATGTGGGTGGGTTTGTGCGCAGGTGTTTGGAGGAGGCGGTGTCGGGGGCAGGCAGGTGTACCTCCGGGTGGGTGTGCCCGTCAGGGACACATGAGGGCACAGCTGCGGTGGGATGTACACTGGACAGGTTGTATCTGTGAGTGTGCCTAGGCACGGGTGTGTGAGCCCCTGCAGGTGTTGATGAAGCCTGCCCCCCTGCATGTCTGGGTGTCTGTAGAGTGACTCCCCATTTCTCCCCCCTTACCATAGAAATGCCACCAACCTCAGTTCACAGACTCCGGGGCCACAGGTGAGAGCCTGGTAAAAAAAAAAAAAAAAACGCCTATATCTGGGGACAGAGACACCTGAGTCTGAAGCCCCGCCTGCTCTGGCCACTGGTGCCCTTGAGCTGGCATCGCCCCACCCAGGCAGCGGGAGTGTCCTCACCCAATGGGATGGGGTGACACGGAGGAGGAGGCAGCACTGTGGTTTCTCCCGCCCCCAGAACACAGGGAGCACCCAGCTCCCTAGATGGGAGGCTCATTACCCCAGCACTCAATAGTTTGGTGGGGGGGGTCATGCCAGGACTTGGCACAGACTACAAAGTGTGGGGGGCACCCCAGCACTCCCGCCCGCGGCTGGCTGGGGGAGGGGCTGTGACGTTCGGTGGCCTCATGCTGCTGAGAGGAAGTAGCTAATTGCCGACCTGATGACTGGGCAGCCTGAGGAATGGGGTGATGATGCCACTCGCGGAAGCAGGCGCCCCAGCACAAGGAGGGGGCCCTGCAGGGACGGGGTGAGCCAGGCCTGTGCTCCTCAGAAGCTGAGGTGGCTGTGGCCAAGGGAGCAGGGGGTGGGGGGTTGTTGAGGCTGTGACCGTGGGAAAGGAGTTCTCCCTGGCTTCCCTCAGCTTTAAGGGAAAAGAGTTCAGAGGCCCCAGGGGATGAAGGGATTTGGGAAGGGGCTACAGGGGACAGAGGGGGAGGAGATGGTGGCAGAGGCTTCTTTACTCCCACCTACACTCCCCAACCTTCCCATGTTCCCTACTCTTGCCTTTGTCTCCTCTTTGGCCCCTGTGGCTCCAGGCTGGTGAGGAAGGAAGGAGTAGATGGAGAGCTTTTTTCACCATAAGAACCCCCGGGGCACACGCAGCCTACTTGGCCATATTTACTCTGCTGAAGGCCAGAGCATCTAGAAGTGGTGAGACTTCAGCTGTCCTTGAGGACAGAAGAGCAGGTGCTTCAGAGAACAGAACAAGCCAAGGGTGGGCAGTGGGCTTTAGAGAGGCTGACGAAGGATGGGGGCTTGGCTGCCATGGTTATGGGGAGAGAGGGAGGCGGGCAGGGCCCTTCTGCACCTAGAGCCACACTGTCCCTTCCTGGCAGAAACTGGGTAATCAGGGGAGGCTGGGTGGCTCAATCCGTTAAGCATCCTACTTCAGCTCAGGTCATGATCTCACGGTTCGTGGGTTCGAGCCCCGCATCAGGCTCTGGGCTGACAGCTCAGAGCCTGGAGCCTGCTTCAGATTCTGTGTCTCCCTCTCTCTCTGCCCTTCCCCCACTCGTGATTTCTCTCTCTCTCTCAAAAATAATCAAACATTAAATAATAATAATAATTAAAAAATTAAAAAAAAAAAAAAGAAACTGGGTAACCAGGTGTGGAACTTCTCCCACAGTGCCGGCCACAGCCTCTGGCCCGGGCAGGCCTGGCCTCAACTTCCAGAACAAGGGTCAAGACCAAGTCAGGAGCCACACAAGGTGGGGACCCCAGCCCCAAATCCCCAGGGGCATCAACCCCAGAGAACCTGCCAGCCCTGAGTGCCAAAAAACAGGACCCAGCCAACTGTAGGTCAGTCCTCTGCGCCCTCAGCGCCCCCTGTGGGCAGGGAACTATACTAATGGGGGAGGGGCCTCCACCTGCCTGCAGGAGGAGACAGACTGGCCCCCGGAGGGCACAGAGCCCCTGCCTCAGGGTACACTCAGTGTGATGAAGGAGACTCAAGACATTGATCTACTAGCTCCTATCTGAAATTTGGTCCCCCCCCCCCCCCCCCCGGTCTTAAGGAAGCTCCCACTCTGATAGAGATGTGTACTACCATCAAAGCTCCATTCTGGGGGCGCCTGGGTGGCTCAGTCCCTTAAGCGTCCTACTCCAGCTGAGGTCATGATCTCATGCTTCGTGGGTTCCAACCCCACGTGGGGCTCTGTGCCGACAGCTCAGAGCCTGGTGCCTGCTTCGGATTCTGTGTCTCCCTCTCTCTCTGCTCGTCCCCTGCTCGTGCTGTCTCTCAAAAATAAATAAACGTTAAAAAAAAAAAAAAAAAAAAAAAAAAGCTCCATTCTGAAGGGTGAAACACAGCACCAGCCTTCAAGAAACTTAGTCTGAGGGTGGGGACACACAGCCCTATAGAACCTTTCTGGGGCCCCCAATCTGTTGTAGACATGAATTAGACATTTCAGTGACCTTAGTGTTGCTAGAAAACAGTACAAGACGTCCAGTTCAATTTGAATTTCAGATACACAACGAATAATGTTTTGTATAAGTATATCCCATACAACATATGGGGCATACTTATACTAAAAAGAGTATTCATTGCGCATTTGAAATTCAAGTTTAATCAGACGTCCTGTACTTTTATTTGCCAAATCTGACAACCCTAGTTGCCTAGGGAGGAGGGAGGGGGGAGGAACCCCAGACACCAAAATGCAGGTAAACATCACAGCGTGCTCAAGCTCAGGAGAGCAGTTTTGGGGCGGGTGGGGAGTCCTGGGGCGCTGGCTGGAAGGAGTTTAAAATTCCTTCCAGACCAGATCCCTAATCCCTTGGTGCACAATGGCCGCCTTCTCCCCCACCGCCTGCGCCCACGCCCTCCCCCGCGGGGCCGTGGCAGTGCCACCACGGGCCTCTTTAAGCCCCTTTGAAGCCGGCAGAGCCCCGCGCCGCGGGAGGCCCCGCCGCTATGCCAGCTATGCCAGCTATGTCCCCGCCGCCGCCGCCGCCGGCCACCCCTGCTCCCCCATTAATGCTGGCTAATCTGGCTAATAAATAAACTTCGCTCCCAGCCTCAGCCCCCCACTGGCTCCTCCCTGCTCCCCCAGAATGGATTTCGGGGCTCGGGTAACACATGCGGCCCCACTCTCTTCTGATGTCTCTCTCTTTTTTTTTTTCTATCGCTCTCCTAGCCCTATTGCCCGTCTCTGACGGAATTTGGGGAGTCTCTGCCTCGCGCACTGCATCTCCTTCAGTCCACCTGTGCGCAGGGAGCAGGCCACATGGCTAGGGCAGGGACACCACTCAACGCCGGGTAAAGATCCGCGGGACAGAGGAGCGCCCCCTGGAAGCCAGGGGAGGCCCGGGCCACGCCCCTCCTCGCCACACCCTCGGCCACGCCTTCCTCTGCCCGCGGAAGTGGGGCGCGCAGCCCCGGGACAGGTGACTCCGCGCCCGGGGAAGGCGAGGGCGCCTCCTGCGGCAGGAGTCCTTTCTCCACGGCCTCTGCCGCCCCCTGCGTCCCCACCCGGGCTTCGGAGAGTCTGACTCAGAGGCGAGCCCGCATCGCTTCACCTCCTACCACACACCCGGAGCGCGCGGAGAAATTACAGGATTGCAGGGGCACGGCTAATGCGCTCTAATTACCCACCGCCGCTCTCCTCCGCGGCGCTCGGCTGCGCCGGGCCAACGCGCCCTAATTAGGCCTCCCACCCCCCACCTGTCCGGGAGCCCGTCCCCTGTCCCCAGTCCCCAGGAGCGCGCGTGCCTCGCCTCTGCCCGCCCACGCCTCCTGTCGCCCTCTGAGACCGAGCCAGGAGAGAGCTCTGAGATCCCACCTGGGGTGGGGAGAGGGAAGGTGCAGGACTGGAGACCCCGGAGCCCCAGGGTGCGGAAGGCGGCTGGTCCCTCTCGTAAACTGACAGCCATCGAGTTCTGTCTCACGTGACTTGGAGAACGGGGAGGAGGCAGGACCCATTTCCTTGACAGGGACACTGAGGCCTGTTGGAAAGGGGAGGAGCGGGTAGAGCACCAGGGCAACAGTATCCCTGTTTTGCACATGAGGCACAGGAAAGTAAAGGCTCTCGAGCAAGGCTCCCCAGCCAGAACTTCCAGATGAGCTCATTTCGGGGTGACTTATGACCACCCCCGCAGGCTCCTTCCCCTGACAGGGATATTACCTTCCTGAAAAGAAAGGTGATACCCCCATCACAGACCTGGAGCGCTAGAAGGCCGACCAGCTGTGGCCTGTTGGTCACAAGGGAGCCAGTGAGGAGTGGCTAAAGTCTGGCATCCCAGGAAGGGTGGGAAAAGGCCCTGAAGACGCAGAAGCCAGGCCTGGTGGCCAGGACTAAGGAGTTGACTGTCAACTTCTTTATCCAAACCAAGTTCAAACCTTTCCTCTATCAGCAATTCTTTCCTGATGCCCAGGGGGTTGCAGACTCATGGCCTTGGGCCAAGTTTAATCTTTAGTGAGGTTTTGTCTGGCCTGCAAGGAGTAGGTGGTTTTTGTACTGAGTATGAGAGCTTACAGACAGTGTGGGCCATCTGATCGCCCTCCCCATTGGCAAAGGCCAGTGTCAGACTAGTCCCCAAAGGCATTCGGGTTTGAGACCCCCGATTTAGACCAGCCCACTTGGCCTAGCCTTTAACCTTTCCTCGGGTGCCAGGATCTCAGTCTGCACCGTAGTGCACCCCCTGGTAGTCTGTGCATGTTTCTTGGTAAGCACGCCCAGGTGAATGTCCCTGAGAGCCCCTCTTTAGGCTTCCCACATGTGGTGGCAGTGGGGGCTGCACGTGCTTCTGGAAACCCCTCTCATACCACCTTTTTTCATCTTGAGTTTCAATCTGTGCCTTGGGTATGCCTTCTCCAACAGGGATGACAGATGTTTTTCTGCCATGCAACTAGAGGTTCCTTGAGGGCAGAATATTGGATCGCTTCCTTTCAGTCTAGGATCTCACTGAGGGTTTGGGGAGTGGGGTGTGAGGGTAGTATCCCCCATCGCAGGAAGCTCCCAGAGGGCAGGACTGTGTCTTCCTTCTCAGACTGGGGCTCCCTGAGGACAGACTGGTCTCCGCCCTCAGACTGGAGTCCCTGGGGGCAGGGCTATGTCTCCCCCCTCAGACTGGGGCTCCCTGAGGGCAAGACTATGTCTCCCCTGCAGTCTGGAGCTCCTTCAAGGCATTTTTTATTTATTTATTTTAAATTTTTAATGTTTATTTATTTTTGAGACAGAGAGAGACAGAGCATGAACGGGGGTGGGGCAGAGAGAGAGGGAGAGACAGAATCGGAAACAGGCTCCAGGCTCTGAGCCATCAGCCCAGAGCCCGACGCGGGGCTCGAACTCACAGACCGCGAGATCGTGACCTGAGCTGAAGTCGGACGCTTAACCGACTGCGCCACCCAGGCGCCCCTCCTTCAAGGCATTTAATTCCCCTCTCAGATGGGGCCTTTGCACCCCACCCCAGCCCTCTGGCTCTGGCAGCACACAGGCATTCCTCCCAGGACATCGTTTGTCACGCTTTGATGAATGAAACCTACTAAGAATAACCCAGTCCTTGTAGTCACTAAAGGGCAGGGATGTGGGGAGAGGAGAGGCCGGTGACTGTGGAGGGGCTGGGGGAGAGATGGACACATTCATTCAATAGCATTTTCCCCCGGTGCCCATCTGGACACTGAGGGGAGGCACAGTGAGTGCCACAGAGCCCCCTACCGTGCCATTTCTGTGTTGTCGCTGGGGGGGGGGGGGGGGGGATTGCACAGGACCCCTGAGACAGAAATCCCCACCCAGCTTCACAGCTTTCCCACCTCAGATGCCATCACCCCAAGGCCACCCAGCCCCCTCTATGCCTGGCACAAGTTCCCTCTGCTTGGAAATCAGGTGCTTGGGGTCAGGGGCTGTTTCCAGTGGGTCGCAGGCTAAGGGGCAGGGGGGAGGGCCTTGAAGCAGCCTTCCTCCTCCTCCTATGGGGACCTGGCAGAGTGACCGTGGGGGAATGTAGAAGCAGTCTCAAACTGGCGGGAGGGCATTTGGTGCTCTGATTGGGGGAGGGGTGTAAGGGACCCAGAGGACGAACCCCTGTCCCCTGCTCCCCTCTCTGCTCTTCCTCCCTCTTCCTGCCCCTTCCCACTTCAAAATCTCAAGCCTCCAGTTAAGAAATGAGCCACCTTTCCCATGCAACTATTCTCCCAGGCACTTGCCAGGGGGCCTGTGGGGTGGGGAGGCTGTGACCTTAACCTGCTTCTCTGGATGGGGCCTTCCTGGCACGCCACCCCCAGTTGCCACCTCATGAGAGGGACATGTCGGCCTGGTCTTGGCAAAAACATCAGCCTATGAGCCAGGTGGCCTGGGATGGTACCAGCTCTGCCCCTGATCCCACTGTGACCTTGAGAAGCCATTTGCTCCTCTGGGCCTCAGTTTCCCAGGATGTGAGATGAGTTTTGTCCAGTTTTCATGGTTTTCAAACATTTCTTTTTTTAAATAATGGGTTCTCTTGTTTAAATAGTAATTTATGTAGTCTCTCCACTGGTAACACAAAAAAGGTTTGGGGTTCTGTGGTCAAAATAGGAGTGGGGGCCCTGTCCATCTCATGCACACGGGCACACACACACACACACACACACACACACCGATCAGCCCAGGGCACTGTGAACAACGCACTTCATAAACCTCTGATCCCTGAAATCCTTCACTTGCAAATATTCTGGGGTCCTGCCAGGGTTGGGAGCTTTAGAACTGGGGGTTCTGACAGCTCTGAGGATGGGGCAGTGGTTGTGGGCCTTCCGGGTATAGGGAGCAGGGCCCAGGGGAAACAGGGTGGGGGGCTTGAACCGATAGGGAGCATCCTTCCAACACTAGGTAACCCCACTGAGTCTGGGTGGGGGCCTGGATCCAAAGCTGAGTCTATGCAAACCTCCCTACCAGCCACGGTACCCCAGCCAGAAGTCAAGTAGGGTTCTCTGGCACTGGGCCCCTCAGCTGGGGGGAGAGTTGGATGAGGGGAGAATGAGAGGGCCCTTCCCCAGTGGGAGGAGCGGGAGCCTCTGCAACTTTTTTCTGGAATCCTTTTCACTGGGCCTAGGACAAAGACCAGAGTGGCAGTGGTGGGGGGCTGAGCACCAAAAGCCCGAGTAGGCTATGCTACCCCACTTAAGGAGACAGGGGGAACCCTACAGAGCCACTAAAGCCACAAGTGTGAAAATTTGGTGCCAACAGGGAATGCAGGTGGGAGGGGGCCCATCAGGCACTGGTGACAGGAAGGCAGGAGTGAGGAGGGGAGCCGGCCGGTGCCACAGAGGGAAGAAAAAATGGCACCAATATGAAGTAGGCCTGGGCCCGGGGTCCCTCCAAAGTGGGATAACAGCCGGAGCACCCCAGTCCCTCCTTGGGGACAGATGGACTGTGCTCCAGCGTGCTGAGAAAGACCCGTGTTCAGCCCAGCCACCCAGGGTCACCAGGCAAAGGAGGCGCTGCCTCCTCACTTACACATCCAGGCAGCCTGGGGAGCCACAGCCCCAGGGGAGACGATTGTTCTCGATTTCCCTCAGGGAACCTCACCGTCCTCTGTCCCAAATGCACATGCACGCTCACACACACACACACACACTCACTCATGCTGGCATTTGTCCCCTAGAGACTCCACTGCCTTGGCCTTGGAAACTTCTGGATCTCTGTTCTGTGCCACGCACGGCTCTGGGCACTGGGGCCACGGGAGTGGAAACATCAGCCAAAGTCTCTGTCCTCGTGGTACTCACGTTCTAGGAGGGATGACAGATGATCAGCAAGTCAGGAAAGGCACAAGGTCAGGTCGTGATAAGACTATTGGCGTGGAGAGTGTTGGGGTGGGTGGGGCTGTTTCAGATGGGGTCGTCAAAGACCATCTTTGCGAGGAGGGGGCCTGAGCTCCAAGAAGCCAGTCATGCTTTGGAACCAAAAGGAGTCCGAAAACGTACAACATTTTTTTTTGAACAGAAAAGAACATGCGTCCATAAACATTAAAGGGCAGGGAAGTTAGAAGTGTTTTGGGACATCTGCTGTATGTCCAGCACAAGGATAGGAAGTTCACGTGCACCATCTTCCACAGCCCTCTTCCAAACCCTGTGTGTCAAATAGAATTTCCATTTTACAGATAAGAAATGTGAAGCCCACTGTTTCACTCATCTAATAAGATGTGTTAGGTTTTAGCCTCTGAAAACACTATAATAAACCCCACATGGGCCCTGCCCTCTTAGGGCCTACAGTCTGGGAGAACACAGAGGTGGATCTGGGAGGGCTTCCTGGAGGAGTCCCTGCCTAAGCTGAGTCTGAAAAGGGGAGGGGGGGAGGTGACAAAGGAAGTGATAAGGTAAGGAGTGGGGGACTCGGGGGGCAGAGGGAATGGCACCAGCAGCAGGGTGACCTGTGGACAGAAGTAAAGGACGGGGGTGGGAGGTCCTTGCCGGCTCGCCTGGTCAGGCCTCGTTGGTGTGTGAGGACCCTGCAGGCGGACAGGGGGGCAGGAGGGCACATGGGGCCACCTGGTATGACTGTTAGGCAAGGTGGAACCTTGTCTGGTGGAACCTCTTCCAAGGCTCGGTGACCTGGCCACCCTCAAGTCACAGGATGAGTAATGGCAAATGGTGGGTTCCAGCCAACAGCGAGGCCTAGTTGGACAACTCACACAGGTTCACACACTCCACGCGCACAGACACAGACGTGTGCATACCAAACGTGCACACAGACGCGCAGCTGGCCTCACTCCTTCCTCTGTATCATTAATGAGGGCTGGAGAAAGACACAGGGCAGGGGTCAGAAACCACAGAACAGTGTGGCTCCAGCATAGCTTAGGCCTCAGGCCCTGGGCACCTCTTTTTGGAGCCCCAAGGCAGATATCCCTCCAAAATCCCCCTCCCAGGCTCTCAGGCCCCTTGTCTTGTCTTCCCCATCACCGCCCCCTCCCATATTCTCCGAGGCCTCACCTGCCAGTACCTGGTCCAGGATATGCAGACGGGACGTGCGAACTCTTTGCCGGCACATTCACAGGGAATGCGGCCCCGCGCATCACAGCCAGAACAGAACCCAGACTCAGAACGGACCCTGCCAGACTGAAACAAACAGGCCACATCGGAGAGATGAGCATTCATGGACCCACACAGGGACTCGAATGCAAGGCCAGACACCAAACAGCCCAGGCACAGGCTGCTGCGAGAGGCCACACGTAAGATCAGTTTGGGTGAGCGTTCCTGGAAGAGGACTTGTTCCCCGAGGAGTGTACAGATTTGGGCTGTGCTAACGGGAAGGCAGCAGCCAGCTAGAAGAGAGAGGGGCAGCCCCCAGGCTCTGAGCTGGCCAGACCCTCCAGAAGCCGTGGGTCCAGACCTGGGGATCCCCCCCTTCAGGGAACAATGACGGAGTGACAAGGTGGGGAGGGGTCTAGAAACCTCATCCTGTGAGCAACTACCACAAGGATGTTTAGCCCCAGGAATGAAAGGTCCTGGCATCTGGGCGTCCCCCCACTCCAGCCACGGCCTTCGCACGTGTCCTACCCCCCGCTGGTGACTCCCCTGCCCCTTCTTCATACCAGCTAAAGCTCCACTTCTTCGAGGAAGCCCCTTCTGACCTCTCTGTGGATTATGTCCCACGTTCATATGCTCTGCCTCCCACCTAGGCCTGGTCTTGGGGTAGCACTCACCAGAGACAGGTTTACCTGTGAGATTGCTCTGTTCGTGGTGCCTCCCTAACAGACTGTAAGCACCGTGAGGTCCAGGGCTGTGTGTGCTGTTTCTTGTATTGTTTTCCTGGTGCCTGGCACATAAGAGACGCTTGACGAATGTCTACAGAGGAAGGGAAGAAAGAGAGAGAAGGTGGGAGGGAGGGAGGGGGAAGTGAGGTGCCTTGAGCCACCTGAGACCTGCCATATATAGGACGAAATGGGCTCTCCGGGGGTGGAAGGAGCAAGAACACCGACAGGAGGCCAGCCGAGGAAGTCGGGTTTCAAATCATCCATAGGAAGGTTTTAGAAGTCGGATGGCCCCCGTGTGGGTTGGGCTGTCCCAGAAGCCCGTGAGTTTCTCAGGACGAGTTTAAGCAGAACCAAGAGGAGCACTTGGCAGAGGTGCGGTTACTCGAATGCAGGAAGGGACCAGTGTCGAATGAATGAAGGAATGACCGAATGAATGAATGAATGAATGAATGAACGACAACCACTACGGGGTATTCACGCGCTGAGCAGAAGGCTGGCGACATCTGACCGCTGTCTCAGAGTTGAGTCTGAGGCCAGATGCACCAGACCCCAGGCGGACAGGGAGCCACGGGCCCGGTGATGCACGTGCCACGTGCGCTTCCAGGAAAGTACGCTTGTAATCCATCCCGCGACGCCAGACGTGTCGCGCCGGATGACGTTTGTAGCAGAGCGAGCACGGCGGTATCTTGGGAGCAGCTCAGTCCTGATTGCCCTCTCGCAGCTCACCGCTTTCCCAAGGAGGGCAACATTTGCCAAGGAGGTCACCCCCTTTGGGCCACTTTCCCCTTGTCACGAGTCTGTCCTGAGGCCAGCGCTCCTGTGGCAGCTTCCTGCTGAGGGCTGAGAATGGTATTGGGAAGGAGGAACTTGGCCCGTGATCTTACCTGGCAATGACCTGGTCTACAGAGGCTAGCGTGGGCAAGGCAGGCGCCCTGGCTGTGAGCTCCCCCCGGCACGTTCAGAAGCCTGAGACATAGGCCCAGCTCGTGCCCAAGAGCCCTCCTGTCCCCCAACCCCGCCACCATTCTGTGAGCTTCCTGAGAGCCGGCATTGTTGTCTTGCCTGCCTCTATCCCGCCCCTGGCTCAGAGGAGGGAGCCTCTGGCTGTGAGGGGAGCAGAGCAGGGGCCAGGGCTGGCAGAGCTGAGAGAGAAAGGGATGTTCTGCTCAGGGAGACAGAATGGAGTGCTTTCTAGCCGCAGTGGAGTAGCATCTAGATGGGGACTGGGAAGCACACACAGCACCCTGGGGCCCCTAAGGCTGGGACCAGGTTGGACTTGTCTCCTGTCCATGCTCTGGGCCTGCCCTGTCTCCAGCAGCCCTGCTGTGGCCAGTGACCTGTCACTGACTCACAGCCAGCTGTGGACACAGAGGGGAGAAAGTGGCCCCCAGCTGAGCTCATACACTCGCAATTAGCCCTCTGTGCTTCCTCACCAGGGAGAGCCTCCCGGCTTTCACGCACGCATGTCCCAGGCTGCCCTTTTGCAACCGCAACACGCCTCTTGCTGCTTATTTTAGCCTGATGAAGCCTCTTGAAATGTCAGAGCTGGAACCAAACGTGGGATCATGTAGTTCAATCCCTCCATTCAACCAGGGGGGGGAAACGGATATTCAGGAGAGTGAGTGATGTGTCTCAGGTCACACAGCTAACTGGTGGTGTGGCCAGAAATTCACGGCCGGCTTTTGGGGACCCAAATCCAGGTGTCCTTAACTCCGGGGGCAGCGTGCTTCGGCCAGCCCCTGATCATACTTCTGGAGCCTCTGGAGCCAGCACGCCCGGATCTGAATTTTGATTTGCCTGTTATCAGCCGTGAGACTTATAGGCAAGTTACTCAACCTCTCCATACCTCTTTCCTCATCAGTAAAATGGGACTAACAATAGTAGCCACCTCCCAGGTTCGCGTGAGGAGTCGGTGGGTTAACGTACCTGACTTGCCGAGAGCAGTGCCAGGCATGTAACACGTGCTCACGGTAGAACACATTAGCTAACACTCTTAGGTGCGTGGTGCAGTTACCAAACCTTGGTCCCTGGTGTGGAAAGTTCAAAACTTTGGTTTTATCAGTTCGCCCAAAGGCAAGCAGACCCCAGGAGGCCAGCCGTGTAACCAGGCTTATGGCAAACCAATGTCTGGTGTTACCGCTGGGGACAGATGTTGCCACCAGAAGGACCAGGGTGGGCACAGAGGTGGCTTCCCGCTCTGCCAGCCACCGCTTGAGATCCAAAGACTGCAGCCGTCACAGCAAGGGCAGTTAGAGATTCTCGGGGCTGCTCAAGCTGGAAGAGCCTGGAGAAATGCCCTTCTGAACACAAGAATGAGCCTCTGTTCATCTGCAGAACAGGGGAAGTCGGGGCCTCTAACTCACAGCGCGGCTGTGTGCATGAGCTCGGGTGACACTGTGCCCGGCACAGTCCTTTCCAGCCGTCCACCCCCCTGCCCCCTACCTGCTTGACCAGTTGTCTCGATTCAGAGCCGCCTCTCCTGGACCCTGTTGGATAAATATTGACGAATTCTTCTCCTTCCAAGTTCCTCCTTTATCAGTCACCAAAGCTCTGACACTTCATACCAGATGAACTATGGTCCCAGGACATGTACAAGATCGGGGTGGTCTCATTCCAGCCCCAGAGATGCCTGTGGAATGGATGGCTCGGTGAATCAGTGACTGGAGAAATTCCCAGAACTTCCTAAAAACTCACCCTGAGCTCTCAACATTGGGCAACACTCTGGTTTCCCCAGAGCCCCAGCCACAAACTGCCTCTGAGGAGGGGCTGCTCCACAGTGGCCTTACCCCTGGCCGCCATTCATCTCTCATGAACACAGCAACCTTTCTCTCCGCCCTGCTCACCACCATCAACGAGGCTAGACAACCAGGTGTGTTTGCAGCCTCCTCTGGCAACAGCACTCTCACCGCCATCCTGCTGCCCATTTCCACCTCCCACGTGCCTCGTGGTCAGTCTCGAGCCCTCTCCTGCTCCCCAAGTCACAGCTGTCCCCTAATCACCCCACCAACCTCGTAGGGTGGCCTGCACGAGAAAACTGATATTTTTTCACTTGCTATTCGTGCTCCTCTGAGAGCTCATGATGCTGGCCAAGCCCCAGCCTTTGCCCTGACAGCCCCAGCTGAGCCCTACCCATAGAGTCCTGCTATGGACAGCCCTTTCCTCACCAGGACTCCTGTCCATCAGGGTGGACCAAAGCCCCTCAGGTTTGAAGCCAGCCAGGGCCAGCTGGGAGTTTGTGTCCCCTTGGAAGACTGGGACGCTGGACACTAGTTCTGTCCTCAGGTCTCAGGTCATGGCATGGGCGTTGTCTCAAGTTTGGTTCTGGCTTTTTCTGCATCATTGACCCACCATCCAGGCCTCTGCGTGGTTCTGGGCCACCAGTGGTCCCGACACACCAACCAGAGGATTCTAAGAATATCCAAGCTGGAAGATCCTGAGGAATCACTCAGTCCAATGGAGATGCTCCTAGAGCGTTTGAAAATGTGTTAGAGTCTTTGTTTCATTGTAGCAACAATGAGAGGTGATCTGGCATTGGGTTCTAGGGGCCAGAGATGCTGAATGTCCCACAATGCACAAGGCAGTTTGCACAATGAAGATTTACACCCCTGTGTCCATCGATAGATGAATGAATAAAGAATAGATGATAGATATAGATATAGATATAGATATAGATATGGATATAGATATAATGGAATATTATTTACCCATGAAAAAGAATGGAATCTTGCCATTTACAACAACAGGAATGGAGCTAGAGAATGTAATGCTAAGTGAAATAAGTCAGAAAAAGACAAATACCATATGATTTCACTCATGTGGAATTTAAAAAACAAAACAAATGAGCAAAGAAAAAAGAGAGAGAGAGAGAAAGAGAGAGAGAGAGAGAGAGAGAGAGAGAGAGAGAAGTCAAGAGACAGACTCTTAACTAGAGAGAACAAACTGATAGTTACCAGAGGGGAGGTGGGCAGGGGGATGGGTGAAATACGTGATGGGGATTAAGGAGTGAACTTGTCATGATGAGCACTGGGTCATGTATGGAATTGTTGAATCACCGTATTATATACCTGAAACTAATATAACAGTGCGTGTTAATTATACTAGAATTAAAATAAAATAATTGCATCCCTTCCTTCCTTGGAGAAACACTGATTCTAGTTGAAAGTACTTACTGTGCAGTTGTAGTAACTAAGAGCCAAGAAGGGTAAGGGTTTGGCCCAAAATGACACAGCAAATTTATCTCATAGATAATCCAATGAGGGGGACCCAGGAGTTTTCATCCTTGAGGATTTCATGTCATCTCTTCTGAAAATCCACCAGCAGGAACCAAGTTCGAGGCAATATAGGAAAGTCAAAGACTAACGTGAGACATCAGGAAGGCTTCACAGAGGTGTCATTTGATCTGAGCCTTGAAGGATGGCTCACGGACTTGTGATTCTGGAATGGGGGAGAGCATAGCTGGCAATGGTGGAACATGTGGGCTATTGTCCACAAGTGAAAGAGGCTGAGAAATGAGTACAGGCTTTGGGAAGAAAGCAGTGGAGAATGGCGAGCGACTGAAAGGTGAATTGAAGCTAGATCACAGTGGACTTTGCATGCCAAGCTGAGTACTGGGATTTTTACACTGTGGGCAATGGAAAGCCACTGAAAATATTGGAGTAGGAGGTATGCAGTGATGACCTCTGTGCTCAATAGAAAGGTTACTGAGGCTGCTTGTGGAGAAACAATGGGAGGGAAATTATGGGGGAAGAAAACCACTGTCAGAATAGTCTGGGTGAAAGATACCCATGATGTCATGGATGAGGACAGGTTGAGAGGGTGGGATGAGGGAATGGAGACCACCTTAGAGCCAGGCAACATCACAGGGATTGATAATGTTCTTATCCTTAAAACAAGGGACATTATCTTGGTTTGAGTTTCTCTAGAACTAGACCTTAAGAAAATTTTTGAATATAGTTTATTTGGAAGATGATCTTAGGGAATTATAGAAAGCGTGTGGGGAAATCAGGCAGCAAAGGGAAGATAGCCCAAAAAAGGAAATTATATCAAGCCGGTTATCCCTGTGGGCAACTGAAGGTCGATCTTGCTGGAGGTCTCTGGGAAGACAGTGGAAAACACACATTTCTGAGTTAATTTTTGAAGGGCAAAGGAGTAGGGGGTATTTATCCACTGACTCACACGAGTCATTCTTTGAGGGTTGCTCCTGGGAGCATTTACTCTGATACTTTTGGAATGCCCCACATGCAGGAGCAAGCTCTGCAGCCAGAAAAAAGCCCTCAGGTATAAGAGTTTCAGGTGCTTGCAACTGGAAGCTACCAGGTAGCTGTGGAGGAAAACGATGAGTACCTGTGAGATGAGGCAAGGCACTGATAGTATCTGCAACACACATTCTTTACATACAAGACAAGTGAGTAGCCAAGATGGCTCCATGTCCAAAAATGACTCCATAAGTGAACCAGATAGGATATTTCTGAGGGAGGGCCCTGACAGCTGAAACGCCCAGCTTCTGTGACCCCAGGAAGGCAGAGAAGGAATCTGAAATGCAATAATATGATTCTGTCAATTTTTGCCTTATATGTTTCGATGCCAAGTTATAAGGTGCATACAAATGTAAAATTACTAGCTTCCTGGTGAATTAAATTTTGTATCATTGTGAAGTAATCTCTATATCTAGTAATGCTTTAAAACCTAGCCTTCTTTTAGTATAGCTCTATTCGTTTTTTGCTTTTGTTACTGTCATAAGTTATATCTTTTCTCATCCTTTATCATTCTTTCTCCCTATATTTTAAGTATCTCCATATAAATAGTGTAGAGTTGAATCTTATGTCTTATCCAAGACAAGTCTGAAAATCTGAAAAATTTTGCCTTTTAATGGGAACATTTAGTCATTTTACATACAAGATTATTTTTATATTTGGTTAAGTGCTTTTGTATATCTCCTACCTGATCTGTTCCTTTTACTCTCCTTTCTTTGCCTCCTGCTAAAATTATTTTACTCAGCTACCCTCCTCTATTAATTTAGAAGTTATTCACCCTTTTACAGTTGTGTTTGTTTTGTTTTGTTTTGTTTTGTTTTTAATTTTAGAGGGAGAGAGTGTGTGAGCTGGGAAGAGGGGCAGAGGGAGAGAGAGAGAGAGAGAGAGAGAATCCCAAGCCAGCTCCACACTTAGTGTGGAGTCCAACATGGAGGTCAACCCCACAACCCTGGGATCATGACCTGGCCCCAAACCAAGAGTCAGCACTCAACTGACTGAGCCACACCCAGGGTGTAAAAGTGCCCACCCTTTTACAGTTTTTTTAGAAACTACACAGAGATCACAGCATGCATTCTTAACAAATCCTAATATTAAATGATTTTTTTTTTTTACTCTCTTCCCCCAAAATATAGAGAAGGACCTTAGGACCTTAACTCCCCAAACACAGTTATATTATTCTTTTCCTTTTCTTTTTTTTTTTTTTTATTTATCTATTGAGAGAGAAAGAGAGAGAACAAGACGGGGAGGGGCAGAGAGAGAGGGAGACAGAGGATCTGAAGTGGGCTCTGTGCTGACAGCAGTGAGCCCAGTGTGGGTTTTGAACTCACAAACCATGAGATCGTGACCTTAGCTGAAGTCTGACACTTAACCAACTGAGCCACTCGGGCGCGCTGTTACTATTTTTCTATAATAATATAATATAGCCAATATCATTTTATATGTATCCGTATGTTTACCACTTCCAATAGTGTTCATTCCTTTCTGCATCTCTGACCTTCCCCTTGGGGTTATTTCCTTCTTTCTGAAAAATATCCTATAAATGTGGGTCTGCTGGTGATTCATTCTCCTGGTTTCTGTTAGTCTGAAAATGTGTATATTTCATCTTTGCTCTTGAATAATCCAGAGGGGCATTGAATAATAAGATGACTGCTGTTTTCTCTCAGCCCTCTGAAGAATTCTATTGACTTTTGGCTTCCATTGTTCTCACTGAGAAATCAGCTATGTATCTAATTGTTGCCCCTTGGAAGATAATCCGTGTTTTTGTCTGTTTTTAAAATCTTCTCATTATCTTTGATTTTCAGTGTTTAGTTCTACTCTATTGGAAAAGAGGTACTTTTTAGTCTTACTCTATCAGATGTAGATTCCTTTTGACCTACTCTGATTTAGATTCCTAGGGCTTATTGAACATATGGATTGATATCTTTCATCCGTTTTTGAAAGATCTCAGCATCATCCTGTCATATGTTGCTTCTGTGCCATTCTTTTCAACTTTCTCACCGTTTCCCGGGCTCTCTTAGGCTGTCTTCTGTATTTTCCATCCTATTACCTTTCCATGCTTCATTCTGGATTTTTTTTTTCTCATCTAGCTTCTAATTAACGAATTCTTTTTTTTTTTTTAAGATCTAATTACTAAATCTTTGTTCAATTTTGTCTAATATGCTGCTGAACCTATCCTTTGAATTCTCAGTGCCAGGTACTTTAATTTTCAATTCTAGAATTTCCATTTAGAAAAAAGCCTGTTTCAATTTCCTGCCCAAATTCTTAATCAAGTCTTTTATCTCCTTGGTCATGCTAAGTGTTGTATTTCCAAAAAAAAATTTAAATCTGTATGCATAACTTCAACATCTAGATAGAATGTTTGAGAAATACACACACACACACACACACATATATATACATATGTATGTATGTATATATATATGTGTGTATATATATATATATATATATGTATATGTATATATATGTGTGTGTGTGTGTGCGTGTATCTTTTTTAATATATTTTCTCGTGTTTTTCATGTTTAGCATATTTTCATCATGTGTCTGATTTGGGGGTCTCAATTCTGTTTTTAATGTTTGTTTTTTGTGGGGTTTTGCTATTTTTATGGGTATACCCTGGACACAGTAGTTGCAAAATCATTTGTAGAAATGATCTGACAACACCAGGATGCTATCTTCTTCCGGAGAGGATTTACAGTAGCCTAGGGCACTGGCAACACTGGATCACTTTAATCCAATTTCAGGAACTGCGATGAGTCAAAGCAGATCTGTAGCCCCTGTGAGAACCTGTCTACTTCTGGTTCATCCAGACTCTTCAGGTGCAGCCCTCTGGGGTCCTAACCCAAAGCAAGAGGGTTCAGCAAACACTCCTCTTGGTAGGCCTTATCTCTTATCCCCAGGAGACCCTCAAAAGTCCTGATCATTCTTTCTGCCTCTCAGTTGCTTCCCCCATTCCCAAAGGAAAAGCACTTCGGAAGCCAGGCTCACCTCCCTAGCCTCAGTCCCCTCCACATCCTAGCCTGACAATTCCCCACTACCTTATTTATATTATCAGTGCTCAGATGCCTCCGTTTGTTGTTTGGTTTTCTTTTTTATTTTCTTTTTTTAATTATTTTTTAAAATATTTATTTATTTTTGAGAGAGACAGAACATGAGCGGGGGAGGGGCAGAGAGAGAGGGAGACCCAGAATCCGAAGCAGGCTCCAGGCTCTGAGCTGTCAGCACAGAGCCCGACACGGGACTTGAACTCACGGACCACGAGATCATGACCCGAGCTGAAGTCGGATGCTTAACCGACCGAGCCACCCAGGCGCCCTTGTTGTTTGGTTTTCATTTTTGTTTCTTTGTTTTTGTTTTTTAATACATAGCTTTTCTTGCCTTTTTTTTTTTTTTTAGTTTATTTATTTATTTTGAGAGAGAGAATACAAGCAGAGGAGGGCCAGAGAGAGTGGGAGAGAGAAAGAGAATCCCAAGCAGGCTCTGCACTATCAGCACAGAGCCCAATGCGGGGCTCAAACTCACGAAATCTTGAGATCACGACCAGAGCTGAACTCAAGAGTCACATGCTTAACCGACTGAGCCGCCCAGGTGCTCCAATACACAGCCTTTCTAGTTGCCATCAGCAGAAAGGTTAATCCAGACGACCTCGTCTGCTATTTCTGAAAGCAAGTGTGTGGGAAGTTTCTAAGACATTTGCAACAGTGTTAAAAAAGGTGTGGTTTTTCTTTTTAAGCCAACAGTTTATACGAACAGATCAGCATGTTATGGATTGTCATAACAGAGTTTATTTCTCCCAGTTAAAAAAAAAAGAAAAAGACCCAAGATTTATATAATTTATTGGCTTTGATACCAAAGAGGTTTAATCAAGAGCAAACAAAGTTAAATGATGAGCTGGCTTCATCTTTTAGCAATAAAATTTGATCCTGTGTTCATTTTTTTTTTTTAATGTTTTTTTCAACGTTTATTTATTTTTGGGACAGAGAGAGACAGAGCATGAACGGGGGAGGGGCAGAGAGAGAGGGAGACACAGAATCGGAAACAGGCTCCAGGCTCTGAGCCATCAGCCCAGAGCCCGACGCGGGGCTCGAACTCACGGACCGCGAGATCGTGACCTGGCTGAAGTCGGACGCTTAACCGACTGCGCCACCCAGGCGCCCCGTGTGTTCATTTTTAAAGAGCCGCCGGGAAGGCGCAGCACTTGCGGGTGGGTGGACATTCATACGAAGGGATGAAAAGTCAAAAGCTTCAACTGGGGTAACAGACTGGGGAGAGAGCAGGTAGCTCTGGGAAAAGCATTATGAGTTCAGCAGTGAAGGGCCTTCCTTTAACGTGCCAAAGAGAGCCCAGTGGAAAAGGCCAGTCGGTGGCCAGCAGAGGGGTTCTAGCTGGGTGATCTGATAGAGCAGAGAAATGGACTTGGGAGATCCGATGCACAGACTGGACTGGGAAACAGGAAGCTAAATGAGCCTGAGAGTGTACAGAGAGAGGCAGATGCCAGCACGGCACTGACCTTTGGGGGCAGAGGGAGGCAGAATGAATTCCAGGGAGTGGGGAGGTAAACCCTGTGGGTCCTGAAGGCCCTGGGAAGAGGCTCTCTCAACGCTTTGGGGGCTGTCGGCCTAATTTTCCCAGAAAGGTTGAGGCTGAGATGTGGGGGGAGGCTTCTGCTGACTTTGAGAGCAGCTTCTGTAGAATGTCAGGAACCCAGAGGCTACTGGGAAGGGGTTAGGGAGCGAGTGGGAGGCCAGGAAGCAGAGGCAGCGTGTGTAAACTTCTGTTTTAGAATGTGTGGGGCTCTGAAGGAAGGAACCGTGCTGGTGATTAAGGGAAGGGCCGGTGGGAACTACTGTAGGAAGTCTGTGGGCAGAAGGGAAGGAGCAGGGCAGATGGAGGGACCAAAGAGTCCCCAGACGTGGAGCAGAACTGGGGGAGTCCTCACCCTGCCCCCGCGAGCCCGGACCTCCACCCATCGGTCTCATTACTCCCATTTTCCAGATGAGGAAAGTGAGACCCAGAGAAGCTGGCTTGCCCATGCGACTGCTGGAGAGAGACGGGCCCAGGATGGGCCCGGTGTGCCAGGTTACTAAGCCCACCCCTCAGCCCGCCTCTCCCCACCACATCGTGATTTCAGGGTGTCCATGACATTAACCACCCCCGTCATCACCACACTGCCACCGTCATCACGCCCACCACGGCCTCCACCACCGCGACCGCCACCGTCACTGTCCGCCCCACCACAATAATTATGCTCACCAGTACGAGATTTCCTGTGCTGGACACATGCAGTTTCTGTCTTCAGGGTCTCCTATTCTGAGAACGTGCAAACAACAAAATATACCAGCAAAGATAGCCAGCCTAAGCCTTTTGATCATATGGCCGGTCAGGGGTTATACCGGTCGTATTATCAGACAACCTGTGTTTTGGGCTTCTTGCTAGGGGAGAGGACATGTCAAAAACGGGTTTTCCATTTGTTCGTCTTTTCACAGGGCAAGCTCCACGCACCTCCCCCCGCCCCATCCTTCCCCAACCCAAATCCTCTATTCATTGTCTCCAAGCTGGGAAAATTAAATAGATTTTTCCGAGGGAAAATCCTTAGGGAAGGGAGTGTGTGCAGAGGGATTAGGGCTGGGCTGATGCCCAGTTATTCTTGGTCCTCTTCCGAGACTCTTGGCTTCTTGCAGGGACATGCTCTCCACTTACCAGGGTCCCCTTCCCTCCCCCATGGGACTCACCATACCCCATCTTTGGTACAACGAGGAATGGGGAGCCCCGGGCCCATAGCCTGGCACCTTGTGCCCATGGGCCCCAGACCCTCCCCAGCCCTGCCCACGGTGTCTCTTCCCCAGGCCCCTGGGCCTCAGGCCTGGAGAGATGGTGGCCTGGGACATAAAGGGAGACCAGGTGGAGAGGAGGCAGGCCTGGGGATGCTCAGAGAAAGTTTCCATGCTGAATAGCTTGTTCTGAGCTGTCCTGCCAACTCCCCCTCCTCACTAATCCCAGGATTAGAGCGAACAGAGTTCGGGAAGACAGAAGCTGGAGTCTGGGAATGGGACGCAGTGTGGTGAAGGGAAGCAGGCAGGCTTCGTTGACACTCCTGCTCGGCTGCTTACATGCACACACTGTGCGGTCTGGGCAGGCCATTGACCTCTCCGAGCTCTGCTTCCTCACTTGTCAAATGAGGATCATCCAGCCTGACCACAATCACAGAGCTGTATGTAACATGTGGTGTTCAGTAAGCAGTGGCTAATCTATTGTCACGGCTGTTAGGAGCTCTGAGTGCCAGCAAGAGTGGGGAAGAATGGGTGTTTCTTGCCCTGACTCTTGACCCTGAAAGGCCCCGTGGTTCAGTGGGGAGAGCGTGGCTTTGGCGTGAAATGGGCCAAATTGGACCTCGGCTCCACTGTGTGAGCCGGCAATGACTCATCCTCACAAGGCTGCCACTTCCACGTTGATATACAAGATGCCCTGGAGGCCTGCTTCAAGGACTGAGTGAGATTAAACCCGGGTGTGGGTCTAGCACGGTGTCTGACATGTCTGTCCTGTTTCCCCTCTGCCTCTGTCTGAACTCAGTGAGTCCAGACCCCTGGTTCCATCCCCTGCCCTCCTCAGAGGGACAGACAAAGGGTCCCAACCATCCCAGTCCCACCTGATTCTTGCTCCTTTTCTCCCAAACCATATTCACCTGTCACTTCCCTTGCTCAAGAGCCTGCCATACCTCCCTATTACTGACCACATATAAACCAGCCCTCTCAGCCTGGCATTTGAGGTCCCTACACCCCGTCTTCCAAACCCACATTCTCCCCCTTGCCCTGTGTTTCCTTGGCCCTGGCTGACCTCCGGCTCCCCAGCCTGTCCCCACGGCACTCATCTCCTGCTGCCTCCCTCCCCTCTCCTCCTCAGACTTCCAGGCTGGGCCCTGACTCATCCATCTCTAAACTTCAGCGGATGCAACAAGTCACAGACAAACCGAATTTCAAGCAGCAGCCAAGAGGAAGCCTATCAGTAATGGGCCATAACACAGTTACAGGGCGGATCGACTTTGGGAAGAAGCAGGTAATCGAATCTTCCTCCGGTTGCCATCTGTCTCCGTTGCCTCTGCCTCACCTGCGAGACGCCTGCCCCAGGCAAGCGGGTCCTGGGCCATAATACAATTCCGTTAAAGAGAGCTTAGGTTCTTTGGGGACACGGAGAAGGTTTTCAGAAGGACGAGGAGGAGAGGACAAGGCCAGAGTCGAAGGGGACAAGTGTGAGAACAGCACCCATCCCAAGATTGATCTGGGAAAGGCAGTGTGGAAGAAGCCTCCTGCCTTCAATATGTTTGTTTCTTTTGTATTTTGACCCGTGTCTTCTTCCTTTCAAATTTCTGGAATGGCCGCTTTGCACAAAGGAGGTACCTAGATACGTAACTCCCACACTACAGGGCAAAGGGCCTCAGCCCCCGATTCTGGCACCAGGCTGCGGGGGATTGCGTTTCCACACTGCCCCTGGCCAGGTACAGGACCTGGGCGGGGCCACTTAGTCTCTCTGCAGCTCAGTGGAAGTCGGCCCCTCTGTGAAATGCAGGTGGGGCTCACAGCTAACAGTGAGGACTGAGTGAATCGATCCAGGTAAAGCCTTAGAGCAGGGCCTGACCTATGGGACTCCTGCCATCAGGTTAACTCTTAGGGGTACCAAGCCACATAGAGTGGGATGGCTGTTCCTCAGGGGCTGCCTTCAGCGGCCACCCAAACTCTGCCTGTTTGCAGAACGCTTAGGTCATTGTATTGGCTAGGATTGCATTAGGCTGCAAGTATCAGAAACCTGACTTCACAGGTTTAACCAAGCAGTGCCTATTTTCTTCACACAAGACTGATGTGATACATCCGTGCTGCCCTCCGTAACCCAGGCTCCCTTCCCTCCAGTCTGAGTGTGTGTGGCTTTCCCCTCATGCTCAGAAGATGGCTGCTGGACCTCCAGGCATCACATCCACATTCCAGGCAGGAAAAGCAGAAAGAGGGAAGGGTAGCAAATGCTGCCTGCTAAAAATTGCCTCTCTTTCAATCAGGAAAACCAGCCAATCTCCACTTAACGTCTTGTTGACCACAACCACGTCCCAGGCCTACCCTAGTTGTGAAGAGGCCTGGAGAGTCTAGCTTCTGCCGGACACGTTGCTGCCCTGAAGAGAGCCGGAATTGTATTAGGAGGGCGGGGAAGTTAGGTGTTTGGTGGGCACTGCCACCTACCTGGCCCATCAGCATGAAAAACTGCAGTGGGTGCCTGAATACCTCACTCTGGGAACAGTGAGCCCCCAGGCCCAGAGATAGTCAGGCAGAAGTTAAATTATTACTTGGCCAAAACATCATGGAGGGAATTCAGATACCGGAAAGAAATCAAGAGATCCTCAGCTCTCTCTAGCCTTAGGGCTTTGGGGGAGTCCCACGCCCTTAATTAGGTTATTATATAAGTTTGGTTTAAGGCAAAAAGTACCGCGAATCAAAAGTCTTAATCAAACCTCACTCTTCCCCTTACCGTGTAACCTTGAGCAAATTCCCAAATTCCCTGAGCCTTCGATTCCTCTACTGTCACGCGGGAATTAACGAGCTTAGAATCATTTGGTGGTTAACAGGTGCCAGCCACTATGCAAATTATATTCCTGCATTATCGTATTTAGTTTGGTAATAGTCCCATGAGATGGTTATTACTGCAGATGGGAAAACTATAGTGCAGAGGGTTAACGGTGAGGTGATGCCCTTTGGCCCGGTACCGTCCCTACCCGTCAGTCTTTGGGATGAAGTAAGATCCACATTGTAAACTGCGACGTGCTTCACAAACGTCCCCATTGGAGCCTTATGGGCTGGCTCCGGACTGTAGCATAAAAGAAAAATACCGAATCCACTGGGTCTTCCCACAAATATTTATCCAGTGCTCCCTTAGGGGATACATCGGTGAGCCATGCAGACAAAATTTCCCACCCTCGAAGAGTTCCTATTTTAACGGGAGCAGATAGTAAACAAAATAAATGAGGCTTATATTTCTATATATTTGATAGATGGTGGTGGGAGCTATGGAGAAAAGTAAAGTGGACACGGCAGCGTCAAGGTGGCTAGGGGTTGTCATTTAAAAAAATTTTTTTTTTCAACGTTTATTTATTTTTGGGACAGAGAGAGACAGAGCATGAACGGGGGAGGGGCAGAGAGAGAGGGAGACACAGAATCGGAAACAGGCTCCAGGCTCTGAGCCATCAGCCCAGAGCCCGACGCGGGGCTCGAACTCACAGACCGCAAGATCGTGACCTGGCTGAAGTCGGACGCTTAACCGACTGCGCCACCCAGGCGCCCCAAGGGGTTGTCATTTTACATGGTGTGTGTGTGTGGGGGGGATGGGGTGGTCAGAGAAGGTTCCACTGAGGATTTGACCTAAGGCCTGAGGAGGCAATGGAGCTCGTCATGTGGACACCTGGGGAAAGTGTTCCAGGCACAAGGGACAGCAGGAGCAACGGCTCAAGATGGGCGCTTGCCTAAAATGTTTGAGAAACAGCCAGAAGGCTTGAGTGGTCAGGGTAGATTGAGCAGGCAGAGTGGGGAGAAAAGGTCAGAGAGGCAATGGCGGGGGTCAGTTAAGGTTTTGAGGGCTACCATAAGGATGTTGGCTTTTACCGAGGGAGAGACCACCCACCAGAGGGTTCTGAGAAGAGGGGCGGCGTGGTCTGGTTTATGTTTTAACACAATCGCTGTGGCTGCTGTTGAGAATAGACTGAGCTTGGGGGGAGGCAGGGAGACTGGTTGGGAGGCAATGACCCAGCTGAGACAAGATGGCAGCTTGGAATGGGTGGTAAAGTTGGAGCTGGTGAGGAGTGATGGGATTGTGGAGGTATTCTGAAGTTAGAGCTCATAGGATTTCTCAAGGACTACACAAAGGGTTCAAGAGAGACATCAGGGATGACTACCAGCTTCTTTGGTCTGGAGAACTTTGAGGAAGGAGTGTCACCGTGATGGGGCAGATGGTGGGGAAAGCAGATCTGGGAGGGAGGCAAGATCAGGGGCCCAGTTTTGGACATACTGACTTTGATATTCCCATTGGACATCCAAACAGAGATGTTAAGCAGTCAATTTGACGCTACAAATCCAGAGTGCAGGGGAAGGCATGTGGCCTAAGGTGTAAATGAAGGAGTCATCCGCATACAAATCGTACTTAAAGCAACAAGAGTGAATTAATTTGTCAAGATAATAAACACAGATAAAAAAGAGATGTGCCAGGACTGGGGGGGGGGGGGCGGGGGGGCGGGGCTCTCCACTGGTTAGAGGTCAGAGAGGTAAGAAAGAACCAGCCAAGGAGACAGAAGGCACAGCTAGAGAGGTGGGGAGAGAACCAGGGGAGTGAGGTATCCTAAAGGCCATGGGAATAAAACACTAATGAATTATCTGGAAATATGCATAAAAGTTTCCAAAAATTAATGCCCTTTAACTAAAAATTGCACTTCAACAGTATATTCTTTTTTTGTAACCTTCTTATTCATTCATTCATTCATTCATTCATTCATTTTTGAGAGAGAGGGAGAGTGCAAGAGGGACAGGAGAAGGAGGGAGAGAGAATCCCAAGCAAGACTCCACACTGTCAGCACGGAACCCAATGCGGGTCTCGAACACACAAACTGAAAGATCATGACCTGAGCCAAAGTCGAACGCTTAACAGACTGAGCCACCCAGGTGCCCCTCAACAGTATAAGTAAATACTCTTGGCTGTGTACAAAGATTCATAGCCAAGGTTGTACTTGACAGTGTGGCTTTATACAAGTTAAAAAACAGGGGTGCCTGGGTGGCTAGTCAGTTAAGCGTCCGACTCTTGGTTCAGGCTCAGGTCACAGTCTCACAGTTTGTGAGTTTGAGCCCCACATCAGATTCTGTGCTGACTGCTTCAGAACCTGTTTGGGATTCTCTGTCTCCCTGTCTCTCTGGCCCTCCCCTGCTTGCTCACGCGTGTACACACTCTCTCTCTCTCTCTCTCACTCTCTCTCTCAAAATAAATAAACATTTTTTAAAAACTTAAAAAAAATTAAAAGTAAGAAACAGGAAACAAACCAAGTGTTGAATAACAGAGAGCTGGTTAAATAAACTATGACATATCTGTATGATGAGCTAGCATGCAGCCATAGAAACCCATATTTTATTTTATTTTTTTTAAATTTTTTTTTCAACGTTTATTTATTTTTGGGACAGAGAGAGACAGAGCATGAACGGGGGAGGGGCAGAGAGAGAGGGAGACACAGAATCAGAAACAGGCTCCAGGCTCCGAGCCATCAGCCCAGAGCCCGACGCGGGGCTCGAACTCACGGACCGCGAGATCGTGACCTGGCTGAAGTCGGACGCTTAACCGACTGCGCCACCCAGGCGCCCCAAGAAACCCATATTTTAAAAAATATTTTAAAAATACGGGATGACCTGTAGACCAATTTATTTTGGTGGTCTATTATTAGGTGCAAATAAGCGGGTTGTTATGGCCAGCAAGATCGCCGTATCAGTTAGCTAGAAACATGGAAACCACTCTAGGTATTTCGAGCAGAAAGAGATTTAGTACAGAGAATTAGGTGTCCACAAAGCTGTGGGACTGCTGGCTATCAAGTCCATTGCTAGCTTGCCGGGCATCTGGAAGTTGCTGAAACCGCAGGACCCCTGAACTTCCAGCACCAAAGTGGAGATAAGGCCGGAAGGTTTTTCCAAAAGCTATCTGCTGAAGCCCACACACCTGCCCACGGCTGCCAGAAGAAAAATGCCGTGATTCATGTGTCTCTTCCACCTGCCAGATCTCACGGACGTGCCTCTCACTGCCTGGTGGGGATTCTAGTTTCCTGGCTTCCAGCCCCTGCTGGGCAGAGGAAAGCACGGAGGGCGGGGCAGCGCTGGGGGGGGGGGGGGCGGGGGATGATACGGACTTGCCGGCAACTTCTTCTGGTCTCTCTAGGCTGTTAACGCCAGGTGGTTGTCTGCCCGAAAGGGAAGGCTTTTCTGAGGAAATTGCATCGTTATTCCAACAAGCAGTCGTGTCGCTACCTTGGCGCCGGCGCCCACAACACACAAAACATCTGTGATGGGTTTACTAGCAGCTCCCCGTCCCCCGCACCACCCCAGGGCCTGGGCCTGGTGCAAACATTGAGAAGACTGGAAATGAGTAAGTCTCGAGCCCGGGCCCTTACCGGGACCTCCCAGTGGCACCTACTTTTCCACAGGAAGCCACAACAGTCAAGAATCGCTCATGATTTTGCAAGATCATTCCAAGAAAAGCCCTTTTGGGTTGTGGCTGGTAGTGGCCAACTCAACTGCCCTGAACATTCCTCATGCTGCCTGCACCCCTCCTCATTCCGGAAGCCCAGGCCCCAAATCCCGGGCCGATCTTGCCTCTTTCTGTCCAAGCCTCTACCTCAAGTGCCCACAGGGGTTCTGAGTCCCCCCAAGGCTAGGGTCTGACTGACTCTTGCCATCTTGCCAGAAGCTGTATTTCCATCCTGAGCTCCAGTCTGATGGCAGGACCCCCTTCCTGCTGACCAACTTCCCGTGGCTGAGAAATGGGGTTAGCCCCAGCTGCCCCCGGCAGGATACACCCAAAGTAGCATCCTTTAATCCTCAGCATCCAGAGGTCATTGCACTCAATCCCCTGCCTCTGGGCTGGGTGCCCACCGTTCACTCTTACTGGCCTCCTATCAATGGGTGGCCATGCTCTTCCTCACTTTACCTGAAACTCTGTTTACCCCCACACCTGTCTGTATTCTCTTGATCTTCTCTCATGAGGAAAGAGTGGGGATGTGTCTATAGCCACCCTGGTAAAATAAGCACAGTCCCCTTTCCTCTTAAATGGGTTAATTAAGGGCCAGAGGAAGCTTGTGGGCTTGGAGGATGTAGAGATTCTGGGTCAAGGACTTGTTCTTTTTGTGACCAAATTCTTTTCATCATAGTAGGGAGAAGGACACTAGCTCAGAGAAGACATCTGGAGGGCCCTCTTGTTTCTTTCTGGCTACCTGGCTTTAGCCCATCATCTACATAGGTGTCCTCAGCCCCCTCAATGCCCTGTACCTGTCATGGCCCATACTAGAAAGTCCCCTTTCCCTCCCCTCTCCCCCAACCCTGGGCACAACAATGTTCACCCAAGGGTGATGATGAAGCCAGCCAGGTTCCTGATAAAGGGTCATGGCCCGAGGACCCCACAACTGCATCAGGAAATGGAGGGAAGGTGGAACAAGGCTATATGTCTAGTACGAAAGTACAGCCCTCGGGACCCTTCAGACATGAGGGGAAGGGATAAGCGTTATTGCTCTCAGAAGCTGCTGAGTAAAGTACAAATGTTGAGAAGTGGCCAAACCAGGCTGGACATCTTCCTTGATCTCTTAACAGCTTCAGAGGACTCATCTAGCCTGCCTCACCTCCCTAGCATAAGAATGTCCACCTGTACCTATGTTGATTCCATCAATCTGAAAGAAGCTGACGGTTCAAAACCACGTCTCCCTCAAAAGACCAGGGCTTGAGAGAGTCATGAGGGTGACAGAGGGGCAAGAAATCTTCAGGGATAAGCAGAAGGGTATCTGATTTTCTTCCAAAGCCCCATCCCCCTGTTCCTTAGTCCTCAGTAGACTTCCTCCCTCCCCTGGCCCTCCTCACCCCCTGCTCAGCTCTGTTTCCTCTCTCAGTCTGGGGTTTGGGGTGCCTCTCGTGGGTCCCCATTCCTTTGGGGACAGGCAGCAGAGAGCCCACATGCTGAGCTTCAGCTCTTGCCTATGGCCACACTCCCTCTCATACCTTCACCCTGTTTTCATGCCTCTACTTCCAAGGGAGGACGTTCCGAGCTAAAGAAGGGCGTATGGATTAAAGTTGTGCCAATCAAAGCGGAATACATTAAGGCTAAGTGTAGTTCCTTCCAGGAAAGCAAGACGGCCAAATACTGGGAAACTCAACATAACCCACGATCTTAATATATAAAATCAAGAGATTAATGTTTCTCCAACATGCTGAATGGAGAGACTCCAGAAGTAGTTCCGTGTTAACGACAGATGCCAGCTGTCACCGTAAATAAACTATCACCACTACTGTTTGACATTGGTCTGGAATTGCTTGACAAGGCAATTAGATAAAAAGAGTTAAATAAGAGACACAATGATCACAAGGAGAAAGCATAGTTATTATCATTGGGTGCTATTATCCTATATCGGGTGATATTATTCTATGGATAGTCTAAAAAAATCCGCTAAAGAACCTTAATAAACAGAAAGTTCAGCAAAGTGGCTGGTTTAAAAACAAAATCTCCCACAAGAAACAACAGATGTTGGTGAGGATGTGGAGAAAGGAGAACCCTGTTGCACTGCTGGTGCAAACTGGTGCAAACTGGTGCGGCCACTGTGGAAAACAGTGTGGAGTGTCCTCAAAAAGTTAAAAATAGGACTACCCTACGATCCAGCAATTACACTACTAGGTATTTACCCAAGGAGTACAAAGACACTAATTCAAAGGGATACATGCACCTTGACTTTTACAGCGGCA
Organism: Felis catus; assembly: GCF_018350175.1. Taxonomy (NCBI): domain Eukaryota; kingdom Metazoa; phylum Chordata; class Mammalia; order Carnivora; family Felidae; genus Felis; species Felis catus. The sequence goes on from NC_058372.1 coordinate 41,898,675, forward strand.
TTATTTACAGTAGTTAAGATACGGAAGCAGCCCAAGTGCCCACTGGCTGATGAACAAATAAAGAAGAGGTGACATGTATGCACGGAATATTACTCGGCCACGAAAAAGAATGAAATCTCGCCATTTGCAACAATGTGGATAGAGCTAGAGAGTATAATGCTAAGCGAATAAGCCGGTCAGAGAAAGACAAATACCATAAGATTTCACTCATATGAAGAATTTAAGAAAACAGATGACCAGAGCAAAAAGAGAGTGAGATAAAGCAAGAAACAGACTTAGCTACAGAGAACAAGCAGATGGTTATCAGATGGGAGGTGGGGAGGGGGATGGGTGAGATGGGTGATGGGGACTAAGGAGTGTACTTGTGATGAGCACCGGGTCTTGCACGGAAGTGTTCAGTCACTATGTTGTACACCTGAAACTAACATAATACTGTATATTAATTGCACTGGTATTAAAATGAAAACTTTAGGGGTGCCTGGGTGGCTCAGTCGGTTAAGCGTCCGACTTCAGCTCAGGTCATGGTCTCATGGCTCGTGGGTTCAAGCCCCGAGTCAGGCCCCGTGCTGACAGCTGGGAGCCTGGAGCTTGCTTCAGATTCTGTGTCTCCCTCTCTCTCTGACCCTCCCCTGCTCATACTCTGTGTCTGTCTCTCAAAAATAAACGGACATTTTCAAAAAATTAAAATGAAAACTTTTAAAAAACCTAAAAAATAAAATAAAAAACAAACAAGATCTCCTAAACATAAGAAATAAGGTCCTGTCCTTGAAGGCCACAAAATCATCACATGGAACATAGAAAAAACTGTCCAGGTATCCATAGAAAGAGTTATAAAACCCCAATAAACATAGACTTGGCCAAATGGAGAAAGAGAGACACTGATCTTGGATAAAAAGTTAATAATATTGTAAGCATGTCAGTGTCCCCATAGGGAACCTATATATTCAGTGGAATTTATTTGAGGTAACTTGACAAAATGGTTATAAATTCATCTGGAAAAATAAATGGGGAAGAATCCCCAGAAATTTCCTGGATGAAGAAAACTAAAATACCAAAGGAGTTGTAGCCTTATAAAACACTTTTAAAAATCTTATGCAGTTACAATAATTAAAGTAGTATGGGGCTGGTACAGACAGATCAGTAGTAAAGAATACAGAAATTTGAAATTGACCCAAGTAAACATGAGAATTCAATTCAATGAATGGAGACGCTAGCCACACATTCGAGACAAAAATAAATAAATCTGTATTGCCTATCTCACTCCTAATACCAAAGTAAATTCCAACTGCATCAAAGATTTAAAGAAAAAAACATTTGAAAAATAAAGCCATTAAAGTGTCAGAAGAAAATATGTGTAAATGTTTTTATGACCCTGGGGCTAGCAAAGGCTTCTAATCACGGAACCAAACAGAAGTCATAACAGAGAAGATGAACAAATGTATCTACATAGGAAAGAAAGAGGTTTTAAAAGAAAAAACCTCATAAACAAAATCAAAGGCCAAAATAAGAATAATTCTGGCAAGATGTGTGACAAAATGCTTGGTTTCCCAATATTTAAAAAAAAAAAGACATATTTGGGTCACCTAGGTGGCTCAGTTCAGTGAGTGTTTAACTCTTGATTTCAGCTCAGGTCATGATGGCAGTCATGAGATCGAGCCACCAGTCAGGCTCTGTGCTGAGTGTGGAGACTGCTTAATATTCTCTCTCTCTCTCTCTCTCTCTCTCTCTCTCTCTCTCTCTCTCTCCCTCCCCCCCTCCCCCACTATCTCTCTCTAAAAGAAAAAACAAAGGGGTGCCTGGGTGGGTCAGTCGGTTGGGCGGCCGACTTCGGCTCGGGTCATGATCTCGCGGTCCATGAGTTCGAGCCCCGCGTCAGGCTCTGTGCTGACAGCTCAGAGCCTGGAGCCTGCTTCGGATTCTGTGTCTCCCTCTCTCTCTGCCCCTCCCCTGTTCATGCTCTGTCTCTCTCTGTCTCAAAAATAAATAAACATTAAATGATTCTATTTAAAATAAATAAATAAAATAAAATAAAATAAAATAAAATAAAATAAAGACATATTCTACAAAACAGTAAGAAAAAGACAACAGTCCAATGGGAAAATAGGCAAAGAACATAAACAGTTCATTCACCAAAAAACACAACTAGCTAATAAGAATACACAAAACATTCCATCTCACTCACAGTTTCAAGTGCAAATGGAAACAAGATATAATTTTTTACTTATCAGATTGGCAGTGCTGAGAAGATTCATAACACAGTGTTGTGGAAGTTATGATTACACACGCCGTCTCATACAATGCCAGTGGAAGGAAAATTAGTACATTCTGGAGAGCAATTAGGCAGATCTATTAAATTTTAAATGTTCATACTCTTTGACCTGGCAGTTTAATATTCAGGATTTTATCCTGCGAAAGTATTTATGCAAGTGCCCAAAGATAAATGGACAAAGATGTTCACTGCAGCATTGTTTATAATTTCTTGAAAAGTTGAAGGAAAGGGGGCATCGGGGTGGCTCAGTCGGTTAAGCATCTGACTCTTGATTTCAGCTCAGGTCATGATCCCACAGTTGGTGGGATCAAGCCCTGCGCCAGGCGCCATGCTGGTAGTGCAGGGCCTGCTTGGGATTCTCTCTCCCTTTCTCTCTGCCCCCCTCACTCCCTCTCTCTCTCTTTCTCAAAAATAAATAAACTTAAAAAAAAAATAAAGTAGAAATTCTTTCTTAATAAAAAAAAAAAGATGTGTGGGGGGAACAACACAGAGGTTCATTGGGGGGGACTGGTTAAATAAATTATAGTACATCCATAGAGTGAAATACTATGCAGCTGTTAAAAGAAATAAGGAAGCTTTCAGGGCCGCCTGGCTGGCTCAGCTGGTGGAGCATGTGACTCTTGATCTCAGGGTTGTGAGTTTGAGCCCCACGGGCGTAAAGCCTACTTAAAAAAAAAAAGAAAGAAAGAAGAAGGAAGCTTTCTATACATACGATTAAGGAAAGATGTCTAAGATAAGAGAAAAAAAGCTAGTGTTAAATTTACATATAATATAGCTTACATTTGTAAAGTAAAATTTAAAACAATATGCTTTCCTCATGCCTTGGCCTAGCCGCTCTTCCCCCTTCAGGGGTCCCTCGGGAAGCTTAATGCCTACAAACAGTGGTAAAGGGAGGAAAATGTCATTTTATTTACCAGCTGGGGCCTGAACTCCAGTGAGCGGGACAAAGGCCCCTGTGCCTTACGCACAGCAGGGGACCCAGAGGTTCAAGAGGCTTGCGTTCCCCTACCTTTGCACCCCTCACTCGACCTGAGGCCACATTCTTGCCCCGGAGTACCGCCCCGTTGTACATGGCCGCACAGAAGCACCCGCTTTCCTCAGAAGACCTCACCCTCCAGGGGCTCTGGCATCTCTCCCTTGTGGGTATGAGGGCAGAGCGGGGATGGACGTTGGAGAGGCAGGGAAAGGGTCTGACCTACCTTCTGGGGTCAGAGGTGAAGAGCCCTCCCGGATGCAGGGGGTGGACCTGGGCCAGGAATTGCAACAACTGGTGGCTGGGTCTGTGGGTGAGTGGGCAGGCAGCCTGCTGTGGTAAGGAGGGGAAGGGTTTGTGGGAAACATGGTTGGCAGAAATAGCCGGGATGGTGTGCACCGGCAGCAGTCTCCGGGGAGGGGACCCTCCCCCTCAGGCAACTCCCCCAGGGTTTGGCCTGGGGGCACCGCAGGCCACCTGCCTGCCCTCTAGGCCTTGAGTCACTTCCTGTGTTTTTCTGTTTCCTCAGGTAGGCTCCTAACTCACTGCACCTCCCCCCCCCCCCACCTTCCCCCTTTCCTTCTTGTCCTTCTGTGACACAAGCCTGAGGACAAGACTCACCTGAAGGCCAGGAGAAAGGGGATCCTGGCTTGGTACAAGTGCCCCCTCTTAACCTCTGTTCCTCCTGCCCCTTGGCCTCCCCATTCCTGACACAGAGTTGACCCCAGGGCTAGGGGAAGCCCCGTGCGGGGGCATCTCAGTCAGTCAGCCCCCGGCATCCAATCCAGCGTGAACAGGGACTCCTCATGAACTCCTCTCAGAGATAAGGGCTAGCTAGAGTCCTTTCCGGTTCCAGTTTCAGCGGATTCGGCCTCCTTTCCTCCGCCTCTGTCTGGCCCCGTTCTCTCCTCTCCTGCATTACAGCAGATTCCCTCAGGGGTGAAACTATCTCATTCCCTCAACAAATGTTTTCTAATTGAATCAGAATCAAGCTATGGTCTCCCGGACAGAGCCACAGGCCCAGCTGGTTGAGAAACAGAAATGGAGTCTTCCTCACCCGAGAAATTTTCTCTACCAGCCTGCATGGTAAACACTGTGGGTTGTTCACTCATCTCTGTCCCTATACTCCTTTTCTCCTTTAAAACCCAACCCACCCTTTCACGCCGCCCTATGTCTTGCCACTCAGTGAAGCCTCATTCTTCCTACCTAGAATTAACAAAGGAATCAGCGTGTGCTCTAACCTTGGCCTATGAGATCTGAGGTTAAGTTTGCTGGGTCACTTCAAGGAAAATTTTTTTTGATCTTAAAAAATAAACCTATGGAAAGAGATATCTTCTCTTCAACCTCCAGACATATCATGTCTGGCTGTGATGTCTGGAACTGCAGCAGCCATCTTGCAATCATGAGGGAAGCAAGCCAACTCCGGAGGAGGGCAAAGCAGAAAGACAGAATGCATCTGGGTGCTTGATAATGTGGTAAAGCCCTTCACTTACCCGCCCTGGAGCCACCCTACCTCAGGAATTTATTTTTCTTTTGAAATAAAAACTTCCTGTATTGTCTAAACCATTTTGAGTTGGATGTTCTGTTACTTACTTGCAAGCCAAAGGGTCCTTATGATACAGCTGGGTGTTTGGGAAACCTGGTTAAAAAAAACCAAATGAGTCGTTGTGAGAAAGAAGGGTGTGTGGCCCGAGGAGGAAGGAGATCACATTTTCCAAACCTCTGGCTCATGTTTAGCCCCATGACATGAGACGCAGCCAGCCAGGGGCTGAGAAGCAGGGGGAATGTAGACCATGTGTGGATAAAGGCTTAAAAATGGGAGGTGGTGAAGGGTCTCTGGGAGTCAGCAGCTCGGACGTGGTGAGAGAGACGTAGGAAGATGCTCCCCGTGGCATTGTTTCCAATTCTGAAAAAAAGTGGAAACGACCCAGAGGTTCACTTATGGAGAATTAGTACCTCCCGAGAGAGGGAGCAGCGTTATCAACAGAGCCTGAAAAAGGAGGCCACAACTGAGGAAAGCCCCTGGATGGGGTCACGTGGTTCCCCCATCATGGGTCACTGAGGGAAACAAGGTCTTCCCCCAGCCCAGCCTGAGGGGAGGGCCTCTACGCTGGTTCCAGGTCAGCTCCTATCACATATTCCTTTATATTACGCATTCCATTCCCTGATCCCCAGCACAGCTCTGGCCCCCCAGCACAGCTCTGCCTTCTTGAGGGCAGAGCCCCACTGTTCTGTGTCTGGGGGGCTGCCCTGGGCCCAGCACAGCATTTGGGGACTGATTACCGGGGGCCCAGGAGGAAGGCAGCAACAGGGGAAGGTGAGGGAGAAAGAGGATTCTCCAGGCAAAAAGAAACAGGCAAGTGGCCGGGCCAATGTCACTGGAGCAGGGAGAGGCACAGAGGTGGCCAGTGGAGGAGAGAAAGAAATATAGAGTCCAGGGGGCTCCTGGGTGGCTCAGCGTTGAGCGTCTGACTTTTGATTTCGGCTCAGGTCATGATCTCACGATTTCGTGGGTTTGAGCCCTGTGTCGGCTCTGTGCTGGCAGCACAGAACCTGCTTGAGATTCTTCCTCTCCTTCTGCCTCCTTTCTACTCACACTCTCTCTGTCTCTCTCAAAATAAAAAAATAAACTTAAAAAAAAGGAAAAAAAAAAAAACCAAGTAGAGTCCAGATGGAGGAAACAAGGAGGTCCAGTGGCCGTAGCAGCATCAGAGAGCAGGTTCTGTCCGTTCCACGCTGTAGAGAGGGACACGGGCCACAGCCCGCGGTCACACGTCCCACCTCCCAATCCAGTACCAGCACACATATGTGCACATACACATGAAATAAATGTTCACAAAACCATGCTTCCCCTCCTACACACAAGGCCCTCTCTTCTCCATTCTGTCCTAGTCCGTGTTTTTAAAACGCTGATCCCAACCTACTGAATTAATTTCCAACCCAACTAACAGGTCCTGACCTGCAGTGTGAAAACTCTGCTCCAGGGCAGTAACACTCAAGGAGTGATCCACCCACCAGGCCTGTCCACGGTTGCTCCTGACCAGCCTGGGACAGGGTTGGAAGAGAGGCCACGGGCAGGCATTTAGACTCTTGTATAGCAATAGAACAGCAATTTCATGTCTGTTGAATCCAACAATAAACTATTAGGGCTTGTACTTTGTATGCCTTATTTAATTTTTCAAATAACTCCTTTGTATTATATTTTATATTATTATTGGTCTGTGACAAATTAGAATTAAAAAAGAAAAAACTGGTCCTCCTTCCCCCAGCCTGTCTGAGAAGCACGGCTTCAGAGGATACAGGTCCTCCCAGAAGCTCACAGTTCAATACAGAAAACTCTTCCAACCCTTCCATACTGCAGAGTGGTCTAGAGGCCCTCCCCTCCACGGGGCTAGCACACACATGCCCCCTTCTCTCCCTGTCAGAGCCCTTGGAGGCTCAATCCCATGCATCTCTGCGGGACAGTTTCCAAGATGGCGCCCACCCGCATTCATCATTTCTCCCTGAGCTCCCACAATGCTTTGCCTGGACACCTGTTACATTAGTTCATGTTTTTGTCTCGTTGGCTGTTGATGAACCCACTTACCATGGATTCGGGCCCTGGGTCAAACATGAGCACAGTGCTTTACGCACAGTATATGCCCCAAAGGTTAGAGAGAATGAAGGAAGAGAGGAAGAAAAACAGAGACACAGTGGGGAAAAGGAGGGATGGGCCTTGTGTATAGTTACAGGGATGGAGAATTTGAATCCAGGCCATTCCTGAAGCCAGAGAAGGGCCTTGGATGGAGATCCTAAGTGAATCCTAGCCAAGGTGGTCTGGGAGGGAAGCAGGGGACTAGGGGAGCAGGGGAAGGGGCCTGCTGGAGCAGAGAACCTACAAACCAGGCCTCTTCAGGCATCTGAGAGCCAGCCCTGAGGAAGAGAGCCAGAGGTGGGGTCCAGGGTGAACTGGGCAGGGCCTGGGAGATGCTAAGTGTTTGCCCTCATGAGGGGGGCAAGAGAGGCGAGCCCTCTGAGGGTGGTTGGTGCTGGGACATCTCACAGGGAAGGCAAAGAGAGTAGACTAAACCAAGGTAAGCACTCAGGGGGTCATTTGATTCATTCTCCTGCCTCTGTCCCAAACTCCGGTAGCAACACCTAAACTTTCCAGGAGCTGAGATGCACTGAGTCCTGGGCATGGAATGTGGGCTGCTTCCCTCTACACCGGAAGCCCCTGCCATTCCCACATCATTTTGAGAACGTCTTGTTTGGGGGGCGTTGCTGTGTGACCTCAGGTAAACTGGTTAATCTCTCAGAGCCTCAGGTTTCTCATCTGTCAAATGGGAATAATGAACTCTACCTGAAAGGGCAGCTGTGTGAGGGAAGTGACCATTGCACAGGAAGTGCGGAAGCTGGGCTGTGGTCGGCACTGTCGCCCGACTTCCCCCTGCCCCACCCTGTTCCCTAGACCAGCACTCAACCAGGAAACTTGGATCTCAATCACACAGCGTGTCCACCGTGGGTGGCAGGGCCTAGGAGGAATGGGCTGAGAGGCAAAGGGGACAGACAATCAAAGAAGGCTTCCCAGAGGAGGTGAATTGCATCCCGGAAGCTGAAGCCTAAGAAACGGAGTGAAGGAAGGGCGAGATGCCCACACAGGAGATCCAACTTCTGCAAAGACTTGTAGAAAAGAACAAGCCGGGGTGGGGATACAGGGCCAACCAGCCTGGCCAGCACCTGCAGTGGGAAAAGATGGGTAGGTAGCTGGCAAGGGGAGGTGCGGGTGACATTCCTGAGGGTCAGCAGGCCCAGCATGCGTGCCGCTGACCCAGAGTGGCCCCTCTCCCTGCCTCCCGCCTGGGGACAACAGATAATCAAAGAAGGAACCCCTACCAAACCAGGTAGGCAGGACTGGCCTCAGAGAGTGCGGCTGCCAGCTTGCAGCAGGGACAGGGGCAAAGACGTGGGGAGCAGACAACATGCTTTGTGGGTCCTTGGCTCTTGTCATTTTCCTAGAACGAGCAGAGACCCTGGTGCAGGGCTGTGGCTGCCTCTGCCTAGACAGGCTGACTCTGCCCACCCGCCACCCAGAGGGACAGCAGTCCAGCCCCAGCCCCCAGCCCCTCCACCTGGAGCCAGACCCTCCCCAGCCTGCCCGGCCTCGACTCTTCCAACAGCCACCTTCACACACACACACACACACACACGCACGCACACACACACACACACGCACACACACACACACGCACACGCACACACACACACTCAGGCAGACAGGGGTCACCCAGCGTCCAGGGGGATGGAAATGCTGGTGGAGAAAGGGGGTTCTCCTTGCACCAGATAGCACAAAGAGGCCCAGGCATGGGGCCTGGAGAGAAACAGACACAGAAACACAGGAGAGGCTGACAGAAGTGCCAGGGGCTGAAAGATAGAAGGATAAGAGAAAGAAGAAAGGGACAGACACAGAAAAGGGGGGTGGGGAGAGTGAACAAAAGGAGATAGAGACACTGAGAGGAAAACCCTGTGGGGTCCTGCAGCTCCAGTCGGGAGCAGGAGGTGTCTTCCACACCCACCGTGCAGGAAGGGGTCCTCTTTTCTCTACCCCAGTGCCCTCAGTCACCCGTACTGGGCCCAGCATCAGGAAAGTTCCTGACCCCCCTCCTTCTGGATGAAGTTCTGCAGGGCCCCACCCGTGTGTGTCCACCCCTCAGTCTGACAGACCTCACGTGAGGCCCCGGGCCGGGAGACCCCGGGGACACACAGCAGCTGCATGTTTTTCCTAAAACACGGCGCCTTCCATTTGCAGAAAAATCCCCTCCCCCTGCCCTCTAAGACTCAGACAACCCTAGAAATAAAGGTGGAGGCTTAGCTGGGAGCTAAGGGTGAAGCTGTCTCCGGGAACTAACCCCGGTCCCAGGTGGGTTGCGACAGCACCTGGTAAGGGATAGGGCTAGGCCCTGCACCGGGGCCCAGTGCGGCCCATCTCCACCAAGGACACCCAAAAACACAGCAGGAGAGAGCACGATTGGATGGCAGGGAGAACTTGATGGCAGGGAGGGCGAGGAGGCTAGCAGTGACAGGACTCTGTGAGGCGGGAGCTCACGGTCCCCCTGGAAGGCCCTGGCAGCCCAGCCTTTTCCCACCTCTCTCCACCCCCAGCGATGAGTCAGGGATTCCGCAAATTTTGAATTCCTGTCTTCCTTTGGGCAAGATACTTGACACTCTCCTGGGCCTTCTCTCCTGCCGCAGCAGTGAAATCCTCAGAGCCTCCTTTCTCCATGGCTCCGGGGCCCTGCTTTCCCCGTGAGTCACAGCAACTGCAGAGGCCCATCCTGCCTCAGCCCAGGGCCAGCCTCCAACCGCACTTGGGCTCCTGGCTTTGCAGGAACCTTCTTCCCCAAAGCAGCTGCTTCTGATCCACAGGGACGCAGTTTAGAGGGCAAGAACACACACCTAGCAGGCACCCCCTGAGCAACTATGAATCAATGAATCGAAGAATGCCGAAGACCCTGTGAGGGGCAGACACCTCAGCCTCTCCCCCAGGGAGCCCCCAGCAAGCAGGGTTGTGGAACCCAGAAAAGCTCCGTGTGGGTCCTGCAGCCAGGTTCCCCCTGAACCTCAGGGCAGGGCCTAATACACACTTGCTACAATGGAGGGGCTCGGTACATGTTTGAAGGAGGGAGGGAAGAAGGGAGAAAGGGGGAAAGAAGGAATCTCGAGGCCCTCGGCTTCTCTCTGAGGGATGTTCTCTGGCTGAGGAACTTCCTGGTAACTGGGACCACCAGGGCCTTTTCCATCCCTGTGCCCCAGTACCAAGCGCAGGAGAGCACAGAGTGGTTCCTCGTGACAAAAGTTGAAAAGTCTGAATTGAACCCGAGGACCCGGAGCACCGAGAAGCCAGGGGTCAGGCAGGCCCCATCAGGCTCAGGGGAAAAGCTGCCTCAGTCTCCCCACCCACAGTGAGCACAAGAGTCGGGTGGAGAGAGAGACTGCTGTGGAGCCAAGTGGAGGCCAAGGGCAGTGTGGGGTACCTGGGGCTCTTGGCTGGCCAAGACTCCACGTGGCCTTTGAGAAGGAGGGGTGTAGGGGAAACCAGGTAAGGCTGAGATCTCTCCCTCCAGTGGGATCAGGGACTGGGGAGGGGGGAGAAGCCAGGGGAGGGGGGTGTCAGGAGGACAGAGAAGCCCTCTACCCCCCCTGCCAGGTGGAGCACAGCCCCACCCCCACCCCCAACTACTGCCCCATCCTGGCGTAAGCCGCTGGTAATGGATGAGGATCATTGTTGCAGGAAGGTGGGTGAGTTTCCACGAGTGAATCTTTCCTATCTTCACACCGAAACCTAGATTCTCCAGCCAGGAAGCAAAGCTGCCGCTTTCTCTCCCCAGAACAGCAAAGACCTAGAAGACACTGCAGAGACACCTGCCACATGGCACCTCTTCCTCCTTCAGGCCATCTTCGGGGGAGGGTTGCTGTGGCCACAGAGCAGTGGGGAGACAGGCCAGGGTAAGAGACTTTCTTCTGAGCCCCCCAAGCCCCCCCCCCCCACCGGACTCCATGTTCTGCTGTGATATCCCTGTCCCAGGAGATCAAGTGCCAGTGTCAGGGCTAAATGGTAGGGTGGGTTTTGACCCTGAAGAAGGGGGCAGAAGGCAGAGACTCCTGGGGTCCATGTGGGGTAATGGCTAATTGCCAGGATAAGAATAAGCGTTGGGGCTCCAGGGTGGCTCAGTCGGTTAAGCATCCGACTCTTGATCTCAGCTCAGGTCCTGATCTCAGGGTCATGAGTTCAAGCCCTGCATTGGGCTCTGTGCTGGGGGTGAAGCCTACTTAAAAAAAAAAAAAAAAAAAAAAGAGTGAAGCGCCTGGGTGGCTCAGTCGGTGAAGCATCCAAATTCAGCCCAGATCATGATCTCACGGTTCATGAGTTCGAGCCCCGTGTCGGGCTCTGTGCTGACAGCTCAGAGCCTGGAGCCTGCTTCGGATTCTGTGTCTCCTTCTCTCTCTCTGCCCCTCCCCCGCTCATGCTCTGTCTCTGTCTCTCTCTCTCAAAAATAAATAAACATTAAAAACACAAATTTCTTGAAAGAGTAAGAGCTGAGGCAGGAAGCTAGGAGTCAGAGGGTCAGTGACCCATCCATCCACCTATTTCTTAGCTAGCCATCATTTAGGGAAGTGGTTATTTAGCTGACCAATATTTATATAGTGCAAGATAAAGCACAAGTCCTGTATGAATATTAACTAATTGAATTAACTAATTGAATCCCCAGAACAAACCTATAAAGGCAGCGCTATTGTCATCCCCAGTTGCAGATTGGGAAACTGAGACCCAGAAAGGGTTAAGTGACTTGCCCAACATCATACAGCTGGAAAGTGGCTAAACCAGGATTCAAGTCCAGACGTAATGTTACCGGAACCAATCCCTGCTGCTAGCAGGGTCAGGGACAGTCAGAGGTCATGAGGCCAGGCCAGGGATGACATCTTTCCTTCAGGATGAGACGGTCCTTTCAGGGAATGGATCAGAGGCCTTTCCCAGAGAGGACTGGAGCTGGAGAGAGCTGCTGATGTAACTGCTCCCTCTTGTGGGTGGGGGTGAGGTGGAGATGGCCGAGGCCCAGGGGGTGTGCCTGCCATGACAAGGGCCTGGCCAATAGCAGGGCCAGGGAGGAAAGGAACCTCTCCCGGATATTTCTATTATCTTGAGGAGAAAGGGAGGCGGGAAGAAAATTTGGCCGCAAAGCAGACTGAACTTGCAACTTGGTTTAATAACCAAATCCCAGTTCTCCTGTGAGCCAGAGCTCCCCCTCTGTGTCCCCTCCAGGGAAATCCAGGCCAGGCTCGGGGCTGGGAACTGGGAAGCCTATCTCCATCACCACCCGACCAGCCTAGAGTCCCAGAAGCGGGGCCCGTCTCCCCCGGAACTCTGGCTGGCCAGGTGGAAGAAACGCAGGGTCCTTCCCAAGTTCTAGAGAAGAAGGAGGCTCCCAGAGATGGGGATGCTTTTTCCACGCTGAATACAAGGCTGCGTGGGTGGGAAAAGTAAATGGCACCGGTGGGGCAGGGGGTGAACCATTTGAAGGAAGGCGGTCCTGAGAAATGCTGGACTGCATCCCTAGTGAATGGCTGGGGGACGGGGGGCTAGGGAGAGTGAGCAGAGCTCCTCGAGTCATGGCTTCCGCACCACTTACACACATGCACTCATGCACATTCATATACACATTCACACACCCATAGACACATGAGCACCAACACTCATACACACATGCACTCACTCATCTACTGTTACACACTCACACACTCATATATATATACACACACACATACACACACACACACAGGAGTGGGGCACACTCACACAGGCATATACACATGCACCCGCATACGCACCCGTCCCCCAGGGGTTAGGACCAGGCTGGGCAGGAGAGGGGCCTTCTGGGAGAATGGCATGGCTAGTAGCTGCCAAGGGGTGGGTGGGCAGAAGACTGGGACCGGGCAGGGAGCCCAAGAGTCGGGGGTGGTGCTGAGAGCCACCATGCCATGACAGGGCCAGGGCTGTGAATGGAGTGGACACTGCTCCTGCCCCCTCCCGGGGCCTGCCTCTGGCCAGGCCAGCCTCCATTCCCGGCATTGTCTCGGGTGCCTTGGGCAGGGTTCCCAGGCCTGGCTGAACTGGGGGCCCGGCCAAACAGACCTCCTGTGCCCTCCCATTCCCCTCTCCCCTTGGAAGAGAGGGTTGTGTGGGGAAGCAGAGGAGAAGGAAGATTCCTGAATCACTGACATCCTATCCCCTAGCCCACACAGGCGGCCTACAGAGGAGCTCAGGTGCAGAGGATAGCCCCAGAGGCCGCCATCTTTCCCAGGGCAGGAAGCCTTAGAAGTCCAGCTCATCCTTCCACACACCCCTTGACCATAACATTCATTTCCTCTCCCATCCCTGGGGTTCCATCAGCCCTCTTCACAAGCTGGGCTTACTCTGGGGTAAGCTAGTCTCCCTCCCAACGTCCCCACCCACCAAGCAATGGGAACTACCTGGTTTTATTCTTAATGGCCAAATTAATCACCATTAATTGGTGGTTAATGGGCGGGGACGGGGATGCAGGTATTAATGGATTAATGCAAAGCATCTCCTTCTCGGACAACTGGCTCTTCCCTGCCTCATCCAAGAGGTCTCCCACCCGCTTCTGGCAGCCTTCACCCAGAATGGGGCCCACCCTCCCCCGTGGTGCCAGAGAGTTGGGCCACCATCGCAGTGGCTGCACCTCAGCCGGAGGAAGGGACCCCGTGGACAAGAAGACCAGCCATCACCCGGGACCCCACATGGCCTCCCCTTTGGGACTTGGGCAACCCTCCCCTGGGCCCTGTGGGCCAACAAGAAGGCCACCATCCTGCCTTCATGGGGCTTGTGTCCAAGAGGCGCTCCTCCCTGCTCTGGAGCTAAACACGGTACAGGACTTCCTCCTGGCGCCCTCCAACCTGATTGTCATCAGAGCCAAAGGGATTTTTCCAAGACACAAGTCAAATCCCGTCCGGCCCTTGCCCAAAGCCTGTCAAAGATTTCCCAGTGCCCTCCAGACAATTCTTCAACGTAGCACAACTCGTGAGACCTGGTCCCTGCTGCCACTGTACCTCACCTCCGCTGCCCCCCCTCAGGCCACGGATCTTGCCCCACGGAGAGGCCCTTCCCCACCCGCATCCCAGGATGCCTCCTCTCCTTCCAGGCCCCCCCCTCCCAGCTCACTCATCAGCCTGCGGGCCTTTGCTCCGCCCCCTTCTTTGCTCTCCTGGGGCCCCCATCTCTCCCCTCCTGGCACTGATCAGTATGTTGGGGTGGCCTGTTTGTTCATCAGCCTTCCATCTGAGCCAGGAGCCCCAGGAGGGAAAAGACACATCTATCCTGCTTGTCATTAAGTGCTCAGTCCCAAGCACAGTACCTGGCATAGAGGAGGTACTAGGTAAATGCAAATGAATAATGAATGAGTGAATGAATAAACGGTCCATATCTGCCCAGCCTTTAGGGCCATGATGCACACATCTTCCAGGGCTGGCTGGGGCACGCATGCCCACACCCCTCCCCTCTTCCTCTCAACCCATTGCCGTGTGCAGCTTATGAAGGCCGGCTCCCTATCTCTGGGAAGAATCATCCCTCCCCTCTCCAAGCCCCACACCCTTTAAAGCTCAGCTCCAATCAGGGACCCCACCTCAGGAAGTCCCCTGACTGCCTCCACTCACCTGGTCCAAACCCCTGAAAAGCTCTCTGCTGGGGCGCCTGGGTGGCGCAGTCGGTTAAGCGTCCGACTTCAGCCAGGTCACGATCTCGGGGTCCGGGAGTTCGAGCCCCGCGTCAGGCTCTGGGCTGATGGCTCAGAGCCTGGAGCCTGTTTCCGATTCTGTGTCTCTCTCTCTCTCTGCCCCTCCCCCGTTCATGCTCTGTCTCTCTCTGTCCCAAAAAATAAATAAACGTTGGAAAAAAAAATGTTTAAAAAAAAATAAAAAAAAATAAACAATACAAGTTTATTATAAAAAAAAAAAAAAGCTCTCTGCTGGGGCTGCTCTTGGATTTATATTATGATGTGCCTGTTTCAGTGCCTTCGCTATTGGTCCCCCGAGGGCTCCTAGACTCCCCTGAACAGTGAGGCCCTGGCAGACGGAGCCAACATATGCTACCTAGGCTGTGCCAAGCGGCGTGCCCTGGGCTGGATCCCCTAGAAAGGTAGATGAACTTGGTCTGCTCAGGGGGGCGTGGGCAGGGCTCAGGAAGCCAGGGCTCTACGATTTCCTTCCTCACCCCCAGGCTCTGCTGGGGAACTCCAGGACCTGGAAAATGAACATCAGAGCAGGAAGCCCCCAGCGTGGAAGGGGAGGGCGTGTCAGCCAAGCAGGTGGGATCCTAAGAGAGGAAAGAGCTAAGATCAGACATCAGAAGCCAGACTCCTGGCCCTGCAGCAGGAGCCCAGAGAAGCCTGGCAGGAAAGCAAATGGAAGCTTCCACCCATTCTACCCATCTTCCTTGGCTGCTGCTTAGCTGGGGCTTCTAGGGAAGCAAAGGGCTTATTGTCAGGGCAGGGCTTATGTATGCACACACCCGACCCTCTGGCAACCTGGCTGTCCCCCTCCCACACCTCCTGGCAGTGGCTCAGTCAGCCCCCACTCAACTCACCAGTGTTCTCAGTACCTATCTGCAGGGGTTTAGATGCCCACCTACCGTGTGCCCAGGACAGGTTTCAACCCCCCCCCCCCACCACCCACCACAGTGAGCCAGAAGTGCAGCAGACCCAGCCCTGGCTTGACAGGGGAGCAGGGGCGGGGGGGGGGGGGGGGGGCGTGGCTCATGGCACAGGCACTCTCATGCCCCCCACAACGCACACACACTTAGAGGCCTGCGAAGCCCTAAAGACAGGGCGGAAGCCTCCGAAGGGGATCTAGAGCCCTCCTGGCCCCTGCTGGGCTACGCTGGGTGACTTTGGAGGAGCCCTCATCCTCCAATCTATAAAGTGAAGGTGATGACCCCTGCTTAACTCACCTCTCCGGGTTGTCAGCCAAGGTGCGCCCTTGAAAGCACTCCCCATGGGCTTTGTAATCTGCAAAAAGAGAGTTTTCTTATTGTCATTCTTATCGCTGATCTTATACATCCAGGGAAACTGGTCCTGCTGTCTCATTAACATACAGCAGCTTCGGGGCGCCTGGGGGGCTCAGTCGGTTAAGCATCCGACTGACTTTGGCTCAGCTCACTATCTTCCGGTTCCGTACCTTCCAGCCCCCGCATCAGGCTCTGTGCTGACTGCTTGGATTCTGTGTCTCCCTCTCTCTCTGCCCCTCCCCCGCGCTCTCTCTCTCTCTCTCTCTCTCTCTCTCAAAAATAAATAAACATTAAAAAAAAAATACAACAGCCTCACCTCCCCCACAGGATCCCCTCACCCAACAACCATCTGGGGTCCCCTTTGCCTACAGGAGAAAGGCCTCATTCCATGCTCTAGGGGTTCCCCTGGCTAAAGTCCACTTTCCAATTTTATGTCCCTTATACTGTAATCTCTCCAGCCCTCTCGGATTGCCCTCAACACAGTTTTTGCCTACCTGCCTCCATGCTTTGGTTCACGCTGTCTCCTCCTCGCGGAATGCCCTTGCCCAGTGTCATTTCTGTATTTAGCTCTATCCTTCAAGACCGAACTGTGGTACCAACTCTTGCCTGAGGCCTCTTTCCTCAGCCAAGCCAGAACTGATCTCTCTCCTGCCCTGTAAGGGATCTGGTTTACACCACATGTCATGACACTTCCTGGCACAGAGTTGGTGCTCAGGAAACAAAAGTTGTAATAATCACACCCTGGGCTCTAAACACTTTATATTGACCGACTCATCCAATCCTTACCTGTCGGTGTACTTCTATTAGCATTCCCATTTTCCAGGTGGACGAACCAAGATATATGCCCCGTATCTTGCCCAAGGCAGCATGAGACCAAGATTTGAACCTGGAGACTGACATCAGAGCCCACGTACATGACTCTAAATATCACGAAGAACTGAGCCACATCCACCCGCTCATCTAAATCATCCCCCTGCCCAGCCCAGGACATGGTTCAGTACATATCTGATGGTCGTGGCATTCACGTGTCTCCAGCCCCCTGTGCGTGCTCAGCTCACTGTGCCGGGGATGGGGGTGGGGGGGCTCCTTTGGGGTGGAGTCCAGAAGCTGGCTCAGGGTTCCAGGAAATGTGACCCGACAGCCTCCCTGGGCTGTGGACCCACACCATCCTCAGGCATCAGAGTGTCAGCCTAAGGCTGGGAAAAAAATGCGGGCAGCAGCCCTTCGGCCACCGCACAAGGCTGCCTGGTGGTACGCTTGTTGATTACATCGATTGCCGACCAAGGTTGTGATTGACGCACCCACCGTCACCACGACAGGGTGTTAGGAGAGCCCAGGGTGGGGGTGGGAAAGGAAGTAGGCAAGAGCATCAAAGTCCAGGCACAGGGGACTCTAGGGACCACCTAACCCCATTGCTCGCTCCCATTTAACAGATGAGAAAATTGAGGCCCCAGAGGTGGAATAACTTGCCTAAAGCCGAAGAGTACAGCAAAGTCCCGCAAAAGCACCTGCACTTCTGAGCCTTTCCTCCTCAGCCTGCCTGCGGGCCCGGACCCCACCTCTCTCCCTGGAGAGCTTTATAATTAGCCCTGGGCAGTCCAGTAACCAAGAGGCCCGAACGCTTCGGTGATCCCAGCAGAGGAAAGGGTGCCCTCAGACAGCTTCGCCAGGCTGCCGTGCCCAGCCAGCGGCGGATCCTACCATCAGAACTGAGAGAGAAGTTGGGAGAAGGCCAGCCGCTAATTGTGGAAAATAAATCACGGACATCTAAACCACGCAGTTGAAGAAAGGCCAGTTGCACGTAGACATGTTTCCTTTTGTGCTCTTGCTCGCCCACTTCAATTGTTAATTGAAAGCCATGAGTTACATAAGTTACGTGGATACCAAAGAAGGAGTTGAATGAGCTCCTGAAAATAACCCACTCGCTGAGTGGTTTTCGGGATGAGGAGAGGTCTTAGAAAAGCAGGTGGCTGAGGAGGGCAACCAGGGCAAACCTGTCCCCTAGTGACGGCAATCTGGATCTGCAGACGCCTCGTTCCCAGATTTTGAGAGGCCGAGGATGTGTGTTCGAGTTGCTGGTTCTTCACAAAATCTCAAAGAAAGTCAAAAGTTGTGCTATTATAGGGATGTCTTTTTTTTTTTTAATGTTTATTTTTGAGACAGAGACAGAGCATGAACAGGGGAGGGTCAGAGAGAGAGGGAGACAACAGAATCGGAAGCAGGCTCCAGGCTGTGAGCCATCAGCCCAGAGCCCGACGCGGGGCTCGAACTCACGGACCGCGAGATCGTGACCTGGGCTGAAGTCGGACGCTTAACCGACTGAGCCACCCAGGCGCCCCTGGATGTCTTAGTTTCATAAGAAGACAAAACCTCTCCCATCTCTGATGCTGAGCAAATTGAGGGCAGGGCTGTGTCTCTCCCCCCTCAGCCTGGGGCTCCCTGAGGGCAGGGCTGTGTCTCCCCTCAGACTGGGGTTCCCTGGGGGCAGGGCTGTGTCTCCCCCTTCAGACTAGGTCTGAACTACATTTTCTCCAAAAGACTAAGGTCTCCCTGAAAACAAGAGCTACGTTGTTTCATTCCCTTCCCTAAGGCAGGGGCCGGGTCTCTCCATTAA
Source organism: Felis catus (assembly GCF_018350175.1). NCBI lineage: Eukaryota > Metazoa > Chordata > Mammalia > Carnivora > Felidae > Felis > Felis catus. The sequence continues at coordinate 41,917,084 of NC_058372.1, forward strand.
ATTAAGCCCAGCCCACTCCCACCAACCTGGGTTGAGGAATGAGGGACCTGGAGTCACCTGTCACCGTGGGAAAATCTCAGGACACACCCTGGTGACGGGGGGTGGGGGTGGCAAGGGTTAAGAAACTGCAGCTACAGGGACACCTTTCTCATTAGCTGCCCTCCCCGCTGCCGCCTGCTGCCAGGGCTTGGTTGGGCTTCTGATGGGTTCCAGCTGACAGCTGGGCCTCCTCTATTCTGACCCTCGGGCAGCGGTGTCCTGTAATGACCCCACCACCGGTACCCTTGGCCACCCAAGCCAGGGAGGCTGGCCGTCAGGATGGAGTGGGATGCAGGGAGGGAGGGGCAGCCCTGCCTTGGAGGGATGCAGAGCCCAAGGAGGACTGGGGGAGGGAGCCAGGGGCAGGGGTTCCATTAACTCCCTCTGAGGCCCAGAGCGGAGTGACAGGGGCCACCCTGTCCACATGGGCTAGTTTCTTCCGCTGCCACCACCCCTGGGGGAGAGGCCTCCACATAGCCTCCAGCCTGGGCAGAGGCCCGTGGCTTCCCCGGCTCCTCCTCAACCGTGAGTCATTCCCAGCAGTCTGTGCGAGCAGAGGCAGCAAACCCCATCCTGCAGCCTGAGGAGAGCAGGGAACAGACTGCAGCACTGGCCAGACACAGGTGCCCAGCACAGGAACGCCAGCCCGGTCTGGATGCGGAGGCTGAGACTCGCCCCTTGAGAAACCCCCGGTCTGGTTTCCCAAACGTGGTCTCCTGCCCCACATCTCTTCACGCCCGGCTCTCTGAGACTCCGCTGTCGTTCTCACTTGTGCCCTTGTCCCTTACCCACACCTCCTCCCAGCATCCTTGGCCTTTCAGGACTCATCTCAAATGTCACTTCTCCTGGGAAGCTCCCCTGTTCTCCTTTGTGCACCCTCAGTGCCATGGGCATCCTTTCATCTGTTTTCCACATCTCTTCTCAGGCTGGAAAAGGAGACACAAAGAGGGCAGCGGGGACCGTACTCCATTCCTCTCTGTATTTCCAACCCCCGACGCAGTGCCTGGCACGTCCTAGGTGCTCATGGTAGTGTTTCCAAAGGTAGATCTGGCTAGGAGTTAAACGAAACCACTCAGACCCCAATAACCAATATTTGCTGCTCCCAGCTGCTTCCAAAATCCCGCCAACTATTATTCCTGGACAGGCCTAGGAGTTTTCTCATCCGATGCAATGACCTGGTGCCAAACCTCGCCCCAGGACCACCCACAAAGGGCACGGTTGATGTGGCCGAGCCCTCAAGGTGCCAAAGCTGTACAGTGGTCTGTGTTACGGTGGGAGAATGCATCGCCCTCTGCCTTTCCCTGGCGCAGGATCCAAGAACAGAGCTGCCTGCACCTAGCATCTTACAGAAGTCTAGGAGACAGTGTGCAGGGGACATTATGGACTGGATCTTAATCCATTCTACCTTCTGCTAGGTGCCCCACCTAGACTGAAGAAACAAGAAAAGTAAATAATAACAATTATAATAATAAATAAACAAAACACTACATTTGTCAGTATCCCTTGCTGTCGAGATTCAGGATATAATTCAGAGTCAGCCAATCGGATGCAATTGCATAAGATTTAAAAGGCTGCACTTCTGCAGGTGCTGCTGCTGCTTTCTGGGAAAAGGGGCAGGGACAGGGGTGTTTTTTCTTCTTGATGTTGTTGTTTTGCGGCAGTGCTGGCCAAGAGGGTCAAGAAGGTGAGGCCCAGGGGCACCTGGGTGGCTCAGTCAGTTAAGCATTTGACTTCGGCTCAGGTCATGATCTCACATGAACCTGTTTCACATTCTGTGTCTCCATCTCTCTCTCTGCCTCTCCCCCGTTTGCATTCTGTGTGTGTGTGTGTGTGTGTGTGTGTGTGTGTGTCTCAAAAATAAATAAACATTTTTAAAAATTAAAAAAAAAAGAAGCCAGAAAAATCTCAAATAAACAACCTAAACTTACACCTAAAGGAGATAAAGAAGAACAAACAAAACCCCAAATCAGAAGAAGGGAGAAAATAATAGATTAGAGCAGAAATAAATGAGATAAGAAACAACAAAAAGCTAGAACAGATCACTAAACCAGGAGCTGGTTCTTTGAAGAGATCAACAAAATTGATAAGCCTCTAGCCAGACTCATAACACAAAAGAGGGGGCTGGGGGGTGGAACTCAAATAAACAAAATCAGAAATGGCAGAGAGAAATAACAACTGACAGCACAGAAATACAAAGGATTGTAAGAGAAAGTTATGAAAAATTATATGTGAACCAATTGGACAAACTAGAAAAATGGATACACTCCTAGAAACACTTGCTAAAGTGTTTCCTAAAGTGAAGCAGGGAGAAATTGAATATGGGAACAGACCTATCACCAGCAATGAAATTGACTCAGTAAATCAAAACACTCCCAACAAACAAAAGTCTAGGACCAGACAGTTTCACAGGTAAACTCTACCAAACATTTAAAGAAGAGTTAACACCTATTCTTCTCAAACTTTTCCAAAAAAATAGAAGAGGAAGGAAAATTGCCAAATTCATTCTATGAAGCCAGCATTACTCTGATACTTAAACCAGATAAAGACACCACAAAAGGGGTGCCTAGATGGCTCAGTCAGGTTAAGGGTCCAACTTTTATTTTCAACTCAGGTCATGATCTCACGGTTTCTGAGATCAAGCCCCAGGTCGGACTCTGTTCTGACAGTGCAAAGCCTGCTTGGGATTTGTTCTCTCTCTGCCCCTCCCCCACTGGTGCTCTCTGTCTCTCTTGTCAAAATAAATAAATAAACATTTAAAAAAAGACACCACAAAAAAAGAGAACTACAGTCCAATATCTCTGGTGAGCATGGATGCAAGAATCCTCAACGAATTATTAGCAATCCGAATCCGACAATACATTTAAAAAAATTCCACAGTAAAGTGGGATTTATTCCTGAGATGCAAGTGTGGCTCAGTATTTGCAAATCAATCAACATGATACATTACATCAATAAGAGAAAGGGTACAAACCATGTGATCATTTCAGTAGATGCAGAAAAAGTATTTGACAACATCCATTCATGATAAAAGTACAGCATTCATTCATGATAAAAACTCTCAGCAAAGTAGGTTTACAGGGAACATACCTGAACATAATAAAGCCCATCTATGAAAAACCCACAGCTAACATTTCCTTAATGGGGAAAAAGTGAGAGCTTTTCCCCTAAGGTCAGGAACAGGACAAGGATGTCCACTCTCACCACTTTTACTCAACATAGTACTGGAAGTCCTGGCCACAGCAATCAGACAAGAAAAAGGAATAAAAGGCATCCAAATTGGTAAGAAAGAAATAAAACTTTCACTATTTGCAGATGACATAAAACTATATATAGAAAACCCTAACAACTCCACCAAAAAACTACTAGAACTGACAAAGGAATTCAGTAAGGCCGCAGGCTACAAAATCAATATACAGAAATCCATTGCATTTCTATACACTAATAAGCAGCAGAAAGAGAAATTGAGAAAATAATCCCATTTATGATTGCACCCAAAATAGTAAAATACCTAGGAATAAACTTAACCAAGGAAGTGACAGACCTATACTCGGATAACTACAAAACACTGATGAGAGAAATTGAAGACAACACGAACAAATGGAAAGATATTCTATGTTCATGGATTGGAAGAACAAATATTAAAATGTCCACACTACCCAAAACAATCCACATATTTAATGCAATCCCTATCAAAATGCCAACTGCATTTTTCACAGACCTAAAACAAACAATCTTAAAATTTGCCTGGAACCACAAAAGAACCCAAAACAATCTTGAAAAAGAAAAATAAAGCTGAAAGTATCACAATTCCAGGTTTCAAGTTATATTACAAAGCTGTAGTAATCAAAACAGTATGGTGCTGACACAAAAATAAAGCACCCAGCTCAATGGAACAGAATAGAAATTCCAAAAATAAACCCACAATTATATGGTCAATTTATATTTGACAAAGCAGGAAAGAATATACAATGAGAAAAAGACAGTCTCTTCAACAAATGGTGTTGGAGAAACTGGGCAGCTTCATGCAAAAGAATGAAACTGGACCATCTTCTTACACCATGAACAAAAATAAACTCAACATGGATTAAGGATCTAAATGTGAAACCTGAAACCATAAAAATCCTAGAGGAGAGCATAGGCAGTAATTTTCTCTGACACTGGCTATAACAACATCTTTCTATATGTCTCCTGAGGCAAGGGAAACAAAAACAAAAGTGAATGATTGGGACTCCATCAAAATAAAAAGCTTCTGCACAACAAAGGAAACAACCAACAAAACTAAAAGACAACCTACTGAATGGGAGAAGATATTTGCAAATGACATATCCAATAAAGGGTTAGTATCCAACATATATAGAGAACGTATATAATTCAACACCAAAAAATCAAATAATTCAATTAAAAGAAAGGCAGAAGACATGAACAGACATTTCTCCAAAGACATCCAGATTGCCAACAGACACATGAAAAGATGGCTCAACATCACTCATCATCAGGGAAATGCAAATGGAAACCACAATGAGATATCACCTCACACCTGTCACAATGGCTAATATCAACAACACAGGAAACAACAGGTGTGGGCAAGGATGTGGAGAAAAAGGAACCCTCCTACACTGTTGGTGAGAATGCAAACCTCTGCAGCCACTTGGAAAACAGTGTGGAGGTTCCTCAAAAAATTAAAGATAGAATTACCCTGGAGAGTATGGGTGGCTCAGTCTGTTGAACGTCTGACTTGGGCTCAGGTCATGATCTCATGGTTCGTGAGTTCAAGTCCCATATGGGACTCTCTGCTGTCAGTGTAGATCCTGCTTCAGATCTTCTGTCTCTCTCTCTCCAAAATAATAAATAAACATTAAAAAACAGAATTACCCTATGATCCAGAAATCATACTACTAGGTATTTACCCAAAGAATATGAAAACACTAATTTGAAGAGATACATGCTCCCCTATGTCTACTGTGGCATTATTTACGGTAGCCAAATTATGGAAGCAACCCAGGTGTCCATCGACTGATCAATGGATAAAGCAGATATGGTGTATATACACAATGGAATATTATTCAGCATAAAAAAGAATGAAATCCTGCCATCTGCAGCAACATGGATGGAATTCGAGAGTATAATGCTAAGCGAAAGAAGCCAGAGAAAGACAAACACCATTTGATTTCACTCATATGTGGAATTTAAGAAACAAAACCAAGGGTAAAAAAAGAGAGATAAACCAAACCAAAACAAAACCAAAAACCCGGACTCTTTTTTGTTTGTTTGTTTGGTTTTTTCAGACTCTTAATTATAGAGAACAAATATATGGTCATCAGAGGGCAAGTGGATGGTGGGGAGGGGTGAAATAGGTGAAGGGAGTTAAAAGTACACTTATCCTGATGAGCACTGAGTCATATACAGAATGGCTGAATCGCTACACCTGAAACTAATGTGCCACTGTATATTAACTACACTGGAATTGAAATAACATTTTAAAAAAATAAAAAAGAAGGTGAGGCCAAGGATGCCGCCCACCTACTAGTATGGATCACAGCAGGTGCAGTGTGACCTAGCCACAGAAGCAGCTTCCTATCACGGCACTGAATGTGGTTCTGGAGTTGGTGACCTCATGATTGCCAAAGACACAGCAGCCTCTTTAGGGGCCCAGATCTGTGGGCATTGAGAATTGTTCCTGTAAGTTCAACCTTGAGTCTCTGTCTTTGGCCTTCCAGTAGTTCTGCAGAGTTTCGTACTCTGGAATAAATCTCTTCCATTTAAACTCACCACAATGGATCCTGTGCCCCGCAACAGAGTCCTGACGCACTGGGCTTCGTATTTTATTCCCAGCTCCGTCTCCTGCTCTGTCTCTGAGATGTGGATGCGGGTCTACCAGAAAGCCAGACCAGAGCACATGCTGGTGACAATCACCTGCCCTGTTAAGAACTGCCCTGGCTTGCCTTCTGACAGTGAAGCACTGTCACTTGGCCAAGACTGTCTCCCAACTGTCTCTTCCCTCTGGAGGGTTTTCTTCTAGGAGTTTCCTTAGACCCTTGTGCATGTCTGAATGCCCATGCAGAACGGTAGATAGATTTTAATTTCATTAAGTTCTGATGCGAGGGCCTGGACCGGTGTGTGAGGTAAAAAGCATGAGGCTGATTCTGGACTCGGAAGGACAGAGGGCTCTAACCAGCTAGTATGGCTGCCGTGGTGCGGAAGTGGATGCTGACAGTGGGCAGGCTGTGTGATTGCTCCCATATTTGAGGGAGAAGTGAATGAAGGTGCTTTCTGCCTAACTCAGACAGGGATCCATTCAGCCACACACTCCCCAGGCAGCTACCCAGCCTGAATGCCCCCACCCAGCTTTCTGACACGACCTCTGACTTCCCCACCTAAACATTTGTTCATTGACGCATTGCACCGACTATTCCCGATGCTTCCTGACTCCTATCTCCAGCTTACATCCCCAACCCATCGCTCCAATGTTCACACTAGCTGTCACGCTACCCTGGGGAGTTGAACCCAGGAAAGAGCTGGAGCTGAAATGGACTAATTCCTAAGTCCACACCTCCTCCAGGGAGAGCCTTCACCTCCAGGCTCCCCCGAAGGCCCTCCTTCACACGTCTCTGTGCCCAATCAGGGCTGGGCACTTGGGAAGTGCTCCATAAAACCCATGGATCAGTGAAAGAATACACAGATTGCCCAGGAATGATCTCACCAACCACTGGCTTCCCTTTCCCATTCTTGCCTCTTACCCTTTCCCGCACTCAAATACCTTTGTTGACATTGACATCTGGCCTCCCAAATCTCCAGGAAACTTGCACGCAGTGGGCCCCCACCCCCCTGCATCCCATCTGAGTCACTGTTGAACCTAAATCCAGCCTGCTGCAGAAGCCAGCTGCGGTGGGATAGAAATTGTGTCCTCCGGGGGGGCCCCCAGGCTCTCTCGTTTGAGGGAGGGGAGCCACCCTCTAGGCACAGTAGAGATGGTGGGGAGAGTAGTAAGTCGTTTTCCGGGGAAGAAAACAATCCCTGAGCCCACCGCACAGCATCCTTGCTCTGGGCTCCTGCTCACCAGCCACACTCTTTCCACTTAAAGGGAAACAGATGGTGTGGTTAATTGGGGTGTCGTAGTGGGCTCTGGCCCTCGTTAAGGCCGAGGGTGGGGACAATGAGTGATTTACCGGGTCATAAACAGCAGCTCAAGGGAGGGTCCGTGCCCTCATGCCCACAGCCCCTGAGGATTGAGCAAGCAGTGGCCAGTGGCCACTGGTCTTGGGCCGTGGGGTCAGGCTGGAGTTCAGACGGGACGGGACACTCGTCACCTCTCCCTGATCACTGGACTCTAAGCTGAGGCAGCCCGCGGCAGCGGAGTGCAGCGACAGCTCCTGGGGGGGGGGGGGGGGGGTTCAGACGCTCACAGCTGGAGAAAGTGAAGACTGACCTGGGAGGGGCAGGCAACAGCAGGGTGGAAGGGGCAACCACAGAGAAGCAGGGACACCCAGGGTAGGATGGGCAGGAGCTGCTGGAGGCCGGGAGATCCCAGAGGGGTAACCGGGGCCTGCCTCTTCCCACCAGAGGCACACCGCCCCAGGCACACCGCCCAGCCCCAGCCCCTCACACAGAGGCATGTGTGGGAAAGGCAAGTCCATCCCTCTCTCCAGGGAGCCCTACGCCAGAGAGAGGAAGTAGTTAAGAGCCCAGCTGCCTGGGTTCAAGCCCCAGCCTTGCCCGTCGCAGGCCTGTGTGACCTGTAGCCCCTCTGTGCCTTGATTTCCCCGTCTGTAAAATGAAATAACATTTCCCCATGAGAATTGCCTCGTTAGTAGGCTCAGAACGGCACCTGGCACACAGCACTATGTATTTGGTTTAGGTGATTATATTTAGGTGACAGACCCTGTGTTGATGAACTGGGCGGCAGCGGGGGGCGGGGGGCGTTCTCACCCTCCCCTGTAGCCAGCAACAGCAGCCTCTGGGGAGCATCTCCTTGCATATCCTCTGAGTCTCCTCTCTCACCCCACCAGGATCCCCAAGTGACAGCAGAGACAAGGGGCTCCAACCCTAACCAGAAAGCGAACGAGCCAGCCAAATCCCAAAGACAGCCTGGATAAACGTGGAGAATGAACACTGTCGACCGAGCACCTGCTGTGTGCCAGGCCGGACGCTGGAGTTTTATCTGCACTTGCTCACTTAGTCCGTGGTAGATTTTGCTGTCCCATTCTATAGATGTGAAACCAAGGCCTCGAGAATAAGTGTCTAAAATCACCCAGAGAGCAAGAGGAGGGGCTGGGGTCGGGACCCAAGACTTCCTGCCTCCAGAATCTGAGCTCTTTGCTCAAAAACAGCTACTGACGTCACAAATACTGAGGGACTTTTAAACTAAGACTCTTCCAGACCTAGAAAATTCCAGTCCCTGTAAGTAGAACCCAAGAGCCTGTATTTATTTATTTGGGTTTTTTTCAATATGTGAAATTTATTGTCAAATTGGTTTCCATACAACACCCAGGGCCAAGAGCCTATATTTAAATACGATAGCTGCCCCGGGCTTTGGACCTCCTCCCACCCAGTGTGGGCCCCCTCTCAGATGATAGGCGGACCGGACGCAGAAGGAAAAGGGAGACGGAGCCCAGTCAGCCTGCACTGGTTATTTCTGGGGGATAGAAGCATCGCCCCTGCCTCTGTGCCCCCTTTCATCCCCAGGATCCCTCACTCTCTCTTAGAACCGGGGCCCAAACAGGCAGAGGGGGCCAAAAGAGGGCAAGAAAACATGTCTCCAACATGTCTTGGAGTGGGAGGTCCAAAGCATGGGGGGCGAGGAGCCACAAGGTCGATGGGGCCAGCTCCTCTGTCCATGGCAGGGGCACAAGTGGAACGCAGAGGGGACTGACGCGCCAGACGGCACCAGGGGCACCAGGGGCCCCGTCAGCTGGGGGTGACCAGCTCTGCGGTGGGGAGCTCCTTTTAGACCAGCCCCTCCTCTCGTAGCACAAGGATTTCCCTCTCCCCACTCTGACATCTCCCCCAAACACCCCCGGACATGATGAGAGAGCCGCCCCAGGCTCCCTGTGCTGCGGGGGCAGCAGACGCTGGTCTTCAGTAAGGAGTGGAGAGGGATCAGCACACATCACATCACGCTTGGCACGGCCCCCATTGGCGGGCACTGTGCCACTGTGTCGGCCAGCCATCTCCCCGCAGAACCTTTGTCAGCGGAGGAGGGGCTGGCAGGGGGATCGGCCCCCACGCTGAGCGGCCCAGACTCAGGAAGCCCCCTTACTGCCACCCCACCCCCTGCCCCCAAGCCCTGCCTCCCCTGGGCCCGGTTTGTGATTCCTTTTTACTAGTGTGACTATTTGCTTTCAGCCTCTCTCCTGGCTCCGTGAGAGCCCGCGTGCGCGGGGGTCACCAGAATATCCCGAGCACCTGGTGCATTTGTTGAATGATGAATGACTTGAACGCGAGTGCCACGTTCCTGTCCACGCCCTTGCCCCTATAGGTGCCCCGTGCTCAGACGTGGTGGGACGAGGAGCCCATCTTGCCAGAGCTGGTAGCTCAAGGTCAACCTCAGGGCAATGCCAAAGCAGTTAATCAAGGAAGGCTTCCTGGTGGAGGTGGGCAGGGAGTGGAGGCGCCTAGTCTCACATCTGTTTTCCCTGCTCATCACCTGCTTCCGGCGGGAACTCCCAGAGGGCAGAGGTCATGTCTGGGTCTCAGGGCCACCGCCAGCACAACCTCATTGGAGCTGCACATGCCTGCCTCACTGTCAACTGTGACTCATGGCTCATGAGCCTTTCCTCTTGACTAGGGATCAGGGAGCAGTTATTACAGTAACATTACTAACCTCATATCGTGGCTGTGACCACGCTTACGTTCAGTGTTCCTTCCCCAACCCCAGGCCAGAGCAGTGACCTCACCCTTGGGGGTCAGCAAGCAAGGATAGAACTATTCCCCCAGAGGCAGGGGTTGGCCTTGATGGGTCTGGACTGCCTGAGAAGCCCAGAATCTGGCCCCTTTCCCTCAGAGCTGGTTGCACATCCTGGCCCCCCTCTCCCCAAAACAGCCAGCTAGGGTAGGGGCTAGTCCCCTGCTGCCTCCTCCCCCACCAGGGTGGGCACAGGAGAAAGAGAAAATGGTCGGGGCTGCCCTATGCCTGCCTTTCCCCACCACTGGGTCCAGGATGCTCACATGCTGGAGAAAGTTGTGTAGAGGAATGTGGCCATAGTGGCCAGCCCCTGGCACCAGCAGAAATCCCCGAGCCTGTCCATAGGCCCTGTTCAGACACGTTCCCTGACCATGGCACTGAGTAAGTGCTGAGGAGACACCTGCGGACTGAGGTCACATCGCTGTCTGCCCTCTCCTCCCAGACAGGCCCCTCCTGGGGCCCAGACCATTCTAGTTCCTCCTGTCAGACCACGAGAGGGCCCAAGGCATTTACTCCTACAGGAAACACTCAATGGGGAAGAAAGGAACACACGAGAGCTGGGCTAGGACCCCAGCTGGGTGCTCTTAAGGAAGTTACCCAATTTCTCTGGGCCTTAATTTCTTCTTTTTTTTTTTAATGTTTATTTTTGAGAGAGAGACAGAGACAGAGAGAGAGAGAGAGAGCACGAGCAGGGAGGGGGAGAGAGGGAGACACAGAATCTAAAGCAGGCTCCGGGCTCTGAGCTGTCAGCACAGAGCCCGATGCGGAGCTTGAACCCACAAACTGCGGGATCATGACCGGAGCCGAAGTCGGACACGTAACTGACTGAGCCACCCAGGCGCCCCCAGGGCCTCAATTTCTTCAACTGTAAAATGGGACTAAGACTAGCTACTTCTTGGCCTGGATCTGCAGTGGGTGAATAACAGCCGAAGGCAGCCACTCTTGGAATTTCACTGCTGCCGTCAACTGTTCCAGGCAGTAAACGTAGTAGTCCCCCCTTATCTGTGGGGGGGTGCTGGCAAGACATTTAGTGGGTGCCTGCATCCACAGATAGTATAGAACTCTACATATACTATGCTGCTCCCATACATATATCCCTGTGCTAAAGTTTAATTTATCAGTTAAGCACAGTAAGAGATTAACAATAATAACTAATGGCAAAATAGAACAATGATCACAATACAATGTAATAACAGTTACGTGAATGTAGTCTCTCTCTCTCTCTGTCTCTCTCGAAATATCTAACTGTCCCATGCTGACTGTTCTTGTGATGAGGTGGGATGAGAGCATTCCCAGGTGATGAGATGGGGTGAGGGAAATTACAAAGGCATTACAGTGTAGCCTTACGCTACTATTGACCTTGTGATTCTGTATCAGAAAGAAGATCGTCGGCTTCCAAATTGCAGTTGGCAGGTAACTGAAACCGCAGAAAGCGAAACCGTGGATGAGGGGGTGGGGGACGCCTGTCCTAAGGATCAGGAAGAACAGAGGCTTCAGAGAAGGGAGAGAATCAGAGTTGCCTGAAGAACGGAGTTGGGAAGGCCCCACCTCCTCTCTGCCAATGGCAGACTAAAGGGAACAAGGGCCCTGTGGCAGACACTGTCTCCCAACATCCACTGTTCCTTTCTCCTCCCCGGTTTTCAGCCAGACCCCCATGATGGAAAAGGCTCTAGTGCCCAGCTTCCCTTGCAGCTCGGTGTGGATGGGTGGTCACGCTCTGGCCAGTGGGTTGTGAGCAGTGTGTGTTCAATTTCCAGGAAGGGTCCAGGGAAAGGGTACGCCTTTCTCCAGCCTTTCTCCCTCCTTTCGACTGGCTAGAGCTCCGGCAACCATCTTGAACAATGAAGTGACCTTGGAAATGGAAACTACACCCAGCAGATCAATAAGAGAGAAGGAGCTGAGACTCTGACGGCCTGTGGTCGTCAAACCAGCCTGGGGATGTTTACTTGCAGACTTCAAGTACAAGGAGCAAAAAAGTTCATCTCTATCTTGTTTAAACGGAACTTAACTCTGATATAGACCCCTCCTCTGGTAGAATCACCTCAAGATTCACGTGTGGCTAGGTGTTATAAAGAACAGTTGCCCAGGATGTGACATCCCCCCATGAGGAACATTCCCTTTTTTTTTTTTTTCAATGTTTCTTTATTTTTGAGAGAGAGACAGAGTGTGAGCAGGGGAGGGGCAGAGAGAGAGAGGGAGACGCAGAATCCGAAGCAGGCTCCAGGCTCTGAGCTGTCAGCACAGAGCCCGACGCGGGGCTCGAACCCACAAACCGTGAGATCACGACCTGAGCCAAAGTCGGACGCTTAACTGACTGAGCCACAGAGGCACCCCAGGGGAGGAAGAGCATTCCCTCCTGCATGCCCTCCATGGTCAAGAGAAGTCCTGTTGGGAGGACTTAGCTCCAGGAGGAGCTGGGGATGGATGGATGGGTGAATGAAAAGAAAAAAGAAAGAGAAAGAAAGAAAGAAAGAAAGAAAGAAAGAAAGAAAGAAAGAAAGAAAGAAAGAGAGGGATGCAGGGAGGAAGGAAAAGAAAGAAAGGAGGGAGGAGTCGGGTAAGTGGGTGAAATGAGAAAAGATACCCAGAAGGAAAGAAATACCCCAGAAAAATGCTTCAGGTGACAGCCAGCCAGCCGGGCTTCGTGGTATGGGAAGAGCAGCATGACCAACCTGACCCACTACCCATGTCCAACTCTGTTTTCCTATCTGTATTTAGGAATGGGCCTTACGTGCGGCCTCACGACTCAAGACAAGTGTGAAGTGATTTTTTCAAAACACACAGAATCAGTGTAGTATTATGTCAATACAGCCCTTAGCAGGCACCCCCTCTCTCAGGTTCCTGGGATTCCTCACCTGTAAAGTGGGGATAATAGCAGAACTCCCTTTAGCTGGCTGTCATGCGGATTCAGTGGGGCGATTCCTGCAAAGCGCTTCTCACTGTGTCTGGCGCCTTGCAAGTGCACAGGGGAACTGCCCAGCACTCACTGTTGCTGCTGTTGAAATCCTGCCCTGGTGTAGGGAACAAAGAGGGGCCACCCAACCCGTGGTGTGAGCTTAGGGAAAGAGACGTGGGGCCCTCACCCCGGAACAACCAACCCCAGCCCTTTAGGACCCTAAAGATCACGTAATGCAAATGCTGTGGGAGAGCCACACCTTCCGCCCCATCAGGATCCTGCCTGGTCCTGCCTAGGAAGGCACAGAGGTCTGCCCTCAGCGTGAGTTTCAGGGGTTAAATAAGATAAGGCACAGGGCTGCCCTTTCTAAAACTCCCCAGGGGGGCGCCTGGGGGGCTCAGTCAGTTAAGCAGCGGACCCTTGATTTCAGCTCAGGTCATGATCTCACAGTTTGTGAGCTCGAGCCCCACGTCGGGCTCTGCGAGGACAGAACAGAGCCTGCTTGGGATTCTGTCTCTCCCTTTCTCTGCCCCTCCCCTGCTCGCTCCCTCGCTCCCTCTCTGTCTCAAAATCAATAAATAAACTGAAAAAAGGGGGGCGGAGGGGATTTTACGAGGGGAACTGAGGGTTGTCCTAGCTCCTTGGAGCAGCGAATGAGGAAATGAGGAAAAAATAACCTTACATGAAAGTCGCTGTGATTCCAGGTGGCCTAAAGGAGAATTCTGACGGCCCCCGCGGCATGAACTGTGTAGGGCAGGGAGCTGTTGGACGGAGTGAGGAATAAAAGGGTCTTGCAATTCTAAGAGCAACCTCCAGCCAGCAGCTGAACTTCTGAGCCTCTGCTCCAAGCTCTACAGAATTGGACAAGGTAATGATTTGGGGCGCGGGTTTGGAAATCGTGCGGCGAGGAGTCTGAAGCCGCTTTGGACAACGTTGTCTAATTGCGCGCCTCTGTTTCTTCTTCTGTTTGAAACAAAACTGAGCCACCAGGACGATCGACTCAGGGGAGGCCAGCTGAGAGCCTGGCCCCCAGGACAAGCTCCATAAATATTCTCTAGTAGGCTGCTATCTTTCTCCTGTCTGGGCAGGAATCGGACTGAAAGTCTCTCTCTCAGTTCTTTTCAGGTCTAGAACTCCTTGACTCCACAATCCTGTGGTTCCCTGATTCCGATTCTGGGACCTGAGGATTGGATATGACACGACCGGATGGCTCCGCCGTGCACACCCCCGGCCTGGAGGCCCCGCCAGCAGTCCGCATCATTTTGCTTCCACGAGTGGGTTTCACCCTGCCCGTCACGTGTCCCCCAGCCCCGTGGCAGCCCCAGTGGCCCCGCCAGCCTCCTCTGACCCCCGCACCATGCCTTCACCTAAAGTCAGGGCAGCGTGGATCCCGCCCCACCCCCAACCTTCTTCCTCACACCTACAGTCCCCTGACAACGTCACATGCTGTGGAAGTTGGCAGGCCCGGAGGGGCCACAGATGCCAACACAAACATCATTCCTGTAGAGGGAGAAGAGCCCATGGGAGTTATTTTTAACCTGTTGATCAGAGACAATATCTCCAGCTCCGGGCTGGAGGCTCTGAGGGGAAAGTGACTTGTCAGGCCTTACCTCAATGATTCCCAAGGACATTGGGCTGCAGGCACCCCAGGCCTCACCCCACTTTGATGGAGGAGGGACAAGGGAGACACAGCTCAGGACATGCCCCATATTGTCTCCAACAGTCTCAACTGGGGTTGAGCTCAGCCAGGAAGAACAAGGACGCCATGGATCACAGAACATTGAACCCAGAGGTGGGTCCTCTCCAGTCCCTTCGTGGTTCAGCTGAGGACGCTGAGACCTGAGAGAGGAGGCCCAGCCACGCTGCCAGTTAGCGCTAGCTCCTCTCTCCCTCGTCCATCCACAAACCTGACACTTCAGTAACACTCCAAGGCTCTATCCAGGGGGCCACCTCGCCCTACCGCTCTGCCCAGTGGACCACCTTTCCTCTGCCCACTTCCCAGTCTGTCCCATCCCGGTGGACTGAGCCCCCGACAACCCCACGATGAGGCCTCTAAGCCCTGCCTCACCCTGCAGGGTCTTCCCAGGCGCCCAAGCGGCGCCCCCTGGAGGCCAGCAGCGGCAGTAGCCAGGGCAGCGGGTAGTGCCATGGTGGCTGGAGGCCCAGGCGAGGACGTGCAGGCCAGGGCGTGCCTGCGTGGGGGGAGCAGGATGGAGCTTCTGCCAAGAGCCCGCTGCCGGCTGCTGCCGAGCCTGTGCTCGCCAGAAAGGGGGAGGCCAGACAATGGACCCCACAGCCCAGCCTCCCGGCCTTGGCCCCTTGAGCTGGGCAGGCAGCTGCCGCCTCCACTGGGCCCTCACGTAGCCCACGTCCTGCCTGCTGGGTGGCCCTTATCACCGGGTACGTGCCAAAAGCCCACGTGCCTACACTCTGCAGTGGAGAGGGGACCGGAGGTCAGGGTGGATGGCACCAATGGGGAGTAAGGCTTCCTGGTCCCCCCCACCACCCCCGGCCACTGTCAAGGAGGGGCCGGAGCAGGCCCCGCGTACCCTTTGGGGAATGTCCCAACCCCAGAGAGACCTTAGCCGCGTCTTGCCCAGTTTCCCAACTCTTAACTACTCTTCTCCTCTCCGACCGAGAGGGTTGGGGGTGGGGGAGAAAGGAGAGCCCGAAATCTTCGCTTGAGTACTCCGGCTCCCCCAGCTCACAAAGACCGAGCGGGCTTCAACACAACAAGCACCACCACGTTACACCCATCGAATACGTGGGGAAACAGAGGCACAGAGAGGTTGAGTAAACTCAACCACAACCGAACAGCAGGTGGGGACGGAGTCAGAGTTCAGAGCCAGGCAGGCTGAGTCAAGAGCCAAATCTTGCCTCAACCGAATGCGGCAGGAGCAGGGATGGGAGTGGGCAACGCTCAGCCTCCTACCCCACCGGAACCATGGCTTTGGGGTGTGACAGACGTGGGCTTCAAGCCAGGAACTGTGTGCCCCAGGCCAAGTGAAGCCCCTCTCCGGGCCCACGCTTCCTCAGCTGAACAAGGCCCACGGGGATGTGGTAAGTGCACAGCGCGTGCCTCACTCATGGAGGGTGCGCTCCCCTTCACCTAGCAGAGCTCAGGGTCCCTCCATCGAGTGACTAGAACGTCCTCTAGCTGGTTGAAGGCCACCATGCCAGCCTGCACTCCCTCAGGCCAAGCCCACAGAGCAGCTGCATCCCCTGGCACTCGGGCCCTGCAGCAAGCAAGCCACTAGCATGCCCAGCCACGAAGCCCCTGTGCCACGGCCGCCTCAGCCCAAGCACCATCATTTAGCCGTGGGCACTGGGTTCGCCCTGTCTTCTCCCCAGGGAGCCTGCGAGCACCCGCGGTTGAGCTGAGGAGGGTGGGCTGAGGGCAGGCACTGTGTCTCCCCCCTCAGATCAGCGGCTGCAAAGGAAGACGGGGAAAGGTGCTCCCTTCGACACGGACACTCCGAGCTGGGGCTCCCTGAAAGCAGAGGCTTAAGCAAGCCGCGTCGTCCGTCCGTCCGGGCTAGCTGGCTGAGCACACGCGCATCGGCAGGCCCTGCTCCCATTTCCGGTCTGCCACCCAGGGGCTGTGTGACCCGGAGTAGGTCCCTCAGCCTCTCTGAGCCCTTTCCTCACTCGTCAAATGGAGATCGCCTTCCCTATCTGCCACATCCCAGGCTTGTGAAGACAAAATGAGGCCCCATGTGCGACACTCCCTCCTCAGGACCTCTGATAGGGAATTAGGACTCCATTAGGGGGGCGGGGGAGGGGGCCGTCCTGACTGGGAGGGCACAGGAGCCAGGCACAGACGTCAGAGAAAGAGGGAAGCAGGGGGTTTCCCCATCGTGATGTGAGGCCTAAGGCTGCTCGCGCAGGGAAAGAAGGCTTGAGGGGGCTGAGTCACCAGCCATGTGGAGGATGCTGGGAATCTGCTGGGAGATTCCTGGCCACTGGGAGTGAAGTGACCACAGGAGGGACCACAGGAGACACAGGGAAGCCTCAAGGAATGAGGAGCCGACCGAACAGCACAAGGAAGCGAACTGGGGCAAAGCTTCTCTTCCGGCACGCTGGAGGAAGCCGCTTGAGGAGCGAGACTGAGCCCGGCCCTCACACGGATCTCGGGCTAATGGGGAGACACAGGGCTGCCCTCAGGGAGCCCAGTCTGAGGGGGGAGACAGAGCCTTGTCCTCAGGGAGCCCAGTCTGAGGGGGGAGACACAGCCGTGTCCTCAGGGAGCCCAGTCTGAGTGGGGAGACACAGCCCTGCCCTCAGGGAGCCCCAGTCTGATGGGGAGACATAGCCGTGTCCTCAGGGAGCCCCAGTCTGAGGGGGGAGACACAGCCCTGCCCTCAGGGAGCCCCAGTCTGATGGGGAGACATAGCCGTGTCCTCAGGGAGCCCCAGTCTGAGGGGGGAGACACAGCCCTATCCTCAGGGAGCCCCAGTCTGAGGGGGGAGACACAGCCCTGCCCTCAGGGAGCCCAGTCTGTTGGGAGACACAGCCCTGCCTTAAGGAAACCTCAGTCTGAGGGGGGAGACACAGCCCTGACTCAGCAAACCCCAGTCTGAGGGAGGAGACACAGCCCTGTCCTCAGGGACCCCAGTCTGAGGGGGGAGACACAGCCCTGCCCTCAGGGAGTCCTAGTCTGAGGGAGGAGAGACAGCCTTGTCCTCAGGGAGCCCAGTCTGAGGGAGGAGACACAGCCCTGTCCTCAGGGAGCCCAGTCTGAGGGGGGAGACACAGCTCTATCCTCAGGGAGCCCCAGTCCGAGGGGGGAGACACAGCCCTGCCCTAAGGGAGCCCCAGTCTGAGGGGGGAGACACAGCCCTGCCCTCAGGAAGCCCCAGTCTGAGCTGAGGGGGAAGACACAGTCCTGTCCTCAGCAAACCCCAGTCTGAAGGGGGAGACACAGCCCTACCCCCAGCGAGCCATAGTCTGAGGGGAGACACAGCCCTGCCCTCAGGGAGCCCCAGTCTGAGGGGGGAAAACAACCCTACCCCCAGCAAGCCATAGTCTGAGGGGGGAGACACAGCACTGCCTCAGCAAACCCCAGTCTGAGTGGGGAGACACAGCCGTGTCCTCAGGGAGCCCAGTCTGAGGGAGGAGACACAGCCCTGTCCTCAGGGAGCCCAGTCTGAGGGAGGAGACACAGCCCTGTCCTCAGGGAGCCCAGTCTGAGGGGGAAGACACAGCTCTATACTCAGGGAGCCCCAGTCCGAGGGGGGAGACACAGCCCTGCCCTCAGGGAGCCCCAGTCTGAGGGGGGAGACGCAGCCCTGCCCTCAAGGAGCCCCAGTCTGAGGGGGGAGACACAGCCCTGCCTCAGGGAGCCCCAGTCTGAGGGGGGAAACACAGCCCTGCCCTCAGGGAGCCCCAGTCTGTTGGGAGACACAGCCCTGCCTTAAGGAAACCTCAGTCTGAGGGGGGAGACACAGCCCTGCCCTCAGGGAGCCCTAGTCTGAGGGGGGAGACAGAGCCCTGCCCTCAAGGAGCCCCAGTCTGAGGGGGGAGACAGAGCCCTGCCTCAGGGAGCCCCAGTCTGTTGGGAGACACAGCCCTGCCTCAGGGAGCCCCAGTCTGAGGGGGGAGACACAGCCCTGCCCTCAAGGAGCCCCAGTCTGAGGGGGGAGACACAGCCCTGCCTCAGGGAGCCCCAGTCTGAGGGGGGAGACACAGCCCTGCCCTCAGGGAGCCCAGTCTGTTGGGAGACACAGCCCTGCCTTAAGGAAACCTCAGTCTGAGGGGGGAGACACAGCCCTGCCTCAGGGAGACCCAGTCTGAGGGGGGAGACGCAGCCCTGCTCTCGGGAGCCTCAGTCTGAGGGGGGAGACACAGCCCTGCCCTCAGAGTACCCCAGTCTGAGGGGGGAGACACAGCCCTGTCCTCAGGGAGCCCAGTCTGAGGGAGGAGACACAGCCCTGTCCACAGGGAGCCCAGTCTGAGGGAGGAGACACAGCCCTGTCCTCAGGGAGCCCAGTCTGAGAGGGGAGACACAGCCCTGCCCTCAGAGCACCCCAGTCTGAGGGGGGAGACACAGCCCTGTCCTCAGGGAGCCCCAGTCTGAGGGGGGAGACAGCCCTGCCCTCAGAGCACCCCAGTCTGAGGGGGGAGACACAGCCCTGCCCTCAGGGAGGCCCAGTCTGAGGGGGGAGACACAGCCCTGCCCTCAGGGAGCCCCAGTCTGAGGGGGGAGACAGCCCTGCCCTCAGAGCACCCCAGTCTGAGGGGGGAGACACAGCCCTGCCCTCAGGGAGCCCCAGTCTGAGGGGGGAGACACAGCCCTGCCCTCAGGCAGCCCCAGTCTGAGGGGGGAGACACAGCCCTGCCCTCAGGGAGCCCCAGTCTGAGGGGGGAGACAGCCCTGCCCTCAGGGAGCCCCAGTCTGAGGGGGGAGACACAGCCCTGCCTCAGGGAGCCCCAGTCTGAGGGGAGACACAGCCCTGCCCTCAGGGAGCCCCAGTCTGAGGGGGGAGACAGCCCTGCCCTCAGGGAGCCAGTCTGAGGGGAGACACAGCCCTGTCCTCAGGGACCCCAGTCTGAGGGAGGAGACACAGCCCTGTCCTCAGGGAGCCCAGTCTGAGAGGGGAGACACAGCCCTGCCCTCAGAGCACCCCAGTCTGAGGGGGGAGACACAGCCCTGTCCTCAGGGAGCCCAGTCAGAGGGGAAGACACAGCCCTGCCCTCAGGGAGCCCCAGTCTGAGGGGGAGACATAGCCGTGTCCTCAGGGAGCCCCAGTCTGAGGGGGGAGACACAGCCCTGTTCTCAGGGAGCCCCAGTCTGAGGGGAGACACAGCCCTGCCCTCAGGGAGCCCCAGTCTGAGGGGGGAGACAGCCCTGCCCTCAGGGAGCCAGTCTGAGGGGAGACACAGCCCTGTCCTCAGGGACCCCAGTCTGAGGGAGGAGACACAGCCCTGTCCTCAGGGAGCCCAGTCAGAGGGGAAGACACAGCCCTGCCCTCAGGGAGCCCCAGTCTGAGGGGGAGACACAGCCCTGCCCTCAGAGCACCCCAGTCTGAGGGGGGAGACACAGCCTTGCCCTCAGGGAGCCCCAGTCTGAGGGGGGAGAGACAGCCCTGCCTCAGGGAGCCCCAGTCTGAGGGGGGAGACACAGCCCTGTCCTCAGGGACCCCAGTCTGAGGGGGGAGACACAGCCCTGTCCTCAGGGAGCCCAGTCTGAGGGAGGAGACACAGCCCTGTCCTCAGGGAGCCCAGTCTGAGGGGGGAGACACAGCCCTGCCCTCAGGGACCCCAGTCTGAGGGGGGAGACACAGCCCTGCCCTCAGGGAGCCCAGTCTGAGGGAGGAGACACAGCTCTGTCCTCAGGGAGCCCAGTCTGAGAGGGGAGACACAGCCCTGCCCTCAGAGCACCCCAGTCTGAGGGGGGAGACACAGCCCTGTCCTCAGGGAGCCCAGTCAGAGGGGAAGACACAGCCCTGCCCTCAGGGAGCCCCAGTCTGAGGGGGAGACACAGCCCTGCCCTCAGAGCACCCCAGTCTGAGGGGGGAGACACAGCCCGGTTCTCAGGGAGCCCCAGTCTGAGGGGAGACACAGCCCTGCCCTCAGGGAGCCCCAGTCTGAGGGGGGAGACAGCCCTGCCCTCAGGGAGCCCAGTCTGACCTGAAGACATAGGAGGTCTGCCTTCAGGGAACTTCCAACGCCATGAGGAAGTTGTACTGACGTCTGCCTAAGGGGAATTACCGTCTGAAGAGGAGGCTGAGCTCTGCTCTCAAGAAGCCCCAGCTTAGGCGTCCATGTCGCAGGAACACATGCTTGAGTGAGTGCTGTGCATTTGGGTGCTGGCACCTTTCGTGTCTTCCTTCAGACCCCCTACTCTGATGGGGGGGACATGACCCCCACCCCGGGAGAGCTCTCTGCCTGAGGGCGTGTGTGCCCACGAGCACGCAGGCTGAAGTGAAGGGGAGTGGGGTACATGTGACTCTGTGTCCCCTCTGTTCTTACCAGGGGATGCCTTCCCGATGGGGGCGGGGGGGAGGCGGGTAACTCCTCAGGGAGGGAGGGAGGATCCTTGGTTGAGCCCGGGGTAGGGGATCTTCCCCAGAAATGCTTCTGACAGCCTGGAAGACGGAGGGTGGAGGGACACAGAAGTGCTGCCACATCTGGTCTGGGGGTGGCTGGGCGCGCTGCCCCGAACAGCTGGGCCACATCTGGCTTCCAGACATCCACTCTTGCTCCGTGATTCACTCCAGCCTCACATGTCTGCCGAGAGGCAGAAGGCCAGGGCTTCGAGCCGCACATGTTGTCCCGCACGCATGCGCAGCCCTGGCACGCCCAGGAGAGGGTGCCTGGGGCTGGGAGTCGGCAGGCGCCCTTCTTTTGCTACCCCTGGCCCCGGTGTCACCTCTCACACAGGCGCTGCTGCCCTGGGGATGGGGGTTCAGTTCGCCCTTGAGTCACCATGACTCAGTCTCCCGCCTGGAACCCTCACACTCAGGCTTCGTGGGCTTTGCACAGGGACGGTGAGCAGGCTTGGAGTCAGCAGGAAGGAGGGGGCGGAGCCAGACAGGAACTCCTGATGCCCCTCACCCAACCTTTCCTAGGCAAGGAAACCTCCGTGAGAGTAGGGGATGGGGCCAGGGAGAGAAAATAACACGCCCAGGCGGGGAAAAGTAACAAACATATGGCATTCCCCCCTCACACACTGGGGTTCCCTGAGGACAGGGCTGTGTCTCCCCCCTCAGACTGGGGCTCCCTGAGGGTAGAGTTGTGTCTCCCCCTCATCCTGGGGTGTCTGAGGGCAGGGCTGTGTCTCCCCCCCTCAGACCAGGGCCCCCTGAGGGCAAGGCTGTGTCTCCCCCCTCAGACTGGTACTCCCTGAGGGCAGGGCTGTGTCTCCCCGCTCAGACTGGGGCTCCCTGAGGGTAGAGTTGTGTCTCCCCCCTCAGACTGGGGCTCCCTGAGGGCAGGGCTGTGTCTCCCCCCTCAGACTGGGGCTCCCTGAGGACACGGCTATGTCTCCCCATCAGACTGGGGCTCCCTGATGTCAGGGCTGTGTCTCCCCCCTCAGACTGGGGCTCCCTGAGGACAGGGCTGTGTCTCCCCCCTCAGACTGGGGCTCCCTGAGGGTAGAGTTGTGTCTCCCCCTCATCCTGGGGTGTCTGAGGGCAGGGCTGTGTCTCCCCCCCTCAGACCAGGGCCCCCTGAGGGCAAGGCTGTGTCTCCCCCCTCAGACTGGTACTCCCTGAGGGCAGGGCTGTGTCTCCCCGCTCAGACTGGGGCTCCCTGAGGGTAGAGTTGTGTCTCCCCCCTCAGACTGGGGCTCCCTGAGGGCAGGGCTGTGTCTCCCCCCTCAGACTGGGGCTCCCTGAGGACACGGCTATGTCTCCCCATCAGACTGGGGCTCCCTGATGTCAGGGCTGTGTCTCCCCCCTCAGACTGGGGCTCCCTGAGGACAGGGCTGTGTCTCCCCCCTCAGACTGGGGTTTGCTGAGGGCAGGGCTGTCTCCCCCCTCAGACTGGGGCTCTTTGAGGACAGGGCTGTGTCTCCCCCTCAGACTGGAGCTCGCTGAGGGCAGGGCTGTGTCTCCTCCTTCAGACTGGGTTTCCTGAGGGCAGGGCTGTGTCTCCTCTCAGACTGGGGCTCCCTGAGGACAGGGCTGTGTCTCCCCCCTCAGACTGGCGCCCCTGAGGGCAGGGCTGTGTCTCCCCCCTCAGACTGGGGCTCCCTGGGGGTAGGGCTCTGTCTCCCCCCTCAGACTAGGGCTCCCTGAGGTCAGGGCTGTGTCTCCCCCTCAGACTGGGGCTCCCTGAGGTCAGGGCTGTGTCTCCCCCTCAGACTGGGGCTCCCTGAGGGCAGGGCTGTGTCTCCCCCCTCAGACTGGGGCTCCCTGAGGGCAGGGCTGTGTCTCCCCCCTCAGACTGGGGTTTGCTGAGGGCAGGGCTGTGTCTCCCCCCTCAGACTGGGGCTCTTTGAGGACAGGGCTGTGTCTCCCCCTCAGACTGGGGCTCCCTGAGGTCAGGGCTGTGTCTCCCCCTCAGACTGGGGCTCCCTGAGGGCAGGGCTGTGTCTCCCCCCTCAGACTGGGGCTCCCTGAGGGCAGGGCTGTGTCTCCCCCCTCAGACTGGGGTTTGCTGAGGGCAGGGCTGTGTCTCCCCCCTCAGACTGGGGCTCTTTGAGGACAGGGCTGTGTCTCCCCCTCAGACTGGAGCTCGCTGAGGGCAGGGCTGTGTCTCCTCCTTCAGACTGGGTTTCCTGAGGGCAGGGCTGTGTCTCCCCCCTCAGACTGGCACCCCTGAGGGCAGGGCTGTGTCTCCTCCTCAGACTGGGGTTTGCTGAGTCAGGGCTGTGTCTCCCCCCTCAGACTGGGGCTCCCTGAGTGCAGGGTTGTGTCTCCCCGCTCAGACTGGGGCTCCTTGAGGGCAGGGCTGTGTCTCCCCCCTCAGACTGGGGTTTGCTGAGGGCAGGGCTGTGTCTCCCCCTCAGACTATGGCTCGCTGGGGGTAGGGCTGTGTCTCCCCCCTCAGACTGGGGCTCCCTGAGGCAGGACTGTGTCTCCCCCCTCAGACTGGGGCTCCCTGGGGGTAGGGCTGTGTCTCCCCCCTCAGACTGGGGCTCCCTGGGGGTAGGGCTCTGTCTCCCCCCTCAGACTAGGGCTCCCTGAGGTCAGGGCTGTGTCTCCCCCTCAGACTGGGGCTCCCTGAGGTCAGGGCTGTGTCTCCCCCTCAGACTGGGGCTCCCTGAGGGCAGGGCTGTGTCTCCCCCCTCAGACTGGGGCTCCCTGAGGGCAGGGCTGTGTCTCCCCCCTCAGACTGGGGCTCCTGAAGTCAGGGCTGTGTCTCCCCCCTCAGACTGCGGTTTTCTGGGGGCAGGGCTGTGTCTCCCCCTCAGACTGGGGTCCCTGAGGACAGGGCTGTGTCTCCCCCTCAGACCAGGTCTCCCTGAAGACACGGCTGTGTCTCCCCCTCAGTCTGGGGCTCCCTGAGTGCAGGGCTGTCTCCCCCCTCAGACTGGGGCTCCCTGAGGACAGGGCTGTGTCTCCCCCCTCAGACTGGCGCCCCTGAGGGCAGGGCTGTGTCTCCTCCTCAGACTGGGGTTTGCTGAGTCAGGGCTGTGTCTCCCCCCTCAGACTGGGGCTCCTTGAGGGCAGGACTCTGTCTCCCCCCTCAGACTGGGGCTCCCTGAGGACAGGGCTGTGTCTCCCCCCTCAGACTGGGGCGCCCTGAGGATAGGGCTGTGTCTCCCCCCTCAGACTGGGGTTTGCTGAGGACAGGGCTGTGTCTCCCCCCTCAGACTGGGTCTCCCTGAGGGCAGGGCTGTCTCTCCCCCCTCAGACTGGGGCTCCCTGAGGACAGGGCTGTGTCTCCCCCCTCAGACTGGGGTGCCCTGAGGACAGGGCTGTGTCTCCCCCCTCAGACTGGGGCTCCTGAAGTCAGGGCTGTGTCTCCCCCCTCAGACTGTGGCTTCCTGAGGACAGGGCTGTGTCTCCCCCCTCAGACTGGGGCTCCTGAAGTCAGGGCTGTGTCTCCCCCTTCAGACCTGGGCTCCCTGAGGGCAGGGCTGTGTCTCCCCCCAGACCAGGTCCCTGAAGACAGTGCTGTGTCGCCCCCTCAGCTGTGATTTCCCGGAAGGCAAAGGCTGTGTCTTCCCATCAAACCGGATCGGAACTGGATCTCTTTTATCTTTAGACGGGTGATGCATAGACCAACCATATCACTGGGGTTTTTCTGGCCGGTTGGAGGGTGCAGGGATCCACTTCCCAACAAACTCCCATCCTGAAGGACGACAATTATCCGCGCTGGCAGGGGCTCCCTCGGTGAGCAACCTGTTCCCAGCAACCCACCCACCCTTCTGAGTGGCCCCTCCTGCAGTCTAGCCCCAGGAGCTCACGATAAGTCATCTGCAGGGTAGGGTGGCCCCAGAGGATGTGTGCGCAGGGCCCAGCTGGACGTGGGAGTCCAGACGAAAGAGTCGGCACTCTCTGGGGTCACCGTCTCATATCTGGCTGCCCTCAGCGGCAGGGGCGTAGATCCAGCTCCCCCTAGACCCGAAGCCAAGCTTGGGGAGCAGTAGACAAGCCTGGGTATCTGGGGCCCGGGAAGGCCAGGCTGGGCATGAGTCCAAAACAGCTCAAGAAGTGGGTCCCAGCCCCCTCAGCTAGTCCTTTTCCCGCATGGCGGCCCCTGGATCAGAGTGGAGAGGCCTCCTATCCCAGCGGGTCACTGCAAGAGGGCCACCCCATCCTATAGTGCGTACGTTCGGTAGTGAAGGAAGCAGGAAGCAGGACGGACAGGCCTGGAATCTCTCTCGAGACCCTTTGTCACCTTTCCACACCCGTAGCAAGGCTCTCCCCAGTCTTCTATCCCACTCCTTACCTCCTACATCTCTTTCAGGGAAATGAACCAGGAGGCCACGCAGCGCTGGGGTTGGCGTGGTCCAGAGGAGGCAACAACTTCTGGCCCTCCTTGTCCCACTGGCCACCCCACCTTCAGGCTGGTGGGATCAGAGAGTCTGTGCCTCCCCACCTGGTACTGAGAATTGGGCATTGCCGTGGCTGAGACTGCCCCAAGGATGCCAACCCCACTGTACAGGTGTCCTGGGACTAAGGCAGAGCCGGGGTGGGTCCAGCCCTGGAGTGAGCCGGCCACTCTGCCCAAGTTAGGGTCGTCCCTCTCCCAGTCAGGCTGTGAGCTCCCTGAGGTCAGGGACTGGTCTCCGGCTTCCTGAAAGGAGCTTGATAAATGTGGGCCAGCCCTGGGGTGGGAGTGGGGGATTCAGGCAGGAAGCCTCCGACCTCAGTGTTGTGGTTGCCTTATTGGTGTCTCCGGCCCCAGTCCTAGAGAGCACACAGAAGCTCGTAGGATTCTCCAGACCCTCTCCTCCTTTCCTTCCCTTTGTATTGCCCCCCAACCCGACCAGGCTGGCTGCAAGGCCTCCTTATCTCGGGGCCCGTCTTTGCCCACAAGTTCCCCTTCTCCGTTCCCGGAAGCCCCAGGTTCCTGGTGCCTGGGGAGGGAGGGTCGAGGGTATACAGGCAGACCTGCCAGAACGGACCATCTCTGAAGTTCCGGAGCCTGATGCAGGAACCCTCTCCCCCATGCTGGCAGGAGGGCTGGCAGAAGCCGTCGTGCCAGCCTCTGTCCCTGGGCCCCAGACAGGTGGCTCTGCTAGGTCCAGCTCGGCCAGCGTCCCGTCCTCTCACCCCTTCCCCTAGCATCACCCCTCTTTCAGGTACAGGCCTTGCTGCAACCGGATGTCCGGGCACAGGCTTGTCCCCAAGAAACCCATCCCCTGCCCTGCCAGTGTCAGCACATCCTGCCTCCCTCCCTCCTTTCCCCACGCAAGCCAGCTCCCTCCGGGCCACTGTGCTCACCACACTCTCTGCAGAGCCCTGACCCACGTGGAGAGCCGGCCATGCCCCGCCCCGCAGCCAAGGAACAACAGAAGGGTCTCAGCAGAGACAGAAGGAAAGGAGAAACGACCCAGCTTCCCCAATAGCCAGCATGCCTCTGTCTTCACCCAGCCCGCTCTCCTATCTCTACCTGTTCTCAGCCTATGCCTGCTCTCAAGGCAGCGAGTTCGTTAGGTCTACTTCCCATTGTGTGGGCGAGGACATGGTCTCTCTCTTATCGGATGCCAAGACTTGCTGCAACCCGACTCAGCAGCAGAGAGAGTTGTCGTCAAGCCCAACCCTCAAATTCACACTGTAATCTAGAGGGAGGCTCTCACAGAACCTTCTGGCTTCAATCACTATTCCTACGTTATCCAACATCTTGGTCAGGTAGCTTTCTTCTTTGTACAGCTCTTAAATTACACGGGAACACAACATTCGCCCTCTTTGCCATTTTAAAGTGCAAGTTCGGTGGCATTAAGTGATTCACATTGTTGTGCAACATTACCGCCATCCTTCTCCAGAAGTCTTTTTATCATTCCCCAACCGAAACTCGACCCATTAAACTCTAACTCCTCATTCTTCCCTCTCCACAGCCCCCGCAACCATCATCCTACTTTCTGTTTCTATGTGTTTAGTACCTCATTAAAGTGGAGTCATACGGTATTTGTCCTTTTGTGGCTGGCTGATTTCACTTCGCATCATGTCCTCAAGGTTTGTTCTTGTTAGTAGCGTGGGCCAGAATTTCCTTCCTTTTTAAGGCTGAATAATATTCTATTGTACGTATAGACCGCATTTTGTCTCTCCTCTTGGGTAGCCTGTTTATTAACTACTTTTTTATCTTTTTAAATTTTTTTAATGTTTATTCATTTTTGAGAGAGAGAGAGACAGCACATGAGTGGGGGAGGAGCAGAGAGAGAGAGAGAGAGAGACAGAATCAGAAACAGGCTCCAGGCTCCAAGCTGTCAGCACAGAGCCCAAAGCGGGGCTTGAACTAGTGAACTGCGAGATCATGACCTGAGCCAAAGTCAGATGCTTAACCAACTGAGCCACCCAGGCGCCCCAATTAACGACTTTTTTAGAAAGTTAAGCCACTATATTCTCAGAAGAAAATGTCTGAAGAGTTCAGAAGCAAAAAAAAAAAAACAAACAAAAACAAAAGGGGGGGAGGGAAAGTTCACCCCAATCTGCTCAGAGCAAACCCCTGAAGTTTTTGAAGCAGAGGGCAGATAGATTTATACACAAATAGCGTTTTTTACACAAATAGTGACACACTCCTCGCCGGTACTTCTCAAATGCAAAATTCATCAGAATCCCCTTGAGCGTGTGCTAAAACAGACCTCTGGGCCCCAGCCCCAGGGTTCCTGACCTAGTTGTTCTGAGGCCACCCAAGATTTGGGGTCTGCTGAATGCTGGTGCAGCCCAAGGGGGTACACTTTGCTGACTTGCGCCATCTAAGCAGTGTCCTGTCACTTGCTCTTACTCTTAGTGAATACTGACACTGAAAGCTGGACCTCATTCTTTTTTTAAAAAAAGATTTGATCTTTAAGTAATCTCTACACCCAATGCGGAGCTCGAACTGACAACCCTGAGATCAAGAGTCATATGTTCTGGCTGAGCCAGCCAGGCACCCCTGGAGCTCATTCATTTTAACCACCGCATACTACTCTGGTCTTTGAATGCCCTATAACATAGCTAATCAGTGCCTTATGGGTGGGCTTGACATTGCTTCCTGTTTTTTTAGATCTGGAAATAAAATTGCAGTGAACACAGTTATACATATACTTGGAACACTTGTGACTTTTGTGACAGTGTATCTGATAAATTCCTAGATGTGGAACCCCTAAGCCAATGGTTTGTGAATTAATTCTGCTCATGTGTATGGCTAACCCCCTTCACAGGTGCTGTTGCCTTCCCAACAACTCAGAGGATGCCTGTATCCACAGTCAGATTGGGGGGAAAAAATCTTGTTGTTTCTCAATTTTGATTTCTTGTATTGTGGTGAAGGGTGGGCATTTGCACCTGTTTATTGGCAATTAGTACTCCCTTTTCTGTTCATGTGCTTTGCCCAATTTTCTATTTGCTTTTCTTTTCCTTATTGACTGTATGAACTCATCTGTCATATATATTGAAAATACTTTTTTCTGGTTTATTCGCCTTTAGACTTTAAGATACTACTTTTTGAGAGAGAGAGAGAGAGACAGAGCAAGTGAGCAAGGGGCCGAGAGAGAGAGAATCCCACAAGGGGCAAAAAGAGAGAAGGAGAGAGAGTGGGGGGAGAGAGAGAGAGAAGTGGGGTTCACCCGAAGCAAGGCTCGAGCTCACCCTACGCGGGGCTCAAAGTCAAGAACCACGAGACCATGATCTGAACCAAAGTCAGATGCTTAACCAACTGAGCCACCCAGGCGCACCAAGATATTACATTTTTATGCAGCCCATTTTTTTAAGTCTTTCCTTTTGTGACTCCTATGTTTGGTGTCATACTTTCCCCAATCCAAAAATATGTATTTTTTAATCATGTTAATATTTTCTTCTAGTAATTTTACGATTTCCTTTTTACATTTAAATATTTGGTCCATCTGGGACTTGTTTCAAAATAATGAATAGAAAACTGGGTTTTGTTGTTTTTTTTTTCCTAAACAGCTAGCAAGTTGTCTAATTTGATTAGAATTCATTTTTTTTTCCTCTAACATGTTCCTTTATCATATATTCAATTTCCATTTGTTCATGAGTGTGTGTCTGGACTCTATTCTGTTCCTTTGATCTGTCTGTCTGTTCTCGTGCCAGTACCCAACTGTTTTATTACTAGAGCTTTATACAACATTTTAGTAGCCCTGGCCGCCCCTCATAAGGCCTGTTTTTCAGAATTTTCCGAGCTCCTTTTGTATGTTTACTTTTCCAGATGAATTTTAATATAATTTGTCAAGTTCAAAAGATCTTGTTGTTTTTCACATCCACGAACAGATGTGATTTTCTAATTTCTCAACCCAGAGCCGAAGAGAAACCAGTGAAGAATGAGGTGGGGTTGTGGTCTGCAGGCAAAGTGACGGCGGTTGATAGGGCAAGCGACCGCTGATCGGGAGAGAGTTGATGAAGTGAAGGGAACATAAAAAGGAGACACGAGGACCGTGAAACGTAGCCATCATGGAATAGGCCTTTAGTGGGGGGTCCAACAAGACTATATTACAACCAGGATAGTGATGGACACTTGTAACCACAACTCTGAGTCATAAAGACTCACATGGTCTGTAACCTCTGATTAACAAGGCAGGAAAGTGTGTAATACCCACTAGTGATTTCCATCCCAAAATACCTTTTTAAGGGCTCAGATATTAATGTTTGGAAAACTAATGTGAAATGGTTCATTCTTGGATGATGACAGAAGTATGACATGTTACTGGTTCCGCTACAGTTTTCTCAAAACCCACCTCTAAATTCCAGGGAGCTGCCAGCTCTGGGATTTGAATTTATTCCATCCGTGGAGACGCAACTGAGGGAAACGTCCCCAGCCTTTCAGCCAGTTTACACACAATAATACAAAAAGATTTCGCTCTTTCTGAGCATCTGTCTCCCAACACGTGAGGCATGTGGGATGCAGACTACGTTTTAATTCTCAACAGCCCCCCGAGATGAATGCCATATTCCCATTAGACAGGAAAATGTAGCCCGGAGAGCTCACACTTGGGCAAGTTCAAGTTAACGTGTGTGACAAAGAACCCTCAGCCACCGTCACCCACATGCCGCTCACCAGCCCCCTTCTACTCATTCCCACTACCACTACAGGAGGTCCAAAAGGGAACCAATCCTATCCACACACCCCTTCACAAAGCCTGGCCCCTGCCTTACCCAAAGCCTGCACAGCTTAAAGAGGCCTCATCCCATGTCTCAGCCACAGGGAGGGTGGAGTGAGGATACTAAGTAAGGAAGAAAGGGACAGCTCCCAAGCCACCCACTTACCAGGCCCTTGAGATCAGGGGCTCAGGGAGCGGGGAGGGTGCTCCTGGGACTGGGCACACACTTCCAAGACCAGCACCGCCTGCCACAGCCTGGCGTGGCCTCCCTGCACTCACTGGTTATGTCAAGGCATAGACTCTGTGTTCACCATACCACACCTCTGCCAGCGGTGTGGGCTGAGTGAGCCCAGTCCCATGCAGGACACCCCAGGGAGTGGGAGTCTGCAGGTGACAGACAGTGGGAGGAGGTGACAGGGAAAGGCACACCCTTGGGAGTTCCCCATCTCAGAAAAGATAGAGGTCAAAGCATTTTTCCTTGACAGCCGGTTTTGAAGGCCCTCTAGAGGCCTTACCGGCCTGCCCTGGATTCAGGTACAGAGAAGTGGGAGGGTGAGGGCCTCCAGGCTGAAAGCTACTGGGGCAAAGGCAGGGCTATAGGCTCCTGAATCTAGTCCCCAAGGAGCCAGAGTTTTCAGCCCTCCATGACCCCCTGCCCCAGCCTAGGAACCTGCTGACTGCAGAGCAGTGACCCCGAGGGTGAGGAGGGCAAGCAAATCAATTCATTCCAGCACCCACTAATCGCGAAGCGCCTACTATGAGCAAAGGACCGTGCTATTGGGGTAGAAGATGAAAAGGGGACTGGATAGAGGTGAGGTTCGCTGGAGTGAGGACAGAGGGCGGTGGGAAGGCCTGGAGCAGCGGAGGCCCTACTCCCTGAGCATCCCCAACCTCGGCACACAGAGGAGCCGCTCGCTCTGGAGCTCGGCGCGCGCGCGCTCAGAGCCCGCGCCGCACGCGCACGCGCGCTCGCAGCCGCTCCCCCGCCCGCGCGGCTCCGGCTCCCGCGCGCGCGCACTTGAGGCCTCCCTTGTGCGTCTCCTCCATTCGCTACGTGCAGAATGGTCCGTCGGCAGCAGCTGCAGCGCCGGGTGGGAGGGGGAGGAGGAGGGGAGGGGGAGGCGGCGCCCAGGTCTGGAGGAGGGGCCGCGGCGGGCCAGGCTGGGGAGAGCTGGGGGAGAGGGGCTGGGGGAGAGCCCGGGTGGGCGCATCGCTAACCCCTTTCACCTCCCTCCTTTGCCATCGTCCGCTGCTGCTAGACCATTATGGCCATCCCCCTGTTCCCAGCTTGGGCGTCCTGGAACCTAGCCGATCGGGTTTTTCTCCGTGTTGTCCCCTCCCCAAACCCCAAACCCAAGAAAGAAACACTCCTGGTGTCCCGTCGCCCTTCACCCCCTCGCCCCCCCCCCACCCCCGCCGCCCCGTCCCAGTCCCAGTAACATTCCCAGGCTTTTGTGTGAGATGACCCAACAGTAAGCCTTTCCCCACCTTTCATAGGGTGGGGTACCTAAAAGATACTGTAGCCCCACTCCCCTTCTCCTCTCTATTATGTCCCTGGAGGAAGTGGAATGTTCAGGATGAATACAGAGCCTATTTCCCAGTATTTCCAAAATGGGAAGGCCAGAATCTCACCATGCACACCCTGACAGGATGGCAGAAAGGTCTGATGGCCCAGAAGAGCAGGCTGCTGCCCAGGGCCCTAGGGCCACATTCACAGAAATGAGTGTCAGGGCCCCTCCTAGACTGGCATGAATTCACCCGTATTACCAGTTTGTGCCCCAGACACCTGTTTGTAGAGAACTCTCCAGAAATGTAATGGTGAGAGGCCACCAAGGGATGGATCTTAGATCCCTGGTGGATCCCAAATTGACCAGCTCTCCCTCCTGCCACGAATCCAAATGTGGCCCAGATATCCACAGCAGCCCCTCCCACCAGGTGGGACAACAGCTATTTTCTGTGGCACCTCCCAACCCTTCTCCCAGGGACAGGGGAGGAAACGTGCCATTGTCCAGTGCCCCTTCCCCATTAGGGCTGCTGGGAGGGGGCAGCTCCCTCATCCTTTCCTTCCTGGCCCCCAGGGGGGGCCCACCTGGGTTCATCTCCAAGACAGCCACCTGGGTTCAGCCCGCAGTCTAACCTCTGGCACTCTGCTGACAAGTTAAGTCCAGATCCTCAGGAAGTAAGGCATCTTGGGTCAGTTTCATTTTACACAAACGGACCCATGAGCCTGGACTTTGCACAGAGCTGGATCCAGGGAAGCGGATTGTCTGTTCCTTCCCTGGTGCCTCAGTCTTTGGGGGGCGCCCTCTGCTGGCCACTGGGAAGTGCAGGAAAGAACAGAGTTCGGCAGATGCACTCTCTCAGAGGGTCTGGAGAAGGGGACAAGAGTCAGAGAAACGAGTGAAAACCAGGAGCCAGCTGAGAGTGGCATACTGACCACAGATAAGAGAGGCATGCTGAAGCCTTTCTGGAGGTGGGGAGTTTTAAGCTGGCTTTCAGTAGACAGAGGAGGGGAAGCCACGCTGGCAGATGGGGGCTCAGGACATACCAGAGGCAGCCTTTTCCGTGTGTGGAACCCTGCCCCTACCCTAAATGGCTCACACACCCACTGATGTGTGTGGTGCCCTGCCAGGACTGGGAGAAGTGGCCCCCAAAAGAAGTCCGCAACGGACAAATCTCTGCGTCCATCCCCACCCCCCAAACACAAGGATGGCCCAAGCCCAGGTCTGTGGCATGGTGGGGCTCAAGGTGGGGTAGGGGCCTGAGTCACAGCCTGGTGTGGTACTGCCCTGTCTCGGGAAAGGCCAGGTCAACAACCCATCACTCTGCCTCTGGCCGCCAGACATCCTCCTCGTCACGTCTCACACGTGGGGCCAGGGGGGTGTCAGGGCAGTGCCAGGGTGGTGTGGGCCATGTTAGTGCTAGGGCCTGTGCTTCAGGGCCACAAATGGGCAGGAGAAAAAGAATGAAGGGCTTCTCACTGCTGTAGCTGGAGGAGTTTGGGTTAGAGGGAGGGGAGACTGGATGGACGCCTGGGCATCTGGAGTGCCTCCTGGTATGTCGGGTAAGGGAGGCAACAGGTGCCACCAAGAACTGGCAGCTCCTAGAATCTGTCCCTGAAGTTGCTTTTTCTGAGGAGGGTCACCCTCAGGGCCTCAGTATCTGCACAGGCCCTTGGCCCAGGTCTTAACCTCCAAAGGTGGCCCACTGCTCTCGACCATCAGGCCCCACATGGGCCTATGTACCCCAGACCCCAAGAAAGGCGGAGGCTCTGGCTACCCAGACCACTCCGCAGAAGTAAATGGTTCTGTGGGCTTCTCTCCTCCCCTGCTCCACTCACTGATTCCCAGACTTCCACCCTAATGGCCAGGCCTCCTTCCAGACCTAGCCTGGGTGAAGGGGACTCCCAGGGGCGGGGATTGAGGCCCAGGAGGGAACAGAGAGCATGGCGCTTTAATTGGAGGTAATTAGTTAATTTACTCTGAAAGCAGTAGGGGGAGGGGATGGGTCTGTGTCCTAATAGGGCTCAAACTCTGCTGAGTCTCTTTCTGAATAGAGCTGACCACCCACCCAGGAGACCCACTCTTTGGCCCCAGGTCAGAGCAAGGCCCAGAGCAGACCTGCAGTAGAGCTGCAGAAAAAAAGCAGGTGCCTTGGGGTGGTGGGAACAGGCCTTTTGAGGTTAGGCAGGGGGGAACTGGCATGATTGGGGAGGTGCAATCTGGAATTGGAACTGGTTCTTCTCCTCTCACCTATACTTCCATCCCTCCCAAGGTCATTGCCCTCCCAAGTTGGGGGCCCACCCCCCTCCTATGGTCAGTGACCTCCCAGAGCTGCCCACCCTAAGGGCAGCAGGGCCTGAAGGCTAACCTCACTGCCTCCTGCTTCGGGAAGCCATTCCAATAACCAATAACCGGGGAAAGGGGCGCCAGAGGAGAGAGCCCCTGCCGGGCCCCAGGGGGGCGTGTCGTCGGGCCCGACGCGTAGTCGGCGGTGGGAGGGAGGCCGGGACGGCGTGGCGGGGACTCTGGGCGACAGCCTCCGGAGCCCCGTCTGAAGCAGCTGACCCGCTGGTGGCGGGCCAGGTCGCGGCGGGGCCGGGAGGCAGCAACGTGCGGCGCGGCATGTCGCGGCCGCAGCGGCAGGGAAATGTGGGGGCGGGCCGGCGCGCCGCCACCCCCACCCCACGCAGGCCCATTCATAAAACCCGCAGGCATTGCCCGGGCCTGGCAGCCTCCTCTCCTAATTGCAAACTCATTAAGGAGTTTGCATCTAATTTGCATGGAAATCATTTCCTGGCCCTAAACAGCGCAACTCCCCCTTCTTTTCAGACCCCTCTGCCCTGCTCTACGCATACAGCCTGCGAGAGGAGGTGGGGGGGGGCATTATCTCTGCCCTGAGCCCCCTCCCATGCCTCACTCCCCCCATCCTCCTGGCCGGGAGCCGGGAGCCGGGGAGCGGTGTTGGCAGAGCACCCACCTAGCTGGGAGTCCTGCCTGTGCCCTAGGTGAGCCCGCCCTGCACCAGTGGGTCCAAGCAAGGGGAGGTACCCGCCAAGTCATTTGCCCCCCGGCTTGGCCATGCCCAGGGAAGGGAGGAGGCGGACGGCGGGCAGCCGCAGTAGCTGGTTGTACCTGGCAGGAGTACGGTTGGTAGGTGAGGCTGTTCGTGCCCAGCCTCACGTACGTGCCCCCACCCCCACACCCCTCACCCCACAGAACAAGCGCCCAGTGACTACAGAAACAGACACCCAGCCTCTGCTCACAAAGGCACCCACACCAGGCCAGCCATAATGGCTGCCGTCTTGGCAGCTACCCTCAAGGGCAGACAGATGCCTTCACAGGCCGTTTGGTTCTTCTCCAGCACCCAGACAGGGTTGGGGGGAAGGGGCTTCTTTTAAGACTTCTCTTAAGACTTCTCTCTTAAGGCTTCTCTTAAGCCTCGTAGAGGGGCTCCCTTCTGTACCCCAAACGTGGCCTCATGCCCTTCTTCTCCCACAACCCATATTCATGGAAGTCCCCCAAGTTCTGGGCCCTACATGAGGATCTACCCGGGTGAGGGGGACACAGGGGCCTCGAACCCAGGAGGGACAGTGGAGCTGGCAGCCCCAGAGAAGGGGGCACCTAAGTGCTTCCCCAGATGGGCTCTCTCCTTCCTGTAGTAGGTGGAATGTTCCCCAACCTCTGGGCAGGGGGGAACGGCATGGTTTAAACTGTTGGAAATGGAACAGAACTACCTAAAGTACATGAAATCAGATACTACCTGGGGCACAGTGCCCTGGTCCTGTATGTCCCGAGACAGTGTAAAAAGCAGTTGCAAAATTTTCAGCATCAGGATCGAAAATTAAAACCTGCCTCTTGTCTGGATTATCTGGATCTCTCCTCAGACATGGCCCTGCTTCTGCTTCCTGTCTGCCCACACTCCCACCTGCTGTCCCTGAAGTTTCTCCCTTCCATTGCTAGGGCCTGGGAGGGGTGGGCAAGGGTGTTCTGGAACGCTGACCACACATTCATCTTGAGCAGAGTTGGACCAACACTCTCCTCTCATCTCCTAGAACAGTTGGGGCTAAAGTATTGTGTGTATATGAGTACAGAGGTACAGGAGGAAAATAGTAGGGCATCTATTTTTTTTTTTAATCTCTTTTCACTTAGGTTGAGTGTGGTTTATAAGGTAAACAACATAAAAATATGCTTATATTACTAGTGTCTCTCAATAATGTTTTTTTTATTGTTAGGGAGCATGGCCAAACACTCTTTGGAGACCACTGGTCTAGACTTCAAGTGGGGTGACTGCAGGTGGGGGGGGGGGTGGCTTGTCTTGTCCCTCTTAGTATCTGTCCTTGAGAAGTGGTCAGTACAGAGGCCAGCAGGAGGCAGGAAGCCGGGACAGTGTATTGGATGAACAAAGTCTGCCCCTGGAATTGACAGGTAAAGAAATTGAAGTAACTCTGGGTGGGGGAGTTTGCTCAGAGAAGCACATGGCCAGACAGAGTACGTCTCATTGCGCCTGTGTGTGCAGCCTGCGCATGTCCAATACCCACAACGAATCCAGACTCCACTCCCAGCCACCCCAGTGGATGTGAATGTGGTTCCTTCCTCTGCCTGCTGGCAGCATGACCTGTCTGAGCTCCTCTCTAGCCAGACAGCAGGGCCACCAGCCACATCCACTCCAAACCCAATGGGAAGCCTGCTGCAAGTTACCTATCCTAGGACTCTCTGGAAGTAAATATGGTGTAGGAGAAAGAATTTAGGCTCCAGAAAGCCCTCAATCCTGGTCCCGCTGGGTAACCTCAGGCCCAACACATAACCAGTATGAGCCTCGGTTTCCTTGTCTATAACATGGGACTCATAATCGTACTAACCCAGAGGGTTGTTGTCAATACTGAATGGCCAACTGTGTGTACAGAGTCTGCACATAGTAGGTGTTCAGTAAAATTACCCTATGTGTGCAGCAGGTGCCCCATAAAGAACCTGTTGAATTGGGATTTGCTATCAGCATGGGAGGGAGAATTCTGAAGGCAGACAAATGAGGCTTTGTACAACACCTTCCTGCAGAAATTAACAGCCATCCCACCATCCCGGGCCCTCTCCAAGCTCACCCACTCCCAGAGGGGGTGTGGGAGGGGAGGGATGGGTCCTCCTCCCTTTCCCCAGCCAGCTCCTTTTCCTCTTCCTGTGCTGCCTTCACTTCAAGCCTGAGCTGAGGGTGACACCTGACGGCCATTCCTGTAGCTGCAGGACCCATACCAGTGACACCACAATAAGAAAGGCAAGAGGTCTGGTGAGAGAGGGAGCCATTCTTTCCAGCACTTTCCTTCCACTTCATACC
Source organism: Felis catus (assembly GCF_018350175.1). Taxonomy (NCBI): domain Eukaryota; kingdom Metazoa; phylum Chordata; class Mammalia; order Carnivora; family Felidae; genus Felis; species Felis catus. Next base: position 41,953,897 of record NC_058372.1, read on the forward strand.
TCCCTTCCCGAGCCCAAGGAACCTCTGGAAAACCACCCCTCGCTCCACCTGAGAGAGCTCTGACCCTCGTACCTGCCTGAGGGGTGGGATGATCAAGGAGGCCTCTGCCCAGACCCTGCCCTGGCCCTAGGCAGAAAGCAGAAAGATGAAGGTTACTCTTCCCCCACGTGCATTCAGGGCCTTATAGGCATCATCTCATTCAATTCTTATCACTAGGGCCTATTATCACAGCAGGGAAAGCAGGTACAGCAAAGTTAAGCAACTTGCTCAGGGTCACACAGCTCCTAAGGATCTAAATGATGAAATGAATGGGACACCTGGTAAGCCTCCAGGTGACAGAGGAGGCCAAGAGGAAGTGGCCTGCCAGAGGGTTAGAAACACCAAGTTCCAACCCAGCCTTGCCCAACTAGTGGAGTGACCTCCCTCAAGGGCCTTCTGCTGGCTCGAGGGCAGTGGGGTGTTGGATAGAGCAGTGATTCTCAAACCGGCCCTCCCTCCATGAGAATTATCTGGGGAGAATTAAAAAAAAAATTAATGTTTATTTATTTTAGAGACAAGAGAGACAGAGCACAAGTGGGGGAGGGGCAGAGAGAGCCAGAGACAGAATCTGAAGCGGGCTCCAAGCTCTGAGCTGTCAGCACAGAGCCCGGCGCGGGGCTCAAACCCACGAACCATGACATCATGACCTGAGCTGAAGTCAGACACTCAACCGACGGAGCCACCCAGGTGCCCCGGAGAATTTTTTAAATACCAATGATTGCCCCAGCCCTGGCTGATGAAATCAGTGTCAGTACGAGTGGGGCTGAGGTATGGGTATTTTTAAAAATCTTTCTAGGTGGTTCTAAATGAAGCTAGGGTTGAGATTGTGGCCTCTGGGCGTTTTCCATCTTTAGACCTCCCTGCCCTCCAGAGGTCAGCTCCCCAGGGCTTCCCCTGTCCTGAGGGCTCTCCAGAGAAACCACGCCTTCCTTCCCCAGTGTTCTCTGGACATCTTAAGGTGTCCACCCAGACCCCCAGGGCAAGCTGCCTCCTCACCCCTCTGTGGCCCCAGGGGGGAATACTGTCCATCAGCTCTTTCCAGAGGGGGCCCAGCAGGCTTGAGCCTCCTGAATCTCTGACCCCAGGCCTGGCCACTGTGATGGGGGCAGGGAAGGCCACTGAGAGCTTAACCCCAACAGGATGAAGGCGCCATAATTAGGGTCAGGTGGTTGGCTCAGCCTGCGGAAATCCCCAGCTTAGTAGGGATAGGGGGGCTTCAGCCTGGGAGGGGAGGGGGTCAGAGCAGAAGTGAGGGGGCAGGGGAGCCCAGGCACGTGGAGACCCCAGGACCTAGCCCCTAGCCACCTCCTGGGAAGGCCCACTAGAAGCTCAACCCAGTTCACCCCACCCTGGGTCGCTGACCCCCAGGGAGACAGGAAAAGACTGACCAGCTCCCGAACCCCAAATGCCCCGCTGCTCCTTCGGGCTGGGGTGTGCCAGGATCAACTCCCAACCCCAGCCTTTGGTGGGAGGAGGAGGAGGAGGAGGGTACTGGTGGGAAAGGGCTACGTGAGTGTTCCCAGGGCAACACAGGCTTCTCTCTGGCCCATAATCCTCAGGCCTTGAGTGAAGGATCGCTTTCTTCTGTGGAATGTAACAGTGAGGGGACAAAATGGGGCAGAAGGAGGGGGGGGGTGGAGGGAGCAGATTCCAGGGAATAAACTTTGCTGGAGGTTCTTGCCAGCCCCCAAATGGTGGCAGCTACAAAGAGAAATCCCCACCACCCCCAGATCACCCCAGGGCACAAGGTCTTGGGCTGGGCTGACCAGATAGCTCCCAACAGACCCCCACCCAGAGTCCCAGGGGGCCTGGGTGATCACCTTGGCTAACCGGGCATTTGTGAGGGAAGAAATGGGGTCTAAGAGATTAGAACCAGCCAAGTCACGTAGCATCAGAACCACACCCAGAAGCTCCAGCTTCCCAAGAGACTACCCAAGTGAGCCAGCAAGAACCAAAACCTGCTCCCACACTTACCTGGGCCAGAGTCCCTCTGCCCCCAAGCTGGGCACCCCTCCCCCTTGCCATCGGGATCATGGGCTGGGCATGGCTGAGCAAGCAGGGGGCGGGTACATACCAGTCCACAGGCCATGATGGCTGGGACCAGGGGCCAGCCCACTGGCTCCCTCATTGAGATTCAAAACTTATACTCCAGGAAGCCTTCCAGGCTGTTCCACAAAGGGCTGGCGGTGCCAACACGCACACACTCAGCCTTGACCTCCCAAAGGATGTTTTCCCCTCCCTTGCCTTCCCCTGGCCCATCACAGAGGTCCTACATAGGCCCCCGTTCTGCTAGCTCATAGGCCCCCGTTCTGCTAGCTTGCTCTAGGCTAGCTCTAGTCCCAAGAACCCCTGAGGGCAGGACTGTGTGGGCACAAGGTACTGTGCCCAGCCCAGCACCAGCAGCAGGGAGACTTGGGAACAAGAGTCTCTTAGAGAGGGGCCAAACTTGGGGCCCCTGGGTGCTCAGTCGGTTGAGTGTCTGACTTCGGCTCAGGTCATGATCTCACTACTCATGGGTTCGAGCCCCACATCGGGCTCTGTGCTGACAGCTCAGAGCTTGGTGCTTGCTTCAGATTCTGTGTCTCCCTCTCTCTCTCTGCTCCTCTCCCATTCTCACTCTCTCTCTCTCTCTCAAAAATAAATAAACGTTAAGAAAATTTAAAAAAAGAAGAAAGAAAAAGAAAGAAAGAAAGAAAGAAAGAAAGAAAGAAAGAAAGAAAGAAAGAAAGAAAGAAAGAAAGAAAGAAAGAAAGAAAGAAAGAGGACAAACTCAGCTCCAGTCACAGAACCTGGAAAGGACCTGCAGTGGGAAATCACCTCAAAAGGCATCTGGTTCTGGTTCAGCCCCCACCCCCCACACCCCGTGACCTTGCAGTTGTGGGATAGCCTTCTGTCTCAACACCTGCAGAGATGGATGTCCCTTCACGGATCCGTTCACTCATTCATTCACGCAATGCTCCTCACCCAATCATCTTCCACACCTCAGGGGCCGAGGCAAATTGTTTTCAAGGTCATTGCGGGGGTGGTATCTGTCGATCACCCTTCCTGGGCCAAGCACAGTGCTAAGTGGAAATAAAAGATCCCGGCTGGCAACACACCCCCGTGTTCATGTTGCGCCGTGGCACTTACAGTTTGCACACCCCAGTATTCCTTTCAGACCCCAAGCAACCGTCCTGGGTGGTGTTGGTCCTGCTCACTGGCAGCAGCTGAGACTCAGAGGGGGCATGTCTTTGCAGCTGGGAGAGGGGTGGCCTCAGGACACAGCCTGCACAGCTGTGCTTCCGGCCCAGCGCTCCCTTCACGCACCCACTGCCGGCCCTCTGCCAGCTGGGGTTCCCATGTGGGAGAGAGGCTTTGCCCAGGGGAGAAGAGGGCTCCTAGCTATAAAAATAATAGTGCAGAAGAGTCAGACTCCCGCTGGATCCCAGACACTGTGCCGAATCTGTTAGCGGCAGGGGAGTCAAGTGCTGACCCCGGAACTCCCACCACCTGTCCTCTGGGACCAGGCCCGCAACAGGGACCCGCACAGCTGGCACATGCATACACGCACAGACACACCCAGGTGGCATGAGTCCCTGCACGTCCTAGGAGACGGGCTGTCCCGGCCCATTCACTCCCCTCTGATAACCCAGCAGCTTCCAGCAGGACACTCACGTACCTCCAGGCTGGTCACCTCGGGCACATGCCAGGCCAGCTGCCAGGGCCCAGATCACCAGCCCTGCTGGGCCCTAGAGCGTGACCTCCTCCATGGCTCACCCTGTTCGACCTCAGGAAGGGGCGTGACCCCACGGGATGTGAGGTCCAGAGGCCCCACCGGCCCCTCCTCAGGGCCAGCAGGTGCTGCAGGGCTGGGGTCTAATGAGGAACCTCAGGGACACCCCCCGCCAGGCTCCGTGCAGGCACCCAGCTCCTGGGCACACTCCAGGGAGATGCAGAGTAACAAAGAGAGGCCTGGAAGGGCTGGCAAGGCTCTAGCAGGGAAGGGGGCAGAGGCGGAGGGGGGAGGCAGAAGGGAAAGTAGGAGTAAATCTGGGGAAAGGTGGAGGTCAAGGTTTGGGATCAAGGAGAAGCACAGAGAGGGCTTGGCCAGGGAATGCTAACAGGGCAGCTGGAATTTAGGAAAGGGAGGACCCGTGGGGCGTGAGCAGAGGCAATTAAGAAATGGACCCTGGAGCAGGCAGAGCTGGGTTAGAATCTTTGTCCAGCCACGTACAAGCTGGGTCACCTTGGGCAGGTGGCTTACTCTCTCTAAGCACCGTGGTATAATAGTACCTGCCTCACAGACTTGTGGGAAGTAAATGAAGCAAAACGCCAAGCACGGAGCCTGACACACAGGACCTGCTCGACTCATAGGAGCTGTTGCAAGGAAAATCCAAACGGCTCTGAGGGCAAACCTGAAAAACAAGTCAAGCCTGCCCTGGGCCTAGCAGAAAGGGGGCTTAGGGAGCAGAGAGCCCGGGGAGAGACTGGGGCCATGGACCCAGAACAGCCTCCCCACAAGGTCCTTGTCCCTTGAAGGGGTTAGGGGGTGAAGAAGAGGGCAAGACAGCCACTGCCGCCATGTTGGCATCATTCCAGGGATTCTGAAAGGTCCCAGGAGTGCTTCTGTCCACCCCAGGCCCTCATCATTCACATGAGGGGGCCTAGGTCCAGCGAGAAAAAGGAACTTGACCAAGGTCACTCGGAGACGGCAGATCTGCTAACCCCCAAGCCAGCCTCCTTTTCCTGGTGAGGCACCCTGGGCCCTGTTCAGAAGCAACAACCAGGGAGAAAGACCCCTCAACTCCATGAAAGGGAAAGACCTAGAAATCATATTCCCTGGGAATAAAGATGAAAAACTCCACTCCTATTCCCACTTGCTGAGGCCTGGAGAACACCCATACTTCCTCCGAAGCCCAGACCAAAGGTACCGCCTCTGAGAAGCCCTCCCTGACCAGCGATGGCAGTTGTGCAGGTTACATTCTGCAGGGCCCTCTCTCTGAGGCCTCCACCTAGCCACCGCTATAGTCAGTGGGTGTGTTTTGTTTTGTTTTGTTGTGTTGTTTTTTCCCTCCACTGAGCTGGAGTTTTTGAGGCCAAGGGCAGGGTCTTAATCACGTTGGAAGGCCCAGGTCCGACATCATGATCCAGCCTAGTGCTGCTGTGTGCGTGAATGAAGGAACCAGTTGAATCCAGATCTGCTGGGGCAAGGACACCCTAGGGGTGGGGACGGGGCTCTGGGGCAGCTGCCTTCCTGTCCTGGCCAGTCTCTCCCTCCCCCATGCCTGAGAGCCCCGTGCTAAGAACAAGTTCCTGGTGCAGGCTGTACCCTGTCCCGGATGCCTGGCATTTACCAAAAGGGCAGAGACAGTGAGAAGGGCCTCACCTGTGCCATCCACTCAGAAAGGAGCCGGGAGGCCGGCAGGAGGGAGAGGAGTTAGGTTTCAAAGTGCCCGAAGATGACAGACTGATGGCGGAGGCTGGCCATCTCAGAACCTGCAAAGGATTAGTACCTAGATGAGATGATACAAGGGGCATCTGCAGAGCTACGGGAGGATGGCAACCCTACCCCCAAAATGGGCAAGAGATATGAGCGGGCAGTGAAGGGAGACAAGACCCCAAAAGCGAACACACATGAGAAGAGGTGCTGAAAATCACCAGACATCACTTCTTTCCAATGGATGGGCAAAGATGAGAAAACTGGATAAAGCCCAGTACTGGTGGGGATGTGGGGACACGGGAGCCCTTTGCATGGCAGGCATAGGCCCGATGGCACACCGTGGACTCGGGGTGGCCATGCTTAGTCAAGTGAAATACCAGGTGTCCTGTGACCCTGCAGCTCCCCTTGTGACTACATACTGAGAGTCTCAGGCGGGTCCCTCTGGTCCAGGCAGAGCTGGCCCACAGCTCATTCCCTCCAGGGGGGTGGGCAGAAAATTGTGGGGTGGCACATCATGGGATAAGTGACAGCAGGTTGGAGCAAAAAGGCTAGATTTTTTTTTTTTTTTTTTTGAAAGGGAGAGAGAGAGAGTGGGGGAGAGAGGCAAAGGGAGAGGGAAAAAGTCTTGGGCCCCATGCTCAGTGCAGAGCCTGATGCTGGGCTCAGTCTCATGATCGTGGGATCATAACCTGAGCTGAAATCAAGAGTCAGATGCTTAACTGACTGAGCCACCCAGGTGCCCCAACAAGGCTAGATTTTAAAACAGTGCTGAGCAAAGGAGATTGTGACGCAATGACATTAACCGAAGTTGTTCCAAAACAACAGTGCCTATTTGCAGGAAACATACAAATGGAAAGATCCACATCCAATATTGTGAGGGGGGAGAGGAGCGGTGTGGGGGGCTGAAAGGAATATATGCACAAACTAGACAGGCCAGGGATGCCCACTAAGTCTGTCCCTGAGGGCCACAAAGGGGGATGGCCCCAAAGCCCTGAGCACAGGCCACAGGTGGAGCCAAGGGCCCCATGCAGGTGGGTCAGAGCCCTGCTGACCTCAGAGGTCACCCTCCACTCTGGCAGAGAAGGATCTTGGCCAAAGTCAATCCACTGCAACACTCAGAGCCCACCCAGCGTGGGCATCTTTCATGCCCTGGAAATGGAGGCAGAAGGAAACTCGAACCTATGGCAGTGGGGTTCCCCTGAGCTGGAGGCAAGGAGGAAGTGAGAAGTGAGTCCTTGACCTCCCAAAAGTCTCTATGATTAAGGGGCTTTGTACTTTTCTTGAAGGAGAGTCTTTATCTTCAGATGTACATTCAGGGGCATCTGGGTGGCTCGGTCGCTTAAGTGTCCTTGCAGCTCAGGTCATGATCTCATGGTTTGTGGGTTCAAGCCCCCCATGAGGCTTGCGCTGACAGCTGTGGAGCCTGCTTGGGGTTCTCTGTCTCCCCCTCTCTCTGTCCCTCCCTTGTTCATTCTCTCTCTCTCTCTCTCTCTCTCTCTCTCTCTCTCAAAATAAATAAACATTAAAAAAAAAAAAAAAACATCTGTGAAATGATATGCAGCCTGAGGTGTGCTTCAAAATCATCTAAGGGTGGGGGCAGGGGAGAGTGGATAGGGGGTTGATGAAACCAGACTGACCATGAACTGATGGCTGCTGAGTCTGGGGATGGGTGCATGGGAGTTCATTATGCTTTATTCTCTACTTGTGATTGCAAATTTCTCTAATAGAAACTTAAAAAAGGAAAAAGTTCCCCCTAAGAGAGTCTATCATCTGAGGAGAGTAGCCCCTGAGCTCAGGGAGCTCCCAGTCTGATAGGGGAGACACAGCCCCCACCCCCCGCAACTGCCCCCCACCCTCTCTGTGTGGCCACGGCCTTCCTGCATCTTCTCAGCCTGCCTAACTGGTCAGGGACCACGCGTGGGACAGAGGCATGGTCCTGTCACCGGGAGCTGAGCCCCCAGACCTGGCCTTTGTCACTGAGCCCCAAGGGTCAGGCACGGGTGCCACGCCTAAGCAGAGCTGGCTCTGGTTCTGGCTCTACCTGCTTGTGGCCTAGGTTCCTCACCTTTACAGCACCTGCCTGAGGAAATGCCCCGGGGGGTCCAGCTGTTGTCAGTGGGGAGCCGTCTCTGTTGACCCAGCCCCTCCCTGACCAAGTCTCCCTGTCCGTATTGTGGTTACTCAGCTGTTGCTGCCTCTGCCTCCCTGCTTGTATGATGAGGACGAGCGAATTGGAGGCAGTGTTTCATAAATGCTCACACTGTCACCAGGACCAGGGGAAGGAGCTGGACAGGGTCACACAGTCAGATAGTGGCAAAGCTGGCTTAGTCACAGGTGCAGAACACTGAGCCAGCTGCCCCGTCCCTCACTATGAGGCCTGTAGGCCGACAGACAGAGTGCCCTCGTTCCGAGTTAGGGTGGGGTCCCTGGGACAGTCCCCTTCAAGCTCCCAGTCCCACTGCCAGGACCTCTGACTCAGAGGAGCACCAGAAACTCCACGTGGGTGAGACACAAGCCAGAGGGGGGAGGCTGGGGAAAGAGGGAGGTAGAAGCCTTTATCCTGCACCCTCTCCAGGTACACAGAGGGGTCCAGGGACATCTGTCCAGGAGAGCAAGTCCAGACTCAGGGGCTCTGCCAAGAGCTGCTGGGTGAGTCAGGGGTCTTAGGCAGGCCTGGACACCCCTCTCGTGACAGTAGTAATAGCAGTCAACGCTTGTATAGTGCCTGCTGTGCACAAGGCAGAGTTTACAGATGGGAAAACTGAGGCATTGAACGATTAAGTAATTTCCCTCAAGTCACTCAGCTTGTAAGCGGCAGAGCTAGGGTTTGATCCCAGGCGGTCTGCCTTGAGTCTGTGCTCTCAGCCACCCCAGTACACTCTCCAAGGGCAACAGTCTGGCTTCTCCTGAGACAGTTCTTCTGATTCCCCAGGGGTCTGGTGGCCGTTGACGTAAAGAGGGGGGGCCTCTATCACAAAAGGGCACAGGCCAATGGCCACAGCTCCTTCCGCCATGAGAGCCTGCGAGCTCCTGGGAGCCCAGATGGTGTAGAGACCGGGCAAGGCAACAGCTAGAACCCTGTTTATACCACAACCCACGGGATGGGCTCTTCACCTGGGGCAGACCGCACTGCCCCGGGGCAGGACCTCCACTCATCTCTTGCTCTGGAAAGCAGGGAGTGGGCAGGGAGTGACTGTGTCAGAGAGGTGGGCTTGTATTTATTTATTTTTGTTCTTAATTAGTATCATTCACAGAAAGTTAACCGAGAGGGGAGCACTCGGGTGGCTCAGTCAGTTGAATGCCCAACTCTTGACATCGGCTCAGGTCATGATCTCGTGGTCACGGGATCGAGCCCTGCGTCAGGCTCTGCACTGGGTGAGGAGCTTGCTTGGGATTTTCTCTGCCCCTCTCTCTCCCTGTGCCCCTAACCCCCTCTCAAAATAAATAAACCTCAAAAAAAAAAAAAAAAAAAAAAGGTTAACCAAGATCAGCAACAAATTCTTTGTGAAACACCCTCACAACCAGTCACCACGTGGGCCCTGGAGAATCTCTGTCTTCTACCGAACGGGAGCAGCTGAGGCCACCCCCTCCCCCCTCCTCCTGAAGCGTGGCCCTCTGCCAAAAAAAAATGCCACACCGTGTAGTGGTGGGTCAGGAGTACGGACTTCCGGAGCAGAAGCCGGGGCTCTGGGTGAGTGCTGTCACTTCCACACTGAAGTGCAAGACCACATATTAGGTGACTTCTGGGCCTCGGTTTTCTCATCTGCAAAGTGGTGGTGATAATACCATCCCCTCACAGAGGGTTATGGGGTTGTTGTGGGTTGGTTTTTTTTTTTTAATATTTATTTATTTATTTACTTACTTATTTATTTATTTATTTATTTATTTATTTATTTATTTATTTAGAGAGTGAGAGAGAGAGACCAGAGGAGGAGCAGAGAGAGAGGGGGAGACAAAGAATACCAAGCAGGCTCGGGGCTGCCAGTGTGGAGCCAGACACAGGGCTCGAACTCACAAACCATGAGACCGTGACCTGAGCCAAAACCAAGAGTCAGACGATTAATAGACTGAGCCACCCAGGGGCCCTAGGTTAAGGGGTTTTCATGAGGTAAGGTATGTCAAGTGTTCAGCCTGGTGCCTGGTACATAGTAGGTGTGCAACATTGGCTTCTTACCGTTACCACTGCTGTCAGGATCAGCCCCAACCAAGCTGTGAGCTCGTTGGCGGAAGGAACCACATCTTAATCACGGTCTGTCTCAGCATTTTGCACAGAGCTTGGGATACTGTAGGTGCTCCTGGCTTTAGGTCAAGTTCCCCAGAAGCAGGTCCTGAAATGGGGAATCCCAGCTCGTGATTTCCTAAAGCAGTGCTCCCAGGGGTATCAGGGGCCAAGGGGACACTGAAGAGAGACTGGGGGAGGCAGGGGAGGCCCACCAGGGTGCAGAGGCTGGCTTCATCCTGTCCTGCAGGGGACTCTACTGTGCGTGTTACACCTCAGGGCTCTCCCCATGCCACGCAAGGGAACCGAGCCCTCTCTCACCTGCACTCCATTTGTTGGCTAAGAGCTACTTTGGGGGGCGGGGTGTAAACTTCCAGGCACTTCCACTATGCTCCAGGAGCTGAGTGCATTATGTAGAAAGAGAGCCTGCAGAAGGGAAAGCACACAGGGGGCAGGGAGGGTGCATGGAAATGGGAGAAGGGAGAGTAGCCCAAGACAGCCGACTTTGAGGATTGGGTGTGGGTGAGGAGAGGGTACACATAGCTGCTAAATTCATCACTCATGCACCCCCAGGGGAATTTAATGCAGTGTTCAAGGATGTCCGGCTACTACTTAATAATGACAATCTCCTCAGGGAAGGGGCAGCACATGCATTTGCCCAGTATAACATGGGTCAGTTCACGTCTGTGAAGATAGAAGGATATGAAGATCAGGTCTTAAGTACAGAACACGGTGACCTGGGCAATGGCAGATTTTTAGATCCAAAAAACAAAATTTCCTTTAAGTTGGATCATGGACGGAAAGAAGCAAGTGACCCCCAGCCAGAGGACGTAGATGGAGGTCGGAAGTCTGGGAGAGAATCCTGTGACAGTGCCTTAAGGGCCTATGTGAAAGATCGTTATTCCAATGGCTTCCGTACTGTTTACGCTAAAACTATAGGTGAGCAACAGATCATTACTGCATGTGTTGAAAGCCACCAGTTTTAGCCTAAAACCTTCTGGAATGGTCATTGGAGATCAGAGTGGAAGTTCACCATCATACGACCTACAGCCCAGGTTGTTGGAGTACTTAAGATTCAGGTTCACTGTTACGAAGGTGGCAATGTTCAGTTGGTTAGTCATAAAGATGTACAAGATTCAGTAACTGTTTCGAATGAAGTCCAAACTGCCAAGGAGTTTATTAAAATCATAGAGCATGCGGAAAATGAACATCAGACAGCAATTAGTGAAAACTATCGAACAACGTCACACACCTCATTCAAGGCCTTGCACCGGCAGCTTCCGGTTACCCGCATGGAAATCGACTGGAACAAGATACTCAGCTACAGGACTGGCAAAGAAATGCAGAATGCTTAAAGGCTGAATGTAGGATTCTTCAGTATGTGGAAAGAAAGGATTCGACATGCAGTCATATGCTAAATCAGTGATTTATAAACAAGAGTGATATTTTGCAGGTTTTCTAGCCTCATGGAATGCTGTTTAACCTTGATTCTTTTGTGTTCTCTGCCTTGTAATTTTCTGTTTTCACGACATTTAGTTGTAATTTTTTTTTTTTTTTAATTCTGCCACATTTAATGATGGAGAAGGAGATCTATCCTGGAGTCATTTTACCTTTTAGAAATTTTTCCTAGCCGTGAAGCCCTGTCATTGATATAGACAGGTAATACACTCAGCACTTTTCTGTCCCTATCCTTCAAAGCACTTCTGGTACTTCCGTGGTTTTTACTGATCCACCAACCGCTAACGATGCTATGTTACAAACGTGCTGAAGGGAAGACACATTCATCCTCTCCCTCTGACTGCTTTGATCATCATTTATAGCATCCCATAACTGTAGTGTTCAAAAGTTTGGGTAGGGCTGTTCAGGTCCTTTTATGGGGGCAAAGGAAGTTTTCTGGAAATGCCATCATAGCCAGCTTCTCTGGGGAAGTTGCTTTTAAATCCAAAGACTTGAACCACATTCCCTGCGCATGAACGTGTTTGCTTTTTTTCTCTTCCCTCATTGTCTCTTTCCAATCTAGCACCATTATGGTTATAGACATCTGCATTTTTAGAAGAGTTTTACTCATTTACTATTCTCTTTTTATTATTCAAGAACTGCTGACATACTAGGAATGCAGTAGAGTCGAAAATGTGAAAAAGTGCAGATGTTGAAGGAAGAATAGGTATCTTGTGCTTTAATACTTTGTGGCTGGATTGTACTATAAGCAGATGATTCAAACAACTAAGTAAATCACAAACAAAACCAAAAAATGAACCAAAGTGAGAAGGATACATCCCAGGCAGTATCTTTCTATTGTAACCTGTTATTTGAAGGGATACTAGAGATTTGTTCTAAACAGGATGGAAAACTGCTTCCAAATTACTTGTCCTCAGTCCTGCCTGCCAAGAACATAAACATAACTGTGATACAGCAACCCTTCCCAGGTATATTGGCGGGTGTATGTGTGATCTCAGAATACACGGGGGACACAGATACGGTATGACAGCTGGTCATGGTGGATTCATTTCCATTGTTTACACTTCTATGACCAGGCCTTAAGGGAAGGTCAGTTTTTAAAAAACCAAGTAGTGTCTTCCTACCTATCCAAATACATGTCAAGAAAGAAGGGTGCTTGTTTTTGCTCAGTAATATAGTTAAGCAAGTTTGTTTCCAAGTGACCTGTTGACCTATATAAGCATTTTTGTTTACTTCAAATAAAATACATTTGTATTAAAAAGAAAACGAAAAAAGAAATGGAAAAAGGGCCTCAGCGGATCTGCTAGGCTCCAGAAACATCTTCTTGGTTGGCTGGAAATCAGTCCCAGCCCTGCCTCTGAAGGGTCACGGATCCCTGCTAGTCCAGGGAGGTAGAGGCAGAGAGGCACAGACCACAGGGCAGAGGGCAACAGCTCTAACTTACCTGCAGAGTCCCAGCCTGTCAGAGCCAGGAGGGTCCCCTGAACAGCCGCCTCTCCCCTAGCTGAGCAAGGGTGGGGCTGGGGCCGCCTGATGTGGTCTTGAGAGCCCCCCTGCACGTCTGACATGGGTGCTAAGTTCTTCTCATGGGTCACTCGCTTCACTCTCATACAGCCCTGGATAGTATCCCGGTTTAGACATCAGGAAACTGAGGCACTCAGAAGGCAAGGGACCTGCCAGAGTTCCCCCAAAGAGTTCAGGGCAAAGATGATTAATGCGATTAGTCATTAGGAAAATGCAATCAAAACCCACAATGAGATACCATTTCACACCCACGAGGATGGCTATAAAAAGGAAAATAACCAGTGCTGGCAAGGAGGTGAGGAAATTGGAGCCCTCACATGCTGAGAACATATAATGATGGAGCTCCTGTGGAAACAGTTTGGGGGGTCCTCAATAAGTTAAACATAGAATTGTCATATGATCCCTATGATTCCACTCCTTGTATGGACCAAAAGAATCAAGAACAGGTGTTCAGATGGAGCTTTCATAAGGATGTCATAGGAGCACAATTCACAACAGCTAAAAGGTGGAAACTACCGAAATGTCCATCAGCTGACAAATGAATAAACACAACGCAGTATTATCCATACGGCAGAGTATTATTCAGCCATAAACAGGAACGATGCACTGACGCATGCTACAACATGAATGAACCTTGAAAACATCGTGCCGAGCAAAAGAAGCCAGTCACAAAAGGCCACATGCTGTAGGGGGCCATTCATATGAAATGTCCAGAATAGGTGAATTTGTAGAGACAGAGTAAATGGGTGGTGGCCAGCGGCTGGGGGAGGAGGCATAGGGAGGGACCATCTAATGGGTGTGGGAACTACATAGCAGGGATGTTGCAGAACCCTGTGAACATTCTACGTGCTACTGAGTTCAGCACACCTCAGTGTTTACTTATTTATTTATTTATTTATTTATTTATTTATTTATTTATGAGAGGGGTGAGGTGAGGCTCAGAGGGAATGTGTGTGTGTGTGTGTGTGTGTGTGTGTGTGAGAGAGAGAGAGAGAGAGAGAGAGAGAGAGAGAGGGAGAGGGAGAGAGAGAGAGAATCTTTAGTAGGCTCTGTGCTCAGTGCACAGCTGAACTCAACACGGGTCTCAGTCCCACCACCCTGGGATCATGACCTGAGTTGAAATCAAGAGTCAGACACCAGTCAAGCGCCTGGGTGGCGCAGTCGGTTAAGCCTCAGACTCTTGATCTCGGCTCAGGTCATGATCTCACAGTTTATCAGTTTGAGCTCCCCATCCGGCTCTGTGCTGATGGCCTGGAGCCTGCTTAGGATTCTGTCTTTTCCTTCTCTCGGCCCTCCCCCACCATCTCTTTCAATAAAATAAAATAAATAAAATAAAATGAAATAAAATAAAATAAAATAAAATAAAATAAAATAAAATAAAAAGTTGGACTCAACCAAGACACCCAGGTACCCCCTGAATTGTACTTTTAAATGGTGCAAACGGTAATTTTTTTTTTTAATTTTTTTTTTTCAACGTTTATTTATTTTTGGGACAGAGAGAGACAGAGCATGAACGGGGGAGGGGCAGAGAGAGGGAGACACAGAATCGGAAACAGGCTCCAGGCTCCGAGCCATCAGCCCAGAGCCCGACGCGGGGCTCTAACCCACGGACCGCGAGATCGTGACCTGGCTGAAGTCGGACGCTTAACCGACTGTGCCACCCAGGCGCCCCGCAAACGGTAAATTTTATGTTACCTTACCACATTTTTTTTAAGTTTTAAAAAAAAGTGACTTTTTAAATTATCCTATGTCCTTATTTAACAAAATGAGATGTCAGCAACCCTTGCATCAGTTCCCAAAATGACTTTTTTTGGAATTTTGTTGGTAAATCCTCAAATCTAAGAAGCACGGTCCTGCCCGACCTGCCCGTCAAGTTTCCCTCTTCTGGCAGAGGGTGAATAGGGTCTCACTTGCTCAGTGAGTGGGAGGAGGGTGGGGCCCCTGGGGACCATCCCTGGCAGGGTGGCTCTTTGCAGCACCCCCCCCCCGCCCCTTCACACAACAGCATCCTCACTGGCCAACCTCTGCTTACCCCGAGGCTGCCTCCTGCATCCTAGTACCAGAGGCCTGTCCTCCAGCAGCAAAGGGGGACACGTGGCACCCTGCCACTCTCCCATTTACCCAGACCTCCAGTTTGGCTTAAGAAGAGGCAAGCCATGGGGCGCCTGGTAGCTCAGCTGATTAAATGTCTGACTCCTGATGTCAGCTCAGGTCATGACCTCACGGTTCCTAAGTTTGAGCCCTGACAGCACAGAGCCTGCTTGGGATTCTCTCTCCCTCTCTTTGCCCCTCCCCTGCTTGCTCTCTCTCTCAAAAATAAATAAATGAACTTAAAAAAAAAAAAAATATATATATATATATATATATATATATATATATATATATATATATGGGCAAGTCATGTTCACGGACCAATTTTCTTGTGAACCAAATGAGGCTTCATTAGACCGTGTGGACCGCACTCATCCTGAGCAGCTCACAGCCAAGTTCTGAGGGGGCTGTGGGCATCACTGGGACCTCTTGGCCCTCTCCAAGTTTCTCAGACTAGACCAGACAATTCTGGGTGTGATGCTGATGCTTCGGGCATAGTCAAGGCCTCTGATGCTACAGCCAGGAATGTACCACAAACTGCTCACTTAAAATCCTGTTTTGGGCTTGGCAGGAAAACAAATAGCAGAGACCTAGGGCTTGTGTGGGAGGCACTGCTACTCCAGAAGAAACCATTAGAAACCATCAGGAGGGGTCGCCTAGGTGGCGCAGTCGGTTAAGCGTCCGACTTCAGCCAGGTCACGATCTCGCGGTCTGTGAGTTCGAGCCCCGCGCCAGGCTCTGGGCTGATGGCTCGGAGCCTGGAGCCTGTTTCCGATTCTGTGTCTCCCTCTCTCTCTGCCCCTCCCCCGTTCATGCTCTGTCTCTCTCTGTCCCAAAAATAAATAAACGTTGAAAAAAAAATTAAAAAAAAGAAAGAAAGAAAGAAAGGAGCCCATGGGGAGCCCATGGGGAGCTGTGAAGGGAAAAGAAGGGAGAAGAACAAGGATGGACAGACAGACAGCAAACATGGCCTGAAGGCCCGCTCTGGGCCAGGCACGGTGCTCGGTGCTAAGAGTACAGCATGAAAGAGACATACTCCCTGCCAGGAGCAGGGACATACACCTGAATGCCTGGTGAGCAGGTGGAGAGCCGGGGCCAGGACTAACACTTATCAAGCCTGGTCATCTCCATAATCCTGGAGACAAGAGCTTCATCCTCAAGAGCTCACGAGCCGCCAACCAAGTCAAAAAGTAGGAAACTTCCAGACCGAGGTAAGACTGAGAAGAAAATAAACAGAAGGCGGGACAAAGCAAAATGGAACCAGCAATTCAGGGGGTGGTTGCAGAGGGCCTCTCTGAGGAGGGGACATTGGAAATGAGGTAGAGGAGAAGGAAGAGCATTCCAGGTGGGGAACAGCAGGTGCGGGGGCCAGGAGGCAAGAAAGGACCTAGCGTGTTCAAGAATGAACAGTGTGTGGAGGCTGCTGTGGCTGGAGCGTGTACCCGCAGAGGGGCCAGAGATAGGTCAGGCAAGACCTTGCTGACTGCAGCGAGGAGTCTGGGTTGGGTAATAAGAGCTTCATTTGCATTTAGCAGATAAGGAAACTAAGGTTCAGAGAAGAAAATTACCAGGGCGCCTGGGCGGCTCAGTCAGTTAAGTGACAGACTCTTGATTTTTGGCTCAGGTCATGACCTTATGGTTCGTGGGATAGAGCCCCGAGTCAGGCTCTGCGCTGACAGCAGGAAGCCTGCTCAGGATTCTCTCTCTCCCTCTTTCTCTGGCCCTCCCCTGCTCGCGCTCGTTCTCTCGCTCTCAAAATAAATAACACTAAAAGGAGAGAGAGAGGGAGAGAGAGAGAAGATTCCTCCACACAGTCTGTTGTCAAAACCCACAGGTCTTTATTTTCTCAACAGGCACTGGAAACCAGACAGTGATTAATGACAGCTGATTTAATGACAGGGGTCTGGAGGTGGCCAGTTCGCCAGGGAAGTCTTTGTGGTGGTGCTAACATCTGAATTGGGCCTTTAAGGATGAGGAGGACTTTACCAGGCAGAGAAGTGGGGAGGGAGAGTTCAAAGCAGCTTAAGTCGAGGGGAGACCGGAAGCACGTGGTCGGTTTGGGGGATGAGAAGCAATGGAGAAGAGGCGCCTGGGCGGCTCAGTCGGTTAAGCATCTGACTCTTGATTTCAGCTCAGGTTGTGATCTCACGGTTTGTGGGTTTGAGCCCCACGTCAGGCTCTGCACTGACAGCACGGGATTGGGATTCCCTCTCTCTCCCTCTCTCTGCCCCTCTCCTGTTCATGCTCTTTCTAAACAAACATAGAAAGAAAGAAAGAAAGAAAGAAAGAAAGAAAGAAAGAAAGAAAGAAAGAAAGAAGGAAGGAAGGAAGGAAGGAAGGAAGGAAGGAAGGAAGGAAGGAAGGAAGGAAGAAGGAAAGAAAGAAAGAAAGAAAGAAAGAAAGAAAGAAAGAAAGAAAGAAAGAAAGAAAGAAAGAAAGAAAGAAAGAAAACTGCCGAGTTGGAAGACAAGTGTGATAAGGCAGGTTGGGCCAGATTATAAGGGACTTGAGTGCCTATCAAGGATGTCTGAATTGACTCACAAGCAACGAGAAGCCAAGGAAGGTTCTTGAACAGGCTAAGCTGTTCTGTGCTTTAAGAAGATAACGCTGGTGCAGGAAGCAGGAGAGGCTGGGGATGGGGGGGAAGGGACAGCTAACATAAATGAGGGGACAGAATCTGAGGGAGAAGAGAAGAAAGAGGAGGAGAGGAGGGAGGGGGAGGAGGAGCGGGAGAGTAATGAGTTGTGAACTGCAGAGGGAGGTGGAGCAGGGTAGGACCCCCTCAAATCCCAGAGATCAAGACCACCGGCACTGCTGGTACCCCCCTGCCACCACTTCCAGCCGGGGACATACTTATCCTGATTATACATGACCTCCACAACCTGTCTGGTGGGTACTTGGGAGAGCAGAGGAGTTCAGGCAGCAGATAAGGAGGTATTTTTGCAGGACCTCACCCCAGGACCCCACCCTGCTTCACTCCACCCACCCCTGGCCTGGGTCCATGGTCCATTCCTAGCCAGTGGCCCCAGGCCCTGCTGCCGGTGATCCCATCAACCCCAGGCTTCCTGTCCATGCCCACAGCCCCCAGGCCCATCTCTTTCCCTCTTTGCTTTCATGATGATCCTGCCAGACGATTCCTGCCAGGACTCAGGGATTTAGCATCCGGTCCTCACCCTCTGCCTCACCCCCTCAGGCAACACCTGCCCGCCTGCTACAGCTGGTGATGAGGAGCTCAACTGGTCTGAAGCTTCCTCTGCCCCTGAACCAGTGCAAGCCCCCCACCCCTGGTTTGCCCACAGCAAACCCCAGCCAGCCCATCCCTGCCCCTCTGCTGAGGGGCCCAACCAGGCAACCCCTGCCGGGGCTGTCCAGACACCGGGATGGCGGCTTGGGCTCTGGGACCGGGGAGCTGGGAACCCTTCTGCCCACTAGATGTCGTGATGTGCACAGAAATGTAGGTTTTACAAGCCGGCCTCCCTCCTCACCTGCCCAGGGACGGAATTTTCACCACGCCCTTTGTCTTTATCTCGTTTTTTATTCCCACTCCTTGCCCCCACCCACAGCCAACCATTTGTATGTGTTCTTGCAAAACAGGTGCATGTATTTTGTAATTTCCTGTTTAGTATGTCATATATTTCTTTGTTTTCTCAGTACCATATTTTTAAGCCCTATCTATGTTGCTAGGCCCCGGTGGGTACCTTCCACAGTTTCTGGCTGAGAGGGTGACAGGCACCCAGGTTCCCTCCAACGCCCCTCAACAATCCTGCCGTGAGAGCTCTTGCACATGTCCCCTGTGGACCTGCCTAAAGATTCAAGGAGTGGAACTGCCCGGTCACAGGGTTGACCTGATGATTTCAGTCCTGCCAGCCAGCTCTCAACTCACCCAATTCATGGATGCTTACCGGGAAGAGACTCCAGGCCTCCACCTCCTGCACTGCCCGGCCTGGCCTCCCTCCCTCCCTGTGGGTGACCCTGAATCCATCCATCAGGAATCTGCCTGGGCCTTAGGAGAGCTGGGGGATTGCTGGCCAGAGTATCTCAGTGACTGAGAGACCTCAGGTCTCGCGGTCTCCCCTGGGCCTGCTCTGCCCACCTGTACTGAGTGCTCACCAAGGCCCCGCTGGCCCACAAGGGCCCCACATCTCTGTCTTCAGGACTCTTCCTGGTAACATGGCCCATTTTCTCCCTCTTCCCCTCCCAGAGAACTCCCTCAGTTTCCTGCTTCTTCCCAAGTTCTTTCTCCTCCTCAGCCCATCCCTCCTGTGTGATCAGTTCTTCGCTTTCCAGCTGTGTCTATGGGCAACGTTAGACTCTCCAAGTATCCCTGTCTATAACATGGAGATAAGGGATATCATTACTAGTAACAGACACACAGACATGATCCCTCCTCACCTCTGCACACAGCCCTCTTTCAGACTCCCTGCTGCCCTCCTTCCTACACATGGTCAAGTCACTTGAACTCCTCCTTCAGGAAGTCATCTCTGATTGAACCAGATATGGTTCCTAAACCATGTTACCTGTCACCTAGTAAGAGCTCGAATGTTTTGTGGGCTGAAATTTGAAATCACAATAATGACTGTGATTCATCGATCATGTGCTATGTGTTAGGAGTACTTTATGCTACTTCACTCTCACAAGAGCCCTGGAAGGCAGACATTAGCATCCCCGTTTCACAGAAGAGGAAGTTGAGGCTCGGAGAGTTGAGGTGACTTACCCAAGGTCACAGGCAGATAATTGTCAAAGTCAGGACTGGAATACAAGATTGTCTGACATAAGGTTTTATGACCTGACGCCACACCACCTCCTTCAGAATCCCTTCCTCCTTGCTTCCTCCATATACCCAATATGTATGCTGCATTTTAAAATGAGTGATTGATTGATTTGTTTATTTATTGATTGATTGATTGATTTATAATGTTTATTTATTTTTGAGAGACAGAGACAAAGAGAGACAGAGCACGAGCAGGGGAAAGACAGAGAGAGAGAGAGAGGGAGACACAGAATCTGAAGCAGGCTCCAGGCTCTGAGCTGTCAGCACAGAGCCCGATGTGGGGCTCGAACTCATGAACTGTGAGATCATGACCTGAGCTGAAGTCAGACACTCAACCGAGCCGTCCAGGAGTCCCTAAAATTAGTTTTAAGTATACAAATAATACAGAAGTATATTCTCCTCAGAAACATTAAAGCACTATAGATACAGCTTTGTCATATTTGAACAGGATTTCCCACTCTCCCCATAGTACCCCCTACTACTAACTGTCCTGGATATGATCTCAGTCCTTTTCTATGCATTCACACACATTTTTCTACATGTGCAGAAGTAAGTAATATTGTTAAGTGATTTTATTTTTACATAAATGGTGTGTGTGTGTGTGTGTGTGTGTGTGTGTGTGTGTGTGTATCAATCTTCAACATGCTTCTCCCCACCCAACAATATGTCTTGGACAGCTACGTCTATTTACACCTACACCATTCTTTCTTGGAACCGTTGTACCTGGATCGGCTTTACCTATCAAACCGGCCCTTCCTGCTGGCTGTTCAAATTGTTCCCAGTTTCCATTATTAAAAACGGGGCCGTGGGGCACCTGGGTGGCTCAATTGGTTAAGTGTCCAACTTCAGCTCAGGTCACGATCTCACGGTTCATGGGTTCAAGCCCCGCGTCGGGCTCTGTGCTGACAGCTTGGAGCCTGGAGCCTGCTTCACATTCTGTCTCTCTCTCTCTCTCTCTCTGCCCCCTCCCACTCACGCTCTCTCTTTCTCTCTCAAAACTGAATAAACATTTTAAAAAATTAAAAATAATTAAAAATTAAAATGGGGCCAAAATGAACATCCTTGTACAGACTTCCTTGTACACGGTACCAGGAGGCCTTGTCTGTCACACTGTTAATGAACACCGCTGATGGGAGTTCTCAACCTGGAAGCCACTGAAGGCCTTGGGGGGCCTTGAACCCCTGAAATCATACATAAATTTACCTACATGTGCCTCTGCATGTTTGGACTATTCTGGGGAGAGGGGCCATAACCCTCACAGGTTTTCTGGTTTTCAGAGGCCCTCATAAAAGCTAAGAAGCACTGACCTGTGTTAACTTTTGTGCCTTTACGAAATACCATGTTATGTGCTTAAAAGGACAAGGTGGACAACATAAAGCAGCTTCCCTCCCAGTGGTTTTGCTGACAAGGATTCCATCTACTGCTGAGACAATCTCTGGAGCCCAACCTAGCCCAAATTCTGGTGCCACCCCTCACTGTGGGCAACTAATGAACACCAGCCTCAGTTTCCACTTTACAAAGTGAAGAAATGCCTGCCTCATAGGACTGCTGTGAAAACAATAAGATCACCGGTGCCAAAGCGTCCGGCACATACATTAGGCGCTGCTCTGTGTCCCTGTCCTTGGCTTCCTTACTTCTGGCCAAGATCTTTAGACAACCTGAACCCTCTCAAGGGCAGGGACCGAGCTCACCCAAAGTCTGCAATCCCCTTGGGCTCAGAGCCTAAATCCATTCCGGACAAGTTGGGATGCTGTGAGCGGAGTCCCTGCCCCGCCTCTGCGGGTCACACCACAGCAAAGCCACAGGACAAGCCCGGCGCCTGAAGAGGTTCTGCTGGGGGGAACTCTGACTGAGGTGGTATATGCATGTGTGTGTACGTGTGTGTGCATGCATGTGAGTACATGCGCATGAACATGGATGTGTTCATGGGAGTGTGTGTGTGTGTGTGTGTGTGTGTGTGTGTGTGTGTATGTCCATGTGTGTTGGAGAGGCAGAGACCAAAGGTGAAGGCCAAGGTTTCCTAAGAGGCAGGCTCCCCAGCCCTCCCCCCTTAAGGAGCTTCCAGGCTGATTGAACAAATATGCAATCACCTACTGTGTGCCCAACACTGCTCCCGTCCTCGAAGAATTCATAGGGGACAAAAGCAAGACAGTTGGGTTCAAGCAATATTTCCAGGTGGTGGCCTTGTCCCACCCCTTAGAGTCAGACTCATAATTCCACTAGTGTAACCTCATACATGGCGCCTTGGAACAGAAGCGTGTTCAAGGGGCGCCTGGGTGGCTCAGTCAGTTGAGTTTCTGACTTCGGCTCAGGTCATGATCTCACGGCTTGTGAGTTCAAGCCCCACATCGGGCTCTGTGCTGTCAGCTTGGAGCCTGGAGCCTGCTTCCAATTCTGTGTATGTCTCTCTCTCTGCCCCTACCCTGCTCACACTCTTATCTCTCAAAAATAAATAAACATTAAAAAATTAAAAAAAAAAAAAAAAAGCAGCAGCATGTTCAAGACCCAGAGTAGAAAAGGGTGGAGTCAACTCTGTCCTGGGGCCACAAACCCACGGGGAGAGAGGGGGCATTTCCACTGCCGGGCCTTGCCAAACCTGACCCACGATGTCCCCCGAAAGGCACTCTCCTCCCTTTCCCCCACATGGTCACTGAGCCTTGCTCAGTGCAGACCCCTCTTCTGCACAGGCAGGAAACCATCGGGGCCCAGCACCCTAGTGCACTAGCAACCCCTTCTCCATTCTCAGCTTTCTCCCCCAGGTGGGCAGCTGGTCCCCATCTTTCCCACCCCTACCCCACTCTCAGCAGACAGCCTCCCTCTTACAAGGCTTTCAGGAGTGAACCCTTCAATGTCCTGCCCGCCCAAACCTATACAAAAACTGACCTTCCTGAGTGCCCAGCCTGCCACCAGGCTCAGGGTTCAGGTGTCCCTTCGCTTGTTTGGGCTCCCCTGCTTCCCCCTCTGTTGGGGCCTCCTTCCACCAGTCACCATGCCTCCACCTCCAGCAACAACTGCAGAGGCCCAGCACTCCAGCTCCACTTCCTGGCCCAAGGACCTGAGACAGCGGCTCCACCAATCAGAGCTTCAGTCCCCACATCAGCACAGGGCACAACCCAGGAACACTGACAGAACCGACCTCCTGAGGTTTTGGGAAGATGAGATAGCATCAGCACATGAAATGCTCAGAAGTGGGCTGGCAGGCAGGGAGTGTTCACTAAATGTGATTGCAATTGCCCTAACCCCTCAGCGACACCCACCTACCACAAAGGCACCTTCTGGTGATCACTAGGTGCCCATGAATGCAGTCCCTCTGCGTGGGACGGCACCGATAGCTGCCTACCTGCCCCGTCATATCCACTTTTGGTCTAAGTCAGAGGACCTTCCCCCAATCCAACCCTCCCAGGGCCTCTGCCCATCTCCACCCGAGGCCCAGGCTCTCCATCAGGCAGCATTTTGTTATACTTTCCTCCCAGGGGTCACTTTCCTTGGGTCTGGGCATCACTAGAAGGCCTTCAGAATGAAACACAGTCCATGCTATGGGGTCTTCTCATGCTGATAATATTGACCTAGTACTTACCAAGTATCAAAAGTTCCAAAATAACAGAAGTAAAACCAGTGAATCATCCAAGCAGTAATTTTTTTTAATGTTTATTTTTGAGAGAGAGAGAGAGAAAGAGAGAGAGAGAGAGAGAGAGAGAGAGAGCGAGCATGAGTGGGGGAGGGGCAGAGAGAGAGAGAGAGAAAATTACAGAATCTGAAGTGGGCTCCAGGCTCTGAGCTGTCAGCAGAGCTCAAGGTGGGGCTTGAACTCACGGACCAAAGGGTCATGACCTGAGCCAAAGTCGGATGCTTCAGACCACAAGGTCATGACCTGAGCCAAAGTCAGATGCTTAACCGACTAAGCAACCCAGGCGCCTCCAAGCAGTAATTAATAAAAGTTTATTGTGCACACACACCAAGAAGACAGTTTACAAACCAGCACTCAGCACTCCCAAAACACGGTATGAGGGAGGCTCCGGGGTGTACTGTTTTAAAGCAGTTTACAGTGAGAAAGCAGTGACTGTTTATTCTGCACAGTGATTGGTCATAATATTAGACTCCTCTTAAATGACTGGGAATTAGAGGTTACTTCATATCAACCTTGGGAAAGTTTCAGTTTTGCTTGTGATTTCCAGAGGCATAAGCAAGCAATGGCCCAGGTCAAGTTTGTCGTGCAAAATAAGCTGAATTAAGCTTTGCTTGTATGACTAACCTGATTTTGTCTGCTCAGGGAATTTTAAGTGTTTTTGTTTGTTTGTTTTTAATGTTTATTTATTTATTTTGAGAGAGAGAGAGAGAGAGAGAGAGAATCCCAAGCAGTCTCTGTGCTGTCAGCCCTAAGCCTAACACAGGGCTCAATGTCACTATCTGTGAGAGCCACCCAGGTGCTCAGGGAATTTTCAATGCTGGTCTCCATTTGTTTTTGATTTTCACATATGCTAGCATCTTCTTACCAAAGACCCCCTCACAGCAAGGAGGAGAATCCACCTGTCTACAAACTGCTCAGGGTCTCTCCCAACCTAAAGCATCCCTCATGCTGTCCTCTCTCCTCTCCCCTTGTCAAACAAACTTCTTGAAGAAATTCTCCTCCCTCCTCGTGACCGTCTGCTTGCTCCCATCCCTCCTCGCCCCACTGCAGACTGCCTCTGACCTCCCTCCACCAGTGACAACCATGTGGTCACTTCACCCGACCCTCTGTAGACCTCACCCCAGATGTAGACCCCCATCTGACCAGTGGGGTGACCACTTCTTCCTCACACCTCACCTCCAGGACTCCACTCCCCAGCCCTCCTCCTCCTCCTCCTCCTTCCCATTTCGTGTTGATCTCCTGCCCAGCTTCCTCCTCCTGCACCCACCTCTTAAATACCAGTACTCTCCAGTCTCTCCCCTTCCTCTCCCTGAGGGTAGGGAGGCGGGGGGCAATGGGTTTCCCGATGCCTCTGAAACCTTTCATCTGTTCTCTCCTTGACCTTGTGTTTAGACGATGTCCCCCCCACACTTACAGCTCAACAACCAGAAAAGAGCTTCCTTCCTCCTCTCCTCTCCTTTCTCAGGGACCCACCAGCCCCCCAGGCCGCAGACCTAGAAGGCACCCTGGCCTCTGTCTACTTCCAAATGTTCACCAGATCCTGCCCATTCCACGTTTGGGCAGTTCAACAGTTGGCTGGCCCAGTAGGTTTAAGACCCAAGGTGCGGGATGCATGGATGCCCTTTTATTTCAGGAAAGTGGCTCAGAGGAAGGCAACTGAGCAAGCCCCACGCCTCTAGTCACAGGTAGTCCGGCCTGGCCTCCAGGTGGCCCCAGCCGCATCGGGGATGCTGCAGGCAGCTTCCTCTCCCTGCCTTGACCCAGGCCACTGCCAGTCACCCTCTGAGCTTGCCTCGCTCCCCTCCACAGGCACAGCTGGCATTTGCCCCATGCTCAGCGGCTCCTCTCCCCACCCACTCTCCTGTTTCCCACCACACAGTTCCTCTGAATACAAACCTCAGCCCTCAATAACCCATCCCCACAGCCCAGTTGTGCTGTCTTGAGGTTCTAGACCCCTGCCCTGTCTCCCAACATGACTCCCCTATTCCAAACTGTCTCAACCTGCTAAATACCTATTTCCCCCAAATACGTCCTGACTCCCATCCTTCATCCCTGCCTTGCCCTACCCTGGTGCTCTTACCATCTCTTCAACTTACTGATTCCCCTGCCACCTACCTGGCCCTCATGCCACCCCTTAGAGAGGTCCTCCGCACAATAGCCTGGCCCAACTTGACAAATGCAATCTGGGATGAGGAGCTCTGGGGGCATTTGAAGCCAGAAGGTGAGGAGGTCAGGGTCCCGGGGCTGGTGCGGCCCTGCCAGCCTCCACACTCACTGCTGGCCTCCAGGGTCCCCAAACCATTGGCAGATCATGGTCCCTCTCACTCAGTGTCATACATCTGGCTTTGGCTAGGATGAAAGTAGCTTCCACTTTAGATGTCACTTGACCAATCTTCCGGCTTCCAGGAATCTCTTCAGGAAGTCTTTCTGGGGCCCCCAGACCAATGGCTGCTGAGGCAGAAGCTTCCTGACACTTCCCATAGAATGAACCAACCCCATCACCTCCCAGGAGCTTCTCCAGGGCAGGGACCATAGTTTGCCATCTGGGTTCCCACGGTCCATGTTTGTATCCGGCAGGGTCCTAGCAGGTCACAGGTGGCCCACTCCAGTCAAGATCATCTGAAGAGAGTTAAACAAAGGTGCGGGCAGCACAGTGGGCTCCATGGTGCCCCAGGGACACAGCTCTTGGAAGGAGAGTGGCGGAGCTGCTGTGAGAGGGGACTGAGGGTGCGGCCAGCCCTACAGGGGCAGGGGACGATGACAAGTGCTCCGTACCCATCCTGTGCACTCCTGTTGGCGCTTCCCACTGGCCAAACCCAACTGGAAGTCAGAGGGCATGGGAGTCCATACAGGTTACCCTCCAGGACATAACTAGGCAGAAAGGGGGCATGAGGGGCCCCAAAGGGCAAATTAAAAGATGTCCAGCCGGGGGCCCAAAAAATGCCAGTTGATCCAAACTAACTGATGAGGTGTGTGAGCAGGGCTCCATAAGATGACTGACAGCGGCTCCAGGAGGAAAGGACATTCCAAGCTGAACATGTGCAAAGGCACAGCTGTGGGCTCGTGTGGCTCACCTGGGCATAAAGGTACCAGCCAAGAACGAGGGGTTCGAGAAACAGACCCAGTACAGGTCTCCACGCTGATGGCACCTGGCAGGCAGAGCTGTTTAGTCGGCCTATACAGGACTTCCTTGGCCTGGGTTTTGCAGGTGGGAATGGGTTCAGAGAGGCAGAGGCAGCCTTTCGTGGGGCTGGGGAAAGACCTATGCTTTGATAAATCATTCAGCAAACACTGAGAAGCGACCTGGTAACTGGGTGCTGAGAGCTGAGCCGTGAGCCAAGACCAGGTGCCAGCCCCAGGGAGCCCAGTCAGCTGGGCACAGAACGCAAGGGGAGGCCCACTTCCTTGGCCAGAGTTGAAGCTCAAGTTGCAAGGGACAGGACACTGTGCTGATAAATAAGGCAGGGAGCAGGCCTCCACCAGCAGGAAGCACTGCCCTTGGCTGGCTGGCTGGAACTGACCTCAGAGAAAACTGGAAGCAACTGTGGGTATCTGCCATCCAAATGATGCTTCCGGGAGACAACTCAGCTGAGGGAGGGCACGTTACCAAGGAAGATTTCCACCACAGATCAGTGCAGCAGAAGGAGCGGGAGCTGTGAGGTCAGACGGGCCTGACTTCAAATCCCAGCCTGCCACCAGCCTGGATTTGCTCACTCACATATCAGGCACAACACTCACACAGTGTCATCGCAAGGGCTACTTGGAACACAACGTGTAAAGTGCCTGGCACAAAATCAGCCTCATACATGGGTTACTCTTCTCTGTTCCTACCACCATGCGCTACAGACCCCAAGCTGAAAGAGGTATGATGTCTACACCGAGAGCCGTCTCTGGCGGGCGGCTGCATTGTCACAGTGACTCGGCAGCAGACAGCAGCACGTCGGGACCGTGTGGGGCCCCGGGCTGGAGGAGTGCCACTCTGCTCTAGGAAAACGGGCAGCACTCTATGAAAATTAATAATAAATAAGGAAAACGGGACAAACCCAAAGGGATTCCAAAGTTGTAAGATCTGTGAGGTAGCAAGGCTGCTGGTGCCACCACTAGGACAGTTGTGGAGAATGGGGGCAGGGGCAGGGACAGAAGCCAAAGCTCTGAGAAAAGCAACTAGCTTCAGTGACCTAACCCATGAGCAGGTAGCTGAGCCCAACCTCCAGCCATGCCCTCAACCCCAGCCCACAGCTGAGACCCAGTCCAGGGCCCAGTCCTCTGATGGTGACTCTGTCGGTCTATTTCTCAACGCTTCAGGAAGCTGCAACCCTTCTAAATCCCCCATTATCTGCTGCTCTACCTTTAGGGCTCAAGCCAAGGCAATGGCAGATACACTGCGGTCAAGTACAGAGTTTCATGGATTTCAGTGTTAGAGGGTTTCACTCCTCTAATTCAACACCATTATTTAGGAACCAGTGGTTCACTGTGACTCCCAGATGTCCTCTGTCCCCTCACGCACGACTAGTCTTACCCCAGGGTTTCTTATCCTTGGCATTATCAATACTTGAGGCCAGATGGCTCTTTGTTGTGGGGTCTGTCCTGTACATCATAGCGTGTCTAGCACTGGCCCTGGTCTCTACCCACTAGATGCCACCCCCAGTTGTGACAACCACCAATGCCTCCAGATGTTGACAAATGTCCCCAGTTGAGCACCACTGCCTTATCCTTTCCACAGCTTTCTTTTCTCCTAAACAGGGTGAAGATTTAAAAAATCTTGGGGCGCCTGGGTGGCTCAGTCGGTTGAGTGTCCGACTTCAGCTCAGGTCATGATCTTGCGGTTGATGAGTTCGAGCCCCACGTCGGGCTCTGTGCTGATGGCTCGGAGCCTGGAGCCTGCTTCGGATTCTGTGTCTCCCTCTCTCTCTGCCCCTCCCCTGCTCTTGCTCTGTCTCTCTCTGTCTCAAAAATAAATGAACATTAAAAAAAAGATTTTTTAAAATTCAATTTAGGGGTGCATGGGTGGCTCAGTCAGTTAAGTATCCAACTCTTGATTTCAACTCAGGTCATGAGCCCATGGTTTGTGAGTTTGAGCCCCACACCTGGCTCTGTGCTACCAGTGTTGAGACTGCTTGGGATTCTCTCCCTCTCTCTCTGTGCCCCTCCCCTGCTCACCTGCTATCTCTCTAAAAATAAGTAAACTTTTTAAAAAATTCAACTTTAGTAAGAAGCTCATTTACTCAATATCTTCCTGGGTGGGGACGGTGGAGGAACCAAGATGGAAGAAGGTGGAAAAGCTCTGTCAACAAGGAGCAACTAACAGCCTAGGCACTTAATGCTGAAACCAACTTCTGGTGGCACATTGTCAGTCTGTCACATGCATCTCTTCCTTTCTTTTCCATTCTCTCTTTCTGTCCCCTAAGACTGAGGACTGCTGACTGCCTCCAAGGACATCATTTAAATCTGATGAACTTGAGGCAAAGGTTGAGCTATGTATGTTCATCTCACTCCTTCCATCCATCCCATAGACATTTGTCCAGCCTGAAGGGACTGCTGTCCTCTGAACCCTTGTACAAACAACTGCCTCACAAGCCACCTTGTGACTCTCTTAATTGTTGCCTAAACATTTGAAGGTTACTAAAATTTTTGTATGAATGAAACCAAGTTTAGGAGGGGGGACGGTATTTTATTGTTTGGGAAAAAAAGAAAGCAAGTTCCAGTAAAGAGTTTCCTTTTTCATCCTGGCTAGTCCTGGAAAGAGGTATCAGAGGTATGGCCAGAAGCCCCACTCATCATGGGTTCTCTCGAAGAAAGCACATATTGATGGTTTGGACATGAATGTGAACTCCGGTTTCACAGGGTTACCAGCATGGGCAGACATCCTATGAGCTGGAAACCCTGGGCATCCACTGTGTGGATGAAGTCCATGGGTAAGGATCTGCACGGAGACGTGCGACACTGTCCAGCACTAGTCCTTGGAAATACTCCGTAAATGTCTCAATTTTTGCCCATTCCTACACTAACCATCTAAACACAGACTCCTAAATTGAGAATCCAGATTTTAACCTTTGAGCTGTCAATACTCTTGTGTACCTACTGAGCACCCGGGAGACAGCAGAGAACAGGACGGACACTCCTGAGTAATTGGGCCTGCCCAATTACAAAGTGGTCTGAAAAGTGCCATGCTGAGGGGTACGAAGCACAGCGGAGGCCCCACAGATCATAAAAGGAACACTGGGCCCAACTCCACTGCGTACTCAGTCAGTTTTCTATCTATGAAATAAAGACCTAGCACCCAGAGTTGTCACCGAGGCCGCAGTCACAGAGCGCAAGGCTGGGAGACGCTGTTGCAGTGGGTGCGAGGGAAGACCACCAAGGGGAGAGCTCCCCAGAGGCAGGGGTTTGCCAGTGGCGGTGTCCACAAACCAAGCGGACCCCTGGGAGGAAGTGCCCTGCTACTCAGGGGAAGGAAGAAAAGGCAGAGAGGTGGGTTCTGAAGCGCTGGGACCCCGGGGGCGGACGCAGGGTCCAGGGGAAAGGCTTCAGCCCACGGCAGTGAGAGCGCCCTGCCTCCTCCCCAACCAGCCCCACGGCACCCCCACCCCACCCATCCCGGTCACCCAACACGCCTAGGAGTCTCCCAGCTCCTCACACCAATACTGCTTTCTGCCCCAACAGGCTGGGTGGGTGTGTGGCCCCTTCCAAAAATGGTTTTCAGAAAGTTCACCATATTTCTAAGCTCAGTGGTGACAGTGCTCAGTGATACTGTGAGGTGCAGCGAAAAGAACTGGACTGAGAACCAGAAAATCCTAGTTCTCATGCTGAAACTGCTTCTTTTGTGTGTGAAATGTGGGGAGACCCTCAGTCCCGCAAGTCATAGTGAAAGATTCAAACCACACCAGTTTTGTTTTGAAATAAACTCAAGCCGCAGTGGGTTAGAGCTGACATGGCCTGTGAGAGAGGGACCCTATGCTCCCAGCCGGGTGTCACAGAAAGGAAAACTCAAAGTACATGCTAGACGAACAGTACTTAGGAAGCACAAAATTCTCCTTTCCTTTTTTTTTTTTTTTTTTAATGTTTATCTATTTTTGAGAGAGAGAGAGAGAGAGAGGCATGAGCAGAGGAGGGACAAAGGGCAGGGGGGACAGAGGATCCAAAGTGGGCTCTGCGCTGACAGCAGTGAGCCTGATGCAGGGCTCAAACTCACAAACTGTGAGATCATGACATGAGCTGAAGTCAGACACTCGACCAACTGAGCCACCCAGGTGCCCAAAGTTCTCCTTTCTTCTTTAAAAAAAAATTTTTTTTTTAACATTTACTTATTTTTGACAGACAGAGCAAGACAGAGCACGAGTGTGGTAGGGGCAGAGCGAGGGGGGTACACAGATTCCAAAGCAGGCTCCAGGCTCTGAGCTGTCAGCACAGAGCCTGATGCGGGGCTCGAACTCACGGACCGCGAGATTGTGACCTGAGCCGAAGTCGGCCGCCCAACCGACTGAGCCCCCCCAGGTGCCCCTCTCCTTTCTTTTTAAACGCTCACCACAAACTTGAACAGATGTGATTTATGAATTCAACACTTACTGCATGTCTACTGTGTGCCAGATGTTAGAACAGAGTTACAAACACTACAGCCACATTCCTGAACTGGAGGAAGGAAAGAATACAAACCAAGCCCAGGCCGTGGGGCCAGGGGAGGGACAGTGAGAAAGGCGCAGCCAGAAGCAGGAGCGTGGGCAGCAGCGAGCAGACTGAACAGCTTCAGCTCCTGCCATCTGAACCGTCTGGTCCCCAGCCAGCTCAGAGCCACAGGCTCAGAGGACCCACAGTCTGGGCACTGACTAATGGGAGCACATTTCAAACACAGGTTTGATTTTATCATTAGAATTTTTTTTAAAAAGGCAATAATTCCTTTTTCTTTTATCCCTATCATTATTTTGAAAATGTCAAACCTAAAATAAATTGAAAGAATAGTATAATCCCCATATACTCCTTTTAGATTCACCAATTGATAATTTTCTGCAGATATCAACACACTTAGTTCCTAAGTACTTCAGCTTCTGGCTTTTTAAAAACATAAATACATGACCTTCCAAAAAATAGAAATGGGAGGAAAACTCCCAAACTCATTCTATGAAGCCAGCATTACCTTGACTCCACAACCAGACAAAGACCCCACTAAAAAGGAGAACTACAGACCAATTTCTCTGATGAACATGGATGCAAAAATTCTGAACAAGATACCAGCCAACTGGATCCAACAATACATTAAAAAAATTATTCACCACGAGCAAGTAGGATTTATACCTGGGGTACAGGACTGGTTCAATATCTGCAAAACAATCCATGTGATACATCACATCAATAAAAGAAAGGACAAGAAGCACATGATCCTCTCAATAGATGCAGAGAAAGCATTTGACAAAATACAACATCCTTTCTTGATAAAAACCCTGGAGAAGGTAGGGACAGAAGGATCATACCTCGAGATCATAAAAGCCATATACGAAAAACAAACTGCTAATATCATCCTCAATGGGGAAAAACTGAGAGCTTTCCCCCTAAGGTCAGGAACACAACAGGGATGTCCACTCTCACCACTGTTGTTCAACATAGTATTGGAAGTCCTAGCCTCAGCAATCAGACAACACAAAGGAATAAAAGGCATCCAAATTGGCAAGGAGGAAGTCAAACTTTCACTCTTCACAGACATGATACTCTATGTGGAAAACCCAAAAGATTCCACCAAAAAACTGATAGAACTGATCCACGAATTCAGCAAAGTCTCAGGATATAAAATCAATGCACAGAAATTGGTTGCATTTCTATACACCAACAATGAAGCAACAGAAAGAGAAATCAAGGAATCAATCCCATTTACAATTGCACCAATAACCATAATATACCTAGAAATAAATCTAACCAAAGAGGTGAAACATCTATACACTGAAAATAATAGAAAGCTTATGAAGAAAACTGAAGAAGACATGAAAAAAAGGAAAAATATTCCAGGCTTATGGATTGGAAGAACAAATATTCTTAAAGTATCGATACTACCCAAAGCAATCTACAAACTTAATGCAATCCCTATCAAAATAACACCAGGATTCTTCACAGAGCTAAAACAAACAATCCTAAAATTTGTATGGAACCAGAAAAGACCCTGAATAGCCAAAGAGATCTTGAAAAAGAAAACCAAAGCTGGAGGCATCACAATCCCGGACTTCAAGCTGTATTACAAAGCTGTAATCATCAAAACAGTATGGTACTGGCACAAAAACAGACACTCAGATCAATGGAACAGAGTAGGGAACCCAGAAATGGACCCACAAACGTATGGCCAACTAATCTTTGACTAAGCAGGAACGAATATCCAATAGAATAAAGGCAGTCTCTTCAGCAAATGGTGTTGGGAAAACTGGAGAGTGACATGCAGAAGAATGAACCTGGACCACTTTCTTACACCATACACAAAAATAAACACAAGATGGATGAAAGACCTAAATGTAAGACAGGAAGCCATCAAAATCCTAGAGGAGAAAGCAGGGAAAAACCTCTTTGACCTCGGCTGCAGCACCTTCTTTACTCAACACGTCTCCGGAGGCCAGGGAAACAAAAGCAAAACTGAACTATTGGGACGTCATCAAGATAAGAAGCTTCTGTACTGCAAAGGAAACAATCAGCAAAATTTAAAGGCAACCGACAGAAGGGGAGAAGATACTTGCAAATGACATATCAGATAAAGGGTTAGTATACAAAATCTATAAAAAAAAAAAAAACTTATCAAATTCAACACCCAAAAAACAAATAATCCAGTGAAGAAATGGGCAAAAGACATGAATAGACACTTTTCCAAAGAAGACATCCAGATGGTCAACCGACACATTTTTCGAAAAAATGCTCAACATCACTCATCATCAGGGAAATACAAACTAAAAACACAATGAGATGCCACCTCGCTCCAGTCAGAATGGCTAAAATTAACAACTCAGGAAACAACAGATGTTGGCGAGGATGCGGAGAAAGAGGATCTCTTTTGCACTGCTGGTAGGAATGCAAACTGGTGCAGCCACTCTGGAAAACAATATGGAGGTTCCTCAAAAAATTAAAAATAGAACTACCCTACGACCCAGCAATTGCACTACTAGGTATTTATCCAAGGGACACAGGTGTGCTGTTTCGAAGGGGCACATGCACCCCAACGTTTATAGCAGCGCTATCAACAATAGCCAAAATATGGAAAGAGCCCAAATGTCCATCGATGGATGAATGGATAAAGAAGATGTGGTATGTATTTACAAAGGATTGTTACTTGGCAATCAAAAAGAATGAAATCTTGCCATTTGCAACTACGTGAATGGAACTAGAGGGTATTATGCTAAGCGAAATAAGTCAGTCAGAGAAAGACAGATATCATATGACTTCACTTGTATGTGGAATTTAAGATACAAAACAGATGAACATAAGGGAAGGGAAACAAAAATAATATAAAAACAGGAAGGAGGGGGACAAAACATAAGAGACTCTTAAATATACAGAAGAAACTGAGGGTTGTAGGAGGGGTTGTGGGTGGCGGGGATGGGCTAAATGGGTAAGGGGCATTATGGAAGACACTTGTTGGGATGAACATTGGGTGTTATACATGGGGGATGAATCACTGGAATCTACTCCTGAAATCATTATCGTACTATATGCTAACTAACTTGGGTGTAAATTAAAAATTAATTTAAAAAGAAGATAAAATAAAAACAAATACATGATCTTACAAATAAAAGGAGTAAAAAGTAAAGACTAAAATTAACTTTTATATGGAAAAGGGAGAAAAAAAAAGTGTATATATGGACTCTCTCTGCAAAAAGTCACCTACCAAAAATCAACTTAATTAAGTACAAAGGGGAGCCTATGGGACAGATCTGCGGCAAAGTCTCTTCCAAATACATGGAAAACTGTGTAACTAATTCTCAATGTTTCGCATATTTTGGGGACAAACCTGGAGAAACAAAATCCACAGACAACCGTAAAACTTCATTTCAAGCAAGGGTTTCATTCTCCTTCACCAGCAAACCTTTAACCAGAGCTGGCAGCAAATCAGTACGTTCAGGTAGTTGGTTAAGGACAGGGACAACGAGGTCCACGGACTAAGGGAAGCTCCACCCTCTGGCCCTGTGTGCCAACCAGGAAGGGCACTGGCTTAGTCTGTGGGCATGGGGTGGCACAGCCACCTCCAGCCCGTGACATCCAGTACAGGCCAGGAGCAGCATCCCTTGAAAAAGCCAGCATGTGAGAGAGGCCTCTTTCTCTCTTCTTGCACTGGCACTGTGCCCTCCTGCCTTCCGGAGTGGTACAAATCAACAGGGAGCCCAGAGCAGGGAGTGGGGACCTGGGAGGGTGGCTCTGATCCCACATTGGATCATCAGTCCCGATTGACCAACAGTTGCCTCTATTTGGCAGGTAAACATTTGGCCTAAAAGCAATTTCAAAGGAAGGTTTCAAACTATCCAAGGGTATCCCGATTATTCAAGAGCTCTTGTGAAATTCCCAAAATGTTTAAGTTCACTTCCATTAAAAAAAATAAAAACAAAAACAAAACCAGCTTATAGTATGTCTTGAGATAGTCTGTCATAATATCAAGCAAATGACAAGAGGCATTACTGTTCCTGAATCTGGCTGGAAACCACTGGTGTTAAAAAATCATAAAGGCAAAAAAAAAAAAAAAAATCATAAAGACACTAGCTTGATGCTGAAAACTGAGAAGCAAACTCATGACCACTGTGAACCTGGGAACTCCCAACAATTTGGAAAATGACTAATATTTGGGAAAACAATTCAGCAAATGTCCAAAGTGCCAAGGGGTACTGAACTGTGATCTCTATCCATCCTCCAGGTGGGAAAGAATAAAACAAAATCCTGAAACTTTTTGTTAAAGATTGAATTACAAAATCAGAGGAAGGAAGAAATGCAGCTGCCAGGACAGATTTGAATTTCAGTTAATCATTTGATTCCAGTATCATGCAATTTTCATCAAAAACAAGAATTCTCAGCAGCTGAGAAAGAACCAGAGAGAACATGAGGAAGAGGCCAAGAAAGGCAATGAGGGGAGGGAGCAGGAAAGCTAAGGAGGCTGTGCCCAGGAGAGGCCAGAGCCTGTGGGCTCCAGAGGAGGCAGCCCCTGGGGTTTGCTCCCCTGCTGAGGGAGGGGTTCCTCTCCTCCCATGAGTCCTGCCTCACAATGGTCTCTCTCTCTCTCTCTCTTTCTCTTTCTCTTTCTCTCTCTCTCTCTCTCTCTCTCTCACAGCCCGCCCTCGCTAAAGCAAGGCTGGGCTTAAGTCTCAAGAGGGAACTGCCCTTCACCCAGGAAGAGGCCACCCTGCCAGAGGTGCCTGGCTTCTGTTTGCCAGGAATGTTGGTGGCGACAGGATGATCTCTGCACATTCTTTGACCAGGTCCCTACCTGCAGCCAAAGACATACCCTTCAAAGTGGCTGGGGCAAGGGCTGCAGCCAGAAGCATGTCTGGACTACTCCAGAGGCACCCCACTGGCTGGGTCCCCTGAGCACCAGGCCCCTGTGCAACTCCGAGGCTGTGGCTTGCCCAAAGTCACAAAACTAGGAAGTAGCATAGGCCCAAGTGGAGTGCAGGTCTCCCAACCTACAGCCCTTCCATCACATTTCTTTGGTGGCGCTGTAGCAGAGGGAGTAAAACCACAGGTAGAGCCAAACACTGCAGGAGGCAGAGTGATGAAGCCTATGAACCAAGAGACATGAGGCTCTTTGACCTGTCAGGGGCAGCTTCTTAAGGGCGTGGAAGGGAAAAAAACAAAAGCAAGCTTATACTCATAGGGAAACATAATCTGCGATTATAAATATTTCATGAGTGAAGAAAGTGGTACTGGCTGAGAGACTGGGGCGGGGAGGGTGGACAGCAAATTAGATCCCAGTTTGCAAAGTGATAGGGCAGCTGGAAAAGCAGCAAAGCTGAGGCTATTCTGGGCCGTGCGCTGGGAAGGCCTGCGTCACAGGCGGAGAGCAGGGTCCGGCCACTCGGCTTTGTGGAAACCACAGCCTTCCAGTGGTCAGCACAGAACACCTTGGGGAAGAGTGAAGAGCAGAGGAAGGGACAGCGAGGACAGTTATTTGAATGACTTGGGTAGGCCCCAGCGGCAGAGGGAATGCGGCAGAGCGGCAGGACCCTGCAAACTCGTGAAAGGATCCACACCACAAGCTGGCTGCTGACTAAGGGCACAGGAAGGAGTGAGTCTGACCCCAGGAGGCAAGTGACCTGTGAAGAGAAAGGGCAGCTCAGGAAAGAGCAAAGGCCCAGCCCCCGAGCAGGTGGTACCCGGCTGAGAAGAACAGTTCTGCTTTTCCTTTGCCTCAGGACAGGGGTCTCTTTCCCCCAAAGCCTTTGGGAAGCAGCAGCCCAGAAAGCAGAGAAATTAAGAGCTTGCTGAGTACCAGCTGCTACAGTAGGAGACACTCAACACTGACAAAGCAGGACCCAGGCTGCGTGTGATCCCTCCTCCTTGGCCACGGTCAGCCACTGCAGCAGAGCATGTCAGCCACAGACTCTATCAGTCCTTCCACAGGGCCAGATGGAAAAGGACGTTAGCTCCTCAAGTACCCAGGGGGACCCTGAATCAAGCTTTGTCGGAGGGGCCCTGGGGAGCGGTGCACGCCTCAACCAAGTAGACGGAAAACTACGAGCCCTCACCTCACTGCAGTTAAGACATAGCAGGCAACAGGCTCCAAGGTGTACCCACTGACTTCAGGAAACGCAAATTATCCTCTAGGCTCACAGCTAGAGAATCCATTCAAGGTGGGGAGGACTCATCAACCACAAAATTAAGACCCCATAATGCTGTGGGAAGACTCCGCAGTTACAAGTCCCAGGATCTGACCTCCAGACCAGCTTTACTACCTAGGAGTTTTAAGACCCTGTGAAATCAAGTTACCTCTGAAACTCAGTGTCCTCATCTAAACCATGGACCAATGCCTGCCAAACCTAAGGACTGTGAGGAATCCAAGGACAGACATACACATACTTTCAAAACAGATACTAAGTGCCATTCCAATTTAAGAGATCATTTATATCCAGCTACCTACCTGATATCTCTTGGATGTCTCAAAGGCATCCCCTTCCAGATGCCCCTAATTGCTCCCTCCCTGCTACCCAGACCTCTCCTAGGGTACTGCCCCCTCACACCATCCAGGCATGGAAGCCAGAAACCCATGACCCATTCTTGGCCATCCCCACCATCTTAATGCACCACCAAGCCTAGTCAACTGTACTTCCTAAAGGCTTCTCCTTCCCTCCTTTACTACCCTCCTCACCCAACACATCATCATTTTCACAGGGCCTGCTGCAGAGCCTATGCTACCCATTTTGGCTTCCCTCAGCCCCTGTCCACAGAGCAAATCTAAGCACATCTCCTCTCCCACCACCCCTACCCCACATGCTAAATACCCCACAACAGTACCCTCAACGTAAGCTGGAAAGGCAAGGAAAGCTGCCTGGGGCCTATGAGGCCTCGCACAGCCTGGCCCTGCTCTTCTCCTACTCTCAGCCAACACCACACTCCGTCTCACTCTCCCTGCTCTGGCCACACTGGCTTTTTCAAGTCCCTGGTACTTATACCATCCACTCCTGCCACAGGGCTTTTGCACATGCTCTTCCCCCTGCCCGGAACATTCTTCCCTCCTCTCTAGCCTAACTAATGCCTACTCATTGATTTTTGCTAAGGTATAATAAAGCACATGATGTGCATAACTCAATAATTATTTATAGATCTATACCCGTAATTCCTGCCTAGATAGGTTTCCCTCTTCCCCTTTCCTGTCCACATTCCTCCCCACCCCCATCACTATCCTGACTTCTATCACTTCTATTCATTTCTCAGAAAGCACCTGATGCAACCCTTTCTCAGAGAAGCTGCCTCCAATCCTTCAGAAAAGTCTAACCCCTCTATCAGAGGCACTTTCACACCTGAGAATTTGCAGTTGAATTATGTGATCTGTGTTGATTTCCCAAGGGACACCATAGGCTCCACGAGGGCAAGGACCATCCCTACTTGCGCTCACTGCTGTTTCTCAGTGCTGGCACATGCATAGAAATGACAACAAAAAACAGCTAATACCTACTGAATGCTCATTATTGCCAGGGACTCAGAGGTACTCCCTCACTGAACTCTCACATCAATCCTACCAAGTAGGTGCCATTGTTATATCCCCATTTTACAGGTGAAGAAACTGAGGACCAGAGAAGTTAAACAACTTGCCCAAAGTCATTAGGTGGTAAGTGGCGGAGTCAGGATTCAAACCCAGGCAGTCTGGCTACAGAGCCTGTGTTCTTCGTTTTATTTATATTTATATTTTAAATGTTTATATTGAGATAGAGCGAGCGCACCTGTGCCCACAAGCACAGGGAGGGGCAGAGAGAGGGAGAGAGAGAATCCCAAGCAGGCTTTGCACTCTCAGCACAGAGCCCAACACTGGGCTCAATCTCACAAACCGTGAAATCATGACCTGAAATCAAGAGTCGGACGTTTAATCGACTGAGCCACGCCAGCGCCCTGGAGCCTGTGTTCTTGATCATTGGGCTACTCTGCCTCTCAGAGGCCACTGGAATATACTACAAGCATGTTCTCAGGATAACTTGAGTGAATGGACTTACAAACGAGTTGATGAGATTTCATTAAGGGAACTAAGGGAGCCCCCCCAAATCTCCCTGAGAAGATCAACAAACAAATGGGACCCACCTACATAGGCCCAAGATTAGGTCATCTGCAAAACGTAAGGGCTCCATTCCCCCGGCAGTCAAGGGCAGAAGCTTTCTACTGAACACAGAGGAGTGCTTCTGCTCCCTAGCAGAGGGTACTCCACAGCAGAGAGAGGATTACCGTCTGGGTTCCATCGAAGCCTGAAGGCAATATTCCACTAGATTAAACAAGTCCCTCTGCTCTTTTTCATGCTAACCCTGTAATCTCCGTAACTATTTAACATCTCAAACCCTCTGACACACAAAAAAATTGCTGGCTGGCAAAAAAATAAAACAAAATAAAATCTTGCCTGGTTAGAAAGTGACAAAGTCCAAGTGCACACGTATGAATTGGCATTTGTACATCCATTCTCCAGAGCTTGACAATCCTGGATGGGCTCATAGGCTACTTCCTGCAAAGACCGCCATCTTGTGTGGCCAGACAAGGGTTGGCCACCTTTTAACTGCTTTGGTGCCATTTACCTCATGACTACATCCCAGAAAGCTCGGGAAGGAACACACAGGAAAAGGTTTATTTTTTCACAGGACACTGTTCCCTGGCATGAGGCCCCGAGTCCCCTCCCATGAGTCCCAGTGCAGCCAGTGGCCTGGCCACTGCTCACACAAAGTTCTGAGCAATGGCCAGCACTTTGGAAAATTCACCTTCCCTCTGGCGCAGGCTGGTGGGGATGGGTGTCTTAATTCGGGTCCCCACAGGGTTCCCATTGTCCTCAATGAGGACCACATTGTTAGAGTCAAACCTGGGGGTCATCCGGGGACCAGGCATGCGATGCCCCACAATGAGTGCCTTTTTCTTCTGTCCCTTGATGGCCAGCAGTATCTGGTCACCCACCTTGCCCACCCCACTCTTGTTATAGACGTGGATGCAACGAGGAGGGCGATGGTATGGGGTGTTCCCCAGGGCACTGTTGTCCACCACACGTACGCGCGTCATCTTCTGAATTGCATCGAGGCTCCCAGTGGTGCTAGGGAAAGAGAAAAAATGTCTGAAGTCTGTATCTTTCCTGGCCAGGGTGCAGAGGCCTCAGAGGGCAAGGCCTGGGAGAGATCAAACGTTAGCAACAACATGCTGAACAGAGCAAAACCCAGGGCCCTGACGGAAAGTCGGAAAGTCGGGTTCTCGTGAAGACTTCTCTGTGACCAAGACAGTTTCCTCACGGTCAAAAGCTTCTGCTGCCAGGTCAACATCTCACCTTGGAGGGGTTTTAAGGAGAACCCGATTCTCTGTTACAACGATCTTCATGGCCACCTAACTGAAAGCCTTTAGTATTCAAAAGAACTCTGAGGATTAAGGGAATATTTTACGGGCCAGGCCTCACCCATTACCTAGCCTGCAAAACCTGCTCCCCCACAATACACCGATTCCCAAACTTCCCATCTGTGTGTTGCTGGGAACTAGACAACATGAGTAGGTTTGCTAAGGGGGTCCCCTGACATAATATAGGAGAAACCAGAAATAAGTCAAGGTAACAATCTTTTGTCTCGATGCATTTGCCCCACTAGACTGGAATTTGTTTTTTTTTTTTTTTTTTTTTTTTTTTTTTTTTTTTTAATTTTTTTTTTTTAACGTTTATTTATTTTTGGGACAGAGAGAGACAGAGCATGAACGGGGGAGGGGCAGAGAGAGAGGGAGACACAGAATCGGAAACAGGCTCCAGGCTCCGAGCCATCAGCCCAGAGCCCGACGTGGGGCTCGAACTCACGGACCGCGAGATCGTGACCTGGCTGAAGTCGGACGCTTAACCGACTGCGCCACCCAGGCGCCCCTGGAATTTGTTTTA
The DNA here is from genome assembly GCF_018350175.1 of Felis catus. Lineage (NCBI taxonomy): Eukaryota > Metazoa > Chordata > Mammalia > Carnivora > Felidae > Felis > Felis catus. Next base: position 41,994,582 of record NC_058372.1, read on the forward strand.
AAGAATACCTATTAAAGGCAGACAAACTATTATTAAGCAGTCTGATAACAGGTGGATTTCTATTTTCCTGAAGTGCTGGCATTGTCCCGGGTAATCCTAGGCTCTCCCCTCGAATTCCACATGCCTGCTCCAGGTAATCTCATTGGTTGCCTCTGCTTCCAACTAGTAAATTTCATCTCCGGCCCCACTTCTCGCCTGTACTCTAGCCCTGCATTCACTCCAAGCTCCCCGCGACGTGTCCTACTGATACTGCAGGCTCAGTAGGTCCCACAATCACCTCATCGTCTCCCCTTGCAAACCTCCCCCTGCTGCCATATTTTCTTTCTAGAAAATGGCTTCTCCAGCCCCCAAGCCATAAACCTCTCTCTCCATCAACACCCTGGCTGCCAAGTCCTATTGCCACTACCTGCAAAGCCCCTCTGTCCCTTCCCTCCAACCCCACCAACACTCTGTCAGTTCCACAGCTTTCTCTCTTGCGCCAAGACTGTTACATTAGTGTCCCAAGTGGTTCTGTGTGCCTCACATTGCAGACCAAGGGCTCTCATCAGAACATTAAACTGAGGCCAACCCCCCCACCCCCACCACCACTTAAAACTGTACAGTGGTCCACCATTGTCTACACTGTCGACAGTCTGGCCCCCCCTTACCTGCTGAGGTCCACAACCTCTTCCCATTGACCAGAGTGACCTGTGCCCTCCGGGCACACCATGCCTCTTAGCCCGCCCTGGAGGCCTGGACGGGCCTGCTCCCACTTCCCTTGTGGGAAGGCTGCCTCCACTCTCCCTTCCCCCTCCTCGTCCATTAGCAGCTCCTGTCTCAAGCCATCCAAAGCACCGTACAAACCTTTATTATTATACTGGTCACATTTCCTCAGAGTTATTTGTTTCCAAGTTTGCTCCTGTGGCCAACTGTGAAGACTCTTTCAGGACAGGAAGCAATTCTTATTCATCTATGACCAACCCTAGGCACAGTGCTCAGTAAACGCCAGGGAGTGAGTGCACGAATGGGGCCAGAAGGCACGTTTGCCAACAGGAACACACCCGGTGCTCTGCGTCCTGGCTTAGCATCTATAAGGAGGGGAGGCTGTCATACTTCCACCATGCCTGAGTTTTGGTAGTAAGCATGTAACTTTTTAAAAAGAGATTCCAGGGGCGCCTGGGTGGCTTGGTCGGTTAAGCGTCCGACTTCGGCTCAGGTCATGATCTCACGGTCCGTGAGTTCGAGCCCCGCGTCGGGCTCTGTGCTGACCGCTCAGAGCCTGGAGCCTGTTTCAGATTCTGTGTCTCCCTCTCTCTCTGCCCCTCCCCTGTTCATGCTCTGTCTCTCTCTGTCTCAAAAATAAATAAACGTTAAAAATAAAAATTAAAAAAATAAAAATAAAAAGAGATTCCATTTTTAAAAGAAAAGGTTTTCATGCACTGGGGGAATGACAAGGTCAAGAAATGTCAGAGTCCAGCAAGGACCGAAGTTACATATACCGTAGGCCACTCCCTACCCTACCTCCAACAGCAAAGTCACCTCCTTACCAATCCTCTTACCTGACCTGACCAAACCCCAGCCGCTCTGGCCCCTTAAGCTTTCCCAGATGCCAAGCCTACCTCTCTGGGTTCCCACTCCCTTTCGAGTCATGTGATGCCCAGCCCTGATGGGAGGTTTACTCAAAGACACAGCTTTAAGAACCGAATGGGAAAGTTACCTGAAACTGCGCTGGCTGAGGGCTCTGCCTGCACGGGTGAAGGGGCACCAGAGCCCAGCAAAGAAAGCCATGCCAAATCCTGCAGGAAAAGAGGGGGAAAGGGGTTATTTCTAAGTCAGTGTCCTTACTCAGAGCCAACCTGCTGGGGACTCGTGTGGGAGGTGGTACTTCTAGCATAAGATCATTAGTCACTAAATATAAATCTTAGTGGTTAAAAGATACACGGATGATTAGGTGGAACTCTAGCTCCAGTTTTGCTGATTCATATTCTCACTGGGGTCAGAGAGCTGGCACGGCCCACAGCAGTTCTTGCTATAATACAATAGCACAGAGGATGCCTTCCTGGTTACAGACTTCCATCGGCAGGAAGAAAGCAGGAATCCTCTGGTACACAACCAGCCAGTGACCCCTTCCCAAGTCCTCCACAGAGGAGAGCCTACACACCAGTGCCTCTGACACTCCTGTGTCTCCTGAAACCAGAACTTTTACTCCCTGAAAGCAGACTACCTGACCAACTGCCAGCTTGTCTTGTCACCATATCACCTTTCCCCAGATATAAAAGCCAGAACACCTGGATAGCTCAAGGCTAGTCAAGTAGAGCCAAAGGATGCCCTCGCCACGTCACCGACCAAAGCCTCTATCTGGGTCAGTCTCCCAAACAACAATATAACACAGAAAAATTACCTACCCCACTCTACAGCTGAAAGCCGTGTTTGGGACAACAAGGTGGAGACAGAAGAACAAACACCAACCTCAAACCGACCTCTCCAACTTGCAGAACCCCAACCCCACAGCTCCCTAGCCCCAACAAATATGGCAGCCCCAGCTGCCTGCAAGACCTGGGCATCAGTTAGGGGTACGTTTAAGAAAATCCTATAGCCAGCCAGCAATTCTAGCTGCAAAACATGCCTGTTCTTCTATCCAAATATTTGGCTACCGAAGGCCTCATCGAGAACTTTCTGCTGAGAAAGGCCTCTACCACTGGAGTATTTACACACAGCCTTCCCTCCTGTAACTTCAAAGCACCTCAGATAAGATTTTATTTAACAAGGGTGGGAGCGGGAGCCACTATTTACTTCCACAGAAACATCTAGACACTCCAGAAATGCTTATTAACTACAATTTAGCCTCAAATTACAAGCTTATTCTCCAGTGTTTTCCTTAAGACAACCCAGGAAGCATTGGCCAAAATGTAGTTATGACCAGAAAATTAAATGCAAAGAAAGGCAGCTAAATTCTAGAACTACTAACGTCTGACATACCGAATCAAAGACAATCAGAAGAGGCCAGCTTTACCTTTATAGCTAGGTGACCCTGGACAAGGAACTATGAGCTTCAATTTCCCCATCTGGAACACCTACAGACAGCTGGTCATGAGATAAGCCATGCAAAGGACAGAGCATGGGGGAGCCTGGGTGGCTCAGCTGGTTAAGTGTCCCGATTCTTGACTCCAGCTCAAGTCACGACCTCACAGTTTGTGGGTTTGAGCCGCGCATCAGGCTCTTTACTGATGGCACGGGGCCTGCTTGGGATTCTCTATCTCCCTCTCTCTTTTCCCCTTCCCCACTTGTACTCTCTCAAAAATAAACAAACATTAAAAAAAAAAAAAAAAAGATGAAAACAACAAAGGACAGGGTGCCTGGGTGGCTCAGTTGGTTAAGCATCCAACTTCGGCTCAGGTCATGATCTCACGGTTCATGGGTTTGAGCCCCGTGTCGGGCTCTGTGCTGACAGCTCAGAGTCTGGAGCTTGCTTCGGATTCTGTGTGTGTGTGTGTGTGTGTGTGTGTGTGTGTGTGTGTGTGTGTCTCTCTCTGAAGCCCCACAGCTGGCCATGGGCAGAACCAGAACCAGAACCAGACCCGGGCCCAGCTTCAGCCCGAGGGTCTTCCCACACACTGTACAGCTTCACTCTACCATGCAAAGCTCACTTCTCAAAAGGGAGCTTAGGGCAAGAAGCAGTTTTAAGGGTCATCTGGTCTTTCTCGGTTTTCTTTCTTTATGAAAATTTACCTAATAGTTATAAAGCATCAGGCACTAGACTAAGTGCTTTACATTATCATCTTCTTTAAGCCTCACAAAACTATAAAATAGGTATTAGTATCAGCCTCATTTCACACATGAAGGAATGAGGCCCTGCGAGGTTAGATAATTTGCCCAAGGTCACACGGCCAGGAGTGACAAAATTGAAATCTGAACCCGTGCTCTTACTCAACAGTTAACGTGGTTTAACTTTAATTTTACTATTAGTATTTTTCCAACTGTTAAATCATCCCCATTCCATCTCTGGTATCACATACACATTTTACTCATCCCCAACCCAATGCTTGCTGAATCAACCGAACTATATAAGCACCAGGTGAAAATTATTCACTTTAATCCAATTTAAGTTTTTGAGGACAATGTGTAGTGTAGGTGGCAAGAAGAGTTCCACACTCTGAGCAGTAACTAAAAATTGGCCTAAAAAAAAAAAAAGGCTCTGAAAAGCAGTCCGTCTGGTCCAGGCGGCGGCTACCTCCGATCTCAGCCAAGCTTTCCCATCTGACGCTGGCGGGCCCTTGTTCTCACTCCCAGGGAGGAAAGAGGCTCCTCAGCTCCTCCACAGAACCCTCAAGATTAGCCCAGCACCACCCACCCACATTCCCTCTCCCGAGAACTGCAACACCCTGCCTCTTCACACCGCACCTCTTCCTCAGTGACACTTACGTTAGTCCCAGGGCTGCCGAAGTGCCGGGGGCTTCCCAGAACTTTCCCGACTTGGGTACAACAAACCCACGACTCGAGGCACCTCTCTAAAATCCACAGGGCAGTCTGGGCACAAACCCAAAGCCAGACCTCCTCTCCGTGCCTTGCTCACAAGCCGCCCCCACAACCTATGCCCAGCTCTGCCCAGCTAAATCTGCCCTAGTGCCAATCGCATCTCCCCCAGGCAGCCTTGTGTAAAACCACAGCATCACTTGCTACCCCTCCTGCACACTGAGGACATCTGGGGATCCTGTGCCAGAGGAACTCTCACAGCGCCAACGTTCACTATCCAAACTCAGTCACCGCATAAATTTAGATACTTTTTTGAGATAAGGCTGATAACCCTTAACATTCCAGTCCTTGCTACTCTCCAAAACTCAGAGACTCTGCAGAGATCTTGATAACGTGGCATCTGAACTCACTACAGGAATTCAGGGGTCATATAGACTCAGATCACGAGGATTATATGTACTGCACTCAGACACAGAAGTAATACATTGACATCTCCAGCAGGTACTTCCATTTTCACAAGAAAAGGTCCAATTCAAAGACTTTTCACTAGCCCTTCAGTGGATCTGATAGTGACTTCCACACCCAAAGGACTTAAGACATCAAATGGACAGCAGTAAGCATTCCCATGAACTTGAAAGCACACACGAACCAAATATATTCACTTACTGTACACGTGTCCCTTATTTCTCAAAAAAAAAAAAAAAAAAAATCTGTGGTCCCCTCTACTCCCACCCACCCCAGCAGGTCTTGATAGAATAGGAGTGCAATGAATACCTGTTGAATAAAATAAATGAGGTGGCCAGGGTACCTGGGTGACTCAGTCAGTTAAACGTCTGACTTTGGCTCAGGTCATGATCTCGCAGTCCCTGAGTTCGAGCCCTGAATCCAGCTCTGTGCTAACAGTTCAAAACCTGGAGCCTGCTTCGGATTCTGTGTCTTCCCCTCTCTCTGCCCCTCCCCCGAGGGCAAATTTTTTAAAAATTTTAAAATGAGGTAGCCAACAGAAAGAGAGACTCCCCGCACCCACGGCTCCACACAGAAGGAAATCCAGACCCTGTAGAGCTGTTATCTGTGTATCAGGAACCAGGACATCACATGCAAACATGCTTTGGGAGAACCATGGTGCTAGTCATGGGAGGATTAGCCCGTGCCATGTATACCAGCCCCTGGAATCATCTCCTGGGCCCAGTGCCTACAGTGCCCACTGTGGAAAGGTCCCTCATCCCACCACTAGATAACTGGTTCGGATCAGGCAAGAGTAATAATGGAAGCAGCAATTTACTTCAAAGCAACTCCAACTGACCCTGATGTTATTTCCTAGCATAAACCCATCATGCAGACACAGCCCTGATTCACTTCAGAGCGGTCTATATATAATGCTTTGTTTCACAAGCAATGTCACTCTGAGTCTTGTGTGCACGGGAAACTAACCCCAATGATATTTCCTCCTCTACAACACTCTCACTCAGAGGCCAGCTATTCGGAAGACTCCAGTGCCAGAGATGGCTTTTCATGCCACTTCCTGGTCAGCACCAAGTACTGCCCTCCAGGTTTAGAGTATGAATCACAACCTCTCCAGGGAGAGGGGGATGGGGGAGCAAGAGGAGGAAGGAGGGGAGGAATGAAAGAGATTACTTAATAAAATCCAAGAATTGTGCTCACTTTCCATCCTGGTTTAGCTTTAAGATCTCCCTTCGGTTTTGGAGGCCAGGGAGGGCCAAGCAGGTGAGTATTTTACTTAGCATGGCCCTATAGGTCCCATCAGAAAGACACTCAGTGAGGGCAGGGACCTGCACACTCAGAGGGCTCAGCACAATGTATCCAAATGGAGTTCACTAAGTATCTGTTAAATGAATACAATTAATCTACAATTGCAATTCATTCCTGCTCCAGTCCCAGAGAGGCCCCATGCTGGGGGGGGGGGGGGGGTCTTTCTTGTGCCCTTCACTCTGGCTCCTAGAGACTTGGGGAAGCTTCCAAGACACAATGAACATGTTTAGCTAATTTTAACACATAGAGACTAAGCTGGAAAAGCAGACAGAAAGAGCCTATACCTCTGGTGCTTTGTGGAAAGCAGGAATGTACCATTCCTCGAGCAAGGAGTAGCAAAATGGTATACTTAGTGTCACAGATACATGTTAAATATACATATATATTTATTTATTCATTGTTTCCACCTGAACAATTTCCATCTTTAAGTGCCTGGCATGTTAGGTACCATATACAGCCGTCTAAAGAGGAACGGACTCTTAAGAAAAGAGACAAAAATTAAAAGTTCAGCACAATCACATAGGCATGTTCAAAGGACATGTCAGTAAATGAAAAGAAACACTATACAAATGCAAGGCCCAGCCACAAAAAGGAAATACACCTACCGTAAGGATAGAAATGTCCTTCTTAATTAAAGCAGGAAAAAGCAGAAGCTTGTCGGCTTCCAGGAATCAAAAAAAGGACTCCCTGACCTATCATGCAGGAGTCCCTCCCATCTCCTGCAGATCTCACCCCAATCTTTCTGTACCAATAAGTACTCCTACTTGTTGCTTTAAAACTCATTACTGTTTTGTTGCCCAATTATTCTCTTTTAGGAAATTTTGTGGGTTTTTTTTTTTTAACCTCACACAAGTATAACATGCTACAATTCTCAAAGTACTTTCATAGATCATTTTGTTGGGTGGTTACTTTTTCTTTTGAGATTGTATTTTTAAGTAATCTCTACACCCAACGTGGGGGGCTCAAATTTACAACCCCAAGATCAAGAGTTGCGTGCTCTACCGACTGAGCCAGCCAGGAGCCCCCGGATGATTCCCTTCTTGAGCACCGAACAGAAACATATAGACAAATGATAAAGGGCAACAGTCTGTAAGGGGTTGACTCTGTTAAGGGTTTTGAATAGTTCTGGGGGCTCAGTAAAGTACCATTTTGCAAATGAAGAAATGAAGTCCAAAATGCTAAGCAACTTGTCGACTGTCCAAGGTCAGAAAGCTGTTTCCACTGTACCCTACGCAGCTAAGATGCTGCTTTAACCATTAATAAACTTCACAGAAACAAGCATGCCACACAGAGGGCAAGCGCTCTTTCTCCTCTGTCAAATCTTTTAAAACTCGGAAATTAAAAAACTGTCTCTTCATAGGCACCTGTGTGGCTAAGTCAGTTAATGGTCTGACTCTTGATTTTGGCTCAGGTCATGATCTCACAGTTGTGAGATTGAGCCCTGTGTTGGGCTCCACGCTGCGCTAGGAGCCTGCCTAAGATTCTCTCTCTCTCTCCCTCTGCCCCCTCCCTACTTGTGCTCTCTAAAAAATAAATAAAATAAAATAAAATAAAATAAAATAAAATAAAATAAAATAAAATAAAATAAAATAAAGCTGTCTTTTCAATAAATATCTACCCTACACCCAGCCCAGATTAGGACCGAAGCTGAGCTGATCTCATTCACCGGCCAAAGTGTCAGTTTTCCCAGCATCACTATCAATAAACAAAGCATCCCTCCAAGGCACAGTGGGCTGTTTCTACAAAGGCTACCAGTGAGGACCCCATTTCTCAATGTGATTCACAAAGATAAAATGTTTCCAGGGTCCTTGACCTAGGCTTGTTTATTTATTTACCTTATGCTCCACCCTGTTACAAAAGTATTTAAATAGTGGTTCTTGGGGCATCTGGATGGCTCCGTAGTGGCTCAGTCCATTCAGCTTCTGACTCTTGATTTTGGTTCAGGTCAATTCACCGAATGGAGCCCCCTTGTCTTGCGTCAGGCTCTGCACTGACAGCACAGGCTCTCTCTCTGCCCCTCCCTCTTGTGTGTGCGGGAGCACACTCTCTCTCAAAATAAACACTGAAAAAAATAAAATAGTGGTTCTTTAATGTATATGACAATTCTCAATTATTCAAGTTGGTTTTTCAATATGTGGATTTTATCTACTCTAGACTTGCTCCCCCTCCTTCCTGACCTCACAGGTGTGCAAACACCTATAGTTCCGGAAGTAAGTTTGTAACAATCTTGGTTTGGTCAAAACTCAGAAAAACTGTATAAGGCAAAGTTAAGTCCTACTTAATCAGTTACATACTTCCTTCCCATTAGTACCTCTACTGGGCCAGTGGCAAGGAGCCAGGTTTATGGAACTGTCAGTTGGGCAGGCGGGCAGTAGAGAAAAAGAAAAGCCTAGGGGAGCCCCTGGACTCAAAGAGAGGATGCTGCTGACGGAAAGCATATCCCTTCCACCCTCACCCTCCCCTGGAATCAACCTCTCCAGGCCTCAGCAACTCTCTGTCAAGCAGGGGTCATAGTGAAGAGCGAAGAGGCATGGAAATGAAAATGCTTTAGCGGGCCTCATGAAGAGGGTCATCTTAAGCGGGGAATCCCTCTCTGGATTAACCAGTAAGGACCAGGTCTGCACTGTAAGCTTTTTGTTTCCCAGATGCTGACCAGGGAGAAGAGCCTTGCTCCCTGATTCTCAAGGCAGCACTATGGGTATGTCTTTTAATTAATTAATTGATTAATTTTAATGTTTATTTATTTTGAGAGAGAGAGAAGGAGCACAAGCAGAGGAGGGGCAGAGAAAGGGAGAGAAAGAATCCCAAGCAGGTTCCACGCTGCCAGTGCAGAGCCTGATATGGGGCAAGAACCCACGAACCACGAGATCATGAGCTTAGCTGAAACCAAGATCTGGACACTCAATCGACTGAGCCACCCAGGTGCCCCTAAATTTTTTAACGTTTGTTTATTTTGAGAGAGAGAGAAAGAGAGACAACACAAGTAGGGGAGGAGCAGAAAGAGTGAGAGAGAAAATCCCAAGCAGGCTTCTCACTGTTAGTGCACAGCCAGACATGAGGCTTGATCTCACAAACAGAGATCATAACCTGACCCAAAATCAAGAGTTAGACCCTTAACCAACTGAGCCATCCAGGTGCCCCCCACTATGGGTCACTCACTCCTAAAAGTGTTTTTCAGCTAAAAGTAAACGTGGAAAAGTGCTCCTTCCCTTTTCTAAAGACATAAATGATTTTTAGAAAGTTTTTGACAGGGGGACTTTCCCACTCTGAGTTGTGTTTCAGGAATAAATAATGAGCTAACTGATGTGTTAATAAGAAAGCATATTACCAGGGCGCCAGGGTGGCTCAGTCGGTTGAGCGTCCAACTTCGGCTCAGGTCATGATCTCACAGCTCGTGAGTTTGAGCCCCACGTCAGGCTCTGTGCTGACAGTTCCGAGCCTGGAGCCTGTTTCAGATTCTGTACCTCCCTCTCTCTCTGCTTCAACCCACTCACATGCTGTCTCTGTCTCTCTCAAAAATAAATAAACATTAAAAAAAATAATTTAAAAAAAAAAAAAAAGAAAGAAAGAAAGCATATTACCTCACCCAGAGCAACATTTCTGGAATTCGAATCAGTTCTCTCTTCCAACCTGGTTGTCATTGCTAATACACATGTAAAATCGCACAACGGTGAGGTACAACCCAAAGAAAACCATCAGCCTCTAAAATGAGGGCTAACTCATAACCTCTAAAAGGAAGGCTAACTTGTAACCTGATTTTTGAGACCTTCAAAAAGAGACCTTTGGGGGCCCCAAGGCCCCCCGCCACACAGCCATAATAACTATCCAAGTAACAAAAACAAAAGGAAAATCCATTTTCCACAACACAAAATTGGGACAAAATAGGTTTTAAAGGACTTTTACATCATCTAAGATTCTAAATGTCGAGGAGAGCCTAAATATTCATGTCTAGCACCCAACAGAGTACCACCCGAAAATGGACTCCATGCAAGGTTTTTATCCCTGACATTCAGGAGCAATAATAAAATGTTTTGGCCACCATTTCTTCATGGATTCCACAGCACATTTGATTCAATTATCATTTCAGGCTTTTTGAAAAGTTCCTTCTTCTCTCCAGTAATATGTGGTTTAAAAACCTTAATTAGGCACAGGCAGAAATAGACCGGGAATCCCCCACATGTTCAGATTAAGAAATAGTAATACATAGGGGTGTCTGGGTGGTTCAGTTGGTTAAGCATCCAATTCTTGGTTTTGGCTCAGGTCGTGATCTCACAGTTCATGGTATTGAGACCGGCATCAGGCTTTGCGCTGACAGCCCCAGGCCTGCTTGGGATTCTCTCTCCCTGTCTCTCTGCCCCTTTCCCCACTCATGCACACACACTCTCTCTCCCTCAAAATAAAGAACTAAACTTACAAAAAATAGTAATACATAAGAAACACCTTGTAGTGATCATCAGAGATCCACTTCCATGACAAGTGCTATTTGGCAATGGATCACACCAGCTTTACAACCATAAAATCAACATCATATGCAAAAATGTCCTTAGGAAACATACACCCAAGAAGCTCTAAGCGTTAAATGAACAATTCCATCCACGGAAAAACAAAAACCAGAGCAGACCCCTTTCCATCTGAACTCCTTGCTCCCTCTCAAAACAACTCCCGGAATCCAAACTTACAAAGACCACCAGAGAGTGTACCAAAGACAGGTTCATCCTCCTTTCTATCCTTCCTAAGTAAACCAACGTACTTCCTACTCCAACAAAATGCTTGTTCTTCAACTGCGTGTATCTCCACGAGTGAAGAGTAAATTGTCCTTCTTCTTGGGCAGTACCTCTCTAAAGAGACACACTCTGCTCTTTACTGTACGTTCCCAGTGGGCTGAGTCCTTGTGTACATTTTCAAATGACTGAACACTCAGGCTGAGGAAGGAAAGGCAGCCAACAGGAAGATAAGGGAGACCAATCCATTTCGAAGTTTTCTGTGACACACAAAGAAACACATGGTATTAACACTTGACACATTCACATACGTATGAATGTATGTGTACCTGAAGCAACTGTCAAGAAACAATACTTGGTCTTACTAAGTAAAATGCGCTCTGATGGCTTCTACCTTTTTTTTTTTTAATGATGGCTGTGATCCACTAAACTGGATTTCAACTAACCAATGGAACTCAGTTTGAATGGGAGTTCAGTTTGAAATGCAATAAATCAAACCTTACTGTTGCATTCCACAAGCTTTTAATGATCCCTTTAAAAAGCCAGCAGACAGCAGAGACAATGACCAATCACAAGAACCGGACACAACCAGGTAAGCAGGGCCCCTTCCTCTGTCCAGCAGCCCCGGTTTAAGTATCTCCCAATCTCCCAGCTTTTCCCAGGTAACCCAACATGACTCCATCATATGCCCTTTTGTTACCCCGTTTATAAATTCAGTCCATTCAATCTCCCAGGATGGCAAAGTTCATTTACTGCCCAGTATGGAACGCAAAACTTCCTTTTTGTTCCCAAACCTCCCTCTTCAAGCCTGAAGGGAAGACAGAGCCTTCCAGAAACCCAAAACTCAATGAAAAAGTTGGTGCTCTGCGTGCCTCTGTGATCTATTTGTGTAGGTGCTATAAAAGAGGATACACACGGCCTGTCTGTTCCCCCCTCTCTCCCCCTCTCTTCATCTTTCCAGTCTTAATCCCTGGCTGATGCAGCCTCTGGTGACATGAGAAACCAGGGAACCCCCTGGAACAGGGGGGAGCCACTCATCGGCATGACAGTGAAGGCAGTGGACTCACTCTCCACACCACAGAAGCGCCTGGCAAACGAGTCACAAAGTCATCCCAAGACCCAAGCTGGAAAAGGGAAGGGAAGACAAGAGAAGCAGACAAACTCAAGGAGCCGGGGCTGGGTAACGGGCCGGAGGCCAACTCGCCAAGGCTGGACCGCAGCCCGCCCCTCACCAAGCCAGCCCCACATCCCTGGGAAGGGCAGGTGAGCGCAAGCGGGGGTCGCGGGGTGCAGAGACCCCGGGAGCCCCCGCCGCCCTCGGGGACCGGGGTCAGAGGCCTCCCCTCCCCACTCTGACCCCTCCCACTGGCCCTCTGCCCCCAAGGGGGCCCACTAACCTCCCACTCCGGCTTTTCCCCGTCCACCCCGGGGAGTGCGCCTTCCCTAGTGCAGGGGAGAAAGGAAGCGGGGAAGGAGGAGCGTGACGCCCATTCCCCCCGTCACAGGGTCGTACCGCTCTCGCCGCCCCGGAATATCCCGCGGCGGGCCTCTCTGGCCCAGCGCCGCCTTCCTCCCCCACGCGGCCTCTCCACCGCGCCTGCGCGCCCGACCCAGCCAGGCGAGCGCCGATCTGAGCGTGCGCGCGCGCCTTGCGTGTTCTGGCGTGGGGGGTGGGGCCTGTGCGGCCCCGCCCCCTCCTCATCCCCCTCCCTCCTCCCGCTCCCCCTCCCCCAGACACTGCCGCGGCCGCCGCAGGAGCCCGGAGCTCGAGCCGCCCAGCGACTCCCCCTCCCCCTCCCCCAGCCCCGCCCCGCCCCAACCCGGGGCTCCAAGCCGGAGCCGAGTCTGCGCCTGGGGGTAAGTACGCGACCCTTCCCCAACCCCTTCTCTTTTCTTTGAGGCTCCTACCACCACCCAAAGAAAACCCCAGACTCAGCTACGTGTCCCCTCCCTTCAACCTCCTGCGGGACCCAGAGGTGCCCGGGCCCGCGGGACCCAGTGGTGCCGCGCGCTGCCCCCAACCTCGTACCATCCTGAGCCAAATGCGAGTCCTCTGACCCCTGCCGCGGGTCCAGATGTGCACCGCCGTCTGTCCCCACCCCTAGGGAGATCCCGAGGGGTGGGACCCCCGCCCCCGGCCCCCAAGCGCCACTCTTCTCCCACCTGCCGGGTCCAGGTGCGCGTCCCCCCCGCATGCCCCTCCAGGGTTCCAGCTGCGCCCCCATCAGCTCGCCGCCGCTGTGGGGAACCTGCCGCCCCCGCCCCCGAGTTTTGGATTCCAGGGTCGCCAAGTCCAATGTCCTCGGTCTCTTTTATCTTTTCTCCTGTTCCCGGGGCCGAGAACCACCCACCCCCCCAAGCCTGCCCGGGGCAGGGGTTCGGGCTCGGACAAGGGCAGGGTTCGCGGGTGCTGGCTGGAGGCCGGCCGCTGCCCCCAGCCCGTCTGGGGACTGGTCTCGGGCTGAAGAGGCGACTGGCCCCGGGAGCGTGTCCTCTCCTTGCGCCCCGCACAGTGCAGTTCATTCATGAGCCGCCCGGGCCTGCGTTGGAGGGTGCGGTGGGGAAAGGCTTCAGAGGCGGAACAAGGAGTGGGGCAAAGGCCCTGTTGGGGGGAGGGGGCGCGCTTTGTCTGTCCCTCCTGGCCTTCTTGACCGTCTAGCGAGGACAGTCCCAAAGATTTGGCGCCTTGCTCCTCAGAAGAGAAGGTCGCTTGGGAAGTGGAGAGGAGAGGTCAGAGGGGCCAGCTGCCCTTGGGGCTCTGTGCTGCCACCTGCCTGGGTCCCCTGGGGGGAGCTCTGGCCGCTCAGCACTCCACTTCCCTGCGGGGCAGGAGGGTCTGGGCTTCTGTACCCAATACCACTCTCTACCCTTTCCCTGGGTCTGCCCAGGAAAAATGAGGCTGTGCTCAACCCCTCTTGAGTAGGGACCCCCAGTCTTGCTTCCCAGGCCGTGAGAGGAGAGGAGTGGGAGTGTCTACCAGGCTTCCAGCCCTGGTTGTGCTGGCAGCGTGACTGTCCTCCAGGGCACCAGAGGGTCCAGGCCCTGGCTTGCTCCAGGTGGCACAAGCTGGGGCCTGCTGTTGGCTCATCCAACTCAGTCTTGGCCTGTGGTTGGGTGGTGGGTGGGGATGTGGCAAGGCAGAAGGCAGGTGGTGAGTAGCTAAAGGTAGTTAGGGAAGCTAACCCCCTTTTGGACATCCTACAAGTTCCCTCCGATTATAACAGAGTCTTGGAGAGCTCAGTTCAAATTCCAGATCTGCCATTCTTTAGCTGTGTGACCTTGACAAGTTACTTAACCTGTCTGAACCTTAGTTTTAATTAAAAAGTGCATTTACTACCACCTCCTTACGAGATTTATCATGAGGATCAACTAGATAACACAGGGAAAGAGCCTGGCACCCTGCCTCATTGTTGATCAATAACGGGTTCTCTTCTCTAAACTTCTGACCCATCTTGGCATAACATCACCCTCCTGGGCTCCCACCTTTCTGGTCTGCTACAGATGGATTGGATATGTTTGAAGAGTCTGGGAACACTCCCTGCCACTCAGCAGCAGAGTCCTGAAGGCCATATAAACCCTTTAGCCTAAACAAGAAGCCCATCCTGACTGAGGGGCTCTGTCACGTTAAAGTCTGTTTTCCTTTATTTTGATTTTTACCAGTTTTCCTTCACTAAACCAACCCCTTTTATGCCAACACTTTATTAATAACAGTACCTAATATTTTTAGAATCCGTCATGTGCCTTGAACTGTATTAAGAGCTTTACATAAGTCATCTTGTTTAGTTCTCAAAACAACCACACAACTGAATTATGATTCCCATTTACTGATGAGGGAACTGAGGCCCAGGGTGGTGAAGTAATTTGCCCAGGTCAGTAGCCAGATCTGTCTCATCCTAGATAGAGCCTGAAATCACAATCCCACGGTGTGAGTGGGAGGGTCTGGCAGCCACAGGCAAGAAGGAGGGCAAACAGGTAGAAATAGGGTGTGGCATTTTTCCAGAGCTGGAGCTGGCAGCCCCCACCCCCAACCAGGTCCCTGATGGAATCTTCTCCTCCGACCAGGGCAGCAGCATGCGGCAGTCAAGACCACACACTTAAGCCGGACTGCCTGGGTCCATATCTGGATCTGTGACAGACTGACTGTGTGACATCGGGCAAGTTCTGCACCCTCTCTGTACCTCAGTGTCTTCTCAGGGTTGTGATGGCTAGTAAATGAGCTAACATGTGTAAAGCACTTAGAACAGTGCCTGGCACAGAAGAAGAGGGAAATCAATATTTGATAAATGCATTCTTTTCCTACTACTTTTTTTTTAAATTTTTTAATGTTTATTTATTTTTGAGAGAGAGAGAGAGAGACAGAGCACGAGTGGGGGAGGGGCAGAGAGAGAGGGAAACACAGAATCCGAAGCAGGCTCCAGGCTCTGAGCTGTCAGCACAGAGCCCGACTCCGGCTCCAACTCCGGAACGGTGAGATCATGACCTGAACTGAAGTCGGAAGCATAAGGGACTGAGCCTTCTGACGTCCCTTTACCTGCTACTATTTATCCTCTTTTGCAGATACTTTTTAAAAAAAAAATTTTTTTTTTAACATTTATTTATTTTTGAGACAGGGAGAGACAGCCTGAATAGGGGAGGGTCAGAGAGAGAGGGAGACACAGAATCTGAAACAGGCTCCAGGCTCTGAGCTGTCAGTACAGAGCCTGACGCGGGGCTCGAACTCACGGACCGTGAGATCATGACCTGAGCCGAAGTCGGATGCACAACCGACTGAGCCACCCAGGCGCCCCTGCAGATACTTTTTTTGCCCATCCCTGTGAAGCTTGGAGGGGTGGAGCAAGGATATTAATACCTCTTTGCTACAGTTTGGAAGACTGAGGCCCAGGTTACATAGTAGCAGAGCTGGCCTACATCATCATCCTCTCCCTTCAGAATACACAGCCTTCCTGATCCCAAGCCCTAAATGAAATCTTCCCAAGTAACTCTGGAAGAAAAAACTTTTACCTTCTAACTCCCTCACCCTCACCATGCACACGCTTTTTAATGGTAACATAACAACCTTTAGATAGCTAGAACTAAAATCCTCCGCCATTTTTAGGGCGCCTGGGTGGCTCAGTCGGTTGAGCGTCCGACTTCGGCTCAGGTCAAGATCTCACGGTTCATGAGTTCGAGCCCCGCCTTGGGCTCTGTGCAGCCAGCTCAGGGCCTGGAGCCTGCCTCGGATCTGTGTCTCCCTCTCTCTCTGCTTCTCCCCTGCTCACACTCTGTCTCTCTCTCAAAAATAAATAAATATTTTTTTTAATTTAAATAAATAAAATCCTCCTCCACTTTCTACATACTGCCAGCTAAAGTCTCAGTGTCAGACTAGAGAAATTCCAGGATACACCTGGCCCAGGGGATGAACTGCCCCCTCACTTAGTCCTCCCCCCAAATATTCCGCCTCAGTTTCTTCCACCCTCCCAGCTGCTCTCCCTAAAAGCTTTGAGCAGCTGCCCTAGGTGAAGTTCAGCCCCCCCCGCAACCCTGCCCCCCACAATTAGGAGCACCAAAGAACCCAGTGAGCCTGAAGAGCCACTGGCCCTGGCTCCACCCTTTACCTGCCCTGTGACCTCATGTGAGTCCTTCTCCTTCTCTCTCCCTGGGCCCCTGCTTCCTCCCCTGTAAAAAGGGGATAGTGATCTGATCCAGCAAGTACCTTGCCTTCCTTGGGGGTCAGGGGTAAGATCAATCCAGTTGTTGGGGAGGGGGGGAGTGCTTTGTGACTGTAAAGAGGGAAGCAGCAGGTAGACACCATAATTTCAGTTACTAAGCATCTACCTGGACCTTCACCCACCCTATGGGGTCCCCTTACTGCAGAAGCTCGCAGAACGTTCCACCTTCTTTCAGTGTGGACAGGACTCGGGGGGGGGGGGGAGGTGCGTGGTACTCCAGGGGTTTGTACCCATTGCATTCTGGTCTGATGGAGCCTTGGAGTTGGGGAGAGAGACAGGCAAAAACTAGGAATGGGCTGTCTTGATTGCTGGAGTATACTGGAGCGGGGGGCGGGGGCCACTAATTCAGAGGGCCGCCAACCATCACAGACCCAAGATCCAAAATACCTATACCTACCTTTAACCTCCACTTTAACCCTGGTACCGCAGGGTTCTACACACCTCACGTTTATATATCCAAGCTTCTAGGCACACCCCCCCCAACTTAACACCAGTCTCCTACCTCCCCCCAACACACACACAGACACATCAACACATGTCTGCACACCTAAACATACACATTCCCACAATGCTCTGGTATTCTCTAGCTGGAGAATGAGCATTTATGAAACTTCTGTGTTGTGCGGAGTCCTGTTCTAGGCACATCAGAAAAGCATGGTGCCCTGAAGTTGACCTAGGTTTGAACTCCATCATTTTATGAGCAGTGTGACTTCGGGAAAGTTATTTAACCTCTCTGAGCCCCTGTGCCCTCATCTTAAAATGGCAACAAGATCCAACTCAGGATTGTCGAGGATTAAACGAAATTGTGTATGTATTATTCTTGAAGCAGTGGGTACTAGATAAGTGACGCCTGTTGTAATTACTAAATTCATGGGGTTTTGGGGTTTTTTTAAGGCGACTTGGGCTGGAAGGGAAGAGGGAGGCATAAACACTGGGCAGTTACCACTTTAGCCTTCTTAATACAGGCTTTTCAGAGACTCCCTGGGACCAAGTGAAACATATAAACAACCACAGCTTCCCCCTCCACTTGAGAGCTGGTGCCTCTTCCCCTGCAATTGAAGTGTCAGGAAGGGGAAAACCAGGGATCAGTGGGCAGGAGAAACCCTCTGAGTCCCCCCAAGGGGCTAGGGGATGCCTGCTGCCAGAGTTACAGTCACTGATTCTCGGTTTGTTGTTCTCTCTCTTTGTCTGGTTTCCTCTCTTCCCTGGGGACCCCCACCCCCACCCCAGGCAGAGTTTCAGTGTTGTCAGCAGAAGGGGCCCCCAGGGGCCCCCAGTAGGACGGGGTGGAGCAGCGTGCCTCGGCCACACTTCTCCACCGTAGGAGCCTCCCCAGAGCCCTGCTAGGTTCCGTCCCCAGACACTCCCAGAACCCAGGTATCCGGACTGGCTACCCCTTCCCTCCTCCTCCTCCCCGCCCCACCCACCCAGCCCAAAGAGGGCCGGGCAGCCCGGCAGTGGGCAGTGGCGGGGAACCGGGCTGGAGGGCAGTACCCTGGCTGCCGGGGACTTGGGCAGGCTAAGAGGCCCCTGCCCACTCTCTCTTCCTTTGCCAATGGAAAAGCTCGCTGGAGGGCACAGCATTCCCAGCCTGCCCTACTCCGGAGGCAGGAACAGGGCACTCTGGGAGTTGTAGTTCTCACACCACTCAGGTGACCCCTGTGCTGAGATCGTTGGAGAGGTGAGGAAGCTGGAGGGGAGGAGCTGCTTCCAAGGCAGGGAAAAAGGAATGAGGGTAAGCAGGAGTGACTGGGACCAGGCAGATAACACAAACCCAGAAGTCCTAACTTTTTAACTGACTTCCCACTCTGACCCCATCCTCAGGTCCCTACTCTGAGGACAGAGAGCCAGCTCTGAAGCTGAACATCTTTTTTTTCTTTGTTGTTTTTTTTTTTAATGTTTTTATTTATTTTGGGGACAGAGAGAGAACATGAGCAGGGGAGGGGCAGAGAGAGAGGGAGATACAGAATCCGAAGCAGGCTCCAGGCTCCCAGCTGTCAGCACAGAGCCCGACACGGGCTCGAACTCAGACTGTAAGATCATGCATGACCTGAGCCAAAGCTGGACGCTCAACCGACTGAGCCACCCAGGCACCCCCCTTTTTTTCCTTTGTTTTGAAGCCAGTTATATCGAGAAAGTGATTAACAGTGCCGAAATCTCTAAGCAGATGAAATCATGCCATTTTTCTAATAGAGGTAGAAAGAGAAGATCAGGATGAGGTAGCTGGTTCCTGACTCATCTTCCCCTGGCCTCCTCACCCCACCTTTTAGCCTTGAACCCTCAGACCTAAGACCTCTCCCCGTCTTCCCTCATGTCTCTGCCTGAGACAGAGAGAGAGGGAGAGAGAGGGAGAAAGAGAAAGCAAGCATGAAAGTGTGTGTGTGTGTGTGTGTGTGTGTGTGTGTGTGTGTGTTTGGAGAGTGTTTGTGTGTGTGTATGGAGGTGGTGGGAGGTAGGCAGCAGAGACTCACAACTTCCAACTTAGAAAAACCAGTCTCCCCAGTGCAGATCTGGGCCAAGTTCCCCAGACCCTGGGTGGGGTCTCGGCCTCAGAGCCAATGAAGGTAAATCCATGTGACTCAACCCTCCCCTCCCCAGGCCCTTATCTCTGGAAGCCAGTGCTTTCCCCCCCACCCAGGCAGCTGGTGATCTGCCCTCACTCCCTCTCCCCGTGCTCATGCTGGGAGCCATGAGGGGGACAGGGGATGAGCCCAGCTGACCATGGTGCTCTCTGCTCAGGAGGACCATGCGGCAGTAGCAGCCATGCTGCCCTTCCTTCTGGCCACCCTGGGCACCACGGCCCTCAACAACAGCAACCCCAAGGACTACTGCTACAGTGCCCGAATCCGCAGCACCGTCCTGCAGGGCCTGCCCTTTGGGGGTGTCCCCACCGTGCTGGCTCTTGACTTCATGTGCTTCCTTGTGAGTGCCCACACATGCCCCCCCCACCCCCCATGCCTGGCATCCACACCCTGTACCTAGCTAGCTAACACCTGCAGCTCTAACCACTCTTCCACCTGACCCTGACTCCCCAGGCTTAACTATGGGAGGGATCCGTATCACGCAGCCCAAGCCTAGCCTCTGACCATTCACCCAAGCCAGGGTCAGCCCTTTCTAAGGCCAGATCCCAGCCCCTCTGCCCCTGCCCTCCAGGCTAGTCCCGTGGGTGGACGGTCTCTCTACCTGCCAACCATTCCCTCTGCCCACAGGCACTGCTGTTTTTGTTCTCTATTCTCCGGAAGGTGGCTTGGGACTATGGGCGGCTGGCCTTGGTGACAGATGCAGACAGGTAAGGCTTGGGGACTCTCCCTCACCCCTGCACACATACACATGCACACTCACTGTCACTCACTCAACACACACCCATCACTCCTCGGGGATAGGAAAGAGCCAGCCCTCTCTCGTCCCCCTTTGTCAGGGGGATGAAGAGGGACCAGTCCCAGAACAGCCATGGGGGACATGAAGGCCTACAGTTGGATCTGTGTCCTTTGTCAGTCCCCTGGGACCCTCCCCCCCCCTCCCCTGTTAACCCTGTCTGTTCTCTGTCCCCAGGCTTCGGCGGCGGCAGGAGAGGGAGCGAGTGGAACAGGAATAGTATGTGGGGCACCTGCCCCCTCATCCCCACTAAACCAGCTTTCTCTTTTCTTCTCTCATGCTTCTTTTCTCTTCCTGCCTCGTTACTGGTTTCTCTTTGCAGTTTTCTCCTCTGCAGGCTCATGTTTCGGACTAACGCAGGCGGTGTGCTTTGCAGAGCAGGGGACTCCCAACTTGTCTCTGCCTCGCTCCCCCATCTCTCCCTCTGGCTTTCTGCCTGGGAAAAGCCCCTCCCCATGTGCCTGGCTCTCTCCATGGTGGCCGGTGGCCAGGCTGGAGGGGCTGTCCTCCTGGAAACTTAGAGGACGCTCACCTGTTGGTCCCAGAGACAAGATTGGGTGTCCCCAGGGGCTTGCCATCCCCTAACAACTAGTTCTTCATATTTCAGGGTTCCCTGCTCACCCCTTCTGGAGGCCTGGGAGGGGGGCCTCCCACGGAGCCCCGAGTCTGGGCTTTTGTGTCACATCATTGTCTCTGTCTATAGGACTGGCGTTGGAGTTGCAGCAGCTGCTGGGGTCAGGGAAGAGGGAGGGTAGGGTCCCACCTGGGAGGCATCCCCCAGCCCCTGATCCCTCCAGCCCTTCTGGGGCTCTCCTAGTTCCATCCTTACCTTCAGCTCCCCATTGCCCTGTGCATAGTACTGGCTCTGTCACCCCCCCATCCTGTCCCCTGCTGGTCAGCCCCAGAAATGCAGGGCCTTCTCACACTCTCGCTCCAGCCTCCAGGGAGTAAGATGAAGACACCCTTCTCCCTTCACTCACTGCCCTGCACTGGTGTGCCGTCCAGGTGCCCTGAAGGAAGGAGGTGCAATTAAGGGAGGCAGGGAGAAGGCAGGCGTTCGTCCCCGCTTCAGCCTCTGCGCTTTCTGTGCTTTGTCTAGCCCCTGGAGCTCTGGAGGGGGAGCCCCCCACTTCAGTCCCGCTCCCCAGGAGCTCAGACTCACCAGGCTCTCTGATCTCTCACCTCCCCACCCCCAGTGTGGCCTCAGCTATGCACGGGGACAGTCATGACCGGTATGAGCGTCTCACGTCTGTCTCCAGCTCCGTCGACTTTGACCAAAGAGACAATGTGAGTGCCCTCCCCCAGACTTGTTAGCCACCCGCTCCTTCTCCCGGGCAGGGGGCTTAGCAGCCTCTAGCCTCCAGTGATACAGAGTCAAGGACCTGGAATGTGGCCTTCTCCTCAGCAAGGGCAGTGCTCGTCTAAGAGCCACAGGATGGCCACCCAGACTCGCTCTGTACTCCACGCCAGCCTCCAAATCAGCACAGACCTAACATTGTGAATCCCACACTTTGCACCACGTAGAGCCCCGCGCCCGTCTCCACCTGTTAATCCCAAGGACCCCTTCTTCCTTAGGGTTTTAGAAGTAATAACGGGCCTTTCTGCCCTCTGGAGCAAAAGCAGGAATTCATTGCGTTGCTCAGAGATTGCAGGCTGGTGGCCCTTGTCTAGATGGGGCCAGTTGTGGGTTGGGGCTGAGTGGCAGAGGTCCTTACAGATAAGGTGATTCACAGCAGTCCCCGGACCCTCATGCACGCCAGACCCAGTACTCCAACATTACCTGCCTGGCCCCTGTCGTTCTGCCAGGGTGTGGGTCCTAGTCAGAACTCTAATCTTTAGGCCCTAGGCTGGCCCTGGGCAGTCCGGCTTGGGCTGGGTGGCCTGGGGGCAACAGCTCCTGTAGCAGCCATAGTAGAAGAAGCCTGTCAGCTTCCTGAGCTGGACTCACACCGGTAAGTGGCAAAGCAAAGCTATCACCCTTGCCCGCCAGAGGTGTCCACATGGTCCCCAGACTCAGGTGATGTTGGCAGCAGGCAGCACAGTCCTGCATCTTAACTGGAAGCACCTCTGTCCCCGATCCTGTGTTAAGCCTGGACCTTCCACTGGTAGGAAGGTGAGGGAGGGTTCTCTCTGCCCAGCCCTCCCCCCTGTATCCCGACCCTGCTCTCAGTGGGGTCTCTGCTGCAGGTAGGCCTGGGGGCTTGAGGGTGGGAGATTGAAGCTCACAGGGACCCGGGGGTTGGTCCCTCTGGGCTGTATTGGGAGAAAGGTGGCAGGAACTCGGGAAGCCTGGCCTGCTCCCCTGCTGTAGGCAGAGCCATGTTGCAAACTCTTCTTGTCTGGGTCTGGAGTCCCCACTGTCTCTCCTAGAACCCTGAATCCCACTCCTCCCTACGCTGACCCACACAGCTGCAGGCCTTCCTTTGGTTGCGCTGCCCCGTTGACTCTTGGCGGGGATATGTAGCTCTGGACATGAGCATCCACAGATAACTCAGTTTGGCCTTAGTCCCTTTCTCCTTTGAGGGCTGGCACCTTCCCTCTCCCCCTCTGGGATGAGCTGCTTTCTTTGGGGGGTTGTGGAAGTTGTTCCAAGGTGAGCCCAGCCTGGAGGTGATTATGAGAATGGGGCAGGTGGGATTTGAGGGGGAAGGGAGGCTGGGGGTGGTGGGGTGGTGGGGGGCTCCAGCTGATAGCCCTCTGTCCCCCCCACTCCAGGGTTTCTGTTCCTGGCTGACAGCCATCTTCAGGATAAAGTAAGTGAACAGTCTTCAGGCTCTAAGGAAAGAGGGAAACAAAGAAAAACTTCAGAACCTGTTACCTCCCTACAAAATCCAGAAGCCAGCAGCTTTGAGGGCCTTAGTGCTCCTAGCCAGCCCAGCACCCTCCTCCCTCCTCCAGGAGGCCAAGCCCTGGGGTCCTGGCCTCTGCTGTCCCCTGAGCTGGCCTCACTCTACCCCGCGGTCTCCTGCATGCCCCCCTGCCTGGTGGGCCCGCTCTGCCCTCAGCTCTCCACACCCCTGCCACCCTGTGAGGGCAGAGGCCAGAGCCCCTCCACCTCAGAGCCTCCGTGTAGCCAGCGGGGCGGGGGGCAGCAGGCAGGCTGGGAGCAGCCAGCCAGCAACAGGCAGGAGCCAGTGTCCAGCAGGCAGAAGTCAGGAGATCGAGCCAGAGTGCGGCAGGCAGGCAGTGAGCGCTGAGAGAGGCAGGAGGCCCAGACAGGTCAGCACCACCACTGCCCACGCCCCGGCCCCCAGGGCCCCTCCCCAGGTGCACCACATAATGTGTTTCTCCAGCACCCATAAGGCGCTGCTCTGTCCCCAGCCTCCGTCTTCCCTCCTGCTCCAACCTCTTCCATCAACCCACCCTCCCTTTCCTCACCCCCTCTACTCCCGGCCCTTTCTTACCCTTTCTGCCTCTCTGCAATCTTCCCCTTTCCCCTCTGTTCCCCTCCTCTTCTCCTTTCCCTCCCTGCATCCTTCCTTTCCTCCCTCCCCTTCCCTCTCCCTTTCTCATCCCCCCTCCCAATAATAGGGGGCCCAAAGACCCCAGCCCACCCCCATACTGCTGCCAGACTGGCAGGGGCTAGGGTGGACTTGGGGGCGGGCAGGGCAGGCAAGCTGTGGCCCCTCTGCCACCCGGCCCTCACCTGATTCCTCTGCTGCCCCGGGCCTGCAGGGATGATGAGATCCGGGACAAATGTGGGGGCGATGCTGTGCACTACCTGTCCTTCCAGCGGCACATCATCGGGCTGCTGGTCGTCGTGGGCGTCCTCTCTGTGGGCATCGTGCTGCCTGTCAACTTCTCAGGGGACCTGCTGGGTCAGTGAAGGCTGGGATGGGTGGGGTGGGGAAGGGAGGAGAGGGGGCAGGAGGGCACGCGTCCTGACCCCAGCATCATCCTCTCCCTCTTCCTGCCCCCTCCCACCCCCAGAGAACAATGCCTACAGCTTCGGGAGAACCACCATTGCCAACCTGAAATCAGGGTAAGATTGGGAAGCCAGTCAGTGAGGTCAGAGTCCAGCTGTAATGAGGAGGGGTGCGAGGGGGAGCACTGTGGGGAGAGGTGGATGTGGGGCCCTGGGGACTTGGATTGGAGACAGAGTCGGTGGATGTCTGCTGGGAGTCCCCAGAGATGACCAGATAAAGAAGCTGCTGTGTGACCTCAGGCCAGGGAAAGATGGCAGGGGGTAGTTAGGGGACAGTGTAGCTAGTGCACAGGGCAGGGAGAGATGACCTCTTGGGGACATTTCAACTGCAGTGGAATAATCTTGGGACCCGGACGGTGTGAAGTATGGGGCCTGCCCTGTGAGGGGGCCAGTGCCAGAAGACCACCGGCAGTAGAAGGGCCTTGAACCAGGGCTGAATTCACACCGGGAGGCTGGGGGCCGCCTGAGTGGGTTCCTGGCCCCAGTGGCTCCATGTACCCCTCTGCCCCACCCAGGAACAACCTGCTATGGCTGCACACCTCCTTCGCCTTCCTGTACCTGCTGCTCACCGTCTACAGCATGCGTAGACACACCTCTAAGATGCGCTACAAGGAGGACGACCTAGTGAGTAGAGCCCAGCCGGCCTGCCCCGCCCCCAGCCTCTTCCCTTCCCTCTGGGCCTCTTTCCCCTCAGCCCTAAGGGGTGTCAGTGCCAGGGTGAGGCCGCCTGGGTTTCATTCCGGGCTCAGCAACTCAAGAGCCCCTATGCTGCAAGTTAAGTTACCTCCCCAAGCCTCACTTCCTGATCTATAAAATGAGACAACAGCAGAACCTTCCTAAGATGGGGGGTGGGGGGGTGGGGTGGGTAGGTGATAGGAGGCGTGGAAATCACCCGTGCTGTGCCTGGCCCTGGGGAAACAGCAGTGGTGATGCCATGCTTGGGATGCTCCCTCCCTCTCCGCATCCATCTACCAGCCCAGTACTGAATGCCCACCCCACAGCAGCCACGGGGTGCCCGGGCCTTGTGGCCTGAGGGTCAGAGAGCAGTACCCCCTCCCTCGCCCTGGATGACCCCTCAGGAGTGAGAGACCAAATGGCTCTTCCATTAAGCTCCTGCCTGATTTCAATTAGATGCACTCCCCTGCTTTCCCTGGAACCTGGTTTATCCCTAAGGCCTCCTCCCACCCAGCTGCTCCTCTCTGCTCACCATTCCCCACGCCCGCCTGGCATTCTCGAGCCTCCTCTGGAAGGTACATGCACTCCCCTCTCACCCCAGGTGAAGCGGACTCTCTTCATCAATGGAATCTCCAAATATGCAGAGTCAGAAAAGATCAAGAAGCATTTTGAGTGAGTGGCCACTCCTACCCCCAACCCCAGGTCCTGTGGGCCCTTCTTCCGTCTTTCAGCCCCTCAGACTTCTCACACCCTCCAGCTGAGGTCTGGGCTGCAGCGGGGTGGAGACTAGACCACTGAAGGATTACGTGACCCCAGGGCATTCTAGCACCAGGGCTGGGTGATAGCCACCCCCGCCCCCAACAGCAGGGGAAATATAAGAAATACTTGTAAAGTGAGAGAAGGAAGTGTATGTCACATCCCCTCCCTCCTCTCTCTCACCACCCCCCCCCCCCCACTCCACCTCCCCTCTCAGCTTGAACTGGGTCATGGGTTGTTGGCCTGGGATCCGAGGGCCCTTCAAGGTGTGTGGCTTCAAAACCGTACGTGACATTCTGGGGTTTGTGTGCAGACTGGCAGGGAGCTCTTGGCTTTCGGTGGATCCTCAGGGAGGCCGGGGGGCCTGAGCTGCATGTGTTCTCAGGCTCTTTTCAGCTCTGGAGTTGTGTCTCAGAGGGGAAGGGGAATATACACCTCTAAGAGCTCCAGGCAGCCGGAATGGTCCGCATCCGGGATTAAGGATCCTGTCATACATTCATCTGTGTGCTCAACAGACTTTCTCATGATATCAAGCCTCGGGACCATAGAAACGAATGAAAGATCATTGAGCTCTCAGGAGGTTCACATGGTGGAGGTCAGCGTCAGGAGCTGGTCCAGGGTCTGATCAGAGATTGGTCTGAGGCCAGTCTGTGGCCAGAATTAGGAGTTGGCCAGTGGGGTCCTGATAAGGGACATTGGCAGTTTGGATCAGGGCTCAGTCTCTGCTCAGGATCGGGACTTAGTGAGGTCTGTATCCACAGCCAGTTGGCCTGGATCAGAAGCCAGTTGTTGTTCTGGATCAGAACAGGACTGGGAGTCAGCATCTGGCCGAGGTTAGACTGCAGACCCCTTTGTTGCAGGCAAATGAGTGGTTTGTGATCAGCATCAGCGGACGGATAATCATTCATTCAACATGCATTTATTATCACTTTCTGTACTCCAAGCATAAATAAATTAGAAACAGGCCCTGCCCACACAGAAGTTCGAGAACAGCGGTCAAAATTAGATCATCCTCGGTCAGTACGAGAGCGACTTGGGATCCTGTCTGGATTCCCAGCTGTGATCGGCATTAGGGGGCAGTCCGAGTCAGGATTAAGGACAGTGTGTGCTCAGAATTAGGTGGCATCTTAATATCACTGTCCTGTTGGGATCACTTGTCAGCTTGTACTGGTTAGTCCTTTAATGACAAATCCTTCTTGAGCACCTGCCGGCCACCCGCCCTGGAGGGGGACCTAGGGTTACAGCAGTAAACGAAGAAAGAAAGCCCCTGCCCTTGTCCGCTGGCATTCTGGTGGGCGAGACAGGTAATAAACAAATGAACTAGTAACAGACATTGTGTCGAGTAGGGGTGGGTGCCAGGGGGAAAGCCAAAGCAGGGAGAGGAACAGAGTGAGGGAGTCAGGAAGGGCTGCTGTTTCCAGGGGGGGGGGGGGTGGGGGGAGCGGCGGGGCGCATGCTGACAGGGCCCTGCACACAGTGAGGAAGTGAACCCCGCTAACCAAACATCCATTCAGCACACACTCATCGTACACCTACTGTGTGCTTCCTGCCAGGGAGACAAAGGAGAACCAGGCCTGATGGGTGTCCGTGGGGAGCTCGTGGTTCAGGCTGTTTCAGGAGTCAATCTACGATTTTGTTTAGGAAGCAGACTGTGATTAAAATTTAGTGGTCAGCCTCTAAGCAGGGTAGGGGGGAGACTGTGGTCCTAATTGGAGTTTGGGGGGTCAAGGAGGTGAGCATCAGGGAACAGCCATCTCATGGATCCATTCGTTCAGCGCATGTTTATTGAGTACCTAGTATGTCTAAGCTGCTGGCCCAGGCCCGAGCACATGGTGATGAGTAGGGCTTGTGATCCAGGTCTGGGGTCTGTCTGAATTAGAGGACTGACCCAGCAGAATTAGGGAATATCCCGTGTGTAATATCAGAGAGCCTGCATGGCAGGGATTAAGGGGTTAGAGATTAGTCGGGTGAGAATGAGGGCTCAGCCTGCCACAGGGTTCCAGGCCCTTCCAAAGAGGAGCCCTGAAATGGTTAGAGTAACACCGTGTGGGGGGAAAAGTCTGTAGTGCATTTCAAGGACCGCATCCCAGATTTAAGTTTGCAAATTCTCGTGCTTTTGGGAACTAGATATTGTGCATCTGTTAACGCTTGGTGGTTCTTCATTTAAAAAAATTTTTTAAAGACGGGGCTCAGTCTAGATTGGGGAGCAGGGAGCAGTGTGCGATGAGAAGTGAGAAGGAGCCGCAGGCACCCGTCGAGTCCTGCCAGGTGCCAGCACCGAGAGTCACATACAGTCTCTCTCTGCTCGGTTTCAGGGCAAGGTGAGGGTCAATCTCGGGTCAGGGTTAAAAGGTCAGTCTTGGGTCTGCAGACCGGGCCGTGGGTTGGTTGGGATCAGTCGGACCGTAAGGCAAGGCTAAGTGTTGGACTGTAACCAAGTATTCTGGAAACAGGGTTGAGAGAACAACCTGAGTAGAAACCGTTTCTCTCAACTGAGAGGTCAGAGCTCTGAACAAGAGTCAGACCACGGCCGTGGCCTCCCCTAGCGCCATGCGGGGGTGCGCTCACATCCACGGTCATCATCGGGGTGTGCTCAGGGTCCCCGTGCCTCAAGGCTCCCCGCTGCTGCTCAGTTAAACACAGGGAGGAATTTCCAAGTTTCATTCTTACGGAGCTCCCATTTTTGTAGACCAGAAAGAGGGAGCTTGAATTGGGGGTGTATGTCTTCACGGTCGCGGCTGCAAGTCGGGGGCAGGTGGGCAGGGTCGCCGCAGAAGATGATGGCGGACTGTATTTCAGGGAGGCCTATCCCAACTGCACGGTTCTTGAAGCCCGCCCGTGTTACAATGTGGCTCGCCTCATGTTCCTCGATGCAGAGAGGTAATGGGGGGGATGACACGTGGGGGCCCCTGCCCATTATAGAGGGCATCTCAGCTGCCACAGGGGAACCTGGCTCCCCATCCAGGTGTTTCCCAGGGCATTTGATTTTAATTCAACCCCTGGGTTGCCTGTCAATCCAGCTCTGGAAAGAGCAAAGCCTGGAGGTTAGGGTTGTTGCAAGAAGAAAGGAGCCCACCATCCCCACCCCGTCCAAGGACATCCCCTTCTCCAGCTACAGTAAGAAACTTTAGGCGAGACTATAGGGAGAATTTCTGGCCCTCAAGGGATGGGCGGGAAGACCCTGGAATGGGGCCATACCTGAACCATACATTCTAAGCAGATCCAAGAGTAAGATCGCCCCTGTCCTCAGGGAGTGGACTTAGGTGGCCCCTCAGCTGGGCTCCCTACTCACCCTCCCAGCCATTCCTGGCCCCAGCTGGGTGGTGGGTGACTGGACCCCTGGATCCCACAGGAAGAAGGCCGAGCGGGGAAAGCTCTACTTCACAAACCTCCAGAGCAAGGAGAATGTCCCCACCATGATCAACCCCAAGCCCTGTGGCCACCTCTGCTGCTGCGTGGTGCGAGGCTGTGAGCAGGTATGAGGTGTATCAGGCCCCCAAAGCTCCTGCTGGATACGGGGAGGGGTTGGACAGATCTTGGGAAGACAGATCACAGTAGAGATGGGCACATTCCAGGTGCATGTCCCACGACCCCGGGAACGAACACACACACACACACACACACACACACACACACACACACACACACACACAAATGGGTCTTAAACATAAACAGCCAAAGGTAAGGGACGCCTGGGTGGCTCAGTCAGTTAAGGGTCTGACTTAGGCTCAGGTTATGGTCTCACGGTTCGGTTCTTGAGTTCAAGCCCCACATCAGGCTCACTGCTATCAATGCAGAGCCTGCTTCAGATCCTTTGTCCCCCCCCCCCCCACAAAAATAAATAAAAAACACCAATGGTAAACAGACTCCCTGAGGAGGCAAGGCCATGCGGCCCGGGGGCTGGAGGTAGGGTGCCAGGATGGGGAGCAGGGCGTAACCCTCCCTCAGTAGGTCCCCACCTGTTCCTACAGTCCTTGAAGCTCCAGTTCCACTACTGGGTTTGTACCCATCCCTCCAGTGACCAAGTTTTCAGGGCCCAAGTCAGAAGAGGTCAGCCAAGAGGACAGTGCTGTGGTGTATTTACTAGCTCTGTGGCTTTAGGCGAGTTTTCTGACTGCTCTGTGCCTCAGTTTCCTCATCTGTAGGATGGGGCTAATTGTATCTACCTCAGGCTTATGAGGATTACGAGTTAACACATAGCCTAAAGCAGTACCTGGCCCATAGTAAGCCCTGGGGCAGCGCCGCTGAGCATGGTGGGGACCAGCCCGGCTCTCTGACCAGAACCTTCGCCTCACCTGCCCCCCCCCCCCGCCCCCCCCGCGGCAGGTGGAGGCCATCGAGTACTACACGAAGCTGGAGCAGAAGCTGAAAGAGGACTACAAGCGGGAGAAGGAGAAGGTGAACGAGAAGCCTCTTGGCATGGCCTTTGTCACCTTCCACAATGAGACCATCACCGCCATGTGAGCCCCTGCCCTGCCTGCCCAGCCCAGTCCTTGCCCCCCACCGACCAGCCGGGGCTCCCGGGTCCCCACGCTCACGGCCAGCTGTCGGCAGTGGGGTCCCCAGCGGCTGGCGCCCTGGTAACCGGTGCCCGTCCCCCAGCATCCTGAAGGACTTCAACGTGTGTAAGTGCCAGGGCTGCACCTGCCGCGGGGAGCCGCGCTCCTCGTCCTGCAGCGAGTCCCTGCACATCTCCAACTGGACCGTGTCGTACGCCCCCGACCCCCAGAACATCTACTGGTGAGCGCTGGGGTGGCAGGGGCACGTTCCGTGGGGCCTGCTGGCTCCAGTGGGTAGAGGGGAGGTGTCACCGGGAACCATCAGCATGCGGTCCCCAGGATGACCCTCTCCCCTGCCTTCCCAGGGAGCACCTGTCCATCCGAGGCTTCATCTGGTGGCTGCGCTGCCTGGTCATCAATGTCGTCCTCTTCATCCTCCTCTTCTTCCTCACCACCCCGGCCATCATCATCACCACCATGGACAAGTTCAACGTCACCAAGCCCGTGGAGTACCTCAATGTGAGGCCCTGCCCCGCCCCACCCCTCTATGCTGTGTCAGGAGACACAGATGCCGGGCCTCGAATCCCTCTTCGGGGGGAATCCAGAACACCCTCCTGCCCAGTCTGGCTCCTCTCCTGCTTTTCTAGCCCAGCCGCACCAAGCACTCCCACACGACCACGGGCTGTAAAGCCCTCTGTGAACTTCCCTGGGGCTCCCTGCCACCTTCTCCTAGCAGAGACCACCCTTGGGTCTGCACACATCTAGAGAGACACCGGGGAAGAGAGAGAGCCCAGGGCCAGTCCCTTCTCATCCCCCAGTCTCTCCGACAAACGAATGGGGGTTCAGACTACATCACTGGCTTCCAAACTCAGATTCTGGTGCCTTTATCAAAAAGACTCTTACGTGAAGCCCAGTGTGGAAAAGCAAGGCTGCTCAGATGGCAATAGAGTGACGGTCACTTCCACCAGCTCTCCCCTCACCTCGCCTGCCACGCACACGGCATACCTCCTTGGGAGTCTCAAAGTCCAAAGGAAGATAGTTTAAAAAATTACTGACTGATAAGAGCAAAAGACATAAGACCCGGTTTTTCTGGGTTCAGATTCCACCCCCCTTCACTCCTCACTAGCCGGGTAACCTACTGAATCTCTTTTTGCCTTAGTTTCCTCATCTGTAAAATGGGGTAATATTGTGAGGATCAATACACGTAAAGCATGTGATCAATGCTGGGTACTTAGTAGGTACTCAGCAAGTGCTAACTACTGATGCTATTCATAAGATCCTGGCCCCCACAGGTTCTGGACGTCTGTCATGGGGCCCTGAGAGCTGCGGGGCCTGGGGCTCAGTGGGGGAGGGGGCCGATAAGCAAAGCAAGCCGGACCGGGGCCGCTGCCCCTGCCTGAAACGCAGCCCCGTGCCCCACTGCAGAACCCCATCATCACTCAGTTCTTCCCCACCCTGCTGCTGTGGTGCTTCTCGGCCCTGCTCCCCACCATTGTCTACTACTCGGCCTTCTTCGAAGCTCACTGGACACGGTGAGACCCTTCACCCTCACTGCACTCTGGCCCTCCTAGGTGTGCACCCGTCCCCCCACCCCCACCCCGCCGCCCCCCAGGCAGCCCTTTCCCCTTCAGCCGCCCCGCCCCAGGCGGCCCCAGAGCTGCTGGGGAAGGGATGCCGGCCGGCATCCTCACCCTGGGCGGCCCCCATCCCAGTGGGGCCTCCTGTGATACCATCCTGGCTAGGGGAGCAGGCGTGGGGGGCTGGTTCTCCTGACCTCTGCCCCCGTGCCCCCTGCCCCAGCTCCGGGGAGAACAGGACCACCATGCACAAATGCTACACCTTCCTCATCTTCATGGTGCTGCTCCTGCCCTCACTGGGACTGAGCAGGTAGGTCGCAGACGATGGGATGGGAGATGGCGTGGGGGTGTTGCAGGGTGGGCCAGGGGAACGGTTCAGGCTCCTACCTCCCTCACAGAGCGGGGGGACCCAGGTCTGGGGGGGCATCCCCAGAGGCTCACGGACTAGACTCCTCCCCTGGTGTTCTGGGCCATTCCAGCCTCCCACCACACCTCTCCACTCCTCCTCTCCAGCCTGGACCTCTTCTTCCGCTGGCTCTTTGACAAGAAATTCTTGGCTGAGGCAGCTATTCGGTTTGAGTGAGTGACCTGGGCCCCCAGGGAAAGAGACCGGAGGGCGGGGGTGGGTATGCCTGGGACACACTACCTTTCCCCATGGGAGGGTGCCTCGAAGCTTCCCACCCCCCGCTGCAGGGAAGAGGAGGGGGCTTACAGGGTGTGGCAGGGTCATCCTAAAGCTTGCACACAGTGTCTCAGGTGTAGACGTGGGAGATATCCCTGGGGTCTGTGTTGGGGCTCATTCTCCGGGAACCCCTCTAGAGGTCACCTTCAAAGCGTATTTGGGGCTTTAGGACCCACACTGGGGCATTTCTCTGACCGTCTCTAGAGCTTGTATTCTAGGACTGACTGTGGGAGGCGAGTTTCACTCAGGAGGTTTGGAAAGGTGTCTTGTAGTAGGATCTTGGCCATACTTTGGGAGTGATTTGGGTGTATCCCTGAAGGGCTCTGGAGCCCACACTTCTGAGTATTTATGGAAGGCTCTTGGGCTCCCAACTCTGGAGTATTTACAGGGAACTCTGGGGCTCATACTTTGGGATGTTTATGGGGCACAGGTTCTGGGAACACCTCTGAAGTTTCAGGCTCTTATCCAGAGGTGTGACTGCGAAATTCTTTATGGAACACCTTTTCTGGAAAGCCCTATGAAGCTGTTTGGGGGTGGGGGTGGGGGTGGGGGTGAGGGTCCATGTGCCATGGCTGTATATGTGGACACAAGCTCCAGGGGTCTTGCTCTAGGCCATCTGTGATCATCTTGGGCTCACACTTGGGGTGTCACAGGCACTGATAAAAGTTCTTGGGCTCCCCCACTGAAGATCTTTGACGAAGGGTCTCTGGAGCTTGTGTTCTGGAGGTGGCTGAGGCTCACGCTCTGGGGGTAATAACCATGGCTTAATTTAAGAGCTAAGGGGTAATTTCTGGGTATTCCTAGGGCTCACGCCCTTGGGGGTCTTTTAGGATCTCATGGGGGTTGTCTGGAGACCTCGGACAGTCATACCCTGAACTCCGGTGGCCTCAGGGCTATGGAGCACTCTCCATGGGTCTTTATAGCGCACAAGTTCTAGGCGCACTGCTGAGCTCACACTCCCAGGTTGCATCCACTCGCACTGAGGGTGTTGGAGGTGTCTGTTGATACTCTGGCATCTGCCCCTGGGGTTCACACTCTGGGGGGAAGCGGGGGCACAGGTGCTTGAGAGCTGACCTGGGGTGTCCACATGGAGGAAGGCGCGTTGGGGGCGAAGGTGTGGTGTGCTCTCAGGCTGGCAGTGGGCAGGCCGCCGCCGGGTCTCCCAAGGGTGCAGTGCTGGAGCACTTGGTGCCTGCAGGTGCGTGTTCCTGCCCGACAACGGCGCCTTCTTCGTGAACTACGTCATTGCCTCAGCCTTTATCGGCAACGCCATGGACCTGCTGCGCATCCCAGGCCTGCTCATGTACATGATCCGGCTCTGCCTGGCGCGCTCTGCCGCGGAAAGGCGCAACGTGAAGCGGGTATGGCCGCCTGGGGCCGCAGTGGCCCGCACAGCGCCCCCTGGTGGGCCCAACCAGAAACAGTGACAGTTCAGCTAGGGTGTGGGGACACAGGGGTGCCCGAAGTTGCAGGACCCAGTTCCGAGGCCTTGGGCTTTCCCTTGCCTTTCTGGAGCCTCAGTTTACCCATATGTGCGACGATGGATCAACATAGAGAACCCCGAAGGCACCTGCCAGTTCTGACAGTCTAGTGTTCCCATGGGAGTTGGGGGAGGTCCGGGTCCCTAGACCTAGGATCCCTGTGCCCTCACCCCACACGAGGTCTCTGGGCATCCCATTCCCAGACCTACCAACCTGCCAGCCCCTGATTTCTCAAAGCCCCCCCCCCCCATGCCCTGTCACTGTACCCACCCTGACTCAGCCACAGCCCCTCTTTCCATCTGCTTTGCCCTGCCCCACCCTGGATATTGGGTTCCTTTTCCCCACAGCTTCGTTCCTGGCCCCCTGCCCCCTCCCACCTGCCCTGTGCCCTTCTAGTCTGTCCCTCCCTTCCCTGAGCCACCCTCCTGCCCATCTCCCCCCCAGCATCAGGCCTACGAGTTCCAGTTTGGCGCAGCCTACGCCTGGATGATGTGCG
Organism: Felis catus; assembly: GCF_018350175.1. Taxonomy (NCBI): domain Eukaryota; kingdom Metazoa; phylum Chordata; class Mammalia; order Carnivora; family Felidae; genus Felis; species Felis catus. The sequence continues at coordinate 42,028,699 of NC_058372.1, forward strand.
TCTTCACGGTGGTCATGACCTACAGTATCACCTGCCCCATCATCGTGCCCTTCGGTAGGCACCGCCGCGCCGGGACCTGGGCCCTGCTCGGGGGGACCCAGGACCTCACCCGCTTCACTCCAGTAAGGCAGGCCGCCCTGAGTGGACAGGGCCCCGGCTGGGAGGCCGGCCCCTCGGGCCTCCCGCCCGGTCCCTGCCTCAGTCTGGGGCCGGGCCTGGGGGGAGGAGGGGGAAAACCATCTCAGCTCAGGTTGGCTCCAGCTGGTGTGCTGAGCCCCTGGGCAAAGCCACCCAACATGACCATACTCATCCACACCAAGTGCCTTCACTCAACTGACATGCTCGGACACACATCACATACCCACAGAGGTATTCACATGTGCACACACACACACACACACTGTCACTCCTACACAGCATCCGCGGGTACACGTGGACACAGTCCCATAAGCCCAGGAAAGACCTTTGGATTCCAGGGTGGGGTTGGACTCTTGCCACTCACAGAGACCCACTGTAGCTGAACTGTGCGCCTTGGACAAGTCCCTCTTCCTTCTGAAATTTAGCAAAGTTTCTCTTCACCTGTTGCCCTACTAGTGACCTCTCCTTTCCCCGGTAACATCCTAACCCCTTAACCACCCTCCCTGGTTATTGAAGGCTCCAAAATAACCCCCTTGTCCTCATTTGAAAGCTCCCATTCCCTCAGCCTCCAGGAAAACAGAACTTACCATCTAATTTATACCCATCTGTTTAGGGACAGGGTAGAAAAAAACCGAGAAGGGTTTCAAGAGGAAGCTCATTGACCCAAATGAATGGACTTCTAATAGTAGGGTTTTTAGCGAGGGGCAGCAGAACAAAGCAGGGAAGCCGAGGAAGCGGACAGTCTGTGATCCTGCGATGGGCTTGGGGCTGGGGCAGGAGGAGGGAGGCCAGCCCTTCAGCGATCTCGGTAGGACTGGGACAACCTGTGACGGACACACCGAGGTCCGGTGGCGTTGGTTCCGAGGTCAGGGCCCGTGTGGCTTCCCCCAGGGCTCATGTACATGCTGCTGAAGCACCTGGTAGACAGGTACAATCTCTACTACGCCTACCTGCCGGCCAAGCTGGACAAGAAGATCCACTCAGGGGCCGTGAATCAGGTGGTGGCCGCACCCATCCTCTGCCTCTTCTGGCTGCTCTTCTTCTCCACCATGCGCACGGGTGAGGGCCACCCCCCCACATGCCTCAGGGAGCTGGGGGAGGGGGACCCCCATTCAGAGTCAAGGCAGAGCAAGCCACGGGAGGGTCCATGATGGCCAAGGGCCACAGGCAAGGAACCTGGGAGAAGCCACAGCACATGGGAATGTGGGGTTGCATTCAGAAGGTAGCAAAGGTGGGGGGCTGCCCAGAGGAAAGGTAGCAGCCCCATCCTCTACCCCCCCCCCCCCACCAGGGTTCCTAGCCCCCACGTCCATGTTCACATTCGTGGTCCTGGTCATCACCATCGTCATCTGTCTCTGCCACGTCTGCTTCGGACACTTCAAATACCTCAGTGCCCACAACTACAAGGTGTGGGGCCCGGGGGGCAGGGGATGGCTAAGGGCAGAAGCTCAAGGGGATGGGTGGGAGCTGAGGGCAGGGGTGCCAAGAGGGTGCAGGGTCATGATTGTGGCCGAGAGCCAAGGACATCTCCCCACTCCCTGACTCATTCTGGACCCCTCAAGATTGAGCACACGGAGACAGATACTGTGGACTCCAGAAGCAATGGACGGCCCCCCACTGCTGCCGCTGTCCCCAAATCTGCGGTGAGTGCCCCGATTCATGGCCAAAGGTGGGGAGGAGCCTCTGACTGAGGCTCAATCCAAAGTTGGGGGTTCCATTGGTCCTTCAGAAAGTGAAGCCCATTCCAGACCCCAGAGGCAGGGAAAGATCTGGCTTCACTGAGGGGTCTGCCCACCTCTCCCTGGGGGGGAAGATCACTGTCCCGCTTCCTGGAGACCCTGAGATTCCCCCAGTCAACCCCTCGCCACCAGGAGCAGCTGTCCACCCTCACCCTCTACTCCTCTCCCCCTTCAGAAATACATCGCTCAGGTGCTGCAGGACTCAGAGGTGGACGGGGAAGGGGACGGGGGTCCTGGAAGCTCAGGGGATGAGCCCCCATTGTCCTCGTCCCAAGATGAGGAGCTGCTGATGCCACCTGATGGCCTCACGGACACAGACTTCCCGTCTTATGAGGACAGCCTCATAGAGAATGAGATTCACCAGTAAGGGGAGGGAGGGGCCCTGGAGGCCACGCCCTGCCCCCACCCGACCCCCCCCCCCCCACGGACACTAAAAACGCTAATAATTTATTAGATCTAAAGCCCCTTCCTCCCCCCATCCCCTGCTTTCATTAAGGTATTTAAACCTGGGGATTCCACCACTCTCCCCCCACCATGGAGGGAGGGAGGGAACCCCCCCAACCTCAGTGAGGAGAGCCCCGAGCCGGACCCGGGGCAAAGAGGGGTGCGGACAGGGTTCCCCCAGATCAGTGCCCCCCAGGCTAGTAGTATGGTCAGGAAGGGTTATTGAGAGCCAAGAGGGGTACCTGGTGCCATGGCTGGAGACCTGGGGGGGGGGGGCAGGCATATCAGGGGCCACCCCCCCCCCAGTTCTTTCCTCCCCCCAAGGCCCCCTGGGACCTGGCACTCCAGGGAAATGGAGCCTCCAGCCCCTGTGGGTTGCATGAGAGGGGAGGGGCTGCTGAGTGGGAGGAAGAGTCAGGCCCCCAGCCAGGGAGGTGACCTAGGGGTGGGGGGTGGGTATGGCTGACACTGGAAAATGGGTTTTTGCACTGTTTTTTTTTTTTTTCCTTTAAAATAAAAACAAAAAGAAAAGCTCTGAGGCACGTGTCTGATTTGTGCTGCCGCCCCGGACATGTGGGCTAGGGACCAACTACCCTCCTGTATCTGGAAGATGTTTGGACCCCGGGCAAGAGACTTCCTGTGCGGGACCTCAGTTTCCCCAGGGAGAGGAGAGGATGGGCCTAGGAGACTGCAGGGGAGTCTCAGGCAGGCGGAGCCTGCTGAGTTCACACCGCCACCCTGCTCTGGCATCTACTAGCTCTCAGCTCTGTCTTCACCCCCTGCTCGGAGGAAGCTGTAGGACCACTCAGTCTGAGGGACAGGGACACAAACCCACACAATCCCCAGGAGCCACACAGATGGGATGGAGATTCAGGGAGAAAGGCCATGCAAAACCACAGGTTCCCCACTGTCTTCTTGAAGACTTCCTGGAGGAGGAAGATCCCCAGAGGGCTGCTTCTAGAAAGGGGCTCAGCAGGTGGCTCTGGAGGGTGAGAGAGGCCAGAAAATGGGGACACAGTAGTCCCGCAAATAATGCCATTATCATTTGTTGTCATTGTTGCCATAACATACCGAGCAGTGATGTGCCTGGAATCCTGCCGAGTGACTATGTTACCTGTTTTAAAGCATTTACTCCCCAGAGAGCTCACTCCAGGGGTCAGGCATGGGTTCACTGCGAGGAGGATTACGTGAGGCAATATAGGCCAGATGCCCACTTGGCCCAGCGCCTAGCCCATAGGAAACACCCAATAAACGTCAACTAGAATTAATTCTGTGATCATTAATAGCACTTGCAACACAGGTGTCATTTTCCCTCTTCTTGTGGAGGCTCAGGGAGGCTGCGGGGTTTGTCCAAGGTTACCGGCCTGAGAGGAATCTTGGAAAGCCCTTCTGAGAATCTCTGAGCCAGGCCCCCAGCCCGTCTCTCCCTTCCCCCTCAGGAGTGCCTGAGGCCCTGCCCGACAAGTCTCCTGCCCAGTCAAATCTCCCACATCCCCAGACCCAACTGTAATTCACTTTTTTTTTTTAATGTTTATTTTTCTTTTTACATTTATTTATTTTTGAGAGACAGAGACAGACAGAGCCCAAGTGAGGGAGGGGCAGAGAGAGGAGACACAATCTGAAGCAGGCTCCAGGCTCTGAGCTGACAGCACAGAGCCCGACGTGGGCCTCGAACTCACACACCGCAAGACCATGACCTGAGCCGAAGTCGGACGCTTAACCGACCGAGCCACCCAGGCGCCCCTTTTAATGTTTATTTTTGAAAGAGAGGGAGACAGGGCGTGAGCAGGGGAGGGGCAGAGAGAGCAGGAGACACAGAACTCGAAGCAGGCTCCAGGCTCTGTGTTGTCAGCACAGAGCCCAGCATGGGGCTCAAGCTCACAAACCATGAGATCGTGACCTGAGCCGAAGTCACTGCTTGACCAACTGAGCCACCCAGGCGCCCCAGTAATCCACTTTTTGTAAGAAATTTCCTATGGCCACTCTAGCCCACCCCCGAGAGGCCCACCCAGCCACATGGTCGCATGCAACGTACATTGCGTGTGCAACGGGTCTCCTGGCTCCTGGAGAACCGAGAACTCCAGTCCTGGTTCTGTCACTAACGTGCTGCGCGACCCTCGGAAAGCCGCCTCTCCTCTCTGAACCTATTTGCTTGTCGATAAAACCAAGGAGTATGACCAAGTGACCCCAATGGCCCTGAACATCCAACCCATCCGTTACCCACCACCCATCAGCAGGACCCCGAAAAGAAAGTGAGTCAAGGAACTCCCAGAGGAGAGAAGAGGAAAGACCCCAGGGGACCAGGCAGAGGAAGAGAAAAAGCAAATACCACAAAGGCTTACGGATAGTCGACCAGAAACGACCAACAGCAGGGATAGCAAACAAAGCAAAAAGCCCGTGAAAGATTGCCCAGGCACTGGCAGGGGGCAGGAGGCACACGGTGTGGGGCCCACCCACTCCCAGGCTACAGACAGATGTCCCCTGCTTGGAAGGCCAGTGTTCCCTGGGGGGACCGCCGTGAGCAGCTCGGCCCAGGCCTCAGCCCTCACATGTACGGCAAATGCACAGTCTTGTGAAGTGTGGACCTCCAGGTAGGGTCCCCAGAGTCCCAGGGCTGGGGAGCAGAGCGCCGGCTGGTAGGTGGGCTGAAACTGGCTGTGAATTTCAAGCAGGGAGCACGCGCAGCAGGCCTCTGAGGCCTCAGACAGCAGCCCCTGATCCCTCCATGAAACCCCCTCGAGTACTCCTGTGCTCCAGACCCTGAGCTGGGTGCTGGCGACAGAGCAGCAAGGCTGATTGTAGAAGCCCACGGCCCGGCGGGCAGGCCAGAGACAGATCTGAGCACTCACTAGGTCCGGCACCCTTCTGACCAGCTTCTCTGAGTTGACTGAGTCGAGAAGCCCTATCCCAAATTCAGAGTTGAGGGGCCTGGGGCACACGGCGCTCATGTCCCTTGCTCCTGCTAACGTGACTTTGGGTGCAGGGGTGCTAGGACAAGGGTGAAAAAAATCTTAGGGTGGTATGAGAGCCCCAGATCAGGACTATCTTGCCTATTCAAACTTTTTACTGTTCAGCCAAGAAGGTTGACACCCAAAGAGGAGGAATGACAAGAACCCACAACTCTTAAGGCCAAAATGGCCAGCGTGGTACCAGATGCCCTTCCCCAGGGTCATTGGATTAAACCAGAAACACTCCCAGCATGTGTTGGGAGGCTGGGGATGGCGGTGGGCAGTGGGGCGGCCCTTCATCAGGTCAGACAGAAAAGTCCAGAAGGCGAAGGAAGGCTGGGGAACTGGGTTAAGGGGCAGTGAACAGACGGGGAGGGGTCGGGGTCCAGGTAAGGACTCACTGGCAGAGGCTGTAGGCAAGCAGGGAAGCATTCTGGGGCTGGACGCCTGGGGTCCTGTGAAGGTCCCACAGGTTCTGATCTGTTCTTTGGAACAAAACAGAGGAAGGAAGAAACCAGGTGTGTTTTGGGTCACGGGGGAAGGACCACTGGTGTTGATTGAGAGGGGGCCCTAGGGGGGTGCTTTAAGTAGCCAAGAGAGGTTTTGAACCAAGCACCTTGGTTCACGAAGGCCCCTCGGCTCCCCCGAAGCGTGTTCTCTGTACAGGTGGGCAGGCACAGCACCACTTTGCCTGGAAAACCCCGTTAGCTGCTCAGTGTGGCCTGGGACAGACCTCAGCCTAGACCCCCAAATTCCTCACCTGCCTGGCTTCCCTCGAGGCGGGGTCTCCCCTAACCCCACCTTACAGGGTCTTCTCCCCTAACCCCACCTCACGAAGCCCAAAGCCAGGTTCAAGTGTTGCCAGTTGTGAAACTCCAGATGATGCCGAAACAGCAAACTGAACACAGGTCCTGGGGCGAGCACGGCCCCGAGGTGGGAGACTGTAATACAGGAAGATGCCCGCAACCACCCAGCCCCTGCCTCTGGTGCCTCCTCACAGGCAGAACCCAGGTCAGAGAGGGAAATCACAACATGCTCATTTGACAAACATTTCCTGAACCGGGGTTGAGGGTCCGGCTTCGCCCTGGGTGCCGCAAAGGATCCTCGAGGTGCGACGGTGGAGTCACGGAAGGAGGCCACAGGGAGCCCCAGAGTCCGCCTCTCCTCCCTCCCTTTCCAGCTGGGGCCGGCAGAAGATAATGGGCAAGAGCTGAGGATTTAGGTTCAAGTCCCAGCTCAGCCACTTACCGGCTGAGTGACGCTGGGCGAGTTGTATCGTGCCTCTTGAACAGGAGAGCTCCTGTTGTCCTCACACACGAAATGCTCTGACACCAAAAGAAGGAAGGGGGCTCTGCCCACATCAACCGACTCCCCAACTATCCAGGCACCAGCTGGGTGTCCCACAATTCCGTTCAGTTATGACGCCGTCTACCTGGAGCTAGCATCAGGTGCCCAGGTTGTCACCTGTGCTTCCGCCCGACTGCCTATACATCAGGATTTATAGCCCTTCCTCAGGTTTTATCATTTGCTATGACGGGGGCTCCTGGGTGGCTCAGTTGGCTAAGTGTCCGACTTCAAGTCATGATCTCACCGTATGTGAGCTCAAACCCCACACAGGGCTCCAGGCTGACAGGGCGGAGCCTGCTTGGGATTCTCTCTCCCTGCCCCGCCCCCCCCCCCCCCAAATAAAGAAGCTTTTTAAAAAATCTTATCATTTACTACGACAGCTCAGCAGAACTCAGGGAGACACATTTATCAGTTTCTTGTAAAAGGATATATTATAGGACACCAGTGAGTGGCTGGTTGAGGAGGTACCTAAGGTGAGATCAGAAAGGTCCCAAGCATAAGAGCTTCTGTCCCTGTGGAGTTGGGGTGCCCCACCCTCCCAGCACGTAAATGTGGTCACCAACCCAGAAGCTCTCTAAACCCCATATTTAGGAATGTTTCTGGAGGCTTCCTCCAGATTGGGCCTGATTGATGATTAAGTCAATCTCCAGCCCCTCTCCCCTCCCTGGAGAATGAGGAGTAGGGCTGAAAGTTCCAGGTTTCTAATCATGGCTTGGTTTTTCTGGCCATCAGCCCCCATCCTGAGGCTATCCAGGAGATCTCCAGGAGTGACCTCATTAGAACAAAAGACGCTGTTGTCACTCACAAAACTCCAGGGGATTCAGGAGTCCTGTCCCAGGAACCAGGGGCAGAGACCAAGTGTGTATTTCTTATTATGTCACCTCTGGCCCTCACTTTCCTCATCTGTAATGTGAGGATAATGATAACGTCCTTGAGCTGTTTTAAGGATTAAACAAGCGGAAAGTTCTTAGCCCAGCATTTGGCACATAATAAGAACTTAATTAACTGTAATTAATGTTCTTATAGATGAGGAAGTTGAGAGATCCAGAAAGGGGGGTGGGGAAGACTTGTCCGAGGTCGGCTTGGAACAGGACTCTATGATTCCATTCAGCGGCCTGAGCACTTGCTCTGTAGTCAGCACTCCACCATGCAGGGCGGGGGGACACAGGGACGACTGGACAGTCCCTGTCCTCAACGGTCATACACTCTTGGAAAGACTATACTATAGGGAAGGTTTCTCATGTCAAAGAGCTCACTCTTTCCCCTGGATAGACATGACAGCCAGGCCAGTGGCCTAACCATGCCAAGGAGAGTGTTATGGGTTGAATTGCGTCCCCCCAAAGACGTGTTCAAATCCTAACCCCCCCCAGTCAGTACCTCAGCATGTGATCTTATTTGGAAATATGGTCATTGCAGAAGTAAACAGTTAAGATGAAGTCACGCTAGAATAGGGTAGGTCCCTAATCCACTGCAACCAGTGTCTGTATGAGAAGGAGACACAGAATGCCTTGTGAAGACCCAAAGACACAGGGAGAGTGCCATGTCGGTGGGAAGTTGCCTTTCGGAAATGAAGAGGTTTTCAGGATACAAAGGTCAAGTTGGGGTGTCAGGGCCAACCCCTTCCTGGAAGGCTTGGGCTGGAGGAGAGGGACTCAGACTTGTCCTGATTGGACAGTACAGTGAGGACAGCCAGCGTGGTGGAGGTGCCACCGGGGTAGGGGTGCTGGGACTCCTGTCTCCACAGGAAGATGACCCTCTGGGCGGCGGGTAGGGCCCAGGCAGGTCGAAAGCGGCTAGGTTACTGACCATGCCAGCTATGAGGGACAGTGGGAAGGAGGACAGAAGAGGAAGGTAGCTATTAAAACGTGCCACTGCCCCGGGGCCCCCACTGCACTTGGAGAGTTCTAGGTGGGGGTGGGGGTTCCCCTCCCCCTCCCCACCCAGAACCTTCAACTGTCAAGCACCATGATAGCCACCAGCATGCCGTACTCCCCAGGTAGGCGTTGATGGGCTTGAACCATTCCTGTACCTCTACAGACCAGGGCCTCCCTGCCCCCCACCAGGGAAGAGGCCATGTCCCCTAGTGGGTGACTCTCCCATCGGACTGGAGGCTCCCTAGGAGCAGATGAGCCTCTCCCCCAGACGGTCCACTGATGGCCAGACCCACAGGCCCCCTTCTTCCTGTCTCCACTGAAAGGTTGGAGTCAAGGAGCCGAGAGGGACCAGACACCCCACTGTCACAGCTATCTGTGAGAAAGGCTTGTATGAGGGAAGCCCCAGAGGCCATTAGAAAAATAAACCTCAGGGAACAGAGAGAACCCCTCCCCATCCCAGAAAACCTGGCCTCTTGATCCAGAAAGACCAGACCGTGAGAAGGCTACAGGAGCAGGACTCCGTAGGCAGGCCTGGGGACCTGACCTCAGGGCCTGAGGGAGACAGCACTGGGGAGAGAGGTGCTGGGCAGAGCTAGGCTGTTCTGCAGGGTGGAAGGCAGCCAATCCCAGCCGGCAGAAGGGCCAAGCGCTGCACCTCACCCAGCCTAGGAGGGTAGCTGGCTTCTGCTATACAGGGCACCCTAGATCCTGGCTTCCCCAGCCCTCACCGTCTGCCTGACTCCGGGAGGCGTAGGGCTAGCCCTAGGAGAAGACCAAACCCAGTCTTCACTCTTCCAAAGTGCCCTGAGAAGTCTAGACACCCCTGGGCCAGAGAGCTTCCTATCCCTTCATGCCTTGTTTTACTGCGTTGCTCTGGCCATCTGTCTGTCTTTCCCACTACCAGGCTTATCTGTCTGTCTGTGTCTCAGCTTGCCCACGCCCCTAGCCCACCCGTCAGGGCTCGAGTCTGTCACCCGCTCTGGAGACGTTTTTGGTGACGACTGTGGTGGAGTGTGTGTCTGTGTAAGTCTCCCCGCCAGCCAGCTGAGTAACACGCTCAGACCCGGGAGACTTGGTACACAGGAAGTGAAGCCGGCGACAGAATGGTGGGGAGCGACTTCTCAGGCTGGGTGATGATCGGAGGGCATGATCACAGCCTTGGCCTGCCCCCTGGGGTTCTCCAGTGTTCTTGGACACCAGCACCTCCTGTGGTCCTTCTAGACCCGCAGGGGAGCCCAGTGCATTCACTGCCGGGGGGCAGCCAAGTCAGTCGACCTAAGGCGACCTCGTAGTGGAAGGGCACAGAGCGGTTCACCTCACTGTCTGAATGACCTCGGGCCATTCACTCACCCCCGGTCTCTCACCCTGAGCACTACGGGACGCTTAGCAGCATCGCCGGCCTCTCCCCTCCGGATGCCTGTAGCACCCACCTGGTCCCCAGTTATGACAGCCAAAAATGACTCTAGACATTGCTAAGTGGTCCCTGGGGCACTATCTCGCAGGTTGAGGACCACTGCCCCAAGGCCTCCAGGCAGGCTCTAAGTTAGATGTAGGTCAGATGGGCCTAGTCGTTCCTGCCCTGCTGACGACACTGGGTAAGTGGCCAGGGATGCCACTGCCCTGGGACTCCCACTGCAATTGGAAGCGTTCTGGGTGGGGGTGGGGTTCCCCTCCCCCTCCCCCTCCCCCTCCCCCTCCCCACCTAGAACCTTCAACTGTCAAGCATCACGCTAGCCACCAGCATGCTGTACTCCCCAGGTAGGCGCTGATGGGCTCGTACCATTCCTGTACCTCTGCGGACCAGGGCCTCCCCCGGGGAAGGGGCGTGTCCCCTTGAGGGTCCCCCTCAGGGATGTTCTGCCGCCTGCCTCTTTGGACCCTCTTCATCTGGACCCCTTCTTCATCCCCCAAGATTGGTCCCCCCACCACAGGCCTCCCTCTAAGTCTTTCCCCTGCTCTTTGAGCAAAGAAATTAGCCACTTCTTCCCCTGCGTCCCCAACACACCCCTTTATTCACCCTACCTTAGGGGAGTGGAGTGAGCTCAGAGGAGGGAAAAGGGGGCACTCTCCCCGAGAACCTCCCAATTATCCCACCCGACCTGGTGGCCTCTCTCCCTGGCACCTTCTCCCTGCCTCTGTGGCCCATGAAGCTGAACTTGAAGGAGGATAGTCGGAGGAGGGTCCTCTCAGAGCTCCATGCAGGGGTGGGTTCGCTTCTGACTCCTCGGTGCCCGGCACAGAATACATGCTCCAAAGATGTGGCTGAGACGAGCTACAGTTTGCTTCAAGGAGCGCAAATGGAGCAGCAGAGACAGACAGGCTCACAGAAGATCCCAACATGTAGAGTACAAGTGTTCCTGCATCCTTATGATCACTGAGTCCTGGGAGGGAGGAGGGGTGCTATATGATCCCAGGAGGAACTCCATAAATACTAGCTACCCAGCCGGGTCAGCGAGAAGGCAACCCACAATTTCTGAGCGCCTCGTGAACGCCAGCCTTTTTCGTGTCTGTTGCATCATTTAATCCTGAAACACCCTGCAAGGTAGGATGTGACGGCCTCTTTAGAGAGATGAGAAAACCAAGGCTCAGAGACATAAAGCAGCGTGCCCGAGGTCACACAGCTATCCACTCTGGTATGGGGCAGCCCAGGGCTGCAAAAGAGGAATCAGCTGCCTAAAGGGAGGTGACTTCACAAAGACCGCCTAGAGGCTGTGGGAAAGTGGAGGAAGCCTAAGCCTCGAGTGATGGGTAGGAGCATGGACCAGCCTGCCTAGGTGTGACCCTCACTGGCTCTGCTGCCCACCAGGTATCCAGCCTTGAGGAAGTTCAACCTCTCTGGGCCTTGGTTCTCCCCCCTGTAGCAGGGAGACGTAATAATAATAAACCCAGCCAACAGCGTTGTGAGGATTCCCTGAAGTAATGCAGGTAAAGCATTTAGAACCATGCCAGGTACGCACTGAGTCCCCAAACACTGTTAACTATTATTTTTATAACTGCTCTGTAAGTGCTAGTTACTTTTTTTGTTTTTAAGTAGGCTCTGGGGCCCAGTGCGGGGCTTGAACTCACGACCCCGAGATCAAGACCCAAGCCGATATCAAGAGTCGGACGCTCAGCCAACTGAGCCACCCAGGCGCCCTGGTGCTAGTTACTTTTACACCTGGGGGAGAATCCTAGTATCTTCTCGTCACAAATCATAGGCTCTGTGGAAGAAGCAAAAGACAGGGTCCCAAGTCTCTATTCAGCAAACTCATTCTTTTTTAATTTTTCTTTTCAACGTTTATTTATTTTTAGGACAGAGAGAGACAGAGCATGAACGGGGGAGGGGCAGAGAGAGAGGGGGACACAGAATCGGAAACAGGCTCCAGGCTCCGAGCCATCAGCCCAGAGCCTGACGCGGGGCTCGAACTCACGGACTGCGAGATCGTGACCTGGCTGAAGTCGGACGCTTAACCGACTGCACCACCCAGGCGCCCCTCAGCAAACTCATTCTAATCCTTACAGCCAATGGACTTTTCTCAGTGGGGGCCAGGAAATTCCAGGCCCCAGGGAACCCAGAGGGGGACCCCAGAGAAGCCTTTATGCTGTGGTCAGGGACTTTGCTCATCGCCTGCACCAACGCTCTGTCTTCCCTAGGCTGGGGTGAGCTCTTTTTTGTCCCCAGCCCAGGCATGGCCCGTGGCAGTGGTGGGTGGGAGTCTGCAGGTCCCTCCATTTACCAGGCACCTGCTCTGGGGTCAGCTCTTTGGGGGGATTCTCCCTAATGGAGTGGAGGGTCCCAGGGACGAGCCACATGACCATCTATCCCTTCACAGGGAGAAACTAAGATGCTCCTCCCTTCTAGGAGCACTGGGGAACATCATTCAAAACATCTATCGAGCACCTACTATGTGCCCAATGCAGCAGCAAACAAACGACAAAAACCTCTGCTCTCCGAAGCTTTCATTCTAGTGAGGGAGACAAATAATAAATAAAGTGTATAGTATGTCAGGGACCAAAGAGGGACAGGGAGCTGGGGGTCAGGGCAGGAGAGAGAAAACATAGATTTGCAAACATAGATGAAAAATCACTACAGTGCAATGCAAGGCATTCATTCATTCATTCATTCATCCACTGAAAGCATTTCTGAGCCCCTGCTGGGGCCAGGTGCTCTATGAGACAGATGGAGTTCATTGTATTTTATTTTTTAAGTTTATTCACTTAGTTTGAGAGAGGAGAGAGAGTGAGTGCATGGGGGGGCGGGCAGAGAGAGAGGGAGAGAAAGAATCCCAAGTAGGCTCCAGCATAGAGCCCAGTATGGGGCTCGAACCCATGAACCGCGAGATCATCACCTGAGACGATGTCAAGAGTCAGATGCTTACCTGCCTGAGCCATGCAGGCGCCCCAAGAGACAGATGGAACCTAATAGTAGACAGAGGAGCCCCCATGTCCACCCTTGAGAGCTCACAGACAAGTCAACTCAGCAGGCAGGCAGTGACGGGTGTCACAACAAAGGAAAACGTTAGACGTGACGGCGGCCCCACACTCTGCCTGGGCACGTTAGGGGAGGGCTTCCCCAAGGAGATGGCATTGAGCAGGGACTGGAAGACTGAGCAGGACTGTCCCCAGTGGACCAGGTGTGTGCGTGGGATCAGGAATGACCCCGGGCGGAGGCACAGAGGCAAGAACCATCTGGTACAGCTGAGAAACAGGGGCTGCCTGTACAGGAAGGCTCTGGGCCTCTAGGTGGCAGCCTGGTTTGGGTTTGTCAGGCTCCAGGGGGAGACAATAGGAGTGTTACCGGACCTAGAGAAGTCCCAAGGAGACGCTGATGTGGGACAGGGGAATGGGTTGGCTCGGTTGGGGTAGCGTGAAGAGTAAAGAGGCCTCAGATAAATTTAGCCACAAGTGGCCCGTGATCCCCTTAGTTGGTGAAGATGGGAAGATCGTGCTAATTCCACAGGACTTCCCTCTGAGGAGAGGCGCCTCCGTCTAGGAGGTAGCATCAGGAAAAGGTCACGGTCATGGGTCAGGGCGCCTGGGTGGCTGAGTCGGTTAAGCATCTGACTTTGATTCAGGTCATGATCTCACAGCTCATGGATTCAAGCTCAGCTCAGAGCTTGGCGCCTGCTTTGGATTCTGTGCCTCTGTCTCTCTCTGCCCCTCTCCTACTTGGGCTCTGTCTCTCTCTCTCTCTCTCTCTCTCTCTCTCTCTCTCTCAAAAATATATAAATGTTAAAAAAAATTTTTTTATTAAAAAAAAAAAAAGAAAAAGGTCACGGGCCTCGTTTGGGGTCTGCAGTCAGACTTAGACCCATGCCCAGCCCTCCCCCCGTGACCTTGGGCAAATTCCTTGACCTCCAGGTCCCTGCTTCCTCTTCCAGTAATTAAGGGTATTGCATGGATCTTTCTCGGGGCTGGTGTGCCTGGCACAGAGCAGGCACTCGGCACTCTTAGCTCTGCAATTGTAACTCTTCTCCTTGTCTGTCAACAAGGGAGGACGAATAGCCAAGACCCCCTGCTCTTGCCTCTGTGCAACTCAGCCCTCTGTGTGCTCAATCTGGGTCTCACCTCTAGACACCCCAGAACCCTCCTGCCCTTCCCTGTAGCTGCCCCTTCTTTTCCTCACTATGCACTCCTCCCCTGCCCTGGCACCAACGGGGCTCTGTTTGACTCAGACCACATCCTTCTACTACTCTCTATCTCTATGTAGATTGGCCTCTTTGGGGCATTTTATATAAATCAATCATACAATAGGTGGCCCTTTGTGACTGCCTTCTTTCACCTACATCCATGTCGTAGCATGGATGAGAACTTCATTTCTTTTTGAACGATATCCTTGTACGAATGATATTCCGTTGGATGTCTGTTTCTCATTTTTTGTGCCCATTGATCAGCTGCTGGACATTTGGGGTCTCCTCCCACTTGTTGGCTATTGTGAATAATGCAATGAACATTTGTGTCCAAGTTTTTGTACGGACATATATCTTCCTTTCTCTCAGGTATATGCCTAGAGGTGGAACTGCTGGGCCATACGGTAATAACTCTATGTTTAACTGTTAGAGGGAGAGCCAGGCCATTTTCCAAAGTGGCAGCACCCTTTCAAATTTCCACCAGCAAAGTATGAAGGTTCCAACTTCTCCACATCTTTGCCGACCCTTGTTATTATCAGTCTTCTTTATTATAGTCATCCTAGCTGGTGCGAAGGGGTGTATCACTGTGGCCTTGATTTGCATTTGTCATTGGCGACCAGTGGTGTTGAGCAATTTTTCATAAGAGTGTTGGTCATATCTTCAAAAAGAAATCTGTCCAGATCCCTTGTCCATTTTTTAATTGGGTTGTTTGTCTTTTCATTATTAAGCGGAGGCGGTTTTCACCAATCAGGGAATGGCGGCTCACATCACCCACTGCCGACTCAAAGCCAAGGGCATGGGCCAACACCACAACGCCCAGAACTTCCATAACCAGAGCTTTGAGGACCTGCAAGCAACCTGTCTGAGGAAGGGGGAGCTGTTCGAGGACTCCTTTTTCCCTGCCGAACCCAGGTCCCTGGGCTTCAAGGATCTGGGTCCCAACTCCAAAAGCGTGCAGAACATCTCCTGGCAGAGGCCCAGTGTGGGTACTGGGAGGGAAGGCATGACTCATCTTCGGGGTGGAGGGCCGTTTGTAACAATGTCCCAGTCGCTTTGAAATTTCCAATCTCCCAACCTCCCCAATCCTGGCCCTGGAACTAGTCTCCACCTCCGTCAGGGCTGGAGACAGTTCTGGACATGCTTAAGCAAAACTTCTCAGATAACCCCTGGGAAAGTCACTCACTGACCTTTGCTATCACATCCGACAACTACGTCAAACTGGTCTGGTGCCCTCCTGCACCCTGTTTTCCCCTAGAACTTGGAGGTGGGCATCATGACCCGGGAATGGCGAGATGGAGGTTCCGGGGAGGGGGGCGGGGCACGTCCTGGACCCTCTAAGACCTTTATTCCTTTACTGCAGGAAATCACAAGCAACCCTCATTTCATTATGAATGGGATCAGTCCAACAGACATCTGCCAGGGTGTACTTGGTGAGTGAGGAGCAAAAAAGCCGGTCGGGGGGAGGGGGTGAATCAGGGAAGAAGGCTGAGGTGGGGGGAGTGCCAGAGTGTCTTTTGAGGATGGGAAGCTGGGACTCCTAGATTCAGACAACCTCTCCTGCTTCCCTGCCCCTCTGTTTCTGTGGAGAGGATGAGACTGTCAAGTATGTTCTTCCTGTTACCCGCCCCCCGGGTCTGATCCCAGCCCCTCCTGCTGCTAGCTGGGTCTGGGAGTAAGCTGGGTGGTATACTAGTCACCCATTGCTACACAATAAACTGCCCCGGGCAACGACAAATATCTATCATCTCCGTGTTTGTGGGTTAGTGATTTGGAAGAAGCATAGGTCAGTGGGTCTGGCTCAGAGTCTCTCCTGAGGCTGCAGTCAAGATGTCAGGCAGAGCTGTGCTCACCTGAAGGTTTCACGCGAGCTGAAGGATCCACTTCCAAGATGGCGCACTCACGGGCCAGGAGGCCTCAGTTCCCTTCCACGTAGGCTTCTCCATAGGGCCGCTTGAGGGTCCACACAACATGGTAACGGATTTCCCCAGACAGAATGATATAAGGGAGAGAACAAAGAGGAAGCCATCATGCCTTTTCCTGCCTAGTCTCAGGAGAACACACGCGGTCACCTCCACCACATTCCATTTGTTAGAAGCAAGCACAAAATGTGGCCCACACTCAAGGGAAGGGAATTAGACTCCACCTCCTGAGAGGATTGTCAAAGAGCTTGTGGACATATTTGTAAGCCAGTGCTGGTTCCAGAACTTCCTTAGTCTGACGTATTAAGTAAAGGAGCACTAGGCTCTTCAGCCCCCTCTCCCATGGGCTCCCATGACAACCCCAAGGGATATCTTCCTCCTTGAGGAAGGATTCCTCCAAACCCTTCATCGCATTTTCAGGGATCAGACCAGCATGGGCTTCCTCTGGGGCTGAGTTCTGTCATATTTGTGGCAGAGAAAAGGGCAAGTTGTAGGCAGGGCAGAAACCAAGGAGACCTCAGACCCCGTGTCTGTCACCGTGGCTTACTGGGCCACAGGAAGTGACCTGGCTTCTCCCTATTTAGGTGTCCTTTTGGCAATGGAGGATTGGAGTGTCCTTACCCCTCCTTTTCCCACCCTCTGCCTCCCACTAAGGGTACCCCAGGCAACTAGGAAGCCATTGGTCATCGCAGTAGCTTTCCTAGAGCCCCTCAGCCTCAGCCTGGCCCAGGACACTCACTCAGGCTACCACCCTGCCCCACGGCCACCCCAGGACATCTGAGATACCCAGGAGAGAGAACTCGATGGGTGACCTCAAACCAGAGTTACTGCCCCTGTGCCCCATCAATGCCTAGCCCCGGGGACCTAGCTGGGCTACAGACTAAGACCCTGGGGTGTCTGGTGTTACGTGACTGATATCAGGGAGAGATGTCTTGATTGCTACACTAATGTAATCATGGCGTAGAAGGGTGCAGGGCATGGGGAAAGGTGACTGGATTTGTTCGGGGGCAGGGGGGGAAGGGGGTAGAAAACTGGCTCTTTCCCAAAGAAAGTAGATCCCAGAATGAGAAGCAAGACGAAAACCAAATACCTCCTCCCCAAATCTGAAAACAAAAGCATCCAGCTCTAATTTGTGAATCTCTTCTGTAATACAGAAGGTAAAGAGGCTCACCTCCCCCCAGAGCCTGTTCTTTCAGCCCTGTTCCTCCCTACTAGATTCCTTCCTGAACACTTCTTAGTGACAGGGCTAAGGGAGGGGGCCACGGAGTCAGTTCCTGGGAGTACAGGAGAGGCAACCCCCTTCCTGTCTTTCCAGGGGACTGCTGGCTGCTGGCTGCCATTGGTTCCCTCACCACCTGCCCCAAACTGCTGTACCGTGTGGTACCCAAGGGGCAGAGCTTCAAGAAAAACTATGCAGGCATTTTCCATTTTCAGGTGAAGGATGATTTGAAAGCCAGAGTTGTTTTGTGGTGTGTGTGTGTGTGTGTGTGTGTGTGTGTGTGTGTGTGGCAGAGACAGGGACAAAGCGGGTAGGGAGGAAGAAGAAGAATTATATTTGCTTTGAAGTTACATTTTTTTCTTTTTGAAAAATGACATTTATTAGGGTGGGTTTTTGTCTAATTATCCGAGAAATATCTGGTCACTAAAGAAATCACGTAAGCTAATTTTTTAAAGCCCTCAAAGAAAATAATAATAATGATCTGTTGGTGGTGGCCCTCCTCCTGCTTCTCTCCCTCTCCCTCTCTGTCTCTTCCTGTTGGTAGAAACACGCGTGTGTGTGAATGTGTGTGCGTGTGTATGACACTGGGAGTCGCTGTCACATAGTTTTGGTAATCTGCTCTTTAAACTTAGCGACATGTGGACACATTGCCCGTGTCGCAAACTATTTCTGAGAATCACAAGAATTTTTTTAATTCCAAATTTAAAATCCTAAAGCCCAGCCAAGGTCAAAATGTGGGTGGGGTCCCTCTGGGGCCCAAGGCAGAAACTGGAGATGAGGCTTGGGGTGACCTTCAGGCTTTTCATAGCTTTTCACTCACTTTTCAGCCCTTCTGGGGAGTGGGCTCTCTGACACTGGCGTGTCACTGATCCTGGCCACCAGGAGGTGCTCGTGTAACACAGTTCTCATATACGGCAGCGGGGGTGGGGTGGGTGTGAGGGTGTGTGCCTGTCCACACGCATGTGCTTGTAGGATGGCCGGGGGCACACACGTGTCTTAAGCCCCACTGAGGTCCACCTTGCTGCCCACAGATTTGGCAGTTTGGACAATGGATGGACGTGGTGGTGGATGACCGGCTGCCCACAAAGAATGGCAAGCTGGTGTTCGTGCACTCGGCTGAGCGCGCTGAGTTCTGGAGTGCCCTGCTGGAGAAGGCATATGCCAAGTGAGTGCCCCAAGCCTGGGCTTGCCTCCAAGCCTGCCCGACATCGGGCAGCTATGGGGGCAGCTGACTCAGGGGAAAAGGCAGATGGAGGTCAGGGCATCCCTTCCTGCCCTCACCACACCCTCTCGTGTCCAAGCTGGCATCTCTAACCCAGAGCATAAAAGTGCCCTCTCTGTGCCCACAGGCTGAATGGGTCCTATGAAGCTCTGTCGGGGGGCAACACAGTAGAGGGCTTTGAAGACTTCACAGGGGGCGTGACCTATAGCCTCCAACTCCAGAAGCCCCCTCGGAACCTGCTGAGGATTCTTAGGAAGGCCATAGAGCGATCCTCCCTCATGGGCTGCTGCATCGAAGTAAGCCATACTGGGTCCTGCCTCAGGGCCTTTGTACCTGCGGTTGCTTTCACCCAGATGGTTCTTTCCCCCAGGTAGCTGTGCGACTAGCCCCTTCTCATTCACATTTCAGTTCAAATGCCCCTTCCTCAGGCCTCTCTTCCCTACCTCCCACTCTAAACCAGCTGCTCCTACCTCCCTTTGCTTTCTACTTTGTTTTTATTCTCCCCCCACAATGTATTGTGATCTGAAATGGTCTTACTTATCAATATAGTTGTTCCCAGCCTATCTTCTCCCGACAGTTTCGTATTCCGTGGTGGCAGTCACCTGTCTCATTGACTGCCGGATCCTGGGACTTAGGATGCTGCCTGGCATATGCAACAGACACCCAGCAAACATTTATTCAAAGAAATAAATGAGCCCGGGGTGGAACCGTACGACCCTGCCTTTGCACTCTGGGCATGTAACCCCGAGAAACGAAGACTTACAAGCACATGAAAGCCGGCACACAAATGTTCATAGCGGCTTTGTTCATAGTAGCCAGGAACTGGGAACAGTCTAGACGTCCTTCACGGAGTGAATAGTTAAACTGCGGTGCCCAGAGGCCATGGGATATAACTCGGCGGTAAGAGGAAATGAACTACCAATACATGCAACTACTTGGGTGAATCCCAAGGGAATTATGCTGCATGAGGAAAACCGAGATAGTTCCATACTGTACGAATCCATTCACATGACAGGCTTGAAATGACAGATTTTTTAAATGTTTATTTATATTTGAGAGACAGAGACAGAAACAGAGTGCAAGCAAGGGAGGGGCAGAGAGAGGGAGACACAGAATCGGAAGCAGGCTCCAGGCTCCGAGCTGTCAGCACAGAGCCCGACGCGGGGCTCGCACTCGGGAACCGCGAGATCATGACCTGAGCCGAAGTTGGACGCTTAACCCACTGCGCCATCCAGGGGGCACCTAGGTGGCTCAGTCGGTTAAGCGTCTGTCTCTGGATTTTGGCTCAGGTCGTGATCTCACGGTTCATGGGATGGAGTTTTGAATCCGGCTTTGCACTGACAGCATGGAGTCTGCTTGGGATTCTCTCTCTCCTTCCCTCTGCCTCTCTCTCTCTCTCTCTCTCTCTCTCTCTCTCAAAATAAATAAACTTAAAAAAAAACCCTGGACCCCAAGAGTGCTCACATCTCTTCGGGTGCCCTGGTGCATCTGACCGGATCCTGAATTCCTTTCTTTCCTCTCTGTTCTGTAGGTCACCAGCGACAGTGAGTTGGAGGCCATGACCCAGAGGATGCTAGTGAAAGGGCACGCCTACTCCGTGACCGGCCTCCATGATGTGAGTCTGCCAAGGGCACCCTACCTGGAGACACAGAACAAGGAGGACAGTCCCTCCTGCCCCGGGACCTTCAGCCACACCCCTGCCACCACACCCTTTCCGCCAGGTCTTCTACAGAGGCAGGACGGAAACCCTGATTCGGGTCCGGAATCCCTGGGGCCGGATCGAGTGGAATGGAGCCTGGAGTGACAAGTAGGTGTCCCTGAGCAGCACCGTCAGGTGAGGGGCAGAGCGCACGGCCGGCCCACGAGCCAGGCAGTGTCACAGATGGACCCGCTGGCGTCCCAGGACCAGCCCCTCCCCACTAGTGTCTTTCCCTCTAACTCAGGACCCCCAGCGGCCGGAGTTCAGCGGGGAGGGAATGCCTTGGGGAGGAACAAAATACCTTCTGAGCCCTGCCTTTCTCCTTCCACCTCCTGTCTCTGATCCAGTGCCAGCGAGTGGGACAAAGTGGCCCCAGAAACCCAGAAACAGCTGCTTCAGAAGAGGGAGGATGGGGAGTTCTGGTCAGTGCAGCTTGGGTGGGCTTCCTTCTGCCCCCACGCCCGTCCCTTCATCTCCTCTGCCGCCCTCCCACCCTTGCCTTTGATGGGGAGGCTCTGAGGGGGAGCCTCCGGGTGTGACGGTGCCACAGGCTCTAGCCGTCGCGCCCTCCACCACAGGATGTCCTACCAAGACTTCCTGGACAACTTCACGCTCCTGGAGATCTGCAACCTGACGCCTGACACGCTCTCCTGGGACGACGGGGGCTGTTGGCACACCACCTTCTGCGAGGGCAGCTGGCGGCGGGGCAGCACTGCGGGGGGCTGCAGGAACCACCCCGGTGGGTGAGGGGATTCGGGGTCCGCGAAGGGGTCAGGGGACCGGCAGATCCCACGAGGCCCCGCCGAGGAGGCAGGCGTGTGGCCGGGAAGCCGGTCCACCCCGGGAAGGGCAGAGCCATGCTGACCTGCTTCGTCCACAGACACATTCTGGACCAACCCCCAGTTCAGGATCTCTCTCCCGGAGGGGGACGACGACCCAGAGGACGACGAAGTTGTCTGCACCTGCCTGGTGGCCCTGATGCAGAAGAACTGGCGACGGGCACGGCCCCTCGGAGCCCAGCTGCAGACCATTGGATTTGTCATCTACGCGGTGGGTGCTCCAACACCTCCCCCAGCCACTCTTGCTCCCTCTCCTGGCCTCACCCCCTTCAAGACCCTGCCAGAGGCCTTAATGAATAGTAACGCCTTCCAAGAAGAGGAAGGAGACAGAGCGCCAGGGAGGTGAGGTTACTTGCCCAAGCTCACACACCCAAGGCTCAGAAGCAGATTATGTCCTGATTCCCAGATGTTCTGAGACTTCACATTGTCCCCAGGTGTCCCCCCCCACACACACACACACCCGCCCAGACACACCACCCAGAGCGTTGACTCCAGCAGCCAAGAGATATCCCTGACCACATTTCTGAAATTGTGCTTTGCGAAATCCTATAAATGACAACTTGTTCGAATAGTTATGGAGCACCTACTGTATGCCAGCCACCAGTCCAATCTCCACTGGTCCAATAGTGAACAAAAAGAGACTCAAGGGTCGCCTGGGCGGCTCAGTCGGTTGGGCGTCCGACTTGGGCTCAGGTCACGATCTCACAGTTCACGAGTTCGAGCCCCGCATTGGGCTCTGTGCTGACAGCTCAGAGCCTGGAGCCTCCTTTGGATTCTGTGTGTCCCTCTCCTGCTTATGCTCTGTCTCTCTCTGTCTCAAAAATAAATAAAAACATTTTAAAAATTATAAGATACTTCATCTTAAAAAAAAAAAAAAGAGAGAGACACAAGCCTTGCCCTCCTCCTAGGCTGGGAGCCCACCAGGTTAACAGACACCAGACATGCCTGAAGATATTTCCAAGGTTAGGGGTGCCTGGTGGCTCGGTCGGTTAAGCGTCTGAATTGAGCTCAGGTCATGATCTTGTAGTTCATGAGTTTGAGCCCTGCATCGGGCTCTGTGCTGATGGCTCGGAGCCTGGAGCCTGCTTCAGATTCTGTGTCTCCTTCTCTCTCTGCCCCTTCCCCGTTCACTCTCTCTCTCTCTCTCTCTCTAAAGAATAAAGAAACACTCAAGACATTTAAAAAATATATATATTTCCAAGGTTAGCTGTGGTCCTTCAGGAAAGGTATATACTCTACCTCCCACCTGGGACTCTACAGGGCATCAGCTATGGGTTTTTGTCATCCCTACGGGGCAACAACCCACTTAATCTTTTTTGTTTATTTTATTTATTTTTGAGACAGAGAGACAGCAGGGGAGGGACAGAGAGAGAGAGAGAGAGAGAGACAGGAGATAGAGAATCCCAAGCAAGCCCCGTGCTGCCAGCGCAGAGCCCAATGTGGGGCTCGAACTCACGAACCGTGAGATCGTGACCTCAGCCGAAATCAGGAGCCGGGCATTCAACTGACTGAGCTACCCAGGATCCCTTACAACCTACTTATCTTGGTTTAACTCACTTTTTTACAAACATATTTGTGTTCAATGGCCAGTTTCAATAATCACCTGTTAACTACTGCAGGATACAAGTGTTCCATGGAAAACGCTCGTGTTCTGGAAAATGCTCTCCTCAACTTTCATCCTCTTTCACTTTTTAGCAGTGTGAAATTGGGCACGTTACCTCACCTCTTGGGATTCGGTTTCCTATCCTTAACCTGCAGGGGTAAAAACCTCCCCCTGGCAAAACTTTGTGTAAACTATGCTTTGTTGTCCAAAACCGAGGGATTATTAATGTTAACGTTAGGACTTTTGGCTGTCAGAACCCATGCCCCCCCCCACCAGTGTCCCGCTGTAACACCCCCAACACACACACATGTGCACACGTGCACACACACACACACACACACACACACTGCCTGACTTCTACAGGCCTGAGCCCTTTCACCATCCTGGGACGTTTGGCCTTCCTCTCTCTTCTCTTCCTAGGTCCCAAAGGAGGTACAGAAGACATGGGCTTGATTCTGGGCAGGCACTGCCCCACCTCTGGCTGCATGTGGATGGGCAAGGGGTAGAATTCAGCCAAGGGCTCTCAGGGCTACTGGGTTAGGATTCTACTGCGTTGGGGCCCCGGATGGGAGTCAGGGCAGGAGATCAAGGAGTAGGGAGTCGGGCAGGGGATACTTTGGTTACCTGCCAGCTGGGTGGTATCCAGGACTGGTCAGTTTGTGGCAATGCCTCCCCCGGAGACTTGCCCAAGTAAGCTTCACTTTTGGGGTCCCTCTCTCTGCCTATACTCACATGCCAGCCCTGTACCCACCTCCAAGGCACATATAGTTTCAGAACATCCAGGATACTCGCTTGAAGAAGGACTTCTTCATAAAGTATCAGGACCATGGCTTCTCGGAGATCTTCACTAACTCGCGGGAGGTGAGCAGTCATCTCCGGCTGCCTCCGGGAGAATATGTCATCATTCCCTCCACCTTTGAGCCACACAGAGATGCCGACTTCCTGCTACGGGTCTTCACAGAAAAGCACAGCGAGTCCTGGTGAGGAGCCCTACCTCACCGCTCCAAGACCACCTGCCCAAGAGCTGTAGGATGTCAAGCTCAGGGGGCCGTCATCTGGTCCTCCCCAACTCTGTCGCTAGTTTAAGTCAGGGAAACTGAGGCACACGGAAGGGGAGTCTCAGTAGCAAGCCAGAATCAGAACCCAGATCCCATGGAACCTGTTCCACGCTGCTTCAGATACACGACATGATCTCCCCACAAGCACCCCACTAAATTCCCTGTCTCCCTGATCCCGCATAACCACGAACCTTCCTTCACTTTTGCGCGCAGGGAACTGGATGAAGCCAACTGTGCTGAGCTACTCCAGGAGGTGAGGGGGGGCTGTGGGGTCCAGGGACCAGAGGAAGCATCTGAGGAATGTGAAGGAACTTTCTTGACTGGGTCCCTTTCCCACTCCTTTCCCTCCAGGAGAAGTTCTGTGAGAATGACGTAGACCAGGACTTCATACATTTGTTTGGGATAGTGGCAGGAGGAGAGGTACGAGGCCGAGGGCTGGGCACCCAAAGCAGGTGGATGGGGGGAACGTGCCAGAGCTGGGGTTTATGGTCGCCCTTCCTAGGACAAGGAGATAGGCGTGTATGAGCTACAGAAGCTGCTCAACAAGGTGGTCACCAAACGTGAGTCTCCCACCCCCCCCACCCTGCCACTCACAACCCTTCTCCCGCAGCGTGCACCCCCCCTGGGCCGCTCCCGGCATCCCCTGCGATGCCCCACTCAACTCCTTCTCTCTTCCTGCCCCTTCCCTCCCTCACAGTCAGAAACTTCAGGACCCAGGGCTTCGGCCTGGATGTGTGCCGCTGTATGGTCAACCTCATGGATGTATCTTCTTGACCAGTGCTCTCCCACCCCTCACCCCTACCCCCATGCCTGGCCCCCCCGGTGACCATCGCTCTGGCCAGTCATGCCCTCCTTCCTGCTGGGGATTAGGTTCTGAGGTAGCAAAAGATGCCAGTGTTTCTGGCTGTTACCATAGCGACCACACAAGATCCCCGGGTCTCATGTCTCCCACTCAGCGAGCCCCTCTGCTTCCCTGGCCCCAAGATGCCCTCTTCACTCCCTCTTCTGGCATCCTTGACTACCACCCCCTCCCCAGAAAGATGGCTCTGGCAAGCTGGGGCTTCTGGAGTTCCAGATCCTGTGGAAAAAAATCAAGAAGTGGACGGTAAAGAACACTGAAGGGGCAGTTTATGGCGGGGAGAAAGGGAGGTCCTCAAGAGTGATGGGGATTAGTAAGGACGATGCTAGAACCTGGAGCCCCTGACTACACACACACACACACACACACACACACAGAGGACAGGATCTGTTGGAGTGTTGGTGCATTAGCTAGTCAGATTAACAACCAGTATAGTCCAGGCATCACCAGTTTAAAGGACTGGTGCAGAGGGCCCAGTTGGGAGTGGGTCTTTCAGACCCCTGACTCCGGTCTTAGCCCCCTCCCCTTGCCAGAGGCCCCCTACAGTCACTAGATGACAGGAATATTGGGCGCTCAGGGCGGGGGCCAGAGTAGGCAGCGCTGGGGTCTTGGGTAGTCCTTGTGGGTTAACTATACTGAAGTATTTCATTATTTCCACCACCGTGCTATGCACACCCCCTCTGCCAATCCCTTCAGGACATCTTCCGAGAGTGTGACGAGGACAACTCAGGCAGCTTGAACTCCTATGAGATGCGCTTGGCAATTGAGAAAGCAGGTTAGCAGGGGGTCAGGGGAGAGGGTCTGGGGGCAGCGAGGGAGGACGCGGTGGCCAGGGGGCTGGACTCCCCCTCCGCACTCCTCTCTCTCCCAGGCATCAAGCTGAATAACAAGGTGATGCAGGTGCTGGTGGCCAGGTATGCAAACGATAACATGATCGTGGATTTTGACAGCTTCATCAGCTGCTTCCTGAGGCTCAAGGCCATGTTCAGTGAGTCAGTCATCTGCCCGCTCCCCACCGTGGGTCGGGGACCACTGGCCGCCTCCCACACGCCCACATGAGGAGCCCTGCTCCCAAACCATCCCCCTCTTTAGGGCACAGATGATCTGGGTTCAAATCCCAGCCCCACCACTTGTTGGCTGTGTGCCTCGGGCAAGTCGCTTTATCTCTCTGTGCCTCCGTCCTCTGTCCTCATCTATAAAATGTGGGCAGTAACAGTATTGCCCTCATAGGACGGAGCCACAGAACATATGAGTTTCATGCATGGCGACCCTCTGTGTGTGGCTCATGGCGAGGCTTGGAGTTGTTATCATTAATTCCTTCCTGGGCTGAGGGTTAGCCTGGAGGCAGCAAGGGACAGCTTCTGATGCCCTATCTGACCTCCTGCTTCTTTGGGATTGGGTCTTGCAGACCCCAGACTCGGCTCTCAAACCCCTTCCCTTGCCTCCTCTCCCAAACAGCATACTTTCTATCCATGGACCCCAAGAACACTGGCTATATTCGCTTGAATCTGAACCAGGTACTCACGGCTCCCCCTGCCCTCTGCTCCCCCAGCCATCCTGCCCCACCCTGCCTGCCGTCCTTGGATCTGCTTCTCTCCTCCCCACAGTGGCTGCAGACAACCATGTGGGGATAGGGGAGCCCCAAGAGCCCGGCTCCCACCACCACCACTGCGGGGCCCCGGGCTCAGGGGCAGGGCACTCCGTACTGCTCTCGGCTCTGCATTCCCTGCCAATGGAATGGGCTCCAGGTAGTGGCACCTGGGCCCCTTACTCCAGCACCAGGCCGTCCATTGCCCACCCCCCCCCCACCCCCCAGCCCAAAGTGTTTCTCTTTTTCCCCAGCCAGCTGCTGGTGGCTGGATTTCCCCCAGTCTCTCTCCCTCTCTGAGTATATTCTACTGAAGATTAAGTGCCACTTCCCCAGTGGCTGTGGAGGCTCTCCACACTTTCCTGCTCACACGTACCCGCTGCCTACCTCTCCAGGCTTGGGCCCTCCCTTCTCTCCCTCACTTGGGGGCATTGTTATAATAAACAGCCATTGCCACTGGCTTCTGTGTCTCCGTGCTTCTATGCCGAGAAAATTCTGGCAGGGGTGGGAGTCACTTCCCCAGCACCAAAGAGGGGCTCCAGGAGCTCTCAGTTAGAGGGATCTCACCCCTACTTCCAGGGAGGCATGTGTGACTGTTACAAAAACTAGAGGGCGCTGTTGACATTTATGGGCAGTACCAGAGACGCTAAAGGCACAACAGTCCCTCCCCGAGGACCCGTACAGACGTGGAACCAAGGAGCAGCATCTGAGGAGAGGGCATTGGGCAAAGTTAGGGGCCCTTGGGACGCCAGCCTCCTCTCTCGTCCGCTCCCCCAACCTGGGGTCTCCGAAGGTGGCATTGCAGGTGTCTCAAAGGCCAAAAATCTGGCACCCACGTGAGCCAGCCGGTCACGGAAGTGAAGTGACCCTCCTGGGTGCGAGGCAGGGAGGGGTGAAGATTGTGGCAACAGATGAGCTCCTTCCTGCGTGAAACGTGCTCTGATTCAAATCATTTGTGTCGTTAGACACTTGTTACTGCCGAGCCACTGCCCTCACAGGAAGGATCAAGGGACCCTTGACCTGTTCTTGACCTTGGAGTCTCTGCCCCAGGTGCCCTCTCCCCCAGTCTCCAGCCTCTTGCTGCAGCGAGAAGTCCAGACCATCTGCAGCAGCCCCTCAGCTGCACATCGCCCATCCTTCCAGATCTTTCCCTGGCTTCCCCTCTGGTCTCTCTGGGCTGGACACCCGGGCCTGTGCATGTGAGCTCTTTAACCTCTTGGACAGAGGCAGCCTCCAAATCCCTTTAGCTTAGGGACCTGTCCACCTTACATGCGTCTAGATCCTTCTTGTGTCTGTGTGCCCTTTCGTCCTGTCTTCCCGGCTGGTGGCTGATTTCAAGTTCCCTCCTACAGCAGTGGTCCGCGGTGGCTTCCTTCCATTTGCACGACACCCACCCACCCCTCTTATGCTTAGTGGGGGGCTGGATTTCCAATCCCCCCTGCCGCCTGTCTCCTTTGTGGCCTCAAAGACTAAACTAAGTAAGCCGCCCTCTCCCTCCTCTGCCGCCCCCCCCCCCCCCCCCCCCCCCGCTCTTCCCAGGAATCATTTCCGCTAGCCACCTCCCTCTTCCTCCTCCTGCCCCCTGCAAGTCTTGTCTAAGAGAAAGTCACACTCTCTTGAAGAGCCTCTTAAAGACCAGTAGTTCCTCCACACCACTTTCTGCCTCCTTTTTTCCACAGAGCTGCTCTCTAAGGTTCCTGGGGGGCAGGGCAGGGATCGTTCGGGGAAGCCCCAAAACGAGCAGGTCCTTTGAGCTTTTGAGAGGCCCTGGGCAGTCCCACTGGGTTCTGGGAAGCCCGGCAAGACGCTGACCCCACCTGTTGTTCCTTGCCCTGGCGCGAGATGCCGCCAACTTCTGTCTGGGTGGCTTCGGGGCAAGTTATTTTACTTCTCTGGAAGTCCCCTTTTTCTCACCTGTGGGTTAGGGATGTGAAATAACGAAAATTTATCTGAGTAACTGAAAAGATCAAATTGGCTTGACTGAACAATTCATGAATCGGGCAGCATCCCACTTAGCGAACAGAAAAAAGCTCTGTCCAGCTGTAGAAACAGGTTTGTAAGGGCAGGGGGTGGGGTAGCGGAAGGAAATTATTAGCAACGAGTGTATTGTTTTAGGTAAGGTCACCTCCCTAAGGGGGAACAGAAGGAGTCTATCCGTAAATGTTCTTGTGCTGCAGATAATCCCAGGTTGACTGGTTGAGGGTCACATCCCTGGGAGGGTTAAAACTACAGTTAGGTTAGGTATGAAGTCTTGGTTTCCTGATATGGGGCCTTGACATAAGTGACTCCATGATCCATGTGGGGCCTGGGGATTTTCTTTTCTTTTTAGCAATTTCTTTTTTTTTTCTTTTCTTTCTTTCTTTTTTTTTTTTATGAAAGGGAAAGAGTGCACAAGCAGAGGAGAAGGGCAGAGGGAGAGAGAGAGAGAGAGAGAGAGAGAGGGGGATTGACTGACAGAATCTTAAGCAGGTTCCTTGCTGAGCGTGGAGCCCAGCTTGGGGCTCGATCCCACGACCCTGGGATCATAACCCAAGCTGAAATCAAGAGTCAGATCCTCGACCTACTGAGCCACCCCAGTGCCCCTCTTTTTAGACATTTCTCCCTTTTGATTCAATTCTAAGCTTAACTGAGAGACGTGATTGAAATTTAAGACATTCCGTGACTAAGGTAGTCACAAGTTACAACTTCAGGTTCACGGGGTTTTTTTTTAAAGTCATCTCCAGGGGCACCTGGGTGGCTCAGTCGGTTGGACATCCGACTTCAGCCCAGGTCATGATCTCACGGTTGGGGGGTTCGTGCCCCACGTCGGGCTCTGTGCTGACAGCTCAGAGCCTGGAGCCTGCTTCGGATGCTGTGTCTCCCTCTTTCTCTGCCCCTTCCCTACTCGCGCTCTCTCTCTGTCTCTCAAAAATAAACATTGAAAACAATTTTTAAAAATAAAGTCATCTTGATACCCAACATGGGGTTCAAACTCACAACCCTGACATCAACAGTTGCATGTTCCATGGCATGGATATCACGCCTGCCAGGAGCCCCAAGGTTCACCATTTTTAAGTCAGTTCATCCTCTTTGCTCTTTTTCTGACGGTCCAGTCTTCGGGAGATCGTGCACTTGGTGAAGTACAGCTGTGAACATGCATTTAAAGCTTTTGAGAGAGTACAAGGCACCACGGAGATTATCGTGATGAGCACAAACAGGATAATCCCCAATGTCTGCCGCGCACTTCAGAGCCATGGTCTCCAAGACCCAAACCAGTCAAAACCGAATAAGTCAAAGTAAGACTCTGCTGAAGGAGTCACTGTTTTAAGCCCTGTGGCTAGGGCAGCGAGCTCGTGCAACTGAGTTTCAGCCTCCCCAGAAGTGTTAATCCAGGTACAGCGGATGGCATTGGTCACAGCACAAACACCTCCTTGCTCAGCTAAAAGATAATCAGGGGCTATCCTGTTATCGAGGACAGCTTTACTGCAGAGTTTAAGGATCTTTGTTGGCCAGCTATTGTCTTACTGACAGATTCTACAATATCTTTAAGAGTTAAGGAGAGGTTTCTGATCATATTCTTATCTATATTTCCTCCTAACCAGGTAAGTATGGCTCTGCTAAACGAAGCAAACCCTGAGTTGTGAATCCCTCCTGATAGGTCTTTTCTTTCTTCCTTTTCTTTCTTTCTTTTTCTTTCTTTCTTTCTTTCTTTCTCTCTTTTCTTTCTTTCTTTCCTTCTCTCTCCTTCTTTCTTTCTTTCTTTCTTCCCTTCTCTTTCTTTCCTTCTTTCTTTCTTTCTTTTAAATTTTTTATTTTAGAGAGAAAGTGAGTGGGGGAAAGGGGCAGAGGAAGAGAGAGAGAGAGAGAGAGACGATCTCAAGCAGGGTCTACGCTCAGCACTCAGCACAGAACCTGACGCAGGGCTCCATCCCACGATCCAGGGATCATGATCTGAGCTGAAATCAAGAGTCAGATGCACAGGATGCCTACATGACTCAGTCAGTTGGGTGTCTGACTTCGGCCCAGGTCATGATCTCACGGTTCACGAGTTCGAGCCCTGCGTCGGGCTCTGGGCTGACAGCTCGAAACCTGGAGCCTGCTTCAGATTCTGTGTCTCCCTCTCTCTCTGCCCTTCCCCTGCACATGCTCTTCTCTATCTCTGTCTCAAAAAATAAATAAAAACAGGGGCACCTGGGTGGCTCAGTCGGTTGAGCGTCCAACTTTGATTCAGGTCATGATCTCGCAGTTCGTGAGTTTGAGCCCTGCATCAGGCTCTGCACTGACAGTGCGGAGCCTGCTTGGGGTTCTCTCTCTCTCCCTCTCTCTGCCCCTCTCCCATGGTCTCGCTCTCAAGATAAATAAATAAACTTGAAAAAAATAAAATTAAAAAAAAAGAAAAAAAATACATAAATACATAAATAAAAACATTAAAAAAAAAAAGAGTTGGACGCTCAACTGACTGAGCCACCCAGGCACCCCTGGTAGGGTGCCTTTTCTAACTAACTCAATGATGTAAATCCAGGGGAGTCAACCAGTGAGATGTCTGATTTCACTTGTGACAAGTTGGGGACACAGTGAGATAACCTAAGAAGCATTGCCCGGCTGTGCACTGACAGGGAGAACAAAGACCAAAGGAAATGAAGATAAAATTCAATTTCCTTATATCCTGCAGCCCATTGACAAATACTTGAGGCCGGCAGAGTGTGACATTCCTCCAGGAATGTCTTGTTATATTTTTTAAAAAGATTTTATTTTGAAGTAATCTCTACATCCAATGTGGTGTCTGAACTCACAACCCCGAGATGGCGAGTGGAATGTCACCTCTCCACCCACTGAGCCAACCAGGCGCCCCCACCACTGTCTTAACGCTAATGCCTTGCTAGAGGGAAAAACGGACTTAGCCGACAATAGCTAGGCCTCCAGGATCCTGTGAGGCTTCTTTAACATAAGAAAATCCTTCTGGATGTGGAGGTTCCTCAAAAAATTAAAAATAGATCTACCCTATGACCCAGCAGTAGCACTGCTAGGAATTTACCCAAGGGATACAGGAGTGCTGATGCATAGGGGCACTTGTACCCCAATGTTTATAGCAGCACTCTCAACAATAGCCAAATTATGGAAAGAGCCTAAATGTCCATCAACTGATGAATGGATAAAGAAGTTGTGGTTTATATACACAATGGAGTACTACGTGGCAATGAGAAAGAATGAAATATGGCCCTTTGTAGCAACGTGGATGGAACTGGAGAGTGTGATGCTAAGTGAAATAAGCCATACAGAGAAAGACAGATACCATATGGTTTCACTCTTATGTGGATCCTGAGAAACTTAACAGAAGACCATGGGGGAGGGGAAGGGAAAAAAAAAAAAAAGAGGTTAGAGTGGAAGAGAGCCAAAGCATAAGAGACTCTTAAAAACTGAGAACAAACTGCGGGTTGATGGGGGGTGGGAGGGAGGGAAGGGTGGGTGATGGGTATTGAGGAGGACACCTGTTGGGATGAGCCCTGGGTGTTGTATGGAAACCAATTTGACAATAAACTTCATATATTGAAAAAAAAAATGCAACAGTATATACCAGGCATTGTGTTATACTCTAAATATATAAAATAAAGCAAGAGCAGATTTAATTTAAAAAAAGAAAAGAAAAGAAAAAAGAAAATCCTTCTGGAAACTTCCTTTGTTTCTTCCGCCCCTCCCCACTTAACCCCACTTAACCCCACTTAAAATGTATTGTGAGTCACTCCTCACAATTCTGGTGCAGCTCTTTCTGCCCACAGATCCTGTCTCTGGGCTTTAATAAAAACCACATTTTTTTTTTTTTTTGCATCAAAACCATCTCAAGAATTCTTTCTTGACCGTTAGTTCCCGAACCCCACTTCAAATCATACCTTGCACCAGCTCTCTAGACATTTGTAGACCCAAGGAGAGTGATGACCACCAAAGACAAGGGACAAACCCCATCCGGTCACAAACCACTTCCACTAAGGTGGCGCTGTGAATGTGGACAGGAGTTTGGGATGACGAATCCAGCAGGCTGAAAGGCAAAGGTTATCCCCCTTCACACCGATGAGGGGGGTCATCTTTCCAGGCCAGTGCCATTGTGAAAAAAAGAAAAAAGAAAGGGTTTCATATCAGTTAAAGTGTGAGGTCTCACGACCTGGCCTCTTGGATGTCTCCAGCACTTGCACAGGACCAGATGCCAGGGGGAGCCTTCTCCAGCTCCAGGGTGCACATCCAAGGTTTAAGCCCCTGTGGTTTGACTGCCATCTGACTAGTGAGGAGGGCCTGCTATAGTCCCTTCCAAGGAGATTCAAGAGCAGGCTTTGTTCTCACCAGTCCAGTTGTATGATCTGAATGTTACCAGAAGTCTGTATTCTACGGGCTCCGGTGTGGCTCAGACGGTTGAGCATGTGACTCTTGATTTCGGCTCAGGTCGTGATCTCACAATGCGTGAGTTCAATGGTACTTGGCAGACTCCTTTCCATGAATTTCTCTGAAGATGAAACTCGCTTACAGGAAGGTTCTATAAAAGTATCTGAGTAAAACAATAACTGCTTGTAAATGATAAAGGACTTAAACATGACCTGGGTAAAAAGATCTGATGAGAGTTCATTGTAATGGAATTGACAAAGAAACTTGGGTATTCTTGCGACATACATTTTAAGACAGTAATTAGAATTACAAGTGCCGACATTATATTAGGACACATCAGAGTGCCAGGAATTTTACAAGTTTTCCAGAACATGTATATGAAAGAGCAGACCTACGCCGGCCGACTCCATCTTGTTCTGTGTCCTCCACCTTCAGTGACTATGTCCCCGACATGGCCCCCTTTCCGGGAAAATCGCAGAAACCTCAGACCAAGCCTCCTCCCCTTGAGTAATCTCCCGCTCACCCGTGCAAAACCCGCCCAGCAACCTGCCTAATGGGACTCGGACCCTTCCCCAGCCAATTGGCTGAGGCCACGACCCTTCCCCAGCCAATAGGCTGAGGCCATGACCCTTCCCCAGCCAATCAGCTAAGGCCGCAACCATTACCTCACCAACTGCCCCTAGACTCCTATAAAACCTTTGTGCTTTTGAAACTTGCTGGTTCTCTCCGGCATCTCACCGCTGTGTCGGTGCAGGTAGGGGATTGAGCTCTAGCTAGCTCAAATAAAGGCTCTTTGCTTTTGCATCGGACCCAGCTCCCTGGTGGTCTTTGGGGATCGCGAATTCTGGGCATAACATATACAGGCATAATATAAAGAAGGCTTAGTAGCAATGCAGTTTGACATGTTGGGGTTCGAAGCCAATGGCCAAGAAAGAATTCTTTTCATTAATGTTTGTTTGTTTGTTTGTTTGTTTGTTTGTTTTAAACGTTTATTTATTTATTGAGAGAGAGAGAGAGAGAGAGATTGAGAGAGTATGAGCCCAGTAGGGGCAGAGAGAGAGGGGAGAGAGAATCCCAAGCAGGGTCTGCACTGTCCTTGTAGAGCCTGATGTGGGGCTTGAACTCATGACACATGAGATCATGACCTGAGCCGAGATCTAGAGTTGGACACTTAACCTCTGAGCCACCCAGGTGCCCAAATGTTTATTTACTTTGGAGAAGCGGGGAGAGGAGCAGGGACAGAGAGGGACAGAGGATCCAAAACGGTACGGGGCTCGAGCTTGTGAACCATGAGATCGTGACCTGCGCCAAAGTTGGACACTTAACCTACTGAGCCACCCAGGCGCCCCAAGAAAGAATTCTTGAGAAGTCTTTGGTGCAAAAGGGTGGCTTTCTTAAAGCACAGGGACAGGACCTCTGGGCAGAAAGAGTTGCACTGGGATTGTGAGGAGTGACTAATTCGATAGTTGGGAGCTGGGGGAGGTAAAAGCAAGGGGAAGTTTCCAAAAGGACTTTCATGTGCTAAGAAGACCCACAAGATCCTGGAGGCCTAGCTATTGTCAAGCTAAGGTTGTTTTTCCCTCTGGCAAAGCATTAACAATAAGATAGTTGGGAGTTCCTGGAAGAATGTTATTCTCTGCCTGCCTCAAGTATTTGTCATTGGGCAGCTGGTTACAAGGAAACTGAATTTTATCTGCGTTTCCTTTTGCTTTTGTTTCCCACATCAGTATTATTTCTTATTTGACAATGCTCCCCGTGTGATTTAATATATCAGATAAGCCCAATTAAGTTTGATATCTCCCTTTTTATAAGGAGAGAGAACAAATCCTTTGAGATGTTCCGGGAAACATCTGGAATAACTCAAAGGTAGTTCAAGGTCAAAAAGACTATTTAGGATTTGATTTGGGGGAAGCTCATCAAAAATATCAAAAAGGTTGGGGCACCTGGGTGGCTCAGTCAGTTAGGCATCCGACTCTTGATTGCGGCTCAGGTCATGATCTCGCGGTCCTGAGCGTAGAGCCTGCTTAAGATTCTCTCCCTCCCTCTGTCCCTCCTCCTCTCATGCTCACCCACTTTCTCTCTCAAAATCAATCAATCAAAAAGGTTTCAAAACACTTGGGCAAATAAAATCATAGGTCACTTTCACAATACTTAGTTATCCATTTAACCAAAGCAAGAAGTAAAGATTTTGCAAGCAAATACAGAAAGTTAAAATAGTTATTAAAAATTTCAACTCTTTTAGCACTAAAAAGATTCAAGATTTTTTTTTTTCCTAAGTAATCAGAGACTCAATAAAGGCAAGCATACAATCTTTGCGTTTCTAGGCAGATTACATTAAAGGTGAAGAAAAACCTTTGTTTATAATGTCTTCTTAAGAACAGGTCAATAATCTAGAAAAAATATTCTTTTTTTAAGTTTATATATATATATATATTTTAAGTTTATATATATATACACACACATATAAATATAAATATAAATATATATATATATATATATATATATATATATATATATTTAAGTAATCTCTACATCCAATGTGGGGCTTAAACCCATGACCCCAAGATCAAGAGTCACATGCTCTTCCCACTGAGCTGACCAGATGCCCGGAGAAAACTTTGTCCTTTTGACAGCAAGAAAAGCTAACTTCTAATTTTGCAGCTGTTTACTTTTGATACTAAAGCTCATTTTTTTAAATGTTTATTTATTTTTCAGAGAGAGAGAGAGAGAGCAGGGGGAGGGTCAGAGAGAGGGAGACAGAGGATCCAGAATGCGCTCTGCGCTGACAGCAGAAAGCCTGATTCGGGGCTTGAACTCATGAACCGTGAGATCATGACCTGAGCTGAAGTCAGGTGCTTAACCACCTGAGCCACCCAGGCACCCCTAAATCTCATTTTTAAGTAAGTTCATTTTAATCTGAGCCAACTTGATCACATATTAAAATTCCTTTTGAAAATTTCCTTTTCCACAAATCTTCCACAACTCTTTCTGTTTGACATTCAGATTTTGTCCTCTATTTTCCTCTTTAAGTACCCCTATTTTAGAACAAAATTACTATATTTCTGTCTACAAAAATGCATTTCCATTAACTTCTTTTACTGAAAGCACACATCCTGTTCTTGCATTACTTCTGGTAGCTGTAATCACACGTATTAATTTGAATTCTTAACCCTTAGGAACCTTAGCTAAGAAGTAAATAATTGTGAACTGTCTTTTATATTAGCATACTGCGAATTGTCAGACTTATAAATACTTAATGTGATTTCTAAGAACATGCTTTAAAAAAAATTTTTTTTTAATCTTTATTTTTGAGAGAGAGACAGGGAATGAACAGGGGAGGGGCAGAGAGAGAGGGAGACACAGAATCTGAAGCAGGCTCCAGGCTCCCAGCTGTCAGCCCAGAGCCCGATGCAGGGCTCGAACTCACAGACCGCAAGATCATGACTTCAGCCGAAGTTGAACACTTAACCGACCGAGCCACCTGGGAGCCTCAGAATATGCTTTTTTATAGAAAATTTCTCACCATGGCATAAACCATGTTTATTAATAGAGGCAATTATTTTTAGCTTGTCTATAAAAGGAAGCAAAAAAAAAAAAAAAAAAGAAGCCTGTGTTCAGTAATTAATGTTTCAGCATTTTATCTTATTTGGAAATGATCTAGATATTCTTTGAATTTAACTTAACTCATCACTTAGCAAAACTTTAAGATTTCAGGTTACCAAAAAGACTTGAGGAAGGGGTGTCTGCCTGGCTCAGTCGGTAGGCTATCCAAATCTTGTTCTCAGAGTCAAGCCCCAAGCTGGGTGTGGAGCCTACTTTGAAAACAAAACAAAAAAGATGTTTAAAAGATTTCAGGAAATTTTTTTTTTTTTTTAAGTAATCTCTTCTCCCAATGTGGGGCTCGAACTCACAACCCTGAGATCAAGAGTCACATGCTCTTCCGACAGAGCCAGCCAGGCGCCCCATGAGGAAATTATTTTAAAAGTTTACCTAAGATGTTTTTATCTTATTTATATCTACTCAATTTATTTTTTCTTAACAATTATGTTTAGATTACCCACAAAAACTTCATGAGACATTAGATAAAATCAACTATTGTCCCAAGGTATTTTTCTTGTTGACAAATTTTGTAACAGAGATAACGTGACCTTACTCGATTAGCAAACCAGGGTAGGATAAAAGTATTATATTTAATGCTAATAACTTCAAAGACATGTTTATTTTAATTAAACTAACAGCCTTAAACTAGCTTTAATACTAAAATATCTTCCCAGAGCATGTGAACCTGAAAAGCACTTGGATTAGCTTTTATTATACTTCTGAAATTTAGAAATATTTCATTTATAAGTGTTTATTTTTAAGCCAGTTAAATAGAAGCCTTCGCAAATTAATTCTAGCAATTCCATACAGAAGTAGAAAATGTCACCTATCTACAATAAACATATAAACAGAGACTTTACAATTATTGTTTTAAAATTTTTAGCCACGAGACAGGCATGAAAATACAAAACCCACTAGTTTACAAAAGAACAGTTAGATCCAAACTTTTTCTGGCAGATGAAATAACTTCAGGTGACTTGCTCAGATTGCTAAAGATTTTTCTACTAATATTTGTGGAAGAAAACACATGACTTTTCATTCGTCTAAGTTTCTTTTTTTTTTTAACATTTATTTTTGAGAGACAGAGAGAGACAGAGCAACAAGGGGGAGGGGCAGAGAAAGAGGGAGACAGAGGATCTGAAGCCGGCTCTGTGCTGACAGCAGAGAGCCCAATGCGGGGCTTGAACTCACAAACTGCGAGAGCATGACCTGAGCCAAAGTCAGACATTTAACTGACTAAACCACCCAAGCGCCCCCATTCATGTACATTTCAAATGGCCTGTGGTGCCTGGGTGGCTCAGTCAGTTGAGCTTCTGACTCTTGATTTTGGCTCAGGTCGTGATCTTATGGTTGTGGGATCAAGCCCCTCATCAGGCTCCAAGCTGACTATGGAACCTGCTTAAGATTCTCTCTCTCTCTCTCTCTCTCTCTCTCTCTCTCTCTCTCTCTCTCCAGATGGCTGTCTCTCAAATAAAAAAGTTTTTTTAATTAAACTAAAAAACTTCTAATTGCCTTTCTCCCTTTCATTCTACTTCTGGTAAGAATTACTTTGGGCAAAATAAGTGAAGGGAATTAAGCCATACAGACTTCTAGAATTAAGACATTATTAATTTCTAAAAAAAAATTTTAATGTTTATTTATTATTGAGAGACAGAGAGAGACAGAACATGAGCAGGGGAGGGACACAGAGAGGAGACACAGAATTGGAAGCAGGCTCCAGGCTCTGAGCTGTCAGCACAGAACCCGACGTGGGGCTTGAACCCACAAACTACGAGATACATGACCTAAGCTGAAGTTGGATGCTTAACCGACTGAGCCACCTAGGCACCCCAAGACATTATTAAAAATTTTTTTTAAAGAGGGGGAAAGAATGGCTTCCCTGAGGTTTGTACTTTTAATATTTTTATCTCAAAGTCCCAGGAAGAGAATGCAAATTCCTCCAAGAAGGACTTTGGCTTTGTGAAGTCAATCATTTACAAGCCGCTTGAGATAGGGGAGGTTTGGGAATTAGTAAAGAAATAGGTGAACTTTGAATTGCCTTTAGAGCTGCAAGTCTAGTTTTGTAAAGATTTGTAAGATAAGGACAGTTGCCTTTAATCCCTCTTCTGAAAAACTGGGCTGTAGCCTGAATGTGGAGGACTGACATATCCACCCACCTATGGTGAAATGTTTGTTAGTTTCTTTCTTCATGGGTACATTTCACTGACAGGAAACAGCCTTCTAGCCAGCTCCCATCAGTTTTTCCAGGATCCCATCCTAAGGTTCTGAGTGGGGCTTAAAGTGGAGAGAGTATAGCTCTGATATTTACTAGAATTTGGCAAGGCTTTGTTTGGCTTTTAATTTTAGTTTTCCTTTGGCTGTCTCAGGGAGCAATGTAACAGCTTACCAGAAGATTTCCACAGAGTCGCATCAGCTCTGGGAGAGGCTCAAGGGGGAGTAGGGGGGGCTCCTTTGAGAACAGATATGGTGGTGTCTGTAAAGTGATTAAACCGGTGGACTTTTGTCTCCAGTCATGTAGTGTAAAGGCAATTCAGACAGAGGATAACTAGAAGGAATCTTTGAGTAAAGGATAGAGGGAGGGGGAGGCAGTAAGAATTAGGACAGTCTTACAGTCGTTTGTATTACTTCTGTGTCTTCGTAATTTTTTATCAGCTTTTTTGCGCCGAAAGTTTCAATAAAGCTGGTTTTGCAATTTTGAAGCCTTTGTTTTTACGGGTACTTCTTAAATGATCTTATCTGATTGGAACATTCTTCCTAATGGCCACTGTAATTCCCCTGAGGGCTGGTAAAGGAGTTTAACCTACATTTCTGTCCAGCCAGATCTAGCTGTAAATGAAGTACAACTCACTTTGGCCTTATTTTGGGGATCGCCACCTGAGGGTTATGAAGCCACGTTCCTCAGAACGCAAATCAAGCTTAGTAAGATTTTGCCATTTGTGTAAATATCTATAGCTTCCAGAACCGAAGTTCTTAGACATAAAATAAACAGGTGCGCTGGAAGGTGGTACACTTGACTCTGTAAAAATTAAGGATCCCATCTTTATTATTTATTTACTTATTTTTATTGTTTGTTTGCTTTTTTCATTAAGCTTCTGGGTTTCTCGAAGCCAGATTAATACCTAAGAAAGATGCACATGGAATTGGGTTTGTGTGGTGTTTCAGTGTTTCACCTCATTGCACAGAAATTGTCTCTTTTTTTAAATGTTTATTTACTTGTTTATTTATTATTTATTTTGAGATAGAGAGTCGGGGAGGGGCAGAGACAGAGGAGAGAGAGAGAATCTCCAGCCGCCGCCGCGCATCAGCACGGAGCCCACTGCGGGACTCGAACCCACAAACCATGAGATCATGACTAGAGACAAAACCAAGAGCTGGATGCTTAACTGACTGAGTCACTCAGGCGCCCTAAATGTTTATTTATTTTTGAGAGAGAGATAGAGGGGGGTGGAGGGGTTGTGGGGGGAGGGGGGGCGGGAGAGGATCTGAAGCAGGCTCTGTGCTGACAGCAGAGAGCCTGAGCGGGACTCAAACTCACGAACCGTGAGATTGTGACCTGAGCCAAAGTCGGACACTTAACAGACGGAGCCACCCAGATGCCCCGCGCGAAAATTTTCTTGAGGTTGGTAGATGACTTAGTGTCAATCTAACCCATTCTGTGGCCAACTTATCCTAACACGGGCGTCTTTGGGTCAGGTGGCACTCTTCACCCTCTAACAACTCTTAGATGCTTGACCCATGCCCACCAAGTTTTGTGGCTTTTTGGCTTCCAAGATCCCCATCAGCAATTACACCTTACCTTGTGGGTACACTAACAGAAAGCCACAGAAACCAAGGAAACCGACCGTGGCCGCAGCAGTACCCAAAGAACTAGGGGGCGGGGAAAGGACAACCCGACCTCCAAGAATGGGGACTGCAGACTGATTCCATACAAATGGAGAAACACAGCTGCCACCAGCAGCTCCCCGCGTGGAATCTGAGGACAGAACCAAGAACGAGGGTTTAGAAGTCACTGCGGACCAGCCCATAGAAGACTCTGCACACTGCCAGCAATTCCAGTGTGGACTCCACAGGCAGACCTCAGTCTCCATCTGGGGCGAGCAGTTCCAAACCACTGGGGAACTGAAGACTGAACCAAGGGCTACAGCCTCAGCTTGCCAACTCAAACTGACCCACTAAGCCCTGGACCGGGAAGCCAGTTAGATCAGGAACTCATCGCAAAGAAAGCCCGGTTCCCAACTGAGAGGGACTTACCCACAGCCCTGGGAAACGGTGAGAAAGACAGTGAACTCAAAAAGGGGTTCGCAGCTACCGCGCCTATCCACAGTCTTCTTTGGGGTCTGCCGCGGCCGCCAAATCTGTTAAACAAC
Organism: Felis catus; assembly: GCF_018350175.1. Taxonomy (NCBI): domain Eukaryota; kingdom Metazoa; phylum Chordata; class Mammalia; order Carnivora; family Felidae; genus Felis; species Felis catus. The sequence continues at coordinate 42,069,122 of NC_058372.1, forward strand.
CAAAATTCAACTGAGTGGTTGGAAAGATCGAACTGGCTTTATTGAATAATTCATGAATCAGGCAGCGTCCCACCCAGCAAAAAGAAAAAAGCTCCGTCCAGCTGTAGAAAAAGAAAGGTTTGCAAAGGCGGAGAGGAAGCGGGAAAGGGAAATTATTAGCAGTGTATTGTTTCAGGCAAAGGGAACGGAAGCAGTCTATCTGTACATTTCCTAGCGCTGCCCAAGAAATTCCAGGTTGACTGATTAAAGGTCACATTCCTGGGAGGGGTTGAAACTGCAGTTAAGTCAGGTATTAGTCTTGGTTTGCTGATGTGGGGCCTTAACATAAGTGACTCCATGAGGGGCCCGTGGTTTTCTTTTTAACAGGGGTGCCCCTGGCTACCTCTCAGGGGGTGTCGGGTGGACAACAGAGATCAAAGTGTGCTCAGTGCTTGGTGAGCAGTGAGCGCTCCCCGGGTGGTAAACTCATCATCATCATCACTTTTAGATGAAGGAGTCCCACCTGCAGTTTGTGTGCCGACCAATCAGAGGGAGTGTCATTCACCTAGATGGTGTGGTGCACGCCCAGAGTTGCACCACATGGCGGCTGCCTAGCATTCGAGAAGTGAAATGAATTAGCATACATGTGATAAATGCATCTAATGAACACACGCATCTAACACATACGCAAGCGTGCATGCGTGTCACATTCTCCCACATCCAGACTCTGAAACAGAAGTGCCCCCCCAGCTACAGCCAGGCCTGTCTGGCCTGCCCCCTGCCAAATCTCCATCCCACCCCCTGTTTCTCCAGTCCCTTTGGACTTGATCCCAGCTCAACTTCATTTGCCTGCTCTCTCAGCCTAATGCCCTGGAAGGTCATTCCCACTTTGTCCTTGCTGTCTCTCAAGGATCTGTAACTACACTTTCTGGTCTTCTCCCCTGGCCTTCAGTGTGGCTAGCTTCCTCTGTGCATGGAACGGGGTGGTAGGGTTTGGCTGGGGAAGGGCCCTGGCCCGTGCTGCCTGCAACCTGCACAGCTCAGGCTGGGTGACCTTGATCGAGGCCATGTGGCAATCTAGATTTCACATCTTGATGACTAACTGCCATTCTCTGCAGCTGCTGTCCCCATTTCCTTCAGGCCCCCCTCCACGGCTTCCAGTTTTTCTGCAAGGATGAGGCCACATCAGAGGAACCCCCTCAGCCCGACTTCTCCAGTCCCTCAGAATAGCACCATAGCTTTGACTTCTGGTTTCTGAGAAAGCGGGGTCTAAAGTGGGCCAGAAATCTTGCCGTTTGCAACAACATGGATGGGCTTTGAGGGCATTATACTGAATAAAATAAGTCAGACAAAGACAGACAAATATGTATGATCTCACTTATGTGTAGAATCTTAAAAAAAAAACAAAAAACAAAAACAAAGCCAAAAGCAAAAAAATCTAACTCATACATATAAAGAACAGATTGGTGGGGATGGGGGTGTGTGCAAAATGGGTGAAGAGGGTCAAAAGGTATAAATTTCCAGTTATAAAATAAATATGTCATGGGGATGTAATGTACAGCTTTGTGACTATAGTTAATAATACGGTTGTATGTTTGAAAGTTGTTAGGAGAATAGTTCTTTTTTTTTTTTTTAAGATTTCATTTTTAAGTAATCTCTACACCCAACGTGGGGCGAAGTCACAACACTAAGATCAAAAGTCAGATGTTGCATTTGCTGAACCATCCAGGTGCCCTGCCCAAAGAGTTCTTAAAAGTTCTCAACACATGGGGCGCCTGGGTGGCGCAGTCGGTTAAGCGTCCGACTTCAGCCAGGTCACGATCTCGTGGTCCATGAGTTCAAGCCCCGCATCAGGCTCTGGGCTGATGGCTCAGAGCTTGGAGCCTGTTTCCGATTCTGTGTCTCCCTCTCTCTCTGCCCCTCCCCCGTTCATGCTCTGTCTCTCTCTGTCCCAAAAATAAATAAACGTTGAAAAAAAAATTTAAAAAAAAAAGTTCTCAACACAAGAAAAAAATGGAATCATATTTGTATGTAAACCAATATAATGTTTATAATGTATATAAACTAATATAATGTCATATGTCAATTATTTCTCAATTTAAAAAATAGAATGTGCTAGAAAAGCTATAGACTACCACATAACAGGAGCAGTAGACTGGACACCACACAGCCACGGCTATAAGATTCTGAAAATATGCTGGGTGGAAAACAGTAAAGCAAAATGAACACAGTAACTTTTTTGTACCTTTTTTAAATGACGGTTTCAACAGAATATAAACTTGCCCATCTTAACCATTAAAAAAAATTTTTTTTTAAACATGTATTCAATTTTGAAAGACGAAGAGAGACAGAACATGAGCAGGGGTGGGACAGAGAGGGAGACATAGGATCCGAAGCAGGCTCCAGACTCTGAGCTGTCAGCATGGAGCCAGATGTAGGGCTCGAACTCACAAACTGTTGAGATCATGACCTGAGCCGAAACCAAGAGTCGGATGTTTAACTGACTGAGCCACCCAGGTGCCCCCAAACATATTTTATTTTTCTACCCTCTTTGCACAAAAGGTAGCCTGGTATACTCATCAGTCTGCACCCTCCTTTTTTTCTTAAAATTTTTTTTAATGTTTATTTATTTTTGACAGAGAGACAGAGCATGAGTGGGGGAGGGGCAGAGAAAGAGGGAGACCCAGAATCCGAAGCAGGCTCCAGGCCCTTGAGCCCGACGCGGAGCCCAAACTCACAGACCTTGAGATCATGACCTGAGCCGAAGTCGGACGCTCAACTGACTGAGTCACCCAGGTGCCCCTGCACCCTCCTTTTTTTCTTAAAAAAAAAAAAATTATTGTCCTGGGAATATTACAGATAAGCCAGGAAAAGAGGCTAGATGATCCATGTGGTCATAGATCAGACTTGGAGATATCAATATGAATTCGTGTTTAGCTTAACATAGATACAGATGATTACATACAATATATTTATAGATGTGTGTGTATACTGGGATCAGTATACACACACGCATTTCCTCCCTCTGCAGGCTGAGAGGGCCCAAAGCAACAACACTCCAGTAGCAATGAGCACACCAAGTGCCCAGTACTTGGTTTCTAATACCATTCACCAATAAACAGAACTGGGGCTTGTGGGAGAAATGTCGGATTCTAGGGCTGGTGCGGGAAAGGTATAAGATGAGCCCAACGCGTCTTGTGCCAGAAAGTAAGGAAATGCTCAAAATAATAGCAAAAACAAAGAACACAACGATGAGAGTACGTCAAAGGTGGAGCGTGATTGCCCACCCCTTAAGTGTGGGCAGCACCTAGTGACTTCCTTCCAAGGAGGGCAGTATGAAAAGTGGGAGTAACTTCATGGTAGAGAAACCTGACAAACACAACTTCAGGCAGCTGATCAAGGTCAGCGTCAACAGGAATGGCTTTTTACTTTTTTGGTTTCTTTCCCCCCAACCCCAAAACTCCAGTCTAATCATGAGAAAAACAGACAAATCTCACCTGAGGGACATTTTGCAAAACACCTGCCCGGGATTCCTCAAAACTGTCAAGGTCACCAAAACAAGGAAAGTCTGAGACACAGAGCCAGGAGGAACCTAAGGAGAAAAAGACAACTAAGTGTCATGTGGTCTCCTGGATGGGACTCTGGCACAGAAAAGGGACACTGGGTAAAAGCTAGGGAAATCTGAATAAAGTATGGGTTTCAGTTAATAGTAATGTATCAATATCAGTTCCTTAACTGTACCGAACGTACTATCCTAAGGTCAGATGCTAATTATAGGGGGAATTGGGTGTGGGGGATACAGAAATAGTCTGTACTATCTTCACAATTTCTCTGTAAATGTAAAACTATTCTCAAATAAATAGGTGGGGCGCCTGAGTGGCTCAGTCAGTTAAGTGTCCGACTTCGGCTCAAGTCATGATCTCACTGTTCGTGAATCAAGCCCCACATCAAGCTCGCTGCTGTCAACGCAGAGCCCAGATCCTCTGTCTCCCTCTCTCTCTGCCCCTCCCCCTCAGAGATAAATAATAAAATAAACTTTAAAAAATAGTTTATTTTTTAAAGTAATTAAAATAGATACCTTGGAGATATTTTTCTATTGGTGCACAGAGAGCTTCTGTATGATTTTTTTATAGTGGTGTAGGATCTCACTATGTAGTGAAGTCTTGATGTTGACTTATCTGTTCTTTCCTGACAGTTGTTCCCAATCTTCAACTATTATAACCAATGCTACAATGAATGACACCACACATGGCGTTTCATATAATGCAGATATTTCTAGAAGATACATTTCTACAAGTGGGATATTAAGTTAAAAAGTATATACATCAGGGGCGCCTGGGTGGCTCAGTTGGTTAAGCATCCGACTTCGGCTCAGGTCATGATCTGGAGGTCCGTGATTTCGAGCCCCGCTTCGGGCTCTGTGCTGATGGCTCAGACCCTGGAGCCTGCTTTGGATTCTGTGTCTCCCTCTCTCTCTACCCCTTCCCCATTCATGCTTTGTCTGTCCCTGAAAAATGAATAAATCTTAAAAGCAAAATTTACAAAAAGCATATACATCAGTAATTCATTATATATATTAAGCTCCCTCCATATCGGGGGAATTTATACTGCCACCAGCAATATAAGAGAGTGCGTATCTCCCCACATCAACACGGTATGTGGTAAAACTTTTACATATCTCTAATCTGGTAGAAACAAAATTGTTTCTCAGCGTCCTCATAATTTGCATTTTTCTTATTGCAAGTTGAAACTGAGCTAAGACTCCCGTTTTGCTAGCATTTCATTTTCTGTGAGCTGCCTCTGTATATTCTTTGTCCATTTTTATACTAGGCTTTTGTGTTTTTCCTTATACAAGTCTAGGAGCTATTTATATTTTAGGAAGATTTGTCTTTGTTCTGCCGTAGGGGCTGCGAATATTTCCCTTTGTTTGTCATTTGTCTTTCCACTGTTTTTTTTTCCCCTAATGTTTATTTATTTACCTTTGAGAGAGAGAGAGACAGACAGAGAGACAGAGCGTGAGAGGCAGAGGGGCAGAGAGAGCCAGAGACACAGAATCTAAAGCAACTCCAGGCTCTGAGCTGTCAGTACAGAGCCCGACCCAGAGCTTGAATTTGTGAACCACAAGATCATAACCTGAGCTGAATTCGGACGCTTAACTGACTGAGCCACCCAGGCACCCCTCCACTGGGTTTTAATGCCTGCCACACGTCCCCAAACCCCTCTAGTTCCTCATTCGTCCTGGTGACATTTGACCTCTTGGTGACATCTGGCTCTATAAAGACTCTTCTTTTTTTTTTTTTTTTTTCAACGTTTATTTATTTTTGGGACAGAGAGAGACAGAGCATGAACGGGGGAGGGGCAGAGAGAGAGGGAGACACAGAATTGGAAACAGGCTCCAGGCTCCGAGCCATCAGCCCAGAGCCCTACGCGGGGCTCGAACTCACGGACCGCGAGATCGTGACCTGGCTGAAGTCGGACGCTTAGCCGACTGTGCCACCCAGGCGCCCCATAAAGACTCTTCTTATTGTAAATAACATTTATTGTGTCCTTTGACTTCTGGGATTACATATTTTTTTTTTTTTAATGTTTGTTTATTTTTGGAGAAAGAGCATGCGTGTGCAGGAGAGACATTGAGAGAGAGAGAGAGAGAGAATCCCAAGCAAGCTCTGAGCTATCAGTGCGAAGCCAGGGTTGGGGCTCCAACCAAGAGATCGGTACCTGAGCGGAAGGTGGATGCTTAACCGACTGAGCCACCCAGATGCCCCCCAGGATTACATATTCTCATTAGAACATGGAAAACAGAGAAAAGCACACAGAAGAAAACCAAAATTCACCTTTCAGCCTACTTCCCAGGATAACCACTTCCTGTTTCTCAATGCCTTTGTGTGTTTGTATCTGTGGGTGCATTTATTTACAAAATAAATTTCTTTTTTTTTTTTTTTTTTTTTTTTTTGCAATTTGTTAAATCTCCCTTTTGGGAGTCTACCGCTGCACTTTCACACCCCTCGCATTTCTCCTTGCGTTTATTCTGGCTCCACAGGCAGGTCCGCCGGAGGTGCCCCTCCTGCCCGTCGCCTCTGCAGCCTCATTCTCTCGCCCAATGCGCCACATTTCTCCCACGCTGCCCGAGGTTAACCGCTGCACACGCTCCTGCCAGAGACGTGAGCCTCCAGGTCCTGTGGGTCTTGCAGAAGCACCTTCACCTTGTTGGAAACTTGGCTTCCTCAACCCGTCCCCCAGAGTGAGTCTGCTGTCTCTCTTTCCCTTAGTGGCACCAGCTAGTCAGAACCACCCAGACTCGCCCAAGCACTGTTTCCAGCCCCCGCCTCGCGCGCACCGGACATTTCCTGAATTCACCCCGCTGTTTGACCTCCATCTTGGCTCAGGCTCTTCCTCATCTGGATTCTGTTCCTCCTCCCTGCAGCAGGGTCGCCCTCTGCCCCCAGCGCACCTTCGGCCTCTGCCTTCTCTTCCTGTTTCGTCTCTGAACCGCCCCCCCCACCCTCCCCGCCCTCGCCTAGACCTCAGCTGGCTTCAAGCTCGGCCAGTCTTGTGGGAGGCCTTCTAAGAGAACTTCCACGCCTGCTCCCCAGGCCATGCTGGCCAGGCGCCCTGGACTCCTCAGGCGCCAGGCACTTTTCCCTGGCAGCACAATCGTCTCTCCTTATTGTAATTTCCTGTTTACTCCTCTGAGTGCCTTACTGACAGCCGGTGGCAGGGCTGTCTTTCACTGACTTATTTCAAGGTATTTCAAGCGCCTTCGCAGGAACACTAACTATGTTTGTTGAGGAGGGAAATGAATGGGTGTCCTAGCTAACGTGCTCACTCCCTATTTCCAACGTCCAAAGCTCTCCACCAGGGACGCCTCTTGTGGGGCTAACCTGGCCGTGCGGGGAATTGGAACCCTCCTGGGTCTGAGGTGCAAACTTCTCTACCTCGACTGTCTTCCCCGCACCCTCTTCCGACTGTCACCGAGGTCCTCTCTGAACCTCAGTTTTTTTCATCTGTCTAGGGAAGAGAACACTCCAGGGAAAATTATAAGGACCAATGAATATGAGATGTGGGTACATTATTAAAAAAACAAGAGTGCTCCATTCACTGAGCATGTTCTCTATACCAGGCGCTGTTCTAATATCTAACCAGTAGTAAAAGCCTTTTCATTCTAAATTGGCTCCATTTCACAGAAAGGTAAACTGAGGCCCGGAGCCGTTAATGACTTATTTGGCCAAGATTCCACAATGGAGGCAGAAGGGCTGGGATTTGAACCCTGAGCGGAGCCTATTTGCTTAACCACCACCCCATATTGTGTCCCTGTTAAATAATATATATTAGTATCACTCGGTCTGAAAGCTGCCCTCTTCGAATAAAACTGACCCAATCACCCAACCATCCTCTCCTGGAATGATTCTAACTCTAATGGGAATTCTGTAGGTGGATTTTTGTGTAGATACCTATTTATCTATCTCAAGGATGGAAACATGTTTAAAATGTAGCTCTTTACAAAAGAACCAGGCCCATATTTTCTGTTCTTTGACATTTGTGTTATCAGATTCAAACAGAATCAACCCTTCGGTCGAATGACACAGAGTTTCACTACATCTATTTTGCCATAACTCACATGGATTTACCTTCAGTGGTATTGGAGATGTGCATTCCCCAAACCCAGCCTTCCAGGTCTTCCAAGAACCTTTAGGCTAGGTTTCCAGTGCCTTCCCTCATATTTTCAGAATTCCCTCACTGAGAGAGGTGGGTGCAAGGGAGAGGAAGGAAGTGAGTGGGGCTCTCCTCTTGGATTCACAGAGGACAGGAGGAGATAAAGAGAGGTCTGGTGGCCCTCTGGGTCTGTGGTTCAGGGCACAGGCTTTGCTCCCCTGGAATGCCATGGGGGGGCGTGGCAAGGTCACCTCCACGTTGTTGGGTTCCCCTGACCTGTCTCCTGTGCCTGTCCTATTGCTGCGTCCCTGATGCCAGCCTCATCCCTGGCACAAAGCACCAATTCCTGCCTAAGGGAGCCAGAGAAGGAAGGGAGGGCAGAAAGGGGCCATTTCTGGACACCCAAGGAGAGACTGAGTGTAGAAAGAAGGACACCCCCAGAGAAAAGCCAGAAGCAAGAGGCACTCCCAGCACCATGCTCCCTGCTGCCAGCCCACACTGCCTTTACTTCTTGGGGTCCAGAAACTTGTGGGGAGGCAGGGAGAGAAAGAGAGGGAAAAAAATGCTGGGGGCCTGGGTGGTTCCTTTGGTTAAACTTCCGACTCTTGATTTCATCTCAGGTCATGATCTCACAGGTTCATGGGTTCGAACCCCATGTCGGCCTCTGCCGACAGACCCTGCTTGGGATTCTCCCTCTCTCCCTCTCTTTCTGCCTCTCCCCTGCTCACACTCTATCTGTCTCTCTCAAAATAAATAAATAAACTTAAAAAAAGAGGGAGAGAAAGGTGAAGAGAGTTAGGGAAATCCAGAGAAAAAGCCTAAGAGGTTGGAGAGACCAACTCAGGCATACCTTAGAGATAGTGTGGGTTCAGTTCCAAACACTACAACAAAGCAAGTATTGCAATAAAGCGAGTGAAATGAATTTTTTGGTTTCCCAGTGCATATAAAAGTTAGGTTTGCACTATACTGTAGTCTCATAAGCGTGCAATAGCATTATGTCTAAAAAGACAATCTTTTTAATTTAAAAAATGAAGTTTATTTATTTATTTATTGAGAGAGAGAGAGAGAGAGAGAGAGAATCCCAAGCAGGCTCTGCACTGTCATCGCAGAGCCCGATGTGGGGCTCAAACACACAAACAGTGAGATCGGGACCTGAGCCAAAACCAAGAGCCGGACGCTTAACCGACATAGCCACCCAGGCACCCTACAATGTGCATATCTTAATTAAAAACTAATTTATTGCTGGGGCGCCTGGGTGGCTCAGTCGGTTGAGCATCTGACTTCGGCTCAGGTCACGATCTAGCGGTCCATGAGTTCAAGCCCCACGTCAGGCTCTGTGCTGACAGCTCGGAGCCCGGAGCCTGCTTCGGATTCTGTGTCTCCCTCCCTCTGCCCCTTCCCCACTCATGCTCTGTCTCTGTCTCTCAAAAATGAATAAATGTTTAAAAAATTTTAAAAAACTAATTTATTGCTGAAAAGAAATGCTAACCTTCATCCGAGCTTTCAGCAAATCAATCTTTCTGCCGGTGGAGGGTCCTGCTTCCTTGCTGACGGCTGCTGACTGATCAGGGTGCTGGAGGCTTGAGGGTTATGGTGGCTGTGGCAGTTTCTTAAAATAAGACAACGGTCAAGTTTGCCACATCCATTGACTCTTCCTTTCACGAATGATTGCAGCATGTGCTGCTGTGTGATAGCATTTTCCCCGCGGTAGAACTTCTTTCAAAACTGGAGTCGGTCCTCTCACCTCCTGCCGTGGCTTTATCAATTATATTTACATAAAATTCTAAAACTTCTGTTGTCAGTTCATCAGTCTTCACAGCCTCTCCACCAGGAGCAGCTTCTGTCTCAAGAAACCACTTTCTTCAGGGGCGCCCGGGGGGCTGAGTTGGTTAAATGTCTGGCTTTGGCTCAGGTCATGATCTCATGGTTCCTGAGTTCAAGCCCCACGTCGGGCTCTGTGCTGACAATGTGGAGCCTGCTTTGGATTCTCTCTCTCCCTCTCTCTCTGCTCCTCCCCCACGCACTCTCTCTCTCTCTCTCTCTCTCAAATATAAATAAACTTAAAAAAAAAAAACACTTTCTGTGCTCATCCATCAGAAGCAGCTCCTCATTTGTTCATGTTCTGACATGAGCTTGTAGCAATTCCGTCCCGTCTTCAGGCTCCACTTCTGATTCTAGTTCTCTTGTTCTTTCCACCACATCCACAGCTACTTCCTCCTCTCCGAAGTCTCGAACCCCTCAAAGTCCTCCACGAGGGTTGGAATCAAATCCTTCCAAACTTCAGGGCACCTGGGTGGCTCAGTCAGTTAAGTGTCCAACTTCAGCTCAGGTCATGATCTCACGGTTCATGGGATCGAGCCCCACATCAGGTTCCGCACTGACATCGTGGAGCCTGCTTGGGATTGTGTGTGTGTGTCCCTCTCTCTCTGCCCCCTCCCCTGCTCTATTTCTCTCTCTCAAAATACATAAACATTTAAAATAAAATAAAATATTTACATAAATTATATAATTTGGCTCATAACATTTTTCCACTTGGCTTTATCTTATTCAACATCATGTTTTGACACTTATCCCTGTTGATACATGAGAGTTAGTGCACTCATTGTATCTGTTGTATGGTATTCCATTTTATGATGAAGGTGATTTTTCTTTTCTTTTTAAAAAAAAGACAAAGATTTCGGGCACCTGGGTGGCTCAGTTGGTTAAACGTCGGACTTCAGCTCAGGTCACGATCTCAAGGTTCATGGGTTCGAGCCCCACGTCAGGCTCTGTGTTGACAACTCAGAGCCTGGAGCCTGCTTTGGATTCTGTGTCTCCCTCTCTCTCTGCCCCTCCCCTCCCCCAAAATAAAATAAATATTAAAAAAGAGATTTTTTTTATTATTTTTTTTTTTTAGAGAGAGAGAGAGAGGGGCGTAGGGGCAGAGAGAAAGGGAGAGAGAGAATCCCAAATAGGCTCCACGCCACGTGTGCAGAGCCAGACATGGGGCTCAGTCTCACAAACTAGCCCCTAAAAGATTTCAGGTAATCTCTACACCCGATGTGGGGCACGAACTCATAACCCCAAGATCAAGGGTCCCATGTTCCACTGACTGGGCCAGCCAGCCAGGTGCTCCAAAGTTGACTTTTCTGTTCTCCTATTGGTGGACATTGGTTGTTTCTGTGTGTTTTGTTGTTGTTGTTGTTGCAAAAAGCATCAACAGATATCCTTGCACACATCTCCCTGTGCCCATTTGTGGACGTTTCTCTAGAGTTCCACCTGGAAGTAGGACTGCTGCATTCCAGGGAAATGTGCGTTTCCAGTTTCACCAGATATTGCCAAAGTGCCTTCTAAAATGATGGTGCCAGGGCGCCTGGGTGGCTCAGTCGGTTGAGCGTCCGACTTCAGTTCGGGTCACGATCTCGCAGTTCGTGGGTCCGAGCCCCTCGTCGGGCTCTGTGATGACAGCTCGGAGCCTGGATTCTGCTTCGGATTCTGTGTCTCCCTCTCCCTCTGCCCTCCCCGACTCTGTCTCTCTCTCTCTTTCTCAAAAATAAACATTTAAAAATTTTTTTTAATAAAAAATAAATAAAATAAAATGTGCCTATTAGCTCTCTCTTCATCTACTTCTCAGAGATCCAGAATGGTAACCCTTTCAGATACCGTTTGCAGTTCCCCCTATGCTGGTGTAGATAAGTAACTTTTCATGCGTATGGGTCACTTGTGTCTCCTTTCCAGGAAATGACCTGCTCATGACCTTTGTTCATTTTCCTTGTTGTTACTGCTGTTTCCTTGTTGTTGGTGCTGTTTTCTTATTGATTATAGAAGTATTTTGTTTATGATGGATACCAAATCGTTTCCAGGTATGTGGGTTGCAAATGTCTTCTCCCAGTCTGGGAGGGACGGTCTTGTCATTTTGTTGTGAGTGCCTTGTGTTAATTGAAAGTTTTTGAATTATTCTTGAAGCTGGGTAACTGATACGTGGGAGTTCGTCATACTATTATCTCTACTTTTGTATAATTGTGAAGACAACGCAAAAAGTTTATAAAAATCTATGACACAAATAAGCGTCTACTATCCCAAATTCCTAAAGATCAGCTCCTATATTATATAGTTGTACTTTCCACATTCAGATCTCTGATGCTACTGGGATATATTTCTGTAGTTGGTACACCGACAGGTCAACACTTCTCTTTCCCTCATGGAGGGCCAACTGTCCCAGCCCCATTTCCGACCCTGGGCTCCAACCCTGTCCCTTCTCCTCTGAGCAGAAACTCCCCCTCTGCCCCATGTACTCTGGGGTCTGTTTCTAAATTCTCTATTCTGTTCCGTAGCCACTGTGTCTTTGTTTGCGTTTTGCCACACCGTTTTAATTCCCATATTATTAGATTGGCCAGAGTAGTATCTGTAGGGCCAGATTGGTATCCTTTCTTCTTTTTCTCCTTGGTCCTTTTTTCTTCCACATGCATTTAAGAAATTTTTTTTTTTAACTTTTATTCATTTTTGAGAGACTGAGACAGAGTGCAAGCGGGGGGAGGAGCAGCGAGAGGGGGAGACACAGAATCCGAAGCAGGCTCCAGGCTCCGAGCTGTCAGCGCAAAGCCCGACGTGGGGCTCAAGCCCATAAACTGTGAGATCATGACCTGAGCTGAAGTCAGATGCTTCAGAGACTGAGCCCCCCAGGCGCCCCTTCCATATACATTTTTTGATCGGCTTACTCAATTCCAGAAAGGGAAGCAACCAACACTGTTGGGATCTTAATTGGGATCACACTGAATTTCCAGATTAATTTGGGGGAGAACTAACATTTGTGTAACCTGATACTCTCCTGACCATTGTTACCGGGCACGTTAATCCGGATGTTCAGGGCTTCTTTTTTTGGTCCCTCTGTAAAAATGGTGTTTGCTTTCACCGTTAGGGTCTCACTCAGTCTTTGTTAGACTTATGCCTGGGGTTTGTGGGTTTTGCTGCTGTCCCTCCACCCATCAAATATGCCAGGCATGTCCTTCCCTACCTCCTACTCCTGCCTCTTGGTGCCCACCCCTCCTTCCTGCTGCCCAGGGAGCAGCTGTCCTGTGCCAACAGCTGACTTCCCTGTGAGGCGTTACCAGAGGGGTGCAGCTCACACCCCCCACCTTAGGTCCTGTCAGCTGAGTCTGGGGAGAGTGACAGTTGTTTCAGCGGGGACAATGGGCCGCATTCTGTACAGGCTCCTCTCTGGGCCGCCTTCCCCCTGGCCACAGCAACTGTTCTTGCGGATAGGGTAGGGTCCCACCTGTCAGCTCTACTCTTTCCGGCAACGCTCAACTCCCTGACCCATTTCTCCATGCCTGAGAAGCATGTCTAGTATGTGTCCTCCTACCTGGCTGCCTGGTCATGAGCCTATCCTGGCCTGGAATTGGTGGGCAGAAGAACGGACGGTGGTCATGGGTCATGGGTCGTGGGACTGTCCCCTCCCAAGTGCATAATCTCTTACCTCAGTGGTGCTGCAAGTACCCGAAACTTTCTCCCAGGCCTCAGATGCTCACAACGGCCCCACTCAGACAGTTGAGTGACTATTGTCACAAGCCAAGAGGAGCTGTGCTAGGTAACAGGGCTGAACTCCCAGTGCCAGGCTGGTGCTCTGCCCTTCCCCCCCACCAACCCCGACACTCCCCACCCCTGACTGGCCTCCACACCTGCTCTTCAGCACCTGCACCCTCAGCACCCCTGCCCTTGATGAGGCGCCCCTGGCTTCTCTTCAGAACACCTGTTTGGGGGTGGGCACTGCCTTCAACTTCCCACGAATGGGGAGGCTCCAGGCCAGTGCTGATCCCCCAGAGGGGCAACAGGACAGTGACAGATGACAGAGCCAGGGGCCGGGGCCCGAAGGAGACTTGAAAACTCCATCGATTTTTCAAGCTTTAACTGAGGCCCAGCACCCACTCTCAGTGGCTGGTCGTGAACATCAGGGGGTCCCCTAGCAGACCTTCGAGAGGCAGCCAGCTGCCCTGGCCTCAGACATAGGGTGTACTGGGAGGTAAAACCCAAATGATGAAAGGAAGGAAACTCTTGTTTACCGGACACTTTCTAGAGCCAGTTCTGGACCATGTTCTCCCATGTCTCCATCCTGTCAGAGGCAGGAGTGGTGACAATTCCCGTGTTAGAGAAGGGGGCCACCACACAGCACAGCTCCAGACGGTGTTATCCCCATCCCCACTTGTGCAGTGCACAGTCTGCTCAGGCGTCCCCGGAGGCCCTGACAGAGAGTCCCAGAGCCAGCATGTAAATCCATTCTTCACCTCTCTGTGCAGGCCGTGGCAGAGGAGGTCATGTAGTGGAGTGCTGTGGACCCCTGCATGGGGACAAGCGGAAAGGGGTGGGAAGAACGGAAGGCCCCGCGGTCCCTGGTCTCCCAAGAACCCATTAGCTATATGGGGTGCCTGGCTGGCTCAGTCGGTGAAGCGTGAGACTCTTGATCTCGGGGTTGTGAGTTCAAGCCCCATGTTGGGTATAGAGATTACTTATAAAAAAAACTAACTATATTGCAACTCTCACCGCCCCCCCCCCCACCCGGTCTACCCAGTTGCTTGTCTCACACTATCTGCTGACTCTCCGTGGATCTGTCCCGTGTCCTCGGCGGCAACTGACACAGGCCTGGCACACGGTCACTGGCACTTCAGTGCTTGTGGTTGACACGAATGGCCCCAATTACCCAAAAGCATTCTAGAGACCCCTGAGGCTCTGGGAAGAAGACCAGGGAGGAGGACTCCAGGGGTCACAAACTTCACAAGTTGGCCCTCAGATCCTGTTTTGTTTTTTTAATTGACTTTAAGGAACAGGAGGTTTGGCCAGTTTCCTCAAAGTTTCTGGCCTCTTCCCAACAGCAGAGGGTGGGGGGCAGAGGTGAGGGTGGTGCAGGCAGGATCCGTTACACAAGGCTAAATCAGGAACTGGGAGGAATTGCTCTGTGCTAGCTCCGTTGCCAGAGAGGATGGTTATCTTTCCAGGAAAGGCTGAGGAAATCCTTAGCAGCGCCCCTCCTTTTCTGCCTTGGAGAAAATGTCTGGGGCAGGTGATGGGCATAGGGAAGGATTAATCCAGGTGAAGGTGGGAAGGAGGTGGACAGGGGAGTTAATCCCACGGGGTTAGGGAGTAGAGAGTAAACTAAGACTAGACCCAGGTCCTGGCAGCTGCTGCCCCTCCCCCACCTCCCTTTTCACCGCCCCCCCCCCCCCCCCCCCCCCCCCCCCCCGCCACCTCTGAGGTTCCCCATTGTTACCAGAGACAACATCCTGTTTCCTTTACTTGCCTCACTGGTCTAGGTCCAAGAGTCCCTCACTATGCTGGGGGGTGGGGGGCGTGCGGAGAAGGGAGTGGGGAGATAGGGGAAGGGACGAGGACAAGGATGAGGGATGGGACAGGGATGGGACAGGCATCTGACTCCAGGTCCAAGGTCCAAGGATCTCACAGCTGTAGCAACTGAGGTTGGAGGGGAAGTGTGACTTACTTGAGGTCATCAATTTCTGCTTATGCGGGTCAGTGCTTGGTTGGGACTCATGGTTCCCCCAAATTTCATACTTCGAAGGTTCCCAGAGGGAACCATCAGGTCTGACTCCTTTCCCTTGGGTTCATGTGATTGGTTCGCCTCTCTGAAAGGCTCTCTCCAGCTTCCATGGCAAACAGGGTCTCACATCCTAAGAGTGTATGCAGATCACAGGAGCTCTGGGGCTCAGCAGCACAGGCTCTGGACAAGCAGGTCTGAGTTTGGGACCCATCACAGAACCTTCACTGATTCATTCTTTACATTGAAAGTTTACTGCCAAGCACTGGGGACCACCAGCAGACAAAACAGATGTAAGTCCCTACGTTCTCTGGGGTGGGGGTGGGGGGCAGCAGATAATCAGTAAGATAAGGAAGTAAAATAAAATATATAGCAGGTCAGAAAATGATTTGCTGTGGAGACAAGTAAAACAGATTTGGATAGAGAGGGGACAGAGGAGATGGGATGAAAGGGGTGTAATTTTAAACAGGATGGATAGGTGCCATATGGGCAAAAACTTGAAAGAAGTGAGCTAGAGCCCCATGTGGATACCTGGAGAAAGAGCCTTGTGGGAAGGAGAAGAGTGGGTGCAAAGGGCCTGAGGCAGAACCATATCTGGCACAGTTAAGGAGCAGCAAGGAGGCCAGTGTGGCTGGAGCAGAATGAGAGAAACAAGGATAGAAGTTGAGTCAGGAAGTTAGGTGAGGTCAGACCACCCAAGGCTTTGTAGGTTGCAATTAAAGCCTTTGGCTTTAACTCTGAGATGGGAGCCACTGGACCGTTTGTGCAGAAAGAAGACAGGATCTGATTTATGGGGGTTTTTTGTTTTGTTTCAAGCACAAATGTACTTAAAACAGCGCATGGGGCGCCTGGGTGGCGCAGTTGGTTAAGCGTCCAACTTCAGCCAGGTCACGATCTCGCGGTCCGGGAGTTCGAGCCCCGCGTCAGGCTCTGGGCTGATGGCTCGGAGCCTGGAGCCTGTTTCCGATTCTGTGTCTCCCTCTCTCTCTGCCCCTCCCCCGTTCATGCTCTGTCTCTCTCTGTCCCAAATAAATAAATAAACGTTGAAAAAAAAAATTAAAAAAAAAAAAAAAAAAAAACAGCGCAAAGCCCATGCAGGGCTTGAACCCATGACCCTGAGATCAAGACCTAAGCTGAGATCAAGAGTTGGATGCTTAACCAGCTGGGCCACCCACGCACCCCTGAGCCATATTTCATAAAAATCTTCCTGGTCACTGTGTGGAAAAGAGACACAGGAACCGCCAGTTAGGAGGCGACTGCAGTAATTCAGGTGAGAAATGACGAATGCTCAGATAAGGGTAGTCGTGGTGACATCAGTGAGAGGTGGTGAGATTCTGGATATTTTGAAAGTAGAGGTGCCAGAATTTACTAATATGGGTAGTGAACTGTGACGGGAAGAGAGAAGTCAAGATAACGTCCAAGATTTCGGCCAGAGGAACTAGAAAGTTGCATTTGTCACTTACAGGGATGGGCAAGCCTGAAGGAGGGGCAGGTTTGGGGGGAGATCAGGCCATTTATCTGTGGTAGGACTCTGGCTAAGTGAACCACTCTGAACCTCGGTTTCTTCATCTGTACAATGGTTATAATAGCTCTCCTGCAGAGTGTGTGGTGCCTAAATGGGGTGTCTCTTGATCAGACGGAGGCCCCCAAATGTGGAGTGATGATTGGGTGGGAGCCGGTGGTGCAGGCAGTGAAATAACTCACCTGAGGCAGAACGAAGGGGAGAGAAGTTTAGTGAACACACCGCAAGGGAGCATCTGGCTGGACAGCAGAGGAGGGGCTATCTACAACAAGGCAGTGGGAGGGAAAGTGAGGAGGTATGGTGACAGGGAGTTTTCCCTGTTTTGGTACCTGTGCCTAGTTGTTATGGGTCAGTTAGGGCCTATGGATATTTCAGGGTGGGTGGCCTGATAGACCTGTCTGTATTCAGCCAAGTGGTCGCTGTGGCCCTTTTGTTTTAAGTTTATTTATTTATTTGGGGCAGGGAGGGGTGCAGAGAGAGAAGGAGAGAATCTCAAGCAGGCTCTGCACGCTCAGTGTGGAGCCCCACGTGGGGCTCGAACTCACCAACCATGAGACCGTGACTTGACCAGGAGTCGGATGCTTGACCGACTGAGCCACCCAGGTGCCCCTCACTGTGGCCCTTTTCTGCATTCCATTGCTCAAGCCTGTTTGTCTAAAAGCAGCCTCCAGATAATGGCAGTAAGAAGTGAGTGAGGTCATGAGCTCACAGGATTGGCACATGTGTCGGCCCATGGCCCAAGGATGACACATGACCAGCACATCTCCTCAGGCAGCAACTGGAAGGAGAGGAAGACTGAACCATAAATCTGAACTCGAGCTCCTCTCTCTGCTTCCTCCAGGCAGAAGTGGGAGGGCCTTTCTGACACTGAGGTTTTCTTTCTTCAAGGCCTTCGGTGGTTTTAGAGATGGTGATGATGCTAATGGAGGCTGGTGATGGAATGACGATAACTGTTCCCAAAGCTGTGAAGTTTACAAAATGCTTTCATGGCCATTATCTCTTCTGGGTCCAGAAAGGCAAAACGTGTACCCATTTTATGAAGTAGGAGGATGTGGTATTCAAAAACAAAACAAACCCAGGTTGTCTCTGTATTTCGCTAGCTCATGAAACTTCATTTCATCTTGGGCAAAAGTGAGTGAAGAGGGTCCTAAAGTGGGTGGGAGTGCCACTGAGCTGTGTCCAACTGTCAGATGGACTGTGACCTCACTCCTCTGCCCCCCGTGCTTGCCCACGTCCTGCCGTCCTGTTCTCCCTGTTTCGGTCACTCCCTGCTATAGCATGCCTGGCGTGTCTGGGCTGCAGCCTTCCCACTTCTGAGGTTTGGGCAAATGGGTCTCTTACATCGTCCCATTCCAGGTACTCCCAGTTACTGAGACAACAGTGGAGGGGACTAGAGACCAGAAAAATCAATGCGCCGACAGTCACACCCTTAGAAAGCACAGTCTGGGTTCCAACTCTGAAGTCTACACCCAGCAGGAAAAATTCCTGCATGTGCTCCTTCTACTTCTTCCGAGCCAGCTGCCCCCTGCCCTCAACATACCAGGTGCCAGAACACAGCTGTCTCTTCGTTAATCCCCCCACCCAGGCAAGCGGTCCTAGGGTGGGGCTGAACTGGGTGGGGCCGCCCTGTAGGGTCCAGGGAGGCTGTGCCCCTGCAGGCAAATTCAGCCAGAGACTGATTCTGAGCAACAGTTCTGACTGGTGAGAGCTGCTGCCCGGTGGGGTTGGGGGGGATTGGGAAGGTAGGAAGTGTCAGGTCTGGGTGGATCAAGGGGCCTCGGAGGAAAATTTACAATTGCCTAGGGAAGAACTGCTGGGTTGAGACTGAGGATGTGCCTGAGGAGGGGTGGAACTGACTGGGGTGTGTGTGTGTGTGTGTGTGTGTGTGTGTGTGTGTGTGTGTCTAGGGAACTAGAGGAGCCCCTGGAGACTGGGAAGGGCAAATTGCGGGTCCTAGCCTCAGTTTTGCTCTTGCCTCGGTTCAATGTCTCCATCTGCACTGTGGTAAGAACCTTCCTGCCCCAGCTACCTTGCCAAGAGAAAGGGCTTCTGGGAAGCAAAAACGGCCCAGGAATTGAAGTGGGGGGAGCATGAGGGTATACACTGGAGTGGGGGGACACCTGCCCACCCCAGTTTTCGCCAGGTGAGGAGGGAGCAGGAAAGGGGCAAGCTTAGAGTCTGGATTGCTTTCGCAGTCGCTGACCCAGCCATGCCCGCTCCACTGCTCCCACTGCTGCTTCGAACCCTGATGTCCCGCTTGCTGCTGCCTGCCACCCGCCTGGCCCGCCGGCACCTCCTGCCCCTCCTGCGCCGACTGGCCCGCCGACTGGCCCGCCGCCTGGGCTCGCAGGATGTTCGAGAAGCTTTGCTGGGCTGTCTGTTGTTCATCCTCAGCCAGAGCCGCCCGCCCGACGCTGAGGAGGTCTCCAGAGTGGCTGGCCAGGAGAGGAGGGAGAGGCTAGCTCCCCCAAAATGAGGCTGCGATCCCTGATATTGGCTGTGTCATCAAAAGCCATTCTTTTGGAGCAAGACAGTCCTGGCACCACCACTGAGCACAGCCTACCCACTGTGCAGAAGACGCGGTGGGGGGCCGAGCACAAAGAGGGGTCTGACCAGGAATGCCTCCCCACTCCCAACAGGAATGACTGGAAGGATACCCAGCATCTAGCAGAAAACTGATCTTACACGACCCTGCACTCCTCCTTCCAAGACACCTTTCCTAATCGCATCTGGGCTGGGAAGGGAAGGGAGGGGGATGAGGGGAGTGACTCTGCTCCCCCACCCCCATCCCGGGCAAATGGGAACCTGAGTTCCAGTGAGGGACAGTCCTCGGATAACTGACAACTTATCTGAGAGGGGAGATTTTAACCCAGACAGTCTGTCCTTCAGACTCAGGATTTTCCTTCAAATAATAGAACCTTGATTTGGTCAGTCTTGCCCCAAAGCCCAGCACGCAGCAGTTGCTCAATAAATATCTGCTCATTTGAATTCGTGGGATACCATTGAAAATTGTGTCACCCATGCTCCTACACTGAAAAACAGTCTAACGTGGCCAGGGGGTGGGAGGGGGAAAACCACTCCCGGCTCCCTTTTGCTTCCTATTCCGTTGTCCTGCAGTCCTCATCTCCTGGAGATCGTTTCTCTTGCGTAACTTCAGTATGTCACCCCGTGACCCAGCAGTCCTGGGTCCGATTTAGAGGTCTGGCCGGCCAGCTCAAGGTAAGAAGGAAAACTTCCTCGGGCCAGGTCCGAGACTGCTCACCTAGCGGCGTGGCAAGAGGGAGATTTGTTTGCTAAGGGGCCCTGCCGGCAGCCACCCAGGGGAGCAGAACAAAAATGCTTCCCCTGAGGGGCACTGTGCCTTTTAAGAGATCTGGGCCGTTGGGGGTGGAGGTGACCATGGGCGTTCACCTCATTATTTCCTCCTCCCCAAAGAGCAGCCCCTAAGGGGTCAGATCAGAGGTGCCCGATTCATTTGCTTTCAGCCTCCGGGTAATTTGCTTATTGTTCCCAAGCAACAGTCCTCCCTCCCACCTCCCTCCCTCCGCGAGTCTTAGGCTCTAGGTTGGGGGGGGGGGGTGGAGATAGTGAGGGATGCGGGCCCCTCTCAGGATCCCCATACGGTCCCCACACCAGTCTGAAGTTCGGCCCCTGGGAAGAAGTGACGCCAGAGCTGTGCGCCCCCACTCCAGCCCCGCGGGACCTTCCGCCAGACCCCCGCCTCCCCACCCCTCTCGGCACCATCTGCTTCCTCTTGGCGGCCTCAAAATCAGAGCACGTGCTCGCCCCTCTCGGGAAGGCGACCCGGGGGAAGGGGACTTCAGCCCGTGGTCCCCTAACCTCGTTCCCCTCTGGGGTCACGGGCACCTTTTCTCTCGCCTGCTCCCGGCCTTCCCTACGGCCGGCCTCGTTCGCCCCGGAGTGGCGGAGTGGCGCGGCGCGAGGAGGGACGGAGCAGGCCGCGGAGTGCGGGGCGGTAAGCCGCCGGGGTAGCCCGTTGCAGCCCGTCTCCCGCCCGGCAAGAGGCCGGTGTGACCCGGCGCGGGCCGCGAGCTACGGCCACGGCCCCAGCCCCGAAGTAAGGAGGCCACGAGGGGGACCCGGGCCGGGGGATTTCCGTCCTCCCCCACCCCCTCCGGCTCCCAACCGGCAGGACTGCGGGGAGCGGAGGCGGGCCTCCAGCGCAGTGGGGCGGGGTCTGCGCGGTTCCCACGCGCCGCGCCGCCAGGGCAGGGACAGGTGCTGGTGCGGCCCTAGTTGGGGGATATCAACCGTGTCGGAATCTGCGGTTTCCGGTACAGGGGAGCCTTTAATCAGACTTGGAAGGCCACCCTCCCCCCCCCCCACGACTCTTCCTCCCCACCCCTGCCGCCCTAACCGTATACAGATGCCCCCAAGGTCAGAGACCTGCCCAGAGCAAAGGGTAGGGGGAGAGGCCCGAGAAATTAGTGTGAGACGACCAAGCCCAGACCTAGTGAACCTCAAATCTTAAACCCTGACCCTCGTTCCCATCCTGGAGTACACACACCCACTAGGAAGGCGAGGGAAGTGAGAGGGCTGGATTCTGTATCTTAAATGTTTGTTTGTTTTTTATTTATTTTTTGTGGGGGGTAGGGGCAGAGAGAGAGGGGGACAGAAGATCTGAAGAGGGCTCCCCGCGGACAGCAGAGAGCCAGTGGTAGGGCTCAAACCTACCAACCAGGAGATCATGACCTGAGCTGAAGGTAGACGCTTAACCCACTGAGCCACCCAGGAGCTCCTGTACTTTAAATGTTGATGTTTGATTCATCATAGATTTTTTTGCATTAACTTTGATTTTTTTAAAGACTACAGTAAAATATTATTTATCTTGATTCCTGAATTTTTTTTGGAGTCAAGTCCCTTAAAATTTGCAGTCAAATGCCTCATTGGCCTCTCTCTAGTCCCAACCCTGCCACAAGGGCAGGGACAGAGAGTCACAAACAACAACTGAGAACGCACAGTCATGAGACAGGTGCTGGTGACAAATAGCCAAGCCAAGCAAACACACTTCCAGCAAACACAGATGGACACAGGGCTGGGGAAAAGAGGGCTGTGTGTGAGATGGTGGGGCAGGCTTGGGGCCTGGAATGGGAGGATGGAGTCTGGAGCTACGGACAGTCTCAACTAGAGTGGAGTATAGGGTGGGGGTGAGGGTGCAGCTGACTCAGCCCTTCCTACCCTACTTCTGTGCCAGTGACCTGAGGGAGGCAGAAAGCCCTAAGCCTGGGCAGAAGGCGACAGGACTGGCTGGGCCTGACCAGAAAAACTCCCAGTACTGACCGGTGTGAGTTGGGGCCCTGAGGATGTCCAGCAGAGGGCCCTGGCACCCAGCAACCATCTCTGGCCAGGGAAGTAGCTCCGAAGGGGCGTGGATGCTGGCTGGGGGCCCAGGCAGGGTGATTGCCAGATGGGCTTCTCTCCAGCAATAACAGCCCTGGCTGTTGCCATCTAGTGAGCAGGCCAGGCCTCAGCGGGGGTGGGGAGAGGAAACAGCCTTCCACTGTCTGGCCTAGGACCCTCACCACTTCCCTCCAGTTTCTTTCCACTTCCAGCCCCCTCTGCACACAACTCCAGCCACTGGCTACCAGCCTGGCCATGCCTGGAGGATCTGTCTGACCACTAAGGCCTGCCACCCCCACAGGCCCAAAGATGGGAAATGAAGGTGGGAGAGAGACAGGGGCCAAGGAAGAGGGGAGAGGAGGGCTGGGAGAGGAAGAGCGAGAGACTGGACAAACACAGGATGGGAATGGGGGTGGGTAGACCCAGACATGAAGCTGCCCTCAAGCCGTGGGGCAGTGCCTAAAAAAATACCACCCTACCCATCTTCCTGCCCTCTGTTTGGTTAAGGCTGGGGGATGATGGTGTGTTATGTCTCTGTGAGGCACAGAGCCAGGGGGCTGAGAACATTCCTTCTGGAGTAGCTTGGGGACAGGTCACTGCTCCTAAGTAGAAAAGCTACCCCTCCTCTCAGAGCCCAGTCTGTTCCCTGGCAAGAAGGTGACTCTACCTAATGATGGTAGTATGCTAATTGCTAATTAGTGTCCAAAGCTTCTTCAGGGGATGAGTCTCTTGGGTAGTTGAGGAGGGTGGGGTATGCTGGACTGGATTTTCTGTCTTCACACCTCTCGAGCCTTCAGATTGTCCTCCAGCACTGAGGGCAGCTATAGGGGCCGTATTCTCCTTCCCCCAAATTTACTGACCAGCAAAATGGGAGAGAATCGTTCCGCCTCCCTTGGAGGTACAAGAAGGACCGACCACCCAGCATGCCCACCCCCTTCCTCAGCCAGTGGAGGATGTGGGGCTCCGCAAGGCTTGGCCTCTGCCTCTCAGTATCGGGGCCATAGGAGTCACGCAGGATGTAAGGCTATTCTGGGCTTTTTCTCTTACCATCTCCAACTGTTCCTCAGCGTTTCCAAAGTTCTGGATTTAGAAAAAGTGAACCTCGAGGGGGCCTACAGACCTATGCCACTACCCCTTCCCCGCAACCCCCACAGAGACACACATCCCCCGCCTTATCACAGTTGAGGGTGGTATAGCGTTTGTGTGTGGGTGTTCGGGTCTGTGTGTTAGAGGTGGGAAAACCCACCACTCAGGTCACTGATCATACTGATTATGCAGAGGGATCCCTCCGGCATGGGGGGTTGGGGGAGCAAAGGAAAGGAAGAAAGTGGCACTGAGAAGGGAAGAGGCCCGCGCAGAAAAGGAAAAAAGTGCAGTGTAGGAGAAAGTGGCGTGGGAGGGGTTCGGGGAGTTATACCGGAACATCTGGGCTGGAGTATGGACGTGAAGGCGTCCGGACGGGTCTGAGCCGAAGGTGTGCTGCAAGGAGCGTCCGGACGCGGGTTCTGTAGGAGTTTCTGGAGCGGCAGCGCGGAGGAGACTAGGGGTACCCAGCGTGGGGCTGTATTCTCCGGCCCCGGGTGCTTCATAACGGGGCAGGGTTTGGTGTAGCCGGGCCCACAGGTCCCATCTTCAGAAATAGCTCGAGGTATGGGCCATGCAGCCCCGGCTGGGCGTAGCTGGGCGAGAAGGGGGGGGGGGGGGGGGGGCGAGGCTCACGTCCCGAGCTGCTGGGGTGGGGGAGCTGGGGCGGGGCCGCGGCGGCGAGGGCGGAGGGGAGGCGGGCTGCGGCTGCGGACGTGGGCCGGGGCGGGCCCAGCGGAGGGCGGGTTTCAATGTGCTGCCGCGGGCGCGGGAAGCTACTGAGAGGGCGCGCGGATCTCGGCGCGGTAGGACTCCTTCCTAGCTAGCAGGTGCTTCTCGGGCCGGGGGCCCGGGATAGGGGGGAGCCGGGCACCGCCGGGGCGGGAGGCGTCTCTTCCCGCCGCCACGCGGGGAGGGAGGCTGGGCCTGGCAGCAGCGCGGCGCGCGGAGGGGACGCCGGGTGGGGGCCCCGCTTCCCCGGCGTGGAGCGTGCGGAGCCGCGCTGCACGTGGCGCGCAAGGGCCAGGGCGCGTGGGGACTCTGAGGAGATCGCGACCCGAGCGGAGCGTGGGCGGCCTGGTTCCTGGGCCTGAAACCGGCTGTCGCCGAACTGACCTCCGCAAGGGGCGGGCGAGTAGATGGGTAATCTCGATCAGTCTAGTTGGTACAGGAGAGGAGCCGCGCCGGTAACTGTGTTGGGAGGGGTGGGGGTGGGAATGGGGATGAGGGCAGGACGCGTGCCTTGGAGGTGAAGGAGCTGTCTCTTTAACCTCTGCCTTTTATTGGCCGAATTCATGTTCCTGGCCTCCCCTTCCTGGGCACGTCCTTATTTACTCCCTGAGAGGACCCTTCCTTATCTTAGAAAGGACAGGGACACACACCGCGGGTTTCGGTCCGCGGTGGGGAGAGCAGCCTGGGTGAGGGCTGGTCCCAGCCCTGCCCTTCAGCCTTCTTGGGGCGGCCCCTTTGCCCACTCCTCGCGGTAACCTCCCACTTGTCCTTCTGCCTGTTGAGCTCTCGGTGCCAGGATGTGTGTGTAATTGGAGGGGGGTTGCCTTACACCTGAGGCTCCTGTCAGGCTGGAGATGCTGCCCGCACCTACCCCCCCACCCCCGCATGTCCCAATTTAAAGGGCTAGCTGAGAAGCAGCCTTTATACCTACCTCCCGGCCCCAGAAGGAGGCTAGGATGAGCTGCACATTGACTTTGAATTCCAGCTCACCTGTTCACTAGCTCTGTGACCTTAGGCGAGTGACTCAACCGCTCTGAGCCTCAGCCTCCCCCATCTGTTCAATGGAGAGAGATTAGTGCTAGCTTAGGGGTGGTTGTGAGGGCAGGTAGTGGCTGGCCCCATATGCAACTCCATGGGAGTAGAGAATATGATGCTACTGCAAAGATGTGTCTGGAAGCTGGGGTGCGTGAGAGGCACTGGGGGTCTGGAGGGGGGCGGAGATAGGTATAAAAGGAGGGGACGTGCTCAGTTCCCTGACTGCTTTCAGAACTCCATCCCGGCAGGCCAGGGCGTGGCTGGAGGGACACCAGATGCCGAGCTGGTGTCAAATCCCTGGTTGCTGCTGGGCAAAGGCAGGCAGGAACAAAACACCTGGGCTGGCCAGCTGACTGTTACGATGTGGGCAGGATGGGAGCACAGCTGGGGGGGAGAGGACAGAAACGAATACTTCTCTGAGCCTAAGGCAGATTTTACTAAGAAAGGGGAGATACTCTATTCTCTCCACCCCACCTCCCAGTTCTTTACGGCCAGGAATCTTACCTGTGGGGGTGGGGAGGTGGAGCATGGGGTGTGCTGAGGTGTGAAGCTGGGGGTTCCCCTCCTTGTTACCTAATAGAAAATCTGAGTCCTGAGCCTTCTCTCCCCACCCTCCAGGGTGGAGCCCTCTTGCCCCCATCCCTCTTGGAAACATGAACAGTGTTGTTCACCGCTCTGTCCCCAGTGCCTAGAACAGTGCCTGGAGAGCATGCAGAGGTCCTCAGGAAATATTTGTTGAGAAAATGAATAAAAGAAGACCTCTGCCTCCCATCGGGGAGGTGTGTGGGTCTGCTCCTCCTGTCCCCGTTCTACAACACAGGGGTGCGCTGGGGCGCTAAGGAAGGCCTCGGGAGAGTCTGGAGTTCACCCACGGAGGGGTTGAGAGCAGTAACAGGAGGGATAGAAAAGCTGGTTGAAGATTTCAGGGTCCCTGGAAGTAACTATTTGTCGGTATCTGTCTGTCTCAGGCTGGGAACTGGCTGTACCTGGGATTTCTCCCCCCCCCCCCGCCCCCTCACCCCCAGCTCCCCTACTTAGACTGCTGGGTTTCTTATCTCCCAAGCTAGCTACGGGAGCAGTTTTTATCTCCTGGTTTTGTGTGTGTGTGAGAGGCTTCTCAGAATGGGGCCCAGGGTACCAGAACTCCCATGGCAAGGCCTGGGGGGTTCTCTCCCCATATGCCCTGTGCCACTTTCTTCATTCTGGACCCTTACCCAGGGGGCGCCCATGGACAAGGCCTGCCGCCAGAGCCTGAGCTAGGACCACTTCCCAGGGACTGCCCAGGCCCCCTCTGCTCTGACCCTTCTGCTGGCAAGTCTGGGCATCCGGTGAGTGCTCGCCCTAGCCCAGGCCCGGGTCCTCACCCCAAACAGCAGACCTGGCTCCAGAGCTGGGCCTGCACGTGGGGGACGTGCCAGCACACGCCTGCCTGGCTTTCCTTGCCATCCAAAGGGAAAGCTGTCTGATCTGGTGCCAGGGCGCCTGCCCTGCACGAGCGGGAAGCGGGAGGGGGATCGTGAGGGGGTGGGCTAGGAGCTTTGGGACAATGTGGTCAGTCGGGCCTGTGTCCCTGCTCCCCCAGTCTTCCTTTCAAGTTTGCTCTCTGAAAGGGGAAGAGGATAGGGACCTGGGAGTGAGTCAAAGAGGAACCGAGGGGGGATGGGGTAACCCTGGGGACAGGACTGGGCATCGGGGAGGGGCCAGGGTGGTTGTGGGAAGGGCTGTGTCCCCACATGCATGGTGAAGTATTTTCCTAGAAAACTGGCCAGGAACTAGGAAGCCCCTGGGCAGTGACTGGAAAGGAAGGTTCAAGGGCTGCCAGCAGAGAGGCTGGAGTCTGGGGTGCCTCCAGCAGGGCGCAGGCCCTCCAGAGCCCACTCCTGCTGTGAGCGCAGGGGCTCCCCCAGAGGGTGTGAAGGTCAGACCTGCAGAGAGGGGCCTGGTGCGGGGGAGGCATCTCTGGCCTGGCTTCTGTCCTCTTCCCTGTGGCTCTTGCTGCTGCTGCTGCTGCTGCTGCTGCGTATCTGTTTGTTTTGTGCCCTCCCTCCTCCCCTTCCCTCCCCTCGCCCTCTCTGCTTTGACTCCTGCTTCCCTCCTCCTGTCGCTCCTTCCATGATCGTGTGTTGTCTGTTGTCGTTGTCCCTGACTGCTCTCATCCTCTTCCTTGCCTTCTTTGCCAGCCTTTCCCTCCCTCTCCCTCATACTTCCTCCTCCTCCTCTCCTGCCCGCCACTCTCCCGTTTCCCAGCTTACAAACTGCTTCAGCTGCTGGATAAAAATAGCGGTGGCCAGGCCGGGAGCCAGGTAGAGCCTGAGCAGGCAGGGGGCCCGACGGGGCTGGTCAGAGGGGTCAGATTGAGCAGTCCTCAGGGGCAGGGCCAGGAGGGGGTCCTTGTGGACTCTCCGGCTTGTCTGCTCTGTGAACCCTGCCTGCCGCCTACCCCACAAGAGTCTAAAGAGGCCTATGGGGAAGCAGGGCCAAGACGTGGCCTCACACTGCTTCTGCCCCCAGCAGACGCCAGGAGGAGGGAGCTATCGGCCGGACAAAACTGAGAACGCCGTCACCATGACAACCGGTCACGAGCCTCAGGACAGGTACTGGGGGACCTGGGCCAGGGGATCCAGGGGAGTGGAAATGGGTCTCCAGGGGGCTGGGTGTGGTGTCCTTTGGAATTTGGGGTTTCCACTGCTGCCTGGTCTTCCAGCAAAGTAGCTATGAGTCAGGCCTGCGCGAGGGGTGGGGACCATGCATGTCTTAGCCGGGGGGCCTGTGGGGAGGGCCAGGATGGGTGGGCGGCAGCCCCTCCCTGGCCTCTCAGTGTTTCCACTGTTGCTCTCCAGCCGGCCAGCAGCTTCCAGCTCCTCCTCCCATCACTCTGGGGAAATCATTGGCGGCACCCCTAGTTCCGGAGCACATCTGGCAGAACTGCCCTCTCCCTCAGGCCTGGCCCTGCCTCAGATGACCCTGGCCCACCCTGGTCCTTGAACTGACCTTCCTCTCATTTCCCCGCCTCTGGAGCCTATACGCTCCTTTCAGTTAGACCCACAACGGTGATCATGCATACGTATTTGCGGGGGGGGGGGGGGGGGGCGGGGAGGAGAGGCTGTAGCCCGGTTTAAGCCCTCCAAGGAGTCTAGGACCCAAGAGAGTCGATGAAGCCATGCCTGTGGTCCAAAACTCCCTTCAGCCCAGGCCCCCCAACCTCATCCCCTCTCCGCTGCCAATCCGGTCTCCCTCGTGTGCCAGAGGCCACAGAAGTAGGCCACTTCTGGCTGTGGGACCTCAGGTACTTAGCTTAATCTCTCTGGGACTGTTCCCACCTGTAAAATTGAGGTAGGGTTCATTTGAATGGGAGGGGATTTAAGGAGACATAGTAAGTACAGGCCCCAGGTTGGTTCCGTCCCTGTCTCCTCCATTTCCAGGCTGCCTGTCCTATCAGAGTCTCACCATTGGTAGCAGTTCTGTGAACCCCTCTCCCATCTCCATGTATTGGCAGCCTCCCCTAGCCCCGCTCTGACCATGTATTCTGCACAACCACGTCTGGGAGCTTCTCCCTTCATTCGGGACCTCTGAGTCGAGCCTTTTAGCTGTGTTCTTCAAGGTCCGGAGGATAAAAGGGAGTGGGGGCGGAGGGAGGCTGCATTTGCAGTGGCTCAGACCTCCCCACTTGGGGCACTCGCCCAGGCCTTTCCTGTGTGAGGCCGGGCCCTGTACTCTAACTGGACCTGTTTCTTCCCTGCCTTGGACTTTGTCTCTGCCATCTCTGTGAAGAAAGCGGGCGTTAGCTGTGGGGAAGATATGACAGACACATCTGGAAACCACAGTAGGAGGGTTCGGGGCTCCCTGGGGAAGGCTGGCCATCCCAGACGGGCCCTGAAGTGTAGGGCTTGGGGCAATGCCCTGGCCGAAGCTAGGGCGGCACTTATTTACTATTTGGGGCCCAGATGACGTCCAGTGGCCTGATACCTCCTGGCCTACCCTATGTGGTGTGACCTACAAAGCTGGTTTTGTCTGGGCCAGGGAAAAAACAGCTCCCTCACTTCCCAGCCACCCCAAGTCACCCCGCCCTCCTGTCCCACTAGGTCCAGAATGGTCTGGGAGTTTCTTGACCTCAGAATCCTCTTTGGGGAACCACACAGTCCCTACCCAGACAGCATAATCACTTCCAGCCTGCCCAGTAGGGGTGGGAGACACTTGCTGTTTGCTTTCTCCCTCACCCGCCTACCCCCAGCCTTTCAGCAAGATTTCCAAAACCACCTCCGGATGTGTGGGTCACACTGTTTCCCAAGCCTGCAGGGTCCCCCGAGTCTTCGGGGCTGAGAACCAAGGTCCTGTTGGCCATGCCTTTCAGTCCTGTGTCCCTGACCCTACTCTCCCTGTGGACATATCTGTGCCCTTTTCCCTACCCTTGGACACTTCCCCTTCTACATAAACCCATAGGTGGACTTGTGCACATGGGCACAGATGCCTGTGCCCTGGGACAGTTGGAGAGACCGAACGTTGGGGAGGGAGGAGCTCTTAAGTTTGATCTGCGAAGGAGGGTGGAGTAGTGGGTCACTAGGCCCCTCTTTCCTCTCCTGTCCTCAGGTACAAAGCCGTCTGGCTTATCTTCTTCATGCTGGGTCTGGGGACGCTGCTCCCGTGGAATTTTTTCATGACGGCCACTAGGGTGAGACTGGGGGGCCTGGGCTCCAGGGGGACATGTCCACTGGGCATGTAGGGCATGGATCTGTTCTTGGGGGCCCCGGGAGAGAAGTCTCACCGCTTCTCTCTGCAACCCACACAGTATTTCACAAACCGCCTGGACGAGACCCAGAATATGTCCTTGGTCACTGCTGAAAACAGCAAGGACTTCCAGCCCTCAGCCACCCCCACTGTACCCTCCCCAGAGCGGAATTATCTCAGCGCCCTCTTCAACAATGTCATGACCTTATGTGCCATGTTGCCCTTGCTGTTTTTCACCTGCCTTAACTCTTTCCTGCATCAGAGGTGAGTGTCCAGGCCCCTGGCCTGACCAGCCCCCTCCACCCCCTGCTGCCTCTTGTTCTCCCCGTGCTGAGCCCGCGGCCTCACCTCTTGTCCCTCTGCTGCCTCGGCCTAGGATCCCCCAGTCTGTTCGGATCCTGGGCAGCCTGATAGCCATCCTGTTGGTGTTCTTGATCACTGCTGTCCTGGTAAAGGTGCATCTGGATGCCGTGTCCTTCTTCGTCATCACCATGATCAAGATCATGCTTATTAACTGTAAGCAGGGCTGGGAGCAGGCCTAAGGCAGAGATCTTCCTGGATCCCCCCCCCCGCCCTTCTTTCAGAAGCACAGTCAGCCAGGAAGGAGCCCATTCCTCCCGCTGGAGGAAATGGATGCCGTGGGTGGTCAATGATTCAAGAGGCCAGAGCTGACATGGACCAGGGCTGGGAGTAGGGGCACAGAGGGTCATTTGGTGTTAAGACTCACTGGGACCTGTGTTCCTACGGGGCCCCAGCCACCTCCAGCGGAAGCAAGTCCCACCTTGCTCTCCCCTCCCCTGCTGATGCCCACCTTGTGCCCCCAGCATTCGGTGCCATCCTGCAGGGCAGCCTGTTTGGTCTGGCTGGCCTCCTGCCCACCAGCTACACTGCCCCCATCATGAGTGGCCAGGGCCTGGCAGGCTTCTTCGCCTCGGTGGCCATGATCTGCGCCATCGCCAGTAAGTCTTCCTACTATCTGCCCGTTGGCCTAGTTGCTGGGGGAAAGGGACAGGGGTGGGGCTGGTCTTTGATTTCTGCACACCCTCCACCCAGGTGGCTCGGAGCTGTCAGAAAGTGCCTTTGGCTATTTTATCACGGCCTGTGGGGTTATCGTTTTGGCCATCATCTGTTACCTAGGCCTGCCCCGACTGGTAAGCGAATGGAGAAAGCCAGATTTGGGGTCTGGGGTGGGGGGTCCAGGGCTTCAGACCAATGGTGTTCTGAGACCCAGACCTGGGCGAGGCAGGAATTCTGGAGCTTCCACCACTGAATCCACCTCCACTGTCTCCCTCTCTTGGTAGGAATTCTACCGCTACTACCAGCAGCTCAAGCTTGAAGGGCCTGGAGAGCAGGAGACCAAGTTGGATCTCATTAGTAAAGGTCAGAATAGCCCACAGAAGCTGGGGTGGAGGGTGGCCTGCCCTGGAGGGAGCAGCATGGGCACAGAGGGCAAGAATGAGTATACTGTATTTGCTGGCAGTGACAAGCCAGAGGCCAGATGTCACCAGGGCTGGGATGAGGAAAACAACGGGAAATAAAAATTGGGAAAAATAAAGGGGGGGGGGGGGTAGATTCTGGATGACCTTGAATGTCTGAGAGCAATGGGAAGCGACTTCAGTTTCTTGTAACATGATCTGAGTCTCCTGGGAGAGGTCAGGACCGCTGGACCCATGCTGTGGGATTTACAGGAGGTCTGGGCTAGGTGTTAGGGTGTGGCTGTGCACTGGTAAGGAGTGTCCACCCCCTTTTGTGTCATCTCCTGTTGTCCTGTCCTACCTATAATTTGATGCTTCCACAACCTGTCACCCCCTAGGAGAGGACCTAAAAGCAAACAAAGAGGAGTCCAGAGTTCCAGCCCCCAACTCTGAGTCCACCAACCAAGGCCACTCTATCCGAGCCATCCTCAGAAACGTATGTGGGGCAGGGGTGTTCTGCCCTCTGCCCTTTACCCTCATTCTCTTCTTTTGCCCCTCCCGACCTGCACACTGTCCATCCGCTCCCTTTCCCACCCGATACTGGCCACTCTCCTGGATTCTCCTGTGTGTGTGTGTGTGTGTGTGTGTGTGTGTGTGTGTGTGTCAGGGGGTGGGGATTCTGGGTTCTTTGAATGCACAACGCCATGAAGACACGGGCCTGGGTCCCTTTCCTCTAGATCTTAGTCCCGGCTCTCTCCGTCTGCTTCATCTTCACGGTCACCATTGGGATGTTTCCCGCTGTGACTGCTGAGGTCCAATCCAGCATTGCGGGCAACAGTGCCTGGGGTGAGGACACCATGGGTTCCCAGGATGGGGACAGACAGGAGCTAGAGCAGGATTGGGGGTGAGGGAGTGGGGGATCCTAGGCTGTTGTCTCCCCAACTAGACTCTTCTTGGCCCATTTGCCCTTCCCTGGGCTGGAAGCATCTTCTCTGTTTTACAGCTGGGCAGCTGGGGAAACTGAGCCCCAGTGAGGCTAAATCTGTCTCTCTGGACCTAATAACCATCCCTGAATCTACTTTTCCTCTTCCAGGAGCCTACTTCATTCCTGTGTCTTGTTTCTTGACTTTCAATGTCTTCGACTGGCTGGGCCGGAGCCTCACAGCTATATTTACATGGGTAAGTGGTAGAAGGTGGCACCCAGCCCCTGTGAGAGGGAAGAGTCCAGCCTGAGATGCAGAAAGGGAACCAAGATAGTGTGGTGGTAAGAGGAGCATGCTTTTGTTTTTTTAAACCAAGACATTATGTATAGTAAGTTGTACAGGTCTTAAGCGTACAGCTTAATGAATACACACACACGTAAACATGCATGCATCTCTGAATAATCACCACCCAGGTCAAATATAGAACATTGCCAGCACTCCAGAAGGCTCAGCCATGCTCCCTCCCAATCACTATGTCCTAAGGGTAACCAGATTCAATCCAGATCCTAAGGGGCCCCCAGTGGAGGCTGTGGGCCAGCCCCGGCTGAGGTACCACCTGCTCCTCCGCAGCCTGGGAAGGACAGCCACTGGCTGCCAAGCCTGGTGCTGGCCCGGATATTGTTTGTGCCCCTGCTGCTGCTGTGCAATGTCCAGCCCCGCCGGTACCTGGCTGTGGTCTTCGAGCACGACGCCTGGTTCATCATCTTCATGGCTGCCTTCGCCTTCTCCAATGGCTACCTCGCCAGTCTCTGCATGTGCTTCGGGCCCAAGTGAGTGGGGACCTTGGTGGCATCAGGCAGGGTCTAGAGCTGCAGCAGTGGATGCTCAGTGAAGGGAGAGAGGGCAACAGGAGACTCCCTGATCCTGGAGGGGCATGTAAGGCATGTAGGTGAAGGGGTAGTGGTGGGTGGTGGGCGGTGGGACACCCGGGGTACCTAGGTGGAGACGTGGGTAGGTGGGAGACAGACCCCAGTACACATTCCCCCAAGAGGGAAAAGCCAGATTGGGGGCGGGAAAGTAAGATGCTTGGCAGCAGAATTCTGTGCTCAGGCAAGTCTCCCCACCCCAGAGGCTCTGGGTGGGGCTGGGGTAGGGGCCATTCTAAGGAAGCCTTGCCCTCCCGCCTTTAGGAAAGTGAAGCCGGCTGAGGCAGAGACAGCTGGAGCCATCATGGCCTTCTTTCTGTCTCTGGGCTTGGCACTGGGGGCTGTCTTCTCCTTCCTGTTCCGGTCAATTGTGTGACCACGGATGGATAGAAGGACTGCAGTGGCCACCTGCTCCTGCCCCCTTTCTTCTCCTTCAGGGACGGGCAGGAGTTTGGAGGTTTTCTCTTCTAGCTAGCCAGCTTCTTCTTTCTCACGGCCTGTTCTGGGCCCAGGTGTCCAGGCCCTGAGGAGGGAACCTCTGTGGATGGACAGTGGGGACATTGTGAGCCTGAGGGTCAGAATCAAGGGAAGGGATACAGTCTCTACAGTCTCTGCATCTGCTCAAGGGCTGCCCCCCCCCCCCCTTGGTTCTGACTGATCCTTGCTTGAGCAGGGGAAGCAGAGACTCCTGGGCTCAGAGTGTGTGTGTGTGTGTGTGTGTGTGTGTGTGTGTGTGTGTTCATCTGCCTATACCAGGGGTGGCTAGGGGGCAGGACTGTCTGTTCTAAAGTCCAGTCTGACATTTCCATCCCCCTTCTCCCTATGTGCCTCCTCCCCTCACATCTCTGTGTCCCTCCCCTCCTCCCCTGCCTTGTTGTTACCCATCATGCACCTTGTACAGTTGCCATTTTATGCCTTTTTTTATATTCAACAGAAACCAGGTGCCTTCAGAGGCTCTCTGATAAAATAAAACTTTTTTTTTTTTCTCCATGGCTCCCTGTGTCCTCCAGCCACAGCTTCATGCCCTAGAGAGGGCAGCAGGATGGCAGCCCGAATCTGGGGGATGAGCATGACCCAGCTGAGCCTTGCCAGCGCTGGGCTGGGCGTGGGTCCAAAGGTGGGGGGGAAGCAGTTGGTCCTCTTAGCCTCAGAGAGGCTGCAGTGCCCCCTGGCGGGGCCACGGAGAAGGGACAAGTCTGGAGCTGGGATGTCCAGGCTGCCGGCTGAGACTGAGAAAGGCCATTTATCTTTGCTGCTCAGTTCCTTCTTTCATAGGACTGGGGACAGAGCCAGTGCTTCACCTTTTTTTTTTTTTTTTGGTCTTCACTGCCACCTTTTCCACCTGTCCTCACCACCCAGCCTCAGGAATGAACCTGCAAAACTGGTCAGCACTCCTCCCTTGACTAACATCCCCTCCCCTGGCTGCCCTCCCACACCTCCAGG
The DNA here is from genome assembly GCF_018350175.1 of Felis catus. Lineage (NCBI taxonomy): Eukaryota > Metazoa > Chordata > Mammalia > Carnivora > Felidae > Felis > Felis catus. The sequence continues at coordinate 42,103,441 of NC_058372.1, forward strand.
CAAGAAGAGGCTGCAGCCCAAGTGTTCTCTACCTGGCACTCTGCCCTGACATCAAAGCTAAGTCTTCTGGGGAACAAGGGGCCTATGTGTCCTTGCATTAAAACTGGGCCCTCCCCTTTTCTTAAACTCACCTAGGGGTGGGATGGTATGGGACTCACTCCGTGGAGGGAGCCATACCACTGGGTCCCCCTTCTTAAAAATTACTCTTCTGGACTGGAAGTGGGGCCAGAGCTCTGGCTACTGTGGACACACACACACACACACACACACCTACCGACCCTGGCTATAGCCCAGACTGTTCACTAATCCCTGACCAGCAGATAGTTACAAATTGGCACCTCTGTCAGGGCTTCTGTTTCTCAGTTTAATTTAATTGAAGGCTTCAGGCCTCATTAAGGGCTCTTAGCACATTTTTAAGACTATTTGATGAGCTTTGAAGTTCTAATAGGAGTGTTAAGTATTTCATTACATGGAGAGCTAGAGTCCATGTGTTCCAGGGGTACATGCCAAACCAGTATTCCTTTCCTATCCGATTCAAAAGCAGGGGTTCCCTGAGTATTCTCCCATCTTTGCAATGCCCTTTGGCAAAGAGGCTGAAATAAATCTGCACTCTTCCTCTTTTCTCCCTCAGTTCTTTTTTTTTTTTTTTTTTAATTCAAGAGGGAGAAAAAGAATCCCAAGCAGGCTTCACGCTCAGCATAGAGCCTGATGTGGGACTCGATCCCATGACCCGGGATCATGACCTGAGCCAAAATCAAGAATTGGATACTCAACCGAGTGAGCCACCAAGGCACCCCATCTCTCAGTCCTTCTTGACCGCCCCATTGTACCCCAGACTGAGAGGCCTATTGCGCTCCTTCCCTGGCACCAACAGCCCCTCAAGAACCCTGCGTTTTTTCCCTGGGTCTCTTCACTACCTTCTGTCTGCTCTCTCCGGACTCCAGCCCAGGTGTCCTTCAGACCATCCCATGCATGGCCACAGAATGATCCCAAGCCAGACTTGATGTTACGTTAGTCTCTCTCCCTGGAACATGCTGAGCATCTCCTGGTCCTCCACCGCCACCAGCAGTGACAGCCAGTTCATGCAGTTCCTTCCCCTTCTGTACCTCAGAGCTTTGGGAACTTTTGTGACTTGACTTCTGTCATGCTCTTACCTTACTTACTCCAGCTGCTAGACAGAATTCGTGTTTTTCACTTGATCTTAGCCAAAAGGCTGAGAAGCGATCGAATTCATGTTTTTCAAGTTAGGGTCACATTCTATTTATGTTTTCACTCTTCAAGCTACAAGTGCTTTCCTTGGCTCCCAGAGGTCCTCAAAAGCTGTTTCCTAAAAAAAAAAAAAAAAAAAAAAAGCTGTTTCCTTCACTGCATCTGCTTGTCCCTTGCCACACAGTCTTCACACGCCTGTCTTCAGCTGTGCGGTGGCACTCACTTCATTGCCTGTGCTCATGGGATAGAGATGGGCGTGAAGTGGTTTTCTCTCAACCCCGTCCATGATTTGAAGGAGGAAAAAAACGTTCAGATCATCTCACTTTTCCTTCCTTCTGTACTCAGATTGATGTTGAAGCAAATCACTAGAGTATTTTTTTCAAAAAATGTTTTCTAATGCAAACGCCAGGAATTTGCAGTCTCACTTGTTTCCGTTCTCCTGACCTCACCTGAAGACTGGAGAGGTGAGGGTTAGAAAATACAACTCCCAGGTCTCTCGCCTAGCCCTCTGCAGTGATGGCTCCTGACCGCAGTACGCGCTCTGAAGGCACCACCGCCTCGTGAGGCAGGCCTCTGCTATGAGACTTCACCACTTTCCCTCTAGCACTTGCTTCCTGTGAGATGGGGAAGGGCTGACCATGAGAATCGGCCAGGTGTCCCTGGCTCTCCCAGGACTTGCTCATTACCATCTTCCTTCCATCTGCCCTTTCTGCCTCAAGCGTCAGTCTGTATTTAGCTGCTGGCCACCCTGGGGTAGCTGCCACTGCAAAATCGGAATTCCCCTTTTGTTTAACCTGTGATGAATTGGGGCTCTAAACTCTGGAAAAGCGAAGAGCCCCAGTAAAATCGGCGGCGATCCTTAAAAAATAGAAGTCAAGCCTCTGGTATAGCTGACAAACTAGAATATATCTGTGTATCTATTCTTTGAGGTTAATCTGGAAAGAGCGTGGTGAGGGAGTATCATGGGCGAGGGGTTGAAGGGAAAATTCCAGCTATTGGGAAGACCAATAATCAGAATGTTAAACGACGCTTATGATTCAGAATGGATACGAGCAGAGAAATGCAGAATCACTTCGAAGAGCCCTGTTCTCTGGGCAGCAGGCCCTGCCTGAAACCTGAGTCTTGACATGCAGGAAGAGTGTCAGCCTGAGGGAAGCCAGCCAGCCATTGTGGTCCCACAGGGAGGCCAGGCTGGCAGTGAGGCCCATCTGGTTTCTAGGGCAAGTTGGCAGTGAGTGTAGAGATGGACACCTCACGTGAACACAACCCACGTCCCCCCTCTCCAACTCATAATGGTAGGTGTCCTAGCTGGGCTCCTCTAGCTAATCTCCGAATGACCAGGCTTCCTGCGCTGGTCCCCTCTGAGAGAGGAGGTGCTCGCCCAGAGCTCTCCACAGCCTTGGCAGTCGTGGTGCTCCGTCAATGAGCCGGTTGGCATTCTGGCCCCAGACTGCAGGGCAAATGCGAGATGAGTCACTAGGACCCCACAAAGGGCGGGGGGGGGGGGCTTTCAGTGGGGTTGGTTCCGATTCAGAGCCTAGAATTCTTGGGCCTGCCAAAGAGGGCCTGCCTGTCCTGTGTGACCCAGGACAAATCACTCATCCCCCGGGGCCCAGATCTTTGTTCCTAAGACGGGGTGACCTATATATATATATATATATGTGTGTGTGTGTGTGTGTGTGTGTGTGTATGGACTCGCTAAGGTGATTTAGGGAGTCTGTGAGAGAACCTGGATGCAAGATATGAGGACCCTGGAGACACGTGGTGAGACACGCGGCACCAAGAAACATTAGGACGAGCCTCAGCATGGTGCGCTCCCCGCCCCCATCTAAGCGGCTCGCTGTTCCTCGCCTCACCTTCAGCCCCCGGAGCCTTGTGAGCCGAACCTCATTTTCCCCCACACTAGGTATTCCCAGGGAGAAACGCCCCATGGGCCCCCGCCTAGCAAGGCCCAAGAACTGCTGGGCCGGGGCGGGACCGGGACCGGACGCAGGGGGCGGAACGCAGGAGCGGGAGTCAGCTCAGCCCCGCCCAGGGGCGGGGGAGGGGGGCGCGGTGATGTCACCCGTTCCGCGTGCTGCCTGGACCTGCGGCCCTTCACACATGCACCGTGGCGGGTGGGAGACCAGATTGGTCATCTTGAGGCCAGCTCCACTGACCGGTAAGCCCGGGTGACCTTGAGTCAGGCATTTTTCTTTGCGAAGCTGCTCGTCTGTGAAGCAAAGGTAGTCACACTTGGCATTGCCTCTCTCTGGGCCATTAAACTCGGAGATCGTAACAACTCTTGCTTTCACCCACTACTCCGCTCACGTCTGAGATGTGTAGTCACCTAACCATCTCCCAATAACCCCGTGTTCTGCCTACTGCTGTGCCCATTGTAGTCCAGAAACGCTGGAATGGTTTCCGAAGCTGAAATGGTTAAAGGGTGGAAAAATATTTTGTAAACCGCCAAAGCACTGGGTATACGCAAATCTCTGTCTCTGTCCACGTGTCAGATATGCAGACAGAATGGAGAGACGGAAGAATTTCCAGACATTGAAGGAGGTGACATGCCAGGCCTCCAGTGACAGTGTGGCACTAAAATGCAGGCCTGGTATACCTTTCTCCCCTGCCTTCAAAAAAATTTTCCAGACAGTTCTCTTTTCACATCGCCAAGGATCCCAAGCCTCCTAGGATCTGGAACTCCCATGTAACCCTCCCCAGGTGAAAGCAGCAAAGGCCTGGTGTCTCATCTCAGTCTCTCCTGTTTATGAGTTCTTCATCACCCAGTCGCACTACCACAGCCCTGCCAATCCCTTACCTGGTGCAGGCACCAGGCCCAGAAATCCAGTCAGGTGAGAACTGCCTCTTGGAGAGTGCCTTGTGCCTGGGGCAGGACAGGTGGCAGCCAGAACAGTTAAGTAGGTCAGGGTTGTTTGTGGTGGACCCCGCCCCCTCACCTTCCCCGGCCTGAAATCTACTCTTGATTCAGGGTTAAGTTTTACCTTTTTATTTTTTTTAATGTTTATTTATTTTGAGAGAGAGAGACAATGTGTGTGTGTGCGCGCGCGCTTGAGCAGCAGGCGGGGGAGGGGAAGGCCAGGAGTGGCAGAGAGAGAGAGAGAGAGAGAAGCAGAGAATCCCAAGCAGGCTCTGCACTGTCAGCATGGAGCTGGACGAGGAGCTCGATCTTACAAACTGAGATGATTAACCGATGCTTAACCGACTGAGCCACCGAGGCACCCCAAGTTTTACCCTCTTATTCAAAGGGACCTGGGAACACTGAACAACACCCAAGACAAAAAGGGACACCTGGTGGGCATCAGGAGGACTACAGACAATTTGGGGTTAACAAAGATAGGCAGGACTCAGTCACACCCCTCAGGTCACCAATACTAGGCCCTCAGAGAGGCAAGACACACGCATATGTGTATTAATAGAGTAGGTTACCAAAAATGCCCTATTTACTATTTCAGACTGGCTTAGATCATAACTTCTGGCCTTTTTCACCACACTCCCCTGAGAAATTTTGTTCTTGCCCATGACTTCAACCATCAATCAGCCTCTGTCTCCTGGACATTCTCTCATTGGTGCCCCATACTATGCCTAAAACAGATTCTTGACCCCCTTCTATCCAGAGTGGTCTTCCTCCTGTGACTTCAGCCCCCATATTCCATCATTCTACCTCGGAAAATGCGAACACCTTGCCTTTTCCCTACCCTTGTATGATCTCCCCACTTTTGACTTCTGCCTTCTCCAAACTATGTCCTGGGGAGTCTCCAAGTGTTTTTGTTTGTTTGTTTGCTTTGAGCAGCACAATTAACTGGCTTGACTTAATAGATTTAACATATTTAGACTTTTAAAAAAAAATTTTTTTTAACGTTTATTTTTGGGACAGAGAGAGACAGAGCATGAACGGGGGAGGGGCAGAGAGAGAGGGAGACACAGAATCAGAAGCAGGCTCCAGGCTCTGAGCCATCAGCCCAGAGCCCGACGCGGGGCTCGAACTCACGGACCGCGAGATCGTGACCTGGCTGAAGTCGGACGCTTAACCGACTGAGCCACCCAGGCGCCCCTAACATATTTAGACTTTTATCCAACAACTAGATAACATATATTTTTTTCAAGCATACATGGGACTTTTACACATATTAACCACATTTCAAAAGAAATCTCAAATACAAAAGAGTATGTTAAATGCTTTTAAGCTGATCAATGAAGATACCATAAGGGGAGTCAGAAAATGCTTAAAACTGAATTATAATAAAAATACTATATACGGAAACATGGGATATAGCTAAAATGGTACTTGAAGATAAATCTGTAGCCTTAAATTCTTATGTCAAAAAAGGGGAAAGTCTATAATTTAATGTGCTAAATATTAAAGCTAATACAAAAAGAACAAAACCAAACCAAAGAAAGAAATAATAAAAATTGAGTGGAAATTTAAGAAAGAAAGTAAAGAAACTGAAGAAGCAGAAAACAAATATATGAACATTAATATAAATAAAATAGACAAACCTGTAGTGAAACTCATCATGAGAAAAAAGGGATAAGACATGAGAAACAATTTTAGGGATAAAAAAGAAGACCTACTTTAGATAGAATAGAGATTGAAAAGATCATCAAAGAAAAGAGTATGCCATAATAAAGCTTTCAAGAAACATCCAGAAAAATTGACTCAAAGAGAGGTAGAAAACCTGAATAGTCCTATATCATTTAAGTTGAGGGGTGCCACTGGCTTAGTCAATGTAGCATATGACTCTTGATCTCGGGGTCGTGAGTTCCAGCCCCACATTGGGTGCAGGGATTACATCAAAATGAAATCTTAGAGAAACAATAATAAAGTAAAATCTTTAAAAAAAAAAAAGTTGAGTCCTTAGTTAAAATGGTTCCATACAGGGGCACCAGGGTGGCTTAGTTGGTTAAGTGTCTGACTTCAGCTCAGGTCATGATCTTGTGGTTTGTGAGTTCCAGCCCCACATCGGACTTTGTGCTGACACCTCAGATTCTGTGTCTCCCTCTCTCTCTGCCCCACCCCTGCTCTTACTCTGTTTCTCTCTCTCTCAAAAATAAACATTAAAAAAATAGTTTGTCCATTACAAAAAAAAAAAAAATGTTTCCATACAGAAAACAATAGACTCAGGCTATTTTATAGGTGAGTTCATCAAAATTTTAAATAAATAGACTAATTCTGTTTAATATTACTGAGTCTGTTAATTAATTAAACATGTAAACACAGGGAATTTTTAATTTTTTTAAAAATGTTTAAGTGTTTATTTATTTTGAGAGAGAGCAAGGGAATGCAAGCAAGGGGAAGGGCAGAGAAGGAGAAGAGAGAATCCCAAGCAGTCTCCATACTGTCAGCACAGAGCCCGAGCGGGGCTCAGTCCCAGAAACCCGTGAGATCGTGACCTGAGCCCATATCAAGAGTCAGACGCTTAACCGACTGAGCCACCCAGGCACCACCCCATAGGGAATTTTTTTTAAGTTTATTTATTTATTTTGAGAGAGAGAGCAGGGGAGAGTCAGAGAGAGATTGGAACCCCAAGCAGAATCCACACTGCCGGCGTGTGTGCTCAGGGTGGGTCTTGAACCCACGAACTGCAAGACCATGAGCTAAGATCAAGAATCAGACACCCAACCAACCGAGCCACCCAGGCACCCCGTGCAAAGGGAATTTTTTAAAACAATAGTCTCAATAGATGCAGGAAAATAATTCAGATACTTGTTCCAATTAAAAGTTGTAACAACTTAGGAATAGAAAGAGTATTGTGCTCAATGGTGAAACATTAAAAGCATTCCTTTCCTGATCAGAAATGAGATAGGGATGTCCAGAATCACTGTTTCCACTCATCATTGTCTTGCAGGTTTTAGCTGGTGCAGTATAACAAGAAATAAGAGATACAAGGATTAGAAAGGGAGATTCCAAACTGTCATTGTTCTCAGATGATAGATAGGGTTGTACTTAAAAAACAAAAAACAGGGGCGCCTGGGTGGCTCAGTCGGTTAACATTCTGGCTCTTGGTTTCTGCTCAGGTCATGATCTCACGGGTCGTGAGTTCAAGCCCCATGTCGGGTTCTGTGCTGACAGTGCAGAGCCTGCTTGGTGTTCTCTCTCTCTCTCTCTCTCTCTCTCTCTCTCTCTCCCTCCCCCCTCTCAAAATGAATAAATAAAAAAAAAAAAAAACCCAGACAAATTAAGAATTAATAAGGTAGTTTACCAAGTTGTAGGACCAATAAACAAAAGTCAATTGCTTTTCAAACTCTTCAAAAACAAAAAACAAACAAACAAAAAAAAAACAAACAAAAAGCATAGTACTAACAATCAAGTGGGTGAGAGTTGTGAGATTTCTCATGTCCCAACAGGATGTGGAAACTGAGGCAAAGAGGTGGGGCCCAGGCTGGTCATGCAGACTGGCTCAATTGTCCCACATCTCTAAACATCAGGTCCATTGGCCTGTGAGGATGTCAGTTTAGGGTATTCCCCACTCCCCCCCCCCCACCCCCGCCGGAGTTCAGAGATTATAGGCGTCATGGAACTGGGAGGAACCAGAACTGACAGGACACATCTGGCAGCCACTGACTTCCGGAAGCCAGTTTGTTCTGGGAGTTAAGGATCCAGAGCTACCCCTCACTCGTATACAACCTCTGATGTCCCGATGCCTTTGGTTGCTTGATTCATCTACTGCCTCTTAGCTCCCCTCACTGGCCTCCCTGATCCCCCTGAAAGGCCAGTGGCACAGCCTAATTGGGAGAATTCCTATTCTGAGCAGCAGCTAAGTCTCTGTGCATCCTCCAAGACCCCATTTTGCTTTAGCTAGATTAGGGGTCTGTAAGTCTTCTCTGTAAAAGGTAAGAGAGTAAATATTTTAGACTTCGCATGCTCTATGGTCTCTGCCACACCATCAACTCTGCCACTGCGGCATAAATGCAGGCAAAGACAACATGCAAACAAGGATGGCTATGTTTCAGTAAAACTTTATGAACACATCCGAATTTCACGTACTTTTCACAGGCCAAAACAGTATCTTTCTGTTGATTTTGTCCACAATTAAAAAAATGTAAAAACCATTCTCACCCATAAGCCACCTAAAAGCAAGCAACAGGCCCACCAGCTGCAGGCTACAGTTGGTCAACTCTTGCTTCAACTGGCTACCCTCCAACGACAGAAGGTTGGGCTGGGTCTTTGAGGCCTGGTCAGGAATAAAGGGTATCTTGGAAGCAATAGGCATTGCAAGTGCTCCTGGGAATAGGACTCCGGAGATCTAGAGGGTTTTAAGCTTTGACAGCCTCCATGGCTTCCTCCACTCTAAGTTAAGGTCAGAGCATCTTAACATGGCATTTGTGGCCCTCTGTGACCTGAACCCTGCCTGCAGGGCTACTTTTAGCTCTTCCGCCTCCTTCAGGGGCTCCTAGGCTATGGTCCTTCTGTCAGGGCTGTGCCTTTCCATGCTTTTCCCTCTTCCGGGAATAGACCTGTGTCATGGGCTGACTAGCCTTGGCCCTAAGCCTGCCCCTTCCCCAGGCTGAGGTGCCTGCCACAGCGCCCTGTGGACTGAAACCTCCGTCTTGTTTATGCATTTTTGCATCCCCAGGCACTCCCTGTGGGAGCTTAAGTTAGTGTCAGTGAGTAGAAGAAGGCTTCCAGAAGAGAAGCCTTCCAGAAATTCTGTGCTAGTGCAAGATTTGAGATCTTCCCATTAGGAGACCCACGAGGAGTCTCTGGTCCTAATACTGATCAGCATGTGATTTCTGCTCTGCTTTGGACTTGGGTCCCGGGAGGGGAGACAGCATCCCCACTCCATTCCTGGAGCAGGGAGCAAGGGTTAGTGCAACAAAGGCTCTGAGCTCACTGTCCTCATTGAAGCCTTGCTTCCCCAGTTCACAGAATGTGGAGACTCGCTTTTACCTCTTCACAGGATGGTGAAATGGTGTGAATGCTTTTTGTCAACTAGAGAGATGTTTCATTAGCTAGAGCCCTTCTGCCCAGAGGAAAAGAAGGTATATTGAGGGAGGACACTCTTGGTTTGAGATTTAGATCAGGAACAGAGAATCCTGGGGCATTTCTGGGAGCAGCACCCATACCGCTTCCCAAACCCATTAACTTCTCCCAGCCACCGGCTTCTCACACACCACAAGGAAGGAAAGAAGAGCAGGGAAAAATACAATTGGGGTGGTGCTAAGCCTGGGGCAAGGATGAGGAAAGCAAGGATCCTTTATTCTTCAGAATTCAACACATAAAGAAAATACAAAGGAAGGAAGATGGGGCACCAGGGCTGACGAGGGAGGGCTGTGGGGCTGGGGGTGGGGGTGAGGGAGGGGAGGAACCCCTCCCCAGCATTCCAGTGGCGGACACAGCGGGCCAAGAAAGCAGTTGATGGACACCTACAATGTCACAGAGCAGGAAGTGGCCATTCTCTTCCGGAGGAGCTGTGGGCCCAACAGGATTCCAAGATGAGGCCTTGGATAGACAAGGACAGCTTTCCATCTGAAGGGCACGCAAAAGGGGTAGAGCCAAGCGAAGTATGGCGTCCCACAGCTCCCTGGGCAGGCTAACGGCTTGGGAGCTCTGGCGCCACATCTGAAGAGGAACAATTTCTGGCAGCCTTCAACGGGCTGCTCTCTGGGAAGCGTCTTCAAGCGCCCTCCAGGAGCCCCTGCCACCCTGCAGGGGTCCCTGGAGACCCTCTGCTCCTCCGGTCTGGCAGCTGCAGGAGCGAAGAGGGCCAAAAACGAAACCAGATTGAGAAAACAGCTCGATATGCTCACGCTGGGGAGACGCATGTCTCTGTGTTCTACACACGTGGGCGACTGCAGGAGTTGGGGAGGGTCCCCCCGGTGGCCAAGTCGTCCCCAGTCTCCGCTCGCTGAAGGCGCGTCAGCACAGCCGCCCCAACAGCCCTGTGCTATGTGATTGATGGGGAAGGGATTGGGGGAAGGTCAATCACTCCCTTTTTGCTCCATCCCACTCCCGAGGGAGTGCCAAGCTAGCTGGGCCTGGCAGGTGGATAATAGGGTCCCGCCAGCGGCTTTAGACGGTAAATAGGATTGGGACAGCCCATCCCCTGCTCCCCGGGGACCCCGGCCGATTCCTCGGGGGTAACACAAGCAGCTGCAGAGACAGGACCAGGCCGCAGAGGGCGGGGCGGAGCCTGGAGGAAAGGGGCGGGGTGGGGGCGGTACCGCCAAGGCGGGTCTGGAAACTGCTGGAAGTAATCGCAGTACCGCCGTCGTCGCTCCTTCCGCCGGGCGCGGGCAAAGAGTCCCACTGCTAGCCCGAGCCGGCGCCCTTCCCCCCCCACCAGGAGCCACGCCCCGCTGCAAAGCGCTGGCTCTTTCTCCTCCCCGAGGGAGGACCGGGCTCCCGGGGCTGCGTGAAGTTAGATCTCGAATTGTGTACTGTCCCTAAGGAAAGCCCTTTTCCCTTATTGGGCTGTAGGGCAGATTCTAGCAAGGAAGTGGAACCTGGGAGTCGAGGTCGGAGTGGTTGGCCTTTCTATCCACCTTTTTTGGTGTTCCTCTTGGCCAGGACACTTATGTGTGGAGGCGCCTGTATTAGAGGTTTATAGGGAGGTCAGTGGGATCCTTGCCACTAGATCCCTCGTTTATGTCATGTGAGCATTCTCAATCTCTAGTTCTTGGACGGTGGTCGAGCCTTGGCAGTGCGGAGATGCGGCCACGAAAAGCGGTACTTGCGCGTGCTCTCAGGGCGGAGACTGAGACCGGTTGCTTCCGCCCTTCCCCGCCCCCTCCCCTATTTTGGACCATGACGTCAAGGTGGGCGGGCAGCGGCAGGTGCCGGGTTGACCCGCATCCTCCTTTAAGGCGGAGGGATTCGGGGACGGGCAGCTGGTCTGTGCTTCGCCGTATATAGAGCCACTGGGGGCGAACAGCCGCTCTCTTGAGTCACCCCCGCGCAGCCTTGTTGCGGATTTTGAGCCGGACTTAGTCCCTGCTCACCTTGGTCTGTCGTGCTTACAGCTCTTCTCCTTGAAGGTAAGGTCATTGGTTTTTTTCAGGTGTTTCTGATTGGATTGTCCTTACGTGTTGGTTTCGTCCATCGTTTCCTTTTCAAAGCCTAGATTTTGTCGTGTTGGGGCGGTCTTGGGATAGGTCAACTCAGAATTGTTGGGGGGTGTGGATGGGACAGGGCTCTCGAGAGTTGGGCTAGTTTTTTCGTCCGTGCTTTGGTGCGGGGTTTCCCTCAGACGGCAACTGGCCGTGGGGGGAGGTGGGCCGCGGCGTGGGCTTGGGGTAGTGGGCAGCTGCACGTGGTGTCCGCGCCGGCCCGGGACGCTGCCATGTTTGCCCCTCCACTTCCGGACGCGGCTACGGGGCGCCGGAGGGTCCCCGAGGGTGGTGGGTGTGCGCGCTGGACGTGACTCAGCACAGCCTGGTGCTGGCCTGGCTTTGCCATCTCTTCCGTGGGACGCATTTTTCCAGGGCTTTCTATTCCTTTATGTGAGGTTCTTCGGCAAGGAACGATTACGGCCGGCTCTGGCCTGCCGTTCTTTCTTTCCAGAGCTTTTCTGCAGTCCCGGTGAGGGGGAGGGGAGAGGAGGGGGCAGGCTCTGGAAGATTCATGGGCCCTTTCCTCCCCCGCCCCTCCCAGAGAGCTGAGATTGTTCTGGAAGCTTCTGGAGCCCAGCGCCCCGCCCTGGTGCCCGGATGCTGGGGCGAAGGGAGGCTGCGCGGTGGCGCCCCCTCCTCGCGTGGCCCTGGCCAACGCATGTCCGGCAGTGACGAGGGTCTGCCCAGCCGTCTACGGCCACCATCTTAGTTGTGTTTGGTTTCGTTCTATATTGTAGCCACATGTGTTGAGGGGTGCTTTATCCGTTCTTTGTCTTAGCCTCTTGGGCGGGTATTCACCGGTCTCTCGGGTTATCTTCTATCCTGTGAGGCAGCAATCCCACGTGAGCTTTTGATGTGGGAGATTCTCAATTGAAGAGAGCCAATTCCGGATTACTGGCCATTTAACACAAAACCGCTCATCTTGGGCTATTGGATTTTGTAACAAAAAAGGTGGTGGACACGTGGTAGGTGGTTTTCTCCTTCACCTGAGTTTGGATTACCTGGAGTTGTTATTCCTATTCCTGGGATGGGCCCAGTATCTGTATTTTGAACAGCCTACCAGGTGATGCTGAGGTTTTGGGTCCCACGGATCAGTTAAGAGCAGTTTGGTTTCAAAATACCTTTTCAAAAAGCTTGACCTTGTGTATTGTATTGAAGCAGCTTTTTATTTTTCTTTCTAAGTTGGATTCCCACTAAGAGAAGTCTTGAAAGAAAAGGCGCTACGGTTTTTGAGGAATACGTTCATTACCTGGATTAAAACAGCTTGGACTAAGTCTCTTGGAGTCTTCCGCTGTGACCAGGGTGAACTTGAAGTGTTAAATGTGGAGCCATCCGGTTCTTTTCTAATTCTTGATTGTTCTCATTTTAGATGCCTGAGGAAGTGCACCATGGAGAGGAGGAGGTGGAGACATTTGCCTTCCAGGCAGAAATTGCCCAACTCATGTCCCTCATCATCAATACCTTTTATTCCAACAAGGAAATTTTCCTTCGGGAGTTGATCAGTAACGCTTCTGATGTGAGTGCTGTGGGCAGCTTCATTTGTGGTTTTTGTTTAGAGCACTCCGGAAAAGAGAGAAGGGCGGTTTGGTATTTTGTGGGGCTGCTATTCTAAAAACGTTGATGTGGATAGATGGGCTATTGTAACAGTAAATGGTTCTTTTTTGTGTTCTAAGTTTTATTTTGAGAGCGAGGGAGGGGCGGGCAGAGAGAGGGAGAATCCCGAGCAGGCTCTGAGCGGTCAGCATGGAGCCCAGCACACGGGGCTTGAACCCACAAACTGAGATCATGACCTGAGCCAAAATCAAGAGTCAGGTGCCCCAACTGTATGTGGCTCTTACACGCCAAGTTTGGGAGTGGGTAATCAAAATTGATGCTGTTTGGGAATAAAAAGTAGTTTTCTTTCGGACGAAGAGCTGGGCTTTTAGGAAGCAGAATTGTAAAAATGAGATTTGTGTTTTCAGGCCTTGGACAAGATTCGGTATGAGAGCCTGACAGACCCTTCCAAGCTGGACAGTGGTAAAGAGCTCAAAATTGACATCATCCCCAACCCCCAGGAACGCACTCTGACTCTAGTGGACACAGGCATTGGCATGACCAAAGCCGATCTCATAAATAATTTGGGGACCATTGCCAAGTCGGGCACTAAAGCATTCATGGAGGCTCTCCAGGTATGTGGTATTTCAGCTAGGTGCACGCCATCCATTTTTGTGGATGTTTGGTTTGCTGTTTTGTTTTAAACTTGTTTGTAAAATTTTCTGGCAGGCTGGTGCGGACATCTCCATGATTGGACAATTTGGTGTTGGCTTTTATTCTGCTTATCTGGTGGCAGAGAAAGTGGTTGTTATCACAAAGCACAACGATGATGAGCAGTATGCCTGGGAGTCTTCTGCTGGGGGCTCCTTCACTGTACGTGCAGACCATGGTAAGACGGCTTTCCTATTAGGTTGTCTGGGTTAGAATTCTGGGGAAACCTGTAATGGAGATCTTGAGGGTGTTACCTGTGGAGTCGTTGATGACAGGTCTGCATTTAGCTTCAGTTTTTATACTCTGTGATTAACTCCTAGGTGAGCCCATTGGCCGGGGCACCAAAGTGATCCTCCATCTTAAAGAAGACCAGACAGAATATTTAGAGGAGAGACGTGTCAAAGAAGTGGTGAAGAAGCACTCACAGTTCATAGGCTATCCCATCACTCTTTATGTGAGTATGGACTGTGGTACTCCTCATGTGTATGTCTGCTCTTTCGGAGAGTTCCAAGGTCCCCGGTTTTGGTTTCTGAAGTCTGGAACTACTGTCTTTTGTACTTTCAGCTGGAGAAGGAACGAGAGAAAGAAATCAGTGATGATGAGGCAGAGGAGGAGAAAGGTGAGAAAGAAGAGGAAGATAAAGATGATGAGGAGAAGCCCAAGATTGAAGATGTGGGCTCAGATGAGGAGGATGATAGTGGGAAGGACAAGAAGAAGAAAACAAAGAAGATTAAGGAGAAGTACATTGATCAGGAAGAACTGAACAAGACCAAGCCCATTTGGACCAGAAACCCTGACGACATCACCCAGGAGGAATATGGAGAGTTTTACAAGAGCCTTACGAATGACTGGGAAGACCACTTGGCAGTCAAGGTGAGAAGCCTTGCATGTTGATTGAATAGGAAGAGCAGGCAGAACGGGGTTGTTGGTAGCAGACCATGGAACTTGCCCAACTGTTTGGTGGTGGGAACTGAATGCCATGGATCCATGTCCTTTCACTTGTTGATGACCTTTTTAGGGTAAAGAAAGGACATCTCCGTGACATCACTTTGTCTCTGTGGCAGGTTCCTGATAGGACTGTTAACTCATTAATCCCAGGATTATACATAGCAGTACCATTGTGGATCAGTTTGGGGCATAGGAGTTTAATTTTTTCAAAAGAGGTCCTATGATGTCTGTTCTGTCATCAGTGCTTAGGGAAGAACTCTGTTCCAGACAATTCAATGAATGATGTGATGTTGGGATTTAAGGGTGTGTCTTGAAATACACTATTGGCTTGCTTTGAATTTCTTTCAGCACTTCTCTGTGGAAGGTCAGCTGGAATTCAGGGCATTGCTGTTCATCCCCCGTCGGGCTCCTTTTGACCTTTTTGAGAACAAGAAGAAAAAGAACAACATTAAGCTCTATGTCCGCCGTGTGTTTATCATGGACAGCTGTGATGAGTTGATACCGGAGTATCTCAGTGAGTGTCCTTTTGGCCGAATGTAGTTGGTTGGGTAAAGTCCTATAGTGTTCTCAGGAAATGGAGGTTTTGTCTTTTTTTTTTTTTTTTTTTTGAAATCAGGTTCAGTGAGAAAGTGGGTCCTGTTGAACTTAGATGACCCTGTCTACGTTAACTCCCATTTTCTCCCTGATTGCAGATTTCATCCGTGGTGTGGTGGACTCTGAGGACTTGCCCCTAAACATCTCCCGAGAAATGCTCCAGCAGAGCAAAATCTTGAAGGTCATTCGCAAAAACATCGTAAAGAAGTGCCTTGAGCTCTTCTCTGAACTGGCAGAAGACAAGGAGAACTATAAGAAATTCTATGAGGCATTTTCTAAAAACCTGAAGGTACGGAAGCAGCAAATGCTTACTTAAGATGGATGGGTTTTTTCATTCACCTAGAGAGTAACAGATTATTTACAAGTAAGATCCTTTTCTTTCCACCTTTGAAGCTTGGAATCCATGAGGACTCCACTAATCGGCGCCGTCTTTCTGAGCTGCTGCGTTATCACACCTCCCAGTCTGGAGATGAGATGACTTCCCTTTCGGAGTATGTCTCTCGCATGAAGGAGACCCAGAAGTCCATCTATTACATCACTGGTATGTTGGAGCCTGGGTCTGATCAAAGCCTCGTGAGGGTATAAGGAAATAGGACATTTGGGAATACCTGGGAACTGGCAGGTGGCATTCTGATCCCTGAGTCTCTCTCAACCCTGCAGGCGAGAGCAAAGAGCAGGTTGCCAACTCCGCTTTTGTGGAGCGGGTGCGGAAGCGGGGCTTCGAGGTAGTGTATATGACTGAGCCTATCGATGAGTACTGCGTGCAGCAGCTCAAGGAGTTTGATGGGAAGAGTCTCGTCTCCGTTACCAAGGAGGGCCTGGAGCTACCTGAGGATGAAGAGGAGAAAAAGAAAATGGAAGAGAGCAAGGCCAAGTTTGAGAACCTCTGCAAACTTATGAAAGAAATACTGGACAAGAAGGTTGAGAAGGTAAGCAGTTCTGGGACTGGGATGTAGTTTGTAAACGCTTTAGAGCGGTTTCCCTCAGAATCTTGTGGTGCTACACAATTAGTAGTTTTAGGTCGCCTAATTTGTGCAGAGCTGCTTTCCCCTTGCGCTGCTTTTACCAGGCAGGTTTAAGGTTGGTATTTTTATAAATATTTGGGAACGATGAAGTGCTTCTTCTGAGAATAGAACTTAACATACCATCATCTTAGCTTGGAAATGGTAATCAGGTTTAACGTAAACATAAGTTTTTGTCATTATGCACAGGTGACCATCTCAAACAGGCTAGTGTCTTCACCCTGCTGCATTGTGACGAGCACCTACGGCTGGACGGCCAACATGGAGCGGATCATGAAAGCCCAGGCACTTCGGGACAACTCTACAATGGGTTATATGATGGCCAAAAAGCACCTGGAGATTAATCCTGACCACCCCATTGTGGAGACACTACGGCAGAAGGCAGAGGCGGACAAGAATGACAAGGCTGTCAAGGACCTGGTGGTGCTCCTGTTTGAAACTGCACTGCTCTCTTCTGGCTTCTCACTGGAGGATCCCCAGACCCACTCCAACCGAATTTACCGCATGATCAAGCTAGGCCTGGGTGAGTATCTTTGTTATACCAGAGTGTGGCTAGGAGTTGGGTAAACTGGTCTCTGAGGGACAGATTTGACTTAATGGTATTCGGATTGACATTCATGTGGCGTTCCTTCCTACTTAACAGGTATTGACGAAGACGAAGTAACTGCAGAGGAACCCAGTGCTGCTGTTCCTGATGAGATCCCTCCCCTTGAGGGTGATGAGGATGCATCCCGCATGGAAGAAGTAGATTAGTTTCTACCTGCAGACCTGTGCCCTCTGTATAGTGTCCCCATGGCTTCCCAGCAGCCCTGAGTGGCCTCAGTTCACCTGGTTCCTTCTGCTGATGTCTAGTGTTTTGTTTTTTTTTCCCCTCCTGTCTTTGTCTGAGGCAGGATACAAGGTCCTCAGGCCTATCCCTTCCTATATTTGACGGGGGGTTTGGATGTGTACTGTGGTTTTTTGTTTATTTTGTTCTGAAGTTAAAGTATGCAAAATAAAGAAAATACAGTTTTATACAGTTCTGCTTTCCCTTGTAAAGTGGATCTGGTGCCTTTTGCGTTTCCTTTGCTTTCCTATTTCAAGTTGTACCTGCTTTCATCCTGGTAATCGGTTACTCTGGTACATTGAAAGCTAAAGTCACTTGTAACCGTCTAGCAGTTCTGAAGTCCCCCAACATTGACTCTAAAGGGTGGCCACAAACCAGCATGTAATACTCTGTCCCCTTCCTAAAGCACATACTTCAGTCAATGAAAACACGGGACTCGAGACCATTGCAGCAATTTAATTTAATAAAATAAAATTAGAGCAAAAAGTTAACATTTCCAAAGTACCAAAACCTGCAATGGGCTCTTGGAGCAGAGCCTGGGGATCCAGGAGCAGAGGGTGGTGGTGCTGGGTAGGGCCCTCCTGTCCTTCTCCCCCAGCACAGCACCGTCTTTCAGGGACTCCCGGGAAAGCAGCACTTGGAGCCTACAACACTTGTGCTTTTCTCACCAGAGTAAGTTCCATAGGTCTCTGGGAGGGAGTCTGCACGGGTGGGCCATTCAAGGGAGGGGACAAGCACAGCTGTGTTGGTGGCAGAGCCCACAGGGCAAGACTTCAGGGAATTTGGAGAGGGGCCTTAGAAGGTGCTTCTGCCTTCTCGGCAAGCCCCTCCCACCCATTGAGGAAGGTCCTCTACCTTGGGGCTCAGAAGAATCCCTACTGGAGGACGGGTGACTTAAGGCAAAGGGGAAGGCTGACTCCTGGACTCAACCCCAACCTGCAGAGCTGGTTTGTGATACTAAAAGCCTGCATTCTGACCTTGAGCCAGCCGCCTCAAAAGTTACAGTAGGAGAGGAAAACTGGTATGGTGAGGTTCTTGTTGGACTTCATCTCTCAGGCCCCTCAAACTTTCTGCACAGGGGACTCGACAGGCACAGCCTTCTTACCCCGTTGCTTTAGTCGGCCCCGGGCATAGACTCTGAGGAGGAGGGCAGCAAAGACCACAGCCACCCCCAGACCCCCCACCACAGTGACTGTGTGGCCGTAGAGGAGGCAGGAGAGGAGGATGGCGAAGGCCTGGCGGAGGGTCATGATGATGGTGAAGACGGCGGCCCCGAACTGCCCGATGGTGTAGAAGATGAAGAGCTGGCCGCATGCAGAGCAGACGGAGAGCAGCAGGGCATGCGCAGCAAATTCACTGTGTCGCCCCATGAAGCGGGTCCCCTCCAGGAGGGCCCCCTGCTCTAGCAGGGAGCCCACCGTGAAGAGGCAGGAGAAGAAATTGACCCCAAACATCATCTGCACCGAAGACATCTTATAGGCGAACAGGGCATCCTGCCAGTTTGAGGTGAAGCTGTCAAAGGCGATGTAGCCTGCCAGCAGGATGAGGCCGGACAGGGTGGTGGCCGGGGAGCTGCGGGGCTCCGGTCCGCTGGACAGCAGGAACATGCTGACCCCGATGGAGATGAGGCCGGCCGTCAGGTATTCCCAGTGTTCGTAGCTGCGCCGGGACACCAACTTTCCCATCAGCATGACAGGGATCACCTTAGAGGCCTTGGCCAGCACCTGGGTGGGAAAGCTGACGAACTTGAGAGCTTCGTACTGACACCAGCTGCTGAGCACGTTTGACAGGCTGGCAAAGGAGTACCGGTACATGGGTGCCCCGTGCCGGGGCTGCTTACAGAGGATGCAGCAGAGGCCAGCCACCAGCAGGGCCAGCACCCGGTTCATCAGCACCAGGAACTGGGAGTCCGTGAAGCGCTCACCTGGCGAGGTGGCAGTAGCCCCATAGCTGCGGGTCATCACTCTCTCCTGCAGCACTCCCCAAGTCAGGTAGGACACCTGGAGGGAGGGGCGGGGAGGAAAGAGGACCGAGAAGGTAAGAGGAGGAGAAGGTGGCCCGAAAGATTTCGACCTCCCTCTTCCTCAGAAAAGGTCTAGGTGATTCAAAGGACAGCATACATATGTTGGTCCCTCTGTAATAACCAGAAGTTTCCTCTCCCCTCCAAAGCCTGGATTCACCTCGGAAGGATCGAGTGTGTGTGAAACGATGACAGAGGCTTTAGGCAGGCCCAGACCCTGTCTGCCCCACGGGAGGGTACGTTAAAGCAGACTCCATCCCATGTATCCTCCTGTCTATCCTCAGTGGATTGGGGGAGTAAGACTGGACACCTGTGCGGCACGTGTAGGACTAGTAGTGCCTGCTCCAAAGTGCCAAGAACTCCGTATCTTCGCTCCCTGTCACATGCAGCAGTGGGGGGAGGGCTGCGTGGCTTCCCCAAACTTTGATCAGTGGGTTAGCAGTATACGAGACATCACTGCAGGGGGAAGGGTAGTAACGGCACAGGAGAAATCACACAAGAGGGCAAGAGGAAGGGGGAAGGACAAGACAGTGGTTATCCCGACCACCTCTAAGATGGTGGTACTACGCGCCCCCTGGAAGAGGGGGCCATGTTAACACAGCCAGCAAACCGCGGGGGGCTGGCAGGGTGAAAACTTTGGTTCCGCACCGTACCTGTCCTGGGGCCCAGCCCAGGAAGAGAGGCAGAGCCTGCCTACCTACCTGGAGCCCTGCGGCACAGAAGAGCAGCTTCAGGGCCTGCCAAGTGGGAGTGGTCTCTGCCGGCTCCGTCCGGGAAGCCAGAGGAACCTCGTCAGAGGCCTTGGGCTCATGGCCAAACACACAAGTTTTCACCAGGGGAAAGCAGAGACCCCTGCCTAAAAAACAGGCACACGAGGTCAAGAGCCAGTATTCTCCCCAGCACCTCCTCTGGCCCAGAGCAGCCAGCGGCCCTGCTGTCAGGCCTGCGGGCATCCCTCCCTCCCTTCCCAAGCCACATCCCAATCTGGACTGCTGGTCAGCACTCGTAACAGGGACCTGGCACGCTTCCCCACCCTTTCGGCACACACACCTGTCTCCAGGTAGTTCTTCCGCTTGAAGTACTGCACCAGCAGGTAGCCAGGTACCATAAAGCTGGCATAGCCAGCAGCATTCACCAAAAAGCGGAAAAACCACAGCTGCGTCCATGACTCTGGAGGGGCTTCGGGGGTCTCCCCACCTGCCCCCAGGGAGGGGAGCGCAGCCAGCACCACCACTGCCCACCACCTGCGGGGACAGCGGACGTAAGGATTAGGGTGCCGTTCCTCATCCACTCGGCCCTCCAGAGGGGACTACACTGGAGAAGGGCCCGGAGTCTCCCCGCCCCCCTCAGCTGCAGCCCAGCCCGGACAAAGAGCCTCTCTCTCTCTCCTGGGGGGGCCGGCGCGGGCCAGGCGGGGCTCCCTCCCTCCTCGGGGGCGGACCCGCCCCTCTGGCCACACAGGTTCCCTCTGTTCCCTCCAGCGCTGGCCGGCCGTTCGGGCTACAGGCGGCGCCCCCTCCTCCCACCCCGCCCTCCAGGATCCCGGAGCGCCAGGGTTCCCAACTCCTCCGCCCGACACTCCCGGACCCTCGCAAGGAGGACAAGTCCAGTCCACGCCGCGCCCCCCCCCCCCGCCCCTCCCCGCCGGCCCCGGGCTCCGCTATGCGGGCCTGCCGCCGGGCAGCTGGGACCCCACCCGGCCCCTCCGTGCCCAGCAGCGGCAGTCACGTGGCCCGGGGGCTCGGTCACGTGGGCCCGCCGCTCCCCTAGCCCCCCCACCTGGCGTCCATGGTCCGGGCCGCGTGGGGCGGAGGGGGGCCGGGGAATGCGGTCCCCGGGCCGCGCGCTCCCTCCGCTCCCGCTGCCGCCTCCAGGAGCGGCCGGCGAGCGAGCGGCTAGCGGAAGTGCCGCGCTCTTCCCGCCTCCCTCCCCGCGGCCGCCCCTCCGCCCCCAGCCGCGACCAGGCAGCGCCCCGGGCCGCCGGCGGGCCACAGCGCCCCCGCGCGGCCCGGAGGGAGACGCGGCCCGGTATCCGGGAGCTGGGCCGCCCAGGGCGGGGAGCCCCCAGGCCCTACACCCGCACCCCGCTTCGTCATCGCCCTAAGTCCACACAACCAACCCGGGAGGTAGTGGTGCCCCTGCCCTCTTGGGACAGGGACATTGACGTTGTGCGTCCCAAGCACTTCCTCTTGCGCCACCCCTTCCCCGTTTTCTGACGGGAAGATACCTCCTTCCTTTCCCCAATGGGCTGCAGTTCTGTCCCAACTCCCCAAGACCTTCAGGCTCGGCATGACCTGGCCCGTCTACCTCACCCACTCACCCACCCTCTGCAGAGTCCCACTGGCCTGCTCTCCGTTCCTCTAATTCACCAAAGGCCTTCGCCTGAACGCTCTCCCCACATCCCTTACTCGTCCTCGTGTCCAGGTGGAGATGACAGGCCTCACAGACCTCCCCTGACCGCCCAAAGTGTGGCCCTCCACCAACGCGTGTTCTCCACCCCACTCTTTTTTTCCCCCTCACAGAATCCACTGCAGCTTGTAATTACATATTTATTGGGGCGTTTGTGATTTTAATGGCTGTCTCACTCACTAGACCGTAAGATCCAAGTGGCCAGAGATTGTGTCGTTGGTTTATCCCCCTGTATCCATATTCTCCATGTTCACCTCACAGGGACTTCAAACGTGTGTGGAATGAAAGGAAAAACACACAAAGCCACCCTCTACAGGCTGGCCTTTCTCTCCAGGGTCCTCCAGATGGCCACCTCCAGGGCAGTGGTGATGCCTCCCACCTGGGGGGGGGGGTCTTCTCATTCAGGGCAAGGGTTTGTGCTGGACAGAGAGGCCTGAGGATGGTACCCCCTCCCTCCCCCCCCCCAACACGCACTCCCTACCTAGCAGAGTCCTACCCTGCTCAAGTGGCAATTTCCTTCTGTCTCTACCATAAGGTCACAAGGCAGGCCTATCTAAAAATCCCCAATGCACGCAGACATGCACATGCGCAAAACAACTGTAGGGGGGGATCTTTATAAAGGTCTCTGCTGTTTTAGTGTCATGTTATTGAAACTTCCCCTTCCCCAGAGGGTCAGTTCAGGGCCTTCTGTGTGAAGTCTTTAAACAACAGTGTTTTTAAGAGTCCTCAACAGCAGTGAGATGGAACCCCTCAGGGTCCTGCTTGCTGATTTCAGTTTCTCTCCTCACTCAGGAGAGTCCATGTCTTCCTACTGATTGGCAGTTTCAGGCTGACCCAACGTGGGTAGAAACAAGAGCCCCTGCCGTCTTCTAGAGGCAAACAGGCTTTGCCCAGGATACCTGGGGCTTTGGGAGTCTTCAAGAATCTCCATCCACCTGGGAAAGTCTTCCTTCCAGACTTGCCTTCTCTCACTTGTGATCCCTCCTCTCCGCTCAGGACCGTACTGGCCCCAGGCTGTGGCCTCAGCAGTCCCCAGGACACCAGAAGGGCACATTGTCAGGGCCCAGACTTCAGCAGCTGTAGCTCCGGCTTCCGGACGTGAAGAGGTGGAGTCTCCGGGGCCCCAGACTCTGCCCTGGCTTCAGTCGGCACACAGCAGTGGCTTCCCAGAGATCTTCAGGTCATCAAAGGGCAAAAGAGCCAAGGGCTGAGAAAGAGAATGGAGAGAAGCAAAATCAGGGCCCATGGGGAAAAAGCGGCAGTGGAGGAAGGGAGCTGGGGAGACAGATTGGACCATTTCTCCTCCACCAAATGACAACTCAAGGACATTGGGGAACAAATCTTCCCACTAATCCCCAACATAGCAGCCCCTCTGGGCTAGGCAGAGCCCTGAAGCCTTAGGCAAGCCCTGACTCTCTAAGATATCAGAATATCAGAGCTCCCACCCTGGAGGTGATCTAGCCCATGCGTCTGTTTTTTTGTTTTTTTGTTTTTTTGGCGGGGGGTGGGGGGCAGGGGTGTGGGGGTACTTAGAAAACATTTTGAATATTTTTTTAAGTAAGCTGTAGGCCCAGTGTGGGGCTTGAACCCACAACCCTGAGATCAAGAGTTGTATGCTCTACTGACTGAGCCAGCCAGGAGCCCCAGAGTTTTTTACTTTGAACATTTTTAAAATGGGAAGGACACTATAGGAAATCTAGGTTCCATCTTTCTTCAAAAAATTCCAAGACCTGGCAACACTGGGCCCACATTCTTCCTCTGCAACTATCTGCTGAAGCTGAGTAGAGTGACCCTTGGGCATTGACTCTGGTCCCTCACAGGCCCCATCACCTTGCCTTACACCTATCCTGTCTCACCCATCCACCGTAGCTGCAGGGCTCCTGTTAGAGTCCAAGTTTGGGCTCCCTGGTCTGGACCAACTAAAAAAACAGAGGGGCAGAGGCTTGCCCAAGGTCCCACAGTTGGTGAGTGGCAGAGTCGTGGATTACTCCCGGGGATCCTGACTCTTTGGCCCTTTCAGCCATTATGGTGCCCGTCTCTGCTCTAGGTGCGGGAGGTCCTGGAGAGCAGAGCTGAGCCTATGCCTCTTACGTCCTCAGCCAGGTCCTGGGGAGTCTCGTCTTCCACGTTCCGCAGCAGGGAGTCGGCACCTGCCTCGCACAGAGTGGATGAGATGCTGCTGAGGCCCCGACCTGCCGCAAGGTGCAGGGGTGTGCACCCGTTGAGCATGCGGGCGTCTACGCGTGCGCCAGCCTGGAGCAGGAACTGCACCAGACCCCGCTCCTGGGTCTCCACAGCCAGGTGCAGGGCTGTTTTCCCACTGGTGCCCTCCTGGAGGAGAAGAAGGATGTCAGCCAAGGCCCTCGAGAAGAATCGTGCTGGGCCTGGGCCCTGGATAAGGAGGTGAGTGCCACCACTGCTGACTGCTAGGCAGGGGACTTGGGGCTGGATCAGGCGGTGGGGCAGGCCCTGGGCCGGGCCCCGATTGGTCCTCTCACCTGTGTGTCAATGTCAGCTCCGTTCTGCAGCAGCAGTTCCATGAGTGGCCGGTTCCTCTGCAGGGTGGCGATGTGGAGACAGGCCAGACCTGGGATGGGGTGAGGGTGGGGGCTGCTAATCAGCATCCACCAACTCTCTCCCTCCCTCTCTTCAGGGACCTCCCTACCCCTCAGCCCCAAGGGACTCGCTGCCCACTCAATGCCTCTGATCACAGGAGTGTTAAAACACAAACCCAAAAACCCCCTCAAAAGTCTGAGGGGAAAGGAACTCAAAGTTTCCACCTTTTCAGAGTCATGTTATTGAAACTTTCATGCTTCAGGGGTCAGGTTGCTGAGTGACACCCCACATAGGTGTGCCCTCCCCCAGCACACATTCCCCTCCCCCTTCCCCCTCTCCCCGCCCGCCCCCCCCCCCCCCATCTCTAACTCTACCTGCCTTGAAGCCCCATCCAAAAGCCACCTTCTTCAGAGCTCTCCAGGAGCCTCAGGCCCCAGCCACCCCTCCCCCCCACCCGCCCCGGGGGGGGGGGGGGGCCTGTCCTGCCCTGTGCTTCCTTAGCCTTCTTGCTACCCGCTTTCTGGCGTGGAACCACTCCCCCCACCCCCACCCCCGCCTACAGAACTTGATTCAAAGTGACATCCCTCGCCTCCTTCAAGTCTCTGCTCAAAGGCTGCTGCTCCTTGAGGGTTTCCCTGGTCACTCTCTTTAAAAACCACACCCGCCCCATCCCTCACATTCTAGTTCTCACTCTGCTCTACTTTTCCCACAGCACTTACAGCTTGGTAACCTACTAGAGAACTCACTTCTTATATTTAGTGTCTGCCTCGATCGCTCCCCAGCTCCTGGAATAATGTCTGGCACACACAAGGCCCCCAGTACATTTTTGTTGCATGAATTCACGAGTTCGTCTAATCTCTGTTAAACTAAATATCTTGAGGGCAAGGTTTAGCTCTCGGTTTAGCTCACGGTAGGCTCTCATTAAATTCTAAATCAAGTTCATTCATTCATTCGTTCGTTACTTCAGCAAAAAGGGACTGAGTACCTGCTGACTTAAAACTGGAGGTGCATTGACAGACAAGCTATGAACCTCCTTTTCCTGACAGTGGGGTCCATCTCTTGTCCCCTCCTCATCCCACAGGCCCTGAGGCTGCCCATACCTTGCCAGTTTTGCAGCTGGAGGTCCAGGGAGTGAGGTGGTCCTCGGCCCGGCTCTGGCCGCCCCTCCAGCAGGCAGCGGGCACAGGCCAAGTGCTGGCGCTGGCAGGCCACATGCAGGGCCGTGTCACCGTGTCTATCCTGTAGCACCCGACTGGCCCCCTTCAGCACCAGGGCCCGAACTGCACCCGGCTGGTCCAGATGTACAGCCAGATGGAGTGCTGTCTGTAGGCACAAAGGGTCCAGGACTACTGTAGCATGCTCCCACCTCTGGGGACGTGCTAGGGTGGACACAGGAATTACCAGCTGCCAGCACCTTTTTTGAGGGCAGCTTATAAAGGCTATGGCCCTGGTCTTCCAAGGAAACGCGACCAAACCCTTCCCTCTGTCACTGCCCACCACCCCAGTTCTGGAGGCAGGGTGAGGAAAGTGGGCCCCTGCTCTTCTTAGAGGTCCCCTCAGCCCCTGGAGAAAGGACAGTTGGGGGCAGGGAAGACCTCTGTTATCCTTGGGGGCCAAGTGACAAGGACGGGCTGGAGGGAGGAAAGACAGAGGCACCAGGCAGGCAGTCTCAACCTGGCACACTCCTCTTTTAAGGCTCCATGCAGATGCCGCCTCCTGTATTAATGCTCCCCACAGACGCTGGGTCCCACAGCAGCTGGGGTCACAACTCTGGTCACCATGCTATGAAATCAGGAGTCCCCTAGCCCAGGCTCCAGCACCTTGTGGGCAGAGGCGTGTCTTACTTGCGTGTAGCATCAGCTTCTGTCCCAGGGTCTGGGATGTGGTTTCCTGAGTGCACAGCCCAAGTACCCTCGTGTGGCTGCTGGGAATGGCTGTCAGAGCAGATATAGGTATCTGGGCATAGCCCAGCCTCTCCCCCCACCCACCTGGTAAAGGTTGTTCTGAATGTCCAGGACTTCCTGGGGCAGCAAAGCCAGGCAACAGAGCAGCACGGCTGGGGCCTCGTGAATCACCGCCAAGTGGACCAGCCTGGGAGAGGGAGACCAGGAACAGGGTTTAAGTGTTAGGGCTCAGGCCAGAGACAGTGAGCTAGGGTCCTGGGGTTAGAAGGAAGAACACATCAATCTCTAAGAAGACACACATAGGGTCGGTGTAGGAAGTGAGAGTTTGGGCCAGGAAGTGAGGGTTGGTGAGGGAAGCCAGGATCCGGCGGGTGGGAGTTCCAAGTTCCCATCTCTGGCCTTCAGGGGGGCCTTGGCTGAGTGGGAGCGTGGGCAGGGTGCTGATGGGACAAGGTCCTTCCTGTTCAGCCTGCCCACGCCCCACTCCCCTCTGGCCCCAGGGCCCCACCGGGCCGGCTGCAGCTCAAAGCCAAACTGAAAGCTGCCGGGGTAGCACAGAGGTGGTTTCCGGGGCTGAGCTCCCCACGTCTGCCAACCCCAACAGGGAGGACTGAGAGGGCAGGAGCGGGGTCACCCCCACTCGGGGCAACTCAGTGGTACACATTCCAACGGAGAGAACACAGAAGCTCGTGGAAGAGGGGACAGCGCGGCATCCTGTCCTGCTGCCCTTTCACAGGGGGATCAAGAGGGTCACTCGTCAGACAGCACAGACTGGGTGGGGCCTGACCAGAGGCCCTCCACTCCGAGGACACTTCCAAGGGGAGGTCTGGGCAGTGCAGAAAGTGTGTGTTTGTTGGGGGCCAAAGAGCCTTAATCTCTTGCTCAGGTGGGAGGGGGCAGTTGGGAGGGGAAGTTCCAGTCCTGGGGTTTCCCCACATCAGGTGGGGAAAGCGAAAGCCAGAGCTGGAAGGTCTAGGCCCTGACAGCTGCCTTGGGGCATGAAGTGCCTTGGGGGGGTAGTTTGGGTAAAGGCCTGTCTGGGCTGGGGAGGGGGCTGCTCAGGCAGAAGGGGGGCAGGCTCAGTGGCGGGGCGGCAGGAGAGGCCCAGGAGAGAGTGACTGAGGGAGGGAGGGAGGAACCGCTCTGGAAATCCCCTCGGCCAGGGCCTGTTCTCTAGGTCACATTCCTGCAGCCACCTCCCTCTCTCCCTGTCTCCCCTCCTCCCACTTCCTCTCCCCACTTCCATAAGTCCTATAAGCCGGACACCTCTGAGGGAAGACAGTGCCCCCTCCTCTCTAAGGACCTCCTGGGGAGTCCTGACACACGGCTTCTCCACCGCCCCTAACCCCACAGTCTAGACACGACACCTGTCTTTAACCAGAGCCGGGTAAAGGCTTCTGCTGAGAGGCTGACAAAGGACGGCAGTGCCAGAAGTCACCACTCCCTAGGTCAAAGGTCAGCCAGAGGTATTCCACATGGAACCCCCAAATTCTTGGTTCTGGGCCTGAGGGTTGGTGATCTGGGCGGGATACCAAAAGGCCTGAGGTCATTCCTCTCCCACTCCCTGGGTCCAAACGCTATCTTTGTCAAAGGCCACCCAGGATTAGGACCCTCCCATCTCCTCCAAAAAGCAGGTCAAGACAGACACCTGCTGCCTCCTCTACCCTCCCCACCCCCATTCATTCCAGCATCCCCAGTCTGGGACCCCAGCCCACTCCACTCTGTTCCTCATCCACAAATCCCAGCCACCCCCTCTCTTGACAGTGTTTCTTCTTCCTAAGGGACAAATCCTCAACTGGCCAGTCCCTCCCACCCAAACTACTTCTTACTTCAACTCCCTGCCCCCCCCCCCCCCCCCCCGCCCAGTCCCCACCAAGCTCCACCTGGGCCTGGGGCAGGAAGGGTAAAGTAAAGGGGTCAGACAGGACAGTGAGGGGGACTTGGAGGGCTCAGGAGGTAGGGGTGCCGGTAAAGCTGACTCCAGCCCTCACTTCCCCTTTCACAGCAGAGAAGGAAGTAAGCTGGGCAGCCAGCCGCCTGTCTGTCTGATGGGGCAAGAGTGCTCCAGCCTGGCTCACCCCCTCTTCCTCAGGGCTAGCCTCAGCTCTGCACCCTGCCAGCACCTCCATCCTTAGCTTCCTGACCCCTCCTGGCAACCTGTAACTGGCATCTTTTGTTCCCCGAGACGGGGCATTCTGAGGTCAGGGGCTGGGAATCCCAGATATTGAGCAAACAAGGATACCTACCCTCTTCCCCAGCAAGGAAAAAAAAACCCTAAAAATCTGGACTGGTCAGGGGAATTTTCTCTTCCAAGGGGTGGGTTATTGGTA
The DNA here is from genome assembly GCF_018350175.1 of Felis catus. Classification (NCBI taxonomy): domain Eukaryota; kingdom Metazoa; phylum Chordata; class Mammalia; order Carnivora; family Felidae; genus Felis; species Felis catus. Next base: position 42,131,556 of record NC_058372.1, read on the forward strand.
GCTTTCCGAGCTGCTAGCTGGGTTCCAGGTGTCTGGTAAGGGCCCTACCAGCTCTGCCCACCTCCCAAAGGGAGTGCAGGGAAATGATGCTGGGGCCTCTGGTCTGGGTCCCTCCAGAGCTAAAAAGTGGGCTAAGAGTGAAGTCTGGAGTTTGGAAGAGTGGGGACGGCCCCTTCCAGCGCGGGTGTCTTGAGGGATCCTCACAGAGTGGGTTCCCGGCCTGTTGAGGCTCCTGGCAGGCCCAGAGTTGGCATCGATTGGAAGGGGTCCCTGTCTCAGCTTAGACCCCAGACTCACGTGTCTCCATCCTCCGAGATGTAAGTGAGTGCTTCCAGCTGCTGAGGGCTCAGCGCTCCCGCTGCGGGGAGCGGGGAGCGTGGGGCTGGGTCCTCGGTCTCCGTGCCTCCCAACAAGGGCAGGGGCTCAGTGAGCGACGAGGAGCCATAGGTGGAGTCAGCTCGCTCCCCATCTGTATCTTCCTTCTCCTGTGGCTCCTTGGCTGTTCCCGGAGGATGGGTCCAAGGCTGGGGGCCGCCACTGTCCGAAGGTCCGGAGGCCGGGGCCGGGGTGGGCTCGGGCAGGGAGCGCAGAGAACGCAGAGACTCGATGCCCGAGTCGTACTGGCTCTCATCCGTCTCGTCCGGCCCCTTGCGCGCCTCCGACATGCCCGCGGTGCCGGCCCACGGGGGCCAGGTCCGAGCAGGATCCGGCTCCGGGCTCCGCCGCGCCGCCTTTCCGGGTTGCAGGTCCGCCTTGCGGAGCTGGCGCCCGGCCCGGAGTGGCGTTCTTCCCGGGCTGCGGGGGCCCGAGGGGTCGGCGAGAAGCGCGGGCGAGGCTCGGAGCGCTGGCGGGTTCCAAGGCAGCGGCTACTCCGAGCAGCTGGACTGCCCAGTCGGACGCGCTCTCTCGCCCCGCCCCTCCTGCCCCGCCCCCGACCGACGCTTCCGGACCGAGGCCCCGCCCTCCGGAATCCCCCTTACCCCGCCTTCTGCGTTGGCTCCGAGTCAGGGGTTACCCGGTCCTGAGTCACTCGTGCGTTAATTCACCTATTCATTCATTCATTCACCCATCCATCCTTCCATCCATTCACATTTTCCCCCGTCCTTCTTTTTTTCATTCATTAATTCCATGCATTTTCTTTCCTTCCTTCCCTTCTTCCATTTCTTCATTCATTTTTTCCATTCATTCATTCATTCATTCGTTTGTTTTTAAAGGAATATTTATTAACCGTCTGCACAGGCTGAGCTGAGCGTCTTGCAGGGAAAGCACGTAGGTGATGGGACGGGGAGCCATTGCTTCCTATCTCCTGCCCATTTCTCTCAATTTCTCTGTTTTTCTCATCTATCAGTGCCCAGGAGTTTGGGTAGGGAAAGATAAGATACCTATTGTCTGTAAAGAAGCGGTTTTCCCTTTGGGTCCTGGATAGAGGGTCTCCTGTGTCAAACTTCCAGATCACATAGAATTGGGCATGAGGACGGATTTTTAATTTGTGTTCTTTTTTGAAAGTAGGTTTTCCCAGGCAGGCCCTTGTCTTAAAACAAAACAAAACAAAACAAAACAAAACAAAACAAAACAGGCAGAGTGGTCATGTTTTTTGTTTGTTGTCTAAAAAAGCAGAGTGGTCATTCTTCACAGGGATGAAACACTGGCTCTGGGTAGTTACAACATCTGGTTACCCCCAGCAGGCAGGGAAGTTTAGTTCCTCCTGGTGGGGCCAGGATGGGGAGGTCCCAGACATGCTGGGCCATGCTCTGCTGAGGTCCCCACCACAGCCACAGCCCTAATGCCAGCACATCTTTCCTCCTTCCCTGTCCCTGCTTTCCCTGGGTCTAAAGGGCCCAGGGAGGTTGTAGGCATACTCCACCCACACAGTGAGCCCCAAACTAGTGCCCCATGATTCATCCCCTACCCCAAGTGCCAAAACCTAGGGCAACAGTGACTTTAGATCATCCCCAAGGGAACATCTCCCTATTCCATCTCTAGCATTGGTGGAAGGAAGCTGGAGTGAGTGTAGACAGCTACTAACCAGCTCTCCTACTGCCCTCCTCCGTGCAACAGCATTTTAACCATCTATCTGACAGACATGTATGGGGCTTCTCCTATATGCCTGACACTGGTATTTCTTTTTTTTTTTTTAATTTATTTTTAAAGCTTATTTATTTATTTATTTATTTATTTATTTATGTATTTATTTGGAGAATGATCATGCCCTGAGCTGAAATCAAGAGTCAGATGCTTAACTGACTGAGCCATCCAGGCTCCCCTGACATTGGTTTTTCTGCTGGAAGCAAAAGCAAGTATCAATAGTAATAGTAATAACCAACAACCACTAACCCCACCTCACCCCAAAATGTCCCATGGCCCTAGCCTTCACAAATCTCCCTGACAATTACAATACAGACTGATTGTGCTAAGACAGGAGTGAGCACAGGGTGCTGTGGGGCCATGGAGTGGGGTCAACTACACAGTGGGGTGAGGGGAAGGGAGGGTTTCATCTGACCTGGAAATGGGAAGGGAAGAGGGCTGGGGAGAAGAGAAGTACCTAGTGTGTGTGCTTGGAGGGGGGGCAGTGAGTAAAGAGAAGATAGTGGATGGACAGACAGGAGGAGATGACCCACTGCTGTTCCTCCCCGTGGAGGACCAGAGTGGAGAGGATGTGTTGAGCATGAGGCAGTGAGACGCCATGAGGGGAAAGCCCAAGGAAATTGAGGCATCTCCTTCCCTTGAGGTCAGCGTGTTTCAGATGTTCTCAACTTCCTCCCCTGACATGTTCCTCTCTCCTCCTCAAAGGCTGGAGCAAAAAATACAGTCATAAACTCCAGACCCAGACGACTTGGGCTCAAAATCTGGCACGATCGCACCCCCATCTTAAAGTTGGGAAGCTGAAACCCAGAGGGGTGAGTTGACCTGCCAAAAATCAGAAAAGGCAGAGCACGGCTCTCCTGCCCCTAATCCAAAACTTTGAAAAAAAATTTCAGTGAAACTTTCTTTCTTTTATTATGAAGGTCTAAGGAATTGGGGCATCTGAACCTTCAGCAAGGACACAGAAACTCAGGAAGATGCAGTGACTGCTCCTTGCATTCATACGGAGGCTGAATTTAAGGAAAAACCTATGCCAATTCAGTCCCGGGTCTCGCTCTGAACCAGAACAGGTGTGTAGCTGCCCCTTTTCTAGCCACGTGGGGGCAGCATTGAGTCACGCACTGCTTCCAGCACCTAGCCTGCACTTTGACAGGAAGCCCTTAGGGGGACACTTCAGGAAAGGGGACAGGGACCATACAGTTTCATTGGGAAAGATGACATGAGGACTCTGACTCAGGCCTCAACGTGGTCAGGGCCCTGACTTTGCTTCCTCACCTCAGCCCCTCCAGTCCTCTTCTCTCTCTGCCGTTTTTTTCTGGTTCCCTTTGTAGTGCCCCACTCCCAGCCTCCACCCACCCCAGTCAAGCTCATCTTCAGAAAACAGGCCCAGTTGCCATGGTGACCAGCTGGTCAGCTGGCTCCTTCCACACCCCCTCCCTTCACCCCTCTTTCCCCCGAGCTTCCAAGGAAGGGTTATGTGTGTGAATGGAGAAGGGGAGTTGTTGGGGGGCTTTTATCTTGGGAGCTCCGGGGTTGGCCAAAAGGAGTTGGGCTAGCTCTCCTCCAAAGCCCCCTGAGGGGGAGAAGGGGAGGCAGTAGGGGTGGGGAACAGGAGGAAGATTATAACAACTAAATGGAGAGTGTGAGGATCCCATCTGGGTTGGGAAAGGGCAGGGTTAGGAACTCTGCACTCCGTCTGCAGTGAGGACTGAACTAAATGGAATGGGCTGAAGTAAGATGAGGGGTTGGAGTTAGATGTGAGGCAGGACTTCCCACAAAGCATGAGTGAGAGACCCTGGAGTGAGCCACCAAGTGAGAGGGCTCTTCAGGACCACACCCTTCCTCTGTTTGGGTAGGGAGGAAGGACTCACTGACTACTGGAGGATCGTGCAGGCTGGATAGTTCTTTTTTTTTTTTCTTTTTTAAATTTTTTTTTTCAACGTTTATTTATTTTTGGGACAGAGAGAGAGCATGAACGGGGAGGGGCAGAGAGAGAGGGAGACACAGAATCGGAAACAGGCTCCAGGCTCTGAGCCATCAGCCCAGAGCCCGACGCGGGGATCGAACTCCCGGACCGCGAGATCGTGACCTGGCTGAAGTCGGACGCTTAACCGACTGCGCCACCCAGGCGCCCCCAGGCTGGATAGTTCTGAAGCAAGAGGCAGACAGCCGACCATCCACCTTCACCTCGCCTGGAAAGAGAAGAGTAGGAAAATGGAGGCAGGACCAGGAGTGGGGGTGGAGGCAGTGGCTAACCTGCCTCAGATGAGGGGCAGGACCATCCCAGCAGATCAGTACGCTTGTCCCCTATCCCCAAAGACCAGATTATCCCAAGCTTTGCCTTAAACTAACTTCCTACTCACAAACATCTGCATGGCCTTTGGAATGAGAAAGATCTGGATTCTAGGATTAGTTCTGTGAGTACCAGCAGGTGACCTTGAATAAGTCAGTTACCCTCCCTCTACCTTGGTTTCTTGTGGGTAAATGGGGGAACAGTTAATATATATATATGTCAAAGACTCTAATGTAACACATGGCCAGCAGTAGGATTCCACAGTGACTGTGCACACACAGATTGAATATGTGTAGCCTTTATACTACTTTTTTGATGTTTATTCTTTTTGAGAGACAGTGAGTGGGGGGACGGGGAGGCAGAGAGAGAGAGAGAGAGAGAGAGAGAGAGAGAGAGAGAGATCATCCCAAGTAGGCTCTGAGCTGTCAGCCCAGAACCTGATGGGGGGCTTGAACCCACAAACAGGGAGATCATGACCTGAGCCCAAATCCAGAGTCAGACACTTAACCGACTGTGCCACTCAGGCACCCCTATTCTATTTTTTTTTAAAGATTAAAAAAAATTATTTTAGAGAGTGTGGGGAAGTGGAGGGGGGAAGGAGCAGAGGGAGGAAGAGAGAGAATCTTTTTAAAAAAAATGTTTGTTTGTTTATTTATTTTGAGACAGCAGGGAAGGGGCAGAGAGAATTCCAAGCAGGCTCCACGCTGTCAGCACAGAACCTGATGTGGGGGGGAAAACTCACCAACCATGAGATCATGACCTGAGCCGAAATCAAGAGTTGGATGCTCAACCAACTGAGCCACCCAGGCGCCCCAGAGAGACAAAATCTTAACAGGCTCCATGCTCCGCATAGAGCCTGATTTGGGGCTTCATCCCACAACACTAGGATCATGACCTGAGCTGAAATCAAGAGTCAGATGCTCAACTGACTGAGCCACCCAGGTGCCCCCCCATTATACTATTTTATCATAATGATTGGTCCCCATCCCCAATTAGACTTTGTATTCTTTGAGGGTAGAATATTGTATGTTTCATTTCTGAACAGGGTACTCAGTAGAGACCTAATATCTGTTTATTGCATGGATGCATCCAGGAATGAATGAATGTCAGTTTTCTTTCTGCCTGTCCTAAGCAGTACAGAGGAGCAGTGTGGGTAGATGGCGGGAAAGGGTAGGTTACTCACAGCCCAGCTTGGGGTATGATTATGCCTCCTACACCCACAGAAGAAGGTCAAAGCCGTAGAGATTGTCCAGTTAACTTTTTCGATGCACAGATGAGGAAACTGTGGCTTGAAGAGCGGAAGGCACTTGCACAAGGTCACACAACCCCTCAACGGCAGAGCCAGGATTAAAAATTAGAACTCAGGTTTCCTGGTCTCCAGCCTAGGGTAATGCACACACTTCATTCTTCTTTGGGGCTGTTCTTCTAAGGAAGGAAAATGGCTTTGGGAAGGCTGGTTCCAATGTCCTCCCCTCTGCCCTCTGTTAGTCCTTTCTCGTATCTAGCTTCAATTCTTACCCTAGTCCATCTCTGTTCAGTTGGGTCAGGCGTCTGAAGGCTGGCTCCTGTCTTAACCCGTTACCACCCAACTGGGAGTAAGGATCTTCCCTAGGGTTCCAAGGCTCAATTTCCTCTCCCCACCCTCTGCCCCAGGAACTTGCGGGAACCAAGGATGGGGAGGGATGTTGGCTGAACCGCTGGCGCCCCCTCCACGATGAAGGGACAGAGAAGTGTTGCTGCACAGATCTTCCCAGGATGGGGCGGGAGGAAGGGGTGCGGTGAGCAGGGCTGGGAGTGGGGAAGGGGTGCAGGAAGCCCCTGTTGCTTCTCCTCTTTGGGGGGTGGTTATTAGGTAGGCTTGCGGAAGGCGGAGTTTGGGGGGCCGGGGGCGGGGCTCCTGCGCTGGAAGGAAGAGGGGGGGCGCGCTGGCTCCAGCTCGGCTCAGACAAAAGGCGGCGGCGGGAGCGGGCGGGAGGCGGAGCGGCGCCGCGAGGGCCTCAAGGTGACACCCGCCCCCGGCCCCGGCCCCCCCGGCCCGGCCCCCCAGCCCGCCTCCCCACCCCCAGCCCCTAGACCCCTACCCTCCGGTGCCCTTTCCAGGCCCCCTCCCCCCGGCGGGGGGTGGGGAGCAGCGAGGGCCCCGCCCCCTCCCGCCCCCTCCCCAGGGCCCGCGCAGGATGCCCTCGGCCCCCGACAGCCCCCCGGGAAGCCCTGAGCTCGACGCACCCCCTCTACGCCATGTCCCCCCCTGGCTCGGCCGCGGGAGAGAGCGCCGGCGGCGGCGGCGGCGGTGGCGGCCCCGGGGTCCCGGAGGAGCCCACGGCGGCGGCGGCGGCGGACGAGGGCCCCGCCCGAGAGGAGGTGAGAACAGGCGGCGCCCCTTCCCCGGGCGCGGCCGTAGCCTGGTCCCCCATCCCCCGCCGCGCGCGGCCCCCGCCGGTTCCGCCGCAGCGCGGCCGGCGCCCCGCACCCCGAGCCGGCCGCCGCAGCCGCAGTCCCGCGCCGATGCCCCCACCGGTGGCCGGAGCTGTCCGCGGTGGCGGGGAAGGGGCTGCGCCGGGGGCGGGGCTCGGGGGTCCCGGGCAGGGGGAGGGGCCTAGGGGCGGAGCCTCGCGGACCCCGGGCGGAATGGGGTGGGGACGGTGGCAGGATTCCTGTTTCGCGAAGGGGATGCAATCTTGAACGCAAGGAAGGGCGACTTGTAGGGGCTACAGAGGCAGAAGAGGAAATGGTGGTGGTACCTGAGCTGTGGTCCTAAGAAGGTCAAATGTGTACAGAGGCGATTACCCCCGGGGTCACTGGGAGTGAGTGCACCTCTCTCCCAACGTCCCTGCAGCTCCCTCATTCCTGGGTGGGGGGAGGCCCTGAGTCCAGGAATCCTTCAGAGTGTTGGAAATAAGCATCTCCCTAGTTGGAGCCCTACTCTTCAATCCTCTGAACCTGGAGACAAAGAGACTGAGGAAGGTACCAGTAGCACTGCTCCCCTCCCCCCCCTCCCCCCAGGCACACTCGTGCACACACATATATACACACTGCACTTGAGCAGAAGCACATGGGACGGGGCAGACCTGCAGGTAGAGACCCTTTCAGATGTGCTGTTAGTGGGATACACTCAGGTGGACACACAAAGGTGCACATATGTACACACCCCAAGGACAAGGCTCCCAGAAAGGTACCCTGTACCCTAATCTTGTTTGTATACGCTGTGTGCTATTTCCTAGCCCACCTACCTATCTGCACTTCCAGATCTTTCCTCTCATTTCACACCAGGCCCAGGGACTGCTGCCTGTTACTGTGCCCTTCCTTTCCACCCTCTTCTCCCTTCCCGTGGCTAGCCTCCAGGTTAGGCCTGGGGAATTGGAGGAAATCAGGATCTAGTAGGAGGGTGTGTGTGGCGGGGGGGGGGGGGGGTTCCTAAAGCTAGACAGCAGGGAGGAGGAGTTGAAAGCACAGCCCACCACCAGAATTCCAACTCCATTCTCATCTGTTAAGTGGCTGCTGCGTGCTGGGTGCCACGGTCGGCACCCAGGATGCAGAGACGGAGACCCTGCCCTCAGGAGCACTCAGTCTAGACACGTAAACAACTCATTGGGGCAACCATGGGACAGAGTGGGCCAAGTGCTTCAAGAGGCCCCCAGAGAGCCAGCCCCAAGAATCATTTTCTTTTGACAAATGGCTGGGCTGCAAACCTCTTCCTCCCTACTCCCCACCCAGTCCCACATCCCCTTTCCCCAGCCACTTGCCTCGGCCCTTCTGGATATCTCCTCCTGGACTGCCTTCTACTCAGAGATGCCAGTCCTCTCCCTCCCCTCTGAGAACAGGAAAAGGATGTGAGGGTCCAGGAAGGGGACTCACAGGGGGCCTAGGGTTCAGAACGTGGGGAAGGAGTCAGAACTGAGGGTTTCCTGCCCCCTCCCAAAGGAGGTATGAGACTAATTGTCTGTGAGGGACAGGGAAGTGGATGGGTCAAAGAGGACTGGCTCTTCCAGAACCTAGGACTCAAAGAACCTGGAAGAAGCGAGGGCCTCACCTGTTAAGCGGGAAAGTGATGTCAGTGGGTCCCTCCCCACTTTCCTGGAACACCTGGAAGGAGTCCTGGCTGGGGACCTGCCTTCCCTGATGCCTATCTGTCCTCCCTTGTCTTCCCCATCCACGCCTTCTCCTGTTTCACTGCCACCTTTATGTCTGTCTTTGGACTGTGTTTTTCTGGGTACCATCCTATCCATCTGTGTCTTCTCTGCCACCTGGGCCTCCTCCTTCCGTCTCTGGCTGTGATCCCTCGCTGCCTTTTGGGGTGTCTCTCTCTACACTTCCCTGCATTGGCATTTTGTTCTCACTTCCTGTCCCCATGGCTCACTCTGGGTCATTTCTGCTTTTATCTTTGGTCCTCGGCTCCCATCTTGGTCTTACCTTTTCTTGCCACGTCCCTGTCATCTCTGATGCTGGCTTCCACCCCTCCATCCATCTCTGTGCTGGGTCCTACCACTCTGTCTCACTCCCTGTTCACCTTGGACCTTCCCCTGACCATCTGAGCAGCAGCGTCCCATCCAGCCCTCTTTCACCAAGTCCCTCTGCCGTGAGTCCCACTGGAAGTGCCTGCTGCTCTCGCTGCTCATGTACGGCTGTCTGGGGGCCGTGGCCTGGTGCCACGTAACCACGGTGACCCGCCTCACCTTCAGCAGCGCCTACCAGGGCAACAGCCTCATGTACCACGACAGCCCCTGCTCCAACGGCTATGTCTACATCCCCCTGGCCTTCCTGCTCATGCTGTACGCCGTCTACCTGGTGGAGTGTTGGCATTGCCAAGCCCGCCACGAGCTGCAGCACCGTGTTGATGTGAGCAGCGTGCGGGAGCGTGTGGGCCGCATGCAGCAGGCCACGCCCTGTATCTGGTGGAAGGCCATCAGCTACCACTATGTCCGCCGCACCCGCCAGGTCACCCGATACCGCAATGGAGACGCCTACACCACCACCCAGGTGAGGGGCTGGAGGGGAGCGCAGGCCAGTCCAGAGGGGAGGGGGGTGCTGGGACCCTGACTGACTGTCCCCAGGGGGAGGAGCACAGGCAGCAGTGAGCTGCAATAGCAACCATAATAATAATAACGGCAAACACTAGCAGCAAGGCTCTGCCCTACATACATTACAAATACCAGATTGATTTATTTAACCCTCCTAACAGCCCTATGAGGTAGGTAACTACTACCCGCATTTTACAGATGAGGAGAGTGAGACTTGGAGAGGTTAGTACCTTGCCAAAGTACAAACAGTATGTGGTGGAGCTGGGATTTGAACCCAGGCAGTCTGGCTCCAAGGTCTATACCGCTTAGTGCTTAATGGTTGGAGATGGCCTCACAGGCGCTGTCCCGCGGCATACTCTCACCCATTCAGTGAGGTGGCTGCTACCAGGGCCTCTTTCACAGGGAAGGAATCCTAAACTCAATGACCTGCCCAAGGTCTGCAGCTTCTTAGCGGTAGTGCTAGATTTAAGCCAGGGGCCCTTTGCCAAGTCCAAGGCTCCCAGAGGTGGGAGTCTGCTGGCAAAAAGGTGGAGGTAGGCATGGGAGGCCTCGTGGAGAGGTGGAGTGGGGGCCAATTAGCACTTACTGGACCCTCCAGGATTAGGCATTATTCCAGCCCTGGAGGAAGAGGTTTTCTCAGATAAGGGTGACCCCTGTCTCAGTTTTGGGATGGGTAAACAGAAACCCGGGGCCTGTGAGAATCAGGAAGGGGGCTGGGTGACAGCTAAGGAGGGAACAGGGAGCCCCGAGACAAAGCCGGTTCCGGCCATTAGGGACCACATCTGTAAACAGGAAGGGCAGGCCATTTGGGGCCATGAGGGGGCAGCGGGGGACATGGGAGACGGCAAAACGGTTAGGCAAGCCCGAGGGGCAGTTCGCGGCCAGCGCCTGACCCCGTGACGAAGCAGAGCTTAAGTCAAACTAGAATACACCCGCAGGTCTGAGCTCCGGCCCGTCGTCCTCTCTAGTTGAGTACGTTGAGGGCCTGCGCTGCTCCATAAAGCAGATGATAAGATCCTACCCGGCTCCAAGCGGGCTCGAAGGCAGGGCAGGCTTAGGGTGTGAGCAGGCAGCAAGAGCGGCGATGGGGCGGACGAGGGTGAGCCGACAGAGGCGACTCCCGCCGCCCTCCCCGGCGCCGCAGGTCTACCATGAGCGCGTCAACACTCACGTGGCGGAGGCCGAGTTCGACTACGCGCGCTGCGGCGTCCGCGACGTGTCCAAGGCGCTGGTGGGGCTGGAGGGCGCGCCGGCCACGCGCCTGCGCTTCACCAAGTGCTTCAGCTTCGCCAGCGTGGAGGCCGAGAACGCGTACCTGTGCCAGCGCGCGCGCTTCTTCGCCGAGAACGAGGGCCTGGACGACTACATGGAGGCGCGCGAGGGCATGCACCTCAAGAACGTGGACTTCCGCGAGTTCATGGTGGCCTTCCCGGACCCGGCCCGGCCGCCGTGGTACGCCTGCTCGTCCGCCTTCTGGGCCGCGGCGCTGCTCACGCTGTCGTGGCCGCTGCGCGTGCTGGCCGAGTACCGCACGGCCTACGCGCACTACCACGTGGAGAAGCTCTTCGGCCTGGAAGGTCCCGGCTCGGCGAGCAGCGCGGGCGGCGGCCTGAGCCCCAGCGACGAGCTGCTGCCGCCGCTCACGCACCGCCTGCCGCGGGTCAACACGGTGGACAGCACGGAGCTCGAGTGGCACATCCGCTCCAACCAGCAGCTGGTGCCCAGCTACTCGGAGGCGGTGCTCATGGACCTGGCGGCGCTGGGGGCGCGCTGCGCGGGGGCGGCGGGCGGCGGCTACGCGCCCACGTGCCGCTACGGCGGGGTGGGCGGCCCGGGCGCGGCGGGCGTGGCCCCGTACCGGCGCAGCTGCGAGCACTGCCAGCGCGCCGTCAGCAGCTCGTCCATCTTCTCGCGAAGCGCGCTCAGCATCTGCGCCAGCCCGCGGGCCGGGCCCGGGCCCGGAGGCGGGGCGGGCTGCGGGGGCAGCCGCTTCTCGCTCGGCCGCCTCTACGGCTCCCGGCGCAGCTGCCTGTGGCGCAGCCGGAGCGGGAGCGTCAACGAGGCGAGCTGCCCCACCGAGCAGACGCGGCTGTCGAGCCAGGCCAGCATGGGGGACGACGAGGACGACGACGAGGAGGAGGCCGGGCCGCCGCCGCCCTACCACGACGCCCTCTACTTCCCGGTCCTCATCGTGCACCGGCAGGAGGGGTGTCTGGGCCACAGCCACCGGCCGCTGCACCGCCACGGCTCCTGCGTAGAGACCTCACTGTGACCTCCGGCCCCGGGCAGCCCGTCGCCCTCCCTCCTGCCCCTCGCGGGACTGAGCTTCTTGCGTGTAGCAGGGGGGTCATGATGGTGACCGAGGCTGTGCTGGGCACGGCGCGGGGAGCGGGGAGGCGACGGTGCGCGGGACAGAACCCATGGGGTCCGGATCCCCCGCCTTCCCTGTACATAAAGAGACCGATGGGTGGGAGCGGATCGGGGGGGGGGGGGGGGGCTCCGGAGAATCCCGGCCCGGTCGGCTCTTCCAGCCCCGTCCCTGTCCTAGGGGGACACCTCCCCGCCCTACACGCACACTCGAGATTTCCCGTCCAGCCTTTCAACGGATCTTCTGACTGTTAGTGGAGGCCGTGCTGTGGCACCGCGTGGGGCCCGTCTCCAGTGTGAGGCCCCTCGCTGTGCAGCTGGGGAGGTTTAGAGGCGTGGGGAAGGGAAATTGGGGCTTTCCTTCCATCGCTGCCCGGCCCCACCAGGGCCTCTCTCTACTGAGGTCGCCGTGGTTTGGTGAACAGCGGGGCTGGCTTCCAACCAGCTAATGAATTCAGTGGGTCTGAAGCCGGGGCCAGATGTCAGCCCCGATGCTCCATCTCAAAACCGTGCAAATGTTGCTATCCTCTTCTTGGCGCTGGCCCCAACCATCGGGGTTTCCTTTCTGCCACTCCCTTCACTGCTGTTTATCTCGCTGGGCCCCTGGAGTGTGGGTCCTGGAGGGACTGTGCTCACACTGCACACGTCACTCCCCCCGCCCCCCTCCGGCTCTCTGGCCCTAAAGAGCACTTGCCCAGAGAGGAGGGAGGCATAATGTGGAGGGCATGTACCTCAGTCCTTTCTCTAAACTCTGCAGCCCCCTGGCAGCAGCAGCCTCCTCACCTGGGTTCTGAGAGGGCTCTCCCTTCAGTTGGGGGGGTTGGGGGGTGGGATACCCTCCCCCTAGGCGCGTTCATTAAAGCTGGCCAACGTGTGTGGGTGGGAAGAGTGGGAGACAGACCTGGGTGACAAACTCTCGAAGCAGGTGGGATTCAAAGAGGAGAGGGCAGTGGAGGGAGACTGAAAGGGGTGTCTGGGGCAACTCTTGCTTCCCCAGACTTGGGGGGGGGGTGCAAAGGGTGGTTGTCCCCACACATTACCTCTGTAGGACTGAGGATGTCCTCACAAGCCCCAGCTGGAGAAATGAACTCAAATCCAGTGGCAGGGTCAGAGGCAGGAATTCTCTAAATCTTGCCCAACCCCTCTGTCCTCCCCTATCCCATGAGCTGAAGCCCTGCAGTGGGGCCCAGAGGGGCATCCTGCCACCACCCAAGGGCGCTGGCCCCACGTCCTGTTCCCCTAAAGCTGTGACACCTCCTCTCCGCCACCACTCCCTCCCTGATGTGCTTCTGTGTGCATGTCTGCGTACAACCCCCTGCCCTCCCAACTCTCCTGCCAAAGTTTTCCCAGCAGACTTAGTGCCCAGGGATTGAGGTCACATTTCAGGCTGGAGAGGATAACCCTTGGGCGGCCGCCATCACTCACCCCTGATGCTCCTCGCTTTGCCCGAGCCATCAGAGCTCCTCCGTCCCCTCCTTCAGCCTCTGCCACCTTCCTCCAGCCTAGCCAGGCCTACACCTGCCAAGGACATGGCCTCCACCTATGCAACATCTCCTCTGGCTCCCCCTGTCCCCTTCCCTGGGGGACTTGGGAGGTACAGATTGTGGGGACACCACGGCCCGTGGCCCACTGGGGTTGAGCTTTACTTTGCTGTAGCGACGGCTGAGTGGGAAGACAGAGGAGGCAGGAGATGGGGAGGCTTGGGCAGGAGGGAACAGCTGTCCGCTAGGTTTCCCTGGGCAGCAGGGGCCACCTGCCTGCCAGCACTGAACCTGCCTGGGCCCTGAGTCTGTGCTCCTCGGGGGCCTGGAGGTTGGAGCACCCCTCTTTGCCCTGAACAGACATCTGTGAGGTACAGGTGGTGGGAGCTGTGGCCGCAGGCCCCAGTCCTTGGCACCTGGATGTCATACCCTTGGGCGGCCTGGCCGCTTCTCGGCTCCTTCTCCCTCAGGCCTGTTCCTGAGACAGAGCCTGAGCTTGGGGGGGAGGGGCGGGGGGCACTATTATTAATTTTTGCCTGTATTGACCATTTCTGCCTAGGTCTTCTTACGCAGACAGCCTCACCTCCCACACACGCACAGACTTAGAGAGAAGCCAATTCTTTGGTCTATTTTCTTGGTAGCTTTATTGATTGCCAGGGAAAACGAAAACCAGAAAATTAATTAATCTCTAAAATTAAACTTTACACTGAATGTTCTTGTTTCTCTAATTAGAACCTCTGCTAGCAGCTGTGGCTATGTACACACACACACACACACACACGCTCACACTCACACACACCCTCACATCTACACGTGTGCACTCCAGAACTGTCAGAGGGTGTCAGGCACAAACAGACTCTAGGTTGCCCAGACAGGCACACAAGTGCAGTCACTCCCAAGCCCCCTGTGGTGCTCGGCTTGGCGCCTGCTTGGTGGAAGGAGTCCTTGGAGCGCGCAGGCACCCCTAGGCTGTGGCTGCAGCCCATGGCCCACCCTTTGGAAAAGACCACGAGGCTGGAGGCTCTGGGCCCCTCGGCGGGAGGAGGATGGGAGATGGGGGCTCAGCCTGACTCTCTCAGGTTCTCTGGTGGCCCCGTGGGTCAACATGACTCCTGTGGGCAGCCATGGAGCGTCGCAGACTCGTGGAGGGCACCCGGAAGGCTCCATACGTGCGCGGGGACAAGGGCTTGAGGGGTGGGCTGGGCCTGGCTAGGGAGAAGACGGGTCTCTGTCAATTGGGTGCATCACACTGTGGCCTTTCTGTCGTGGATTTCCAAGCGCAAAGATTGTACAAATCAAACTGGTGGATAATAAAGTTGCAGATGACTCACCGACTTCCCTCCCCAGTGTGGCACCTCCAGCAGAAGCTCGCAGGGGAGGCAGGGAGTCTGAGCCTCTCCTGTCACCTCTGTTTCCCCCTTCCGAGGTGTGTGTGTGTGGGGGGGTAGTATTAGTGGATGGCATGGCCTGTAGAATGGGATCACTTTGGCAGGTCGAATAATAGGGAGGCGGCATCTGCAGGGGTGAGGGTGGAAGAGCCAGGCAAAGCTCTGTGGTAGCCAGGGAAGAGAGACCATATAATGTGTGTGTGTGTGTGTGTGTGTGTGTGTGTGAGAGAGAGAGAGAGAGAGAGAGAGAGACTGCACGTGCACACTTGGACATGTTTGAAGGTCAAGAAGTCAAGGATCTGTTCAATAGAGAAGAAAATGGTCGGGAGAAGGGTCGGGGAGATGGGCGACCTCCATGGGACAGGCTGGGCTGGCACAGGCCTTCAGAGTCCTCTCTGCCTTCCCTAATCCTGGAAGAAGTCGGTCATTTCGGGGCATCTGGTAATATCCTGTCCCCGGGTATAGGAGATGGGTCCCACTTCATACCCCTTCGCTCCCCCTATCCCAGACCCCTCCTCTTCCTCACATCTTTATCCAAATGACCCTCGATCACTCACCCTAAGGATATCCGTGCTCTCCCCCTTTCTCCTCCCTCTAGACCAGTGTGGCACTCTACAGCAGGCACGACAGAGGCATGAAATGAAGGATGGGACTGGGGCAGTGACCCAGCTCCAGCCATTGCCGCAGCCCTGTCCCCCATCTTATCCTGCAGGGTTCTCAGGGCCCTTGGCCGTGATTGGCGACAGGAAGCAGCTGGGATTCGGGGCCCGCTGGCGGGCTGCTTCCCGGTTGGCACAGAGAGCCCGGCCAATGAGGTACTCGCTCTCCTGGGCTACATCTGACAGGCGCAAGTCAAACTCTAGGAGGGTCCTGTTGTCTGACATGCCTTCCAGGAGCTGCTTCCCGCCATCCTGAGAGAGGAGTACAGGGAAAGGGTCATTTCATGTTACCACCCAGGATCACACACACGCACACACACCTACACGCTCTCTATAAAGATGTGACGAGTGGTGCCTGGGTGGTGCGGTCGGGTAAGCGTCCGACTCTTGATCTCGGCCCAGGTCACGATCTCACAGTGCATGAGTTCGAGCCCCGCATCAGGCTCTGTGCTGATGGTGCCGAGCCTGCTTGGGATTCTGTCTCTCCCTCTTGCTGCCCCTCCCCTGCTTGTGCTCTCTTTCTCTCAAAATAAATAAATAAACTCCAAAAAAAAATTAAAAAAAAAACAAAAAAAGATGTGACTAGGATAAGAGTTTCACAAAACAATGGTTAACCGATTTGCGCACCACATTACTGTGTTCGGTCCTAGGTGATCCTACCCTATTCCATTCTCTTCCGTAAAAAAAAATGGTGCTCAAGACATAGTAAATTGATTTTTCAACCCCAATGGTTTGAAAAACATCGCTCTGTGGCAATGATGGTAATTCCACTCCTCTGGTCCAGCCATGGGTATGTGAGACAGATCTGGCTGATGACACGTGAGGAGGAAGTTTGGAGGGAGTGGCTTCTGGAAGGTTCTTCTCGCTCTGAAAAAGGAACAAGAGGGGTGCTCTCCCTTTTTCTGTCTCTGAGCATGACACTTTGTGAGGTGCAGCAGCCATCCTGGGACCATGAGAGAAGCACCTGACAGGACATGGCCATGTGGCCAGGATGGGCAGAGCAGACAATGGCACTAAGCCATTGAATTTACCAACTCCAGAACCCCCTTCCCTGGGGCTTCTGATTATGGGACATAAAGCTCCTCTTGTTTGTTTCTTTTTCAGTTTATTTATTTATTTTGAGAGAGAGGGCAAGCAGGGGAGGGGCGGAGAGAGAGAGAGAGAGAGAGAGAGAGAGAGAGAGAGAGAGAGAGAGAGTATCCCAAGCAGGCTCCACACTGTCAGCCCAGAGTCTGATGCGGGGCTTGAACTCACAAACCATGAGATCATGACCTGAGCTGAAACCAAGAGCCAGACGCTTAACCGACTGAGCCACCCAGGCGCCCTCAACAGTCCTCTTGTTTAAGCCATTTCCTGGTTCAGCTATTACTTGTAGCCAAAAGCACCCCATCTGGAAACAGTGCGTGTGTGAACAAGGCTTTTCTGGCGAGGTTTGGTAGAGGTCTTTTATGTGAAAGACTTCTATGGTTGTGACCCAGTAGTGTGTTGCAAAGTCAATTTAATGGGTTACGGACGCATTTTTAGAAAATGAGGCAGAATAGGGGCGCCTGGGTGGCTCAGTCGGTTAAGTGTCCGACTTCAACCCAGGTCATGATCTCACGGTTTTTGGGTTCGAGCCCCGGGTCAGGCTCAGTGCTGACAGCTCAGAGCCTGGAGCCTGCTTCGGATTCTGTGTCTCCCCCTCTCTCGGCCCCTCCCTCACTCATACTCCGTCTCTCAAAAATAAATAAACGTTAAAGAAAAATAAAAAAAAGGACACTGAAGGACATCAGTGCCTAGCATAGGATAAAACCCTGAGTAATAGTAACAGCTAGCGATACTGATGTCCTAGCCAGGGCTTTGCAATGTCACCTGCTTTACAAGGATAACTCATTTACTCCTCCCAGCAACAACACTTCGTAGATACAATTATTATCCCGATTTTACAGATGAGGACACGGAGGCCCCAAAGGGTGAAGTAATTTAGCCCAGTGAATGGCAGAGCTGGGATTAGAAGCAAGGAAAAGTCTGTGGTCTTAGCAACTATCCCGGAAGCATCCCGAGGCAGTCGGAGGCCACACCCAGCCCCCCCCCCCCCCCCAGGCCCCAGGGCCTCTCCTGGGCCCCGCCTGCCCCAGAAGGTGCAGCTTACCAGCCCGATGTGGTTGCAGGACAGGTTGATGCTGGTGAGCGTGGTGTTGACGGCGAGCACCTGGGAGAGGAGGGTGGCGGTGGGCTCAGACAGCTCATTGCCCCCGAGGTGCAGTGTTGTGAGGCACCTGTTGGTCTGCAAGGCGTGCGCCAGCGCCTGGCCGCCCTCATCCTCAATGCAGTTGAGGCGCAGGTTGAGGGAAATGAGGTTGGTGTTGTGTGCTAGGGCGTGAGCCAGCGACTGGGCACCAAGCGCGCGCACCTGGTTGTTGGCCAGGTTGAGCACTCGCAAACGGCTGTGGCTCAGCAGCTTGGCCGCGGCACGCGCGCCCCGGTCCCCGACGAGGTTGTGTGACAGGTCCAGCTCCTCGAGGGCCGGGTGATCCAGGAGGCTGCGAATGAGGACGCGTGCCTTGTCGTCATCCACCTTGCTCCGGGTCAGCCTGAAGATCTGTGGGCAGGTAGAGGGCACGCAGCCGCTGGCAGTTAGGGATAATCTGCCTGCCTGCCTGCTTACCTACCTTCTGTGGGTGGGGGGGGGGCACAGGGAGGGCTGAAGTCCCGCCCACCTGATGTTGGCCCCCTGACTGGCTCTCGGGCAGGGCAGGCCTCCCCCGCATGGCAGAGCAATGCAGAATGGGTGGGCAGTCAGTAGCAAAAAAGCCGACCATTTATGGAGAAATCACCATGTGCTGTGCACGCTGGTAGAGCCTATCATGACCATCACCTCTAACCCTCAGCATCCCAGTCTGGTAGCATGAGTTCTTTCCACGTTACAGATAGAAAATGAAAGGGGCGCCTGGGTGGCTCCGCTGGTTAAGCGTCCGACTTCAGCTCAGGTCACGAGCTCGCGGTCCGTGAGTTCGAGCCCCGCGTCGGGCTCCGTGCTGACGGCTCGGAGCCTGGAGCCTGCTTCGGATTCTGGGTCTCCCTCTCTCTCGGCCCCTCCCCCACTCACACTGTGTCTCACTCTCTCTCTCTCTCTCTCTCTCAAAAATAAACATTTAAAAAAATAGTTAAAAAAAAGAAAAGGATAGCTTAGGGTGGATGCGTCATTTGCCCAGAACCCCGCAGCGATCAAGCCCCAGAGGCAGGTTTGGATCCAGGTCTGTTTGATGTCCCAGCCCCTCGCCGTGCCCGCTTCAGCTGGCTAAGATCTACCATGGCAAGGGGAGGAACTCTTGGAAGGAGGTGCCAGGGTGAGAGACGGGAAATGGGGGAATGGAAGGAAAAGAGGAAAGAAAGAGGTTGGACTAGCATGAGGAATTCTGGAGACGGGGGCCCTAACCCTCCCCTTCTCACCAGTCCCTCCCGCCCCTCCCTCTTCCTCGAGGCCTCTTCACGCTCTCCCCATCCTTCAGTCCTCAGCGTTCCCTACGTCCCTCTCAGCCAGCTTAGAGCCTCTCGTCCCTCTCGTCACTTCCTTGCACCTATCTGGCAAAGCTCCAACCGTGGAGCAACGCCACTCTCTAGTTTCTGCGTACCTGTGCCCGAGCAGCTGCTGAGATGGAAACGTCACACGACAGGACTGATTCGTAGCGCTGGAGCCACCAGTCGACCCTCCGAGCCGTGTGCCAATTCAGCCCTGTTTCTCCGGACAACGCACTCTCTCGTACTCTGTAAAAACGATGTCAACCTTCTCCAGCCTCCTTGCCCTTCAGGGGGCCACTCTACAGGTAAGTCTCCCCCTGCCTCCCCAGCCATTGAATGGGAACCATCGGTTTCCTAATCCCAAACACAAATCCACTGCTACCCACCATATCCACTCTCTCCTCTGCCCAGAGCCAACCGTCCCACTCGGTCCTCGACTCCACTCGTCTTGCCTTCTCAGGAACCTTCCTTGGTCAATGAACCTGTGGCTTTCTCAACTGCTTTCTTGCTATTGGATGGAGCTTTGCGTTGGAGTTATTTATTTATTTATTTATTTATTTATTTATTTATTTATTTATTTTGAGACAACGAGTTGGGGAGGGGCAGAAAGAGAGAGAGAGAGAGAGAGAGAGAGAGAGAGAGAGAGAGTCTCCACTAGGCTCCACGCTCAGCACAGAAGCCGATGCGGGGCTCGATCTCACAAATGGTGAGATCATGACCTAAGCTGAAATCAACAGTCAGACACTTAACGGACTGAGCCACCCAGGTGCCCCCACATTGGTTTCATTTTATTTTATTTTATTTTATTTTATTTTATTTTATTTTATTTTATTTTAGAAATTCTTTGTTTTTAAAATTTTTTTAAATGTTTATTCATTATTTTTGAGAGAGAGAGAGCGCTGGGGAGGGGCAGAGAGAGAGGAAGACGCAGAATCCGAAGCAGGCTCCAGGCTCTGAGCTGTCAGCACAGAGCCCGATGTGGGTGGGACTTGAACTCACGGAGTGTGAGATCATGACCTGAGCTGAAGTCAGACGCCCAACCGACTGAGCCACCCAGGCGCCCCCCCCCCCACACATTGGTTTTAAATGCAAGCAAGTTTCTTTTTAGGAAAACTCAAACCTTTCATCTATTACCAATTTCCCCTTCACCCCCTTCACAGCCAAGTTCTTGAAAAAGCTGATCACAGCCATCCGGTTTCCTCACTTCCCACTCTCTCTGTAAGTCACTCCGATCTGGCCCCTGTTCCTAGCACTCCACTGACAGTTCCAGCTCTGTGACCTCCGAGTTTGCTAAATCTGGTCCTCATCGTCATCCCCGCCCCCCATTGCTGCCTGCCCCTTTTCTTGACACACACCCCTCCCTTGTCTCTGCGACTCAAGGCCACGGCCCCCTTTCCCTCTTTCTCTGACTTTTTGGCAGGCTTTCCCTCTTGCAACCAGAATATTTGGGACCTACTTTACTAAAAATTATTCGTTGTGTATTTGAATTCCAAATTTAACTAGGTGTCCTGTATTTTTATTTGCTAAACCTAGCGATCCTCTCCTGGTTGTAATTGTATGTTTACGTGATTGCTGATTAGAGCCCTTTATCCCACCAGACTGTTAGCTCCAGAGGGCACAAACGCATAATTTTGCTCACTGTCGAATCTTTAGCACCTAGGACAGGGCCTGGGGTACAGCTGTTCCCCGGATGAATAAATGGCCAGTGAGCTGGGAGGACTGTGCCTTGCTCATCTCTGCATCCGCAGAACGCAGCTTGGTGCCGGTGCATAAAAGGACACTTGGTCCGCGAATGAGAAGGAAATGGGAGGGGGAAGATGGCGATGGGGGAGGAGGAGGAACCCGGGGAGAGGAGAGGGAATCCAAGGGGCGCAGAGAATGGGAGGTGGGGGAAGGCCCGGAGGTACCTTGAGGGTGTGGCATGCCTTGATGGTGGCCGCCAGGGAGTGGCAGTCGCGATAGGTGAAGAGGAAGAGGTTCCACTCGAAGTTCATGCCGCAGTCCTTGACCCCGTACACCAGGTCCAGCTCCTCCAGATGGCTCAGGCCGGCCACCAGGTCTCCCAGTTGGTAGTGGTCAGTGGCGGGCTCCTCCACCTCTGCCTCGCTGCCGGAGTCGGACAGTTCCCCGCTCCGGGGTCGGGGCGGGAGCTTCATGGGCGGAAGGAACTGATCCACACGGAGCCTGCGCACATAGTTCCTGCAGAGCGGCAGCAGGTCGAGGATCAGCGCGGGGTCCGTGGTGCTGGGGATGAAGTGCTTTAGCAGGTTCTCCAGGTGCCGCTCGAAGAACATGCGCTTCCAGCTGCCGCCGTGCTTGGCCACGTGGCACACGGGCCAGCGCTGCGTGCAGCAGCGGCGCCAGTAGCTCTCGTCGTCGATCAGGTTGGCGGTCACAGCCAGCGGCAGGTCGGGTGACAAGTGGTCCAGGACCTTCTGCTTGTGCTCCGGAAGCAGCTGCTGCAGGATAGGGTTGTCTTTGGGGACAGGAAGGAAAGCAGGAGTCACCGTGTGGGGGACGCCACCGCACGGTGCCCTGGGGCTGGGCCTACCTGGGGGCCCTGAAGAAACGGAAGACCCTCCCCGGCCCTCGGGGAGCCCCAGTCTGAGAAGGGAGACAGCCTTTACTGTCAGGGATGCCCAGTCTGAGGGAGGAGACACAGCCCTTGACTTTGGGGTGTTCCCTGCCTGAGCCTGGATGTCTTAGTATCTGGTTTCTGGGAGCCCCTAGTCTGAGCCAGAATCTCAGGACTGGCCCTCAGTGATCACCTAGTCTGACGGAGGAGATAATCCTGAGTTCAGAGACTCCAAAATGATTTGATTCGTTCATTTCAAAACAAAAAACTTTTTGAGCATGTCTTGTGCACCAGACGCTGTTCTAAGTGCTGAGGATACAAGAGTGAACAGAACAGAGGAAGCCACTCCCTCTTAGGAGAGGAGGCAGACAGTAAAAGAGTCCAGCGAAAATATTGTAGGTCGGGTGGCGATAGGTGCTGTAGATAGAATGACGGCCCTGTCCCCGGAGGGCTCCCCATCCAGTAGGGGAGGCTGGCAACTCATCTTTAAAAAGGATGAACATTTACAGAGCAAACATCGAGTACAGAACAAACTAAGAACCTATACATGCTGTGGAAGGAGAGTGTGGAGGATAGTCAACCAGGGAGGGCTTTCTGGAGGAGGAGTTCAGTAGATATGGTTCGGGCTGGGTTTTGCTGGAGAGAGTGGGAAAGGTGAGGGGACGGCATAGACACAGAGGGCACGGTGCGGGTGGGAATCTGGTCGCTCTGGCCCTGGGAAGGAAGGGCAGTGTTGAGTGGGGGATGAGGACATGGTGTGGGAGGGCAGGGGCTGCCCCAGGCCCCAGCCGCTCAGGCCTTGCCTCCAGGAGGTCCCCACCCACCCCTCCCCGCTCGGAGCCTTTCCCTCCCCGCCCAACTGCAGGGACAGACTCACTCTGGAAGTTCTCGACAATGTGCTGAATGCAGAGCTCTGTGAGGAGGGGCACGATGGCCAGCGACCACTCAGGATCCTCAGCGATGATCCTGCGCATGCGACCTCCACTGGCCCCAGTACTCCAGCCCTTGGACTTGCTAGGGGGTGGGATGATGGAGGGCCTTGAGGGCTGTGGGCCTGTGCTGGAGGTCTGACCTGCAGTGGAGGACTTGTCCTGGGTGGAGGTGGAGAACCGGCTCAGGGCCGACGAGGTCGGTGTGCCTAGAGTTGCCTGCATGCTCTGCATTGGCAGCATGGGCGCAGGTGGCCCCTTGGTGATGGCCTTGTGACGGGGAGGCTCTCAGACCGGCAGGCCCTCGATGCCCATGGGACCCTGGAGGGAGGGGAGGGGTAGAGGTGTTAACCCTGGAGGACCTCGGTGGGCATTTCGCAAGAGGGCAGCACAGAGTGGTTCTTAAGGGTCCATCTCTGGGGTAGAGCAGAACCAGGCACAAATCCCGCCGACTAGCTACGTGGCTCTGGGCGAGTGACTGAATCTCTTAGTCTCATGTGGCTCCTCTATGAAGTGAGGATAACAGTCATCGGGAAGAGGAGGGGGAGAAGTGAATAAAATAATGCATCCAAAGAGGCATAGTATCCTGTCTGCACTAAGGAGCAGGCCCTCATTGTGGATAATAATACCTACACAACAATTGTAAGCAATTGATATATGTTGGACACTTTTTTTTAAAAAGTTCTTTAGGCATCTTAACTCATTTAATCCTCACAAAAGCCTTTTGGGGATAGGCACTCGTATTTTTCCCGTGTTTTCTGCTGCGAACCGGAAACAGAGAGGTTCATTGACTTGCCCCATGTCACACAGCTTATAAATAACAAGGGTGGATTTCAACTCAGTCTATCAAGTTCATCCTTAAAAAAATTTTGTTTTAATTTATTTTTGAGAGAGTGCAAGCGGGGGGGGGGGGTTGCGCAGAGAGAGGGAGACAGAGGATCTGAAGAGGGCTCTGCACTGAGAGCAGCAAGCCTGATGTGGGGCTCGAACTCACAAACCATGAAATCATGACCTGAGCCAAAGTCAGAAGCTCAACTGACTGAGCCACCCAGGGGCCCCCATACCCCTTTTTTCCCCCTAAGATTTTATTTTAAGCAATCTCTACACCCAACGTGGGGCTCAAACTCATAACCCCGAGATCAAGAGTTGCCTGTTCTACCAATGGAGCCAACCGAGCACCCCTCAAGTTCATACTCTTAACCCTACATTGTACTGTCCGTCTGAGGGTGAGGGGTGGGGGTGTGTATTGCCAAAAGACCAAGGTATAATAAAGAACCATTTAGTTCAAAACAGCTCCGGGGCACCTGGGTGGCTCAGTCAGTTAAGCAACTGACTTGGGCTCAGGTCATGATCTCACGGTGCGTGGGCTCGAGCCCCGTGTCAGGCTGCTGACAGCTCAGAGCCTGGAGCCTGCTTCAGATTCTGTGTCTCCCTCTCTCTGACCCTCCCCTGCTCGTTCTCTGTCTCTGTCTCTCAAAAATAAATAAACGTTAAGACAAAAATTGAAAAAAAACCCTACAGCTCCTGGGGTTAAGTATTTCACAGAAAAGCAACTGCCTGATCAGGGGGATGGGGTTGGGAACAGTACCGGCAGATAGAAATATAACGCAGGTCAAAATTCACGTACACTATTTGCAATTTCCTAGCATCCTCGTTAAAAAAGTAAAGAGCGGCACCTGGGTGGCTCAGTCGGTTAAGCATCTGACTCTCGATTTCTGCTCAGGTCATGATCTCACGGTCATGAGTTCGAGCCTGGAGTCAGGCTTCATTCTGGCAGTGCAGAGCCTGCTTGGGGTTCTCACTCTCCCTGTCTCTCTGCCCCTCTCTGTTCTCTCTCTCTCTCTCTCTCTCTCTCTCTCTCTCTCTCTCTCTCTTTCTCTCTCTCAAAAATAAATAAATAAACTTGTAAAAAAAAGAGAAATGGGTGAAATTAATTTTATGTTTAACCCAATATGTCCGAAATATTATCACCGAATATGTAATCAATATGACAATTATTAATGAGATATTTTATATCCGTGTCTTTCATACTAAGCCTTCAAAATCTGATGGCTCAAGAGCCACACGTGGCTACTGGCTACTGTCTTGGATAGCGTAGGCTGAGAGGAAGGAAGGGGGAACCAGACCCGTGCTCTGTCCAGGGTGCCAGTACCTTCCCTGCTTCTTCTGCGAGGACTCTGGCTCCACACCCCACCCCCAACCTCCTGATCCAGTCTTCCTAGTTCTCCCAGCCTCCCGGCTTTCCAGACGGCAGCGGGGAAGGCGTGGGAGGCGAAAAGGCAGCTAAATCTGGGGCTGAAGACAGAAGACAGAGGATGGATCTGGGGCTGGGGACCCTCCTCCGCGTTTGTCCATTCCTGCCTCCTTGCTGCAGGTGGCCTCGCCCTGAGACTGCAGGCGGAAATGGGGCTGCTCGCACCTAGCTCCTCCTCCGGGCTGTTTCCCTTCAGATTTGCTCCCTGACTCGGGTGTACTGTGTCGTGGCCAGTGGGAAGGAACACTCTGAACCAGCAAAGGTGTCCTTGACAGATGGAGGGGACCAGATGGTACTCCCCAGTCCACCAGGCATCTCAAGGAGGAGGAAGAGCCCGGCTGTGTGTGTGTGTGTGTGTGTGTGTGTGAGAGAGAGAGAGAGAGAGAAAGACAGACAGAGAGAGACAGAGAGAGACAGAGACAGAGAAGGAGGCAAGGGGCAGCATAGGAAAGGTATCTTTGTATTTGTGAAATCCTTATGCAAATCAAATGCAAGTTCACAAACAGATTGTGTCCAGATCTGCGGAATAACCAGCTGGTGCATTTGACTAATAGCCCCTCAGAGGGTGTGGCTGGGAGGGGATGCTGCTTAGAGGTGCCAGATGACTTTGCATTTCTGGCTTTGCCAGTGACTTGCTGTGTGACCTTGGCCAACATACTTAACCTGAGTTTCTGTTTCCTTATCTGTAAAACAGGATAATGATATTTTCCTTATGCAGGCGGTTGTGGAGATTCCTCTGAGATAATATTTGAAAAGAGTACTTGGGGGGGGTTGGCATGTGGAGGATGAAGACACTATGGAGGGGGAGGGTCTTAGGCAGGGGACACAGGGGAACCCTGCCTCTGGAGTGCCGACCTGAGACGGTATCCTTGGATAAGGTCCTTCCCTATCTCCAGGAGAGAGGCAGTGGTGGTGTTTGGGGCTGGAAAGGATGGAGGGGCCTGGCAGACAAGGAGAAAAGAGACAACAGGCCAGCCCTGCTCTCCTGCCAGCTCCACGTCTGGGTTCCTGGGGCTCCCTCCAAAAGTTCCCTCCGGAGTTCTGGCCTAAAACATTCCGTATTCCCTTTGGTCCCAGATGCAATCCCAAGACACCCTGCGGGTCAGGCCCAAGAAAGCAGGATCCAGCTGGGCAGGGGGAGCCCGGGTTTCTGGCCGGTGTTGCCCCGGAGCCGACTCTCTAGGTATTTCTCACGACACTGCCAGCCTCACCACCCAGGTAGGCTGTTCCCTCTCCTTCCTCCTGGGAGGCCACATGTGGGGAAACCCCACCTGGGGCCGGGCTGGCGCTGGTTTCACTGCCTGGTGCCTCACTGTCTGAGGCCCTGACATTTCTTCCTGAGTCTGGTCCTCATCTTTCTTGCTGCTGTTTGGAGCCTGCAGCCACCTCTGGGCGTGACACTGTAGGACCCACCCCAGGGTGGGTTCCAGCGCCCTGAGCCACCTCTTCAGAAGTGTGGGGGGCCAGGCCCCGGTGCCGGGCTGAGACCGGGTCGAGCAACGTTCCCTGTTGACTCAAGCCAACCCGGTGGTTCCCCCTCCCATTCCCCCACTTTCAAGGGCATACGAAAGCCTTGTCAAGGTTGAGAAAGTTAATTCCTGAAGACTGTGGTCTGCAGGTGTTGGCAGTAATGCTACCTCCCTTTTTCTACCCCGAATCAGATAGAAACAAACATGGGAATTGTGTTTTGCTAGCAATCTTATCAACAAGGTCTTGTGACCCATCTAGAAAATGCACAAGAAACACAGAACTAAATGTTTTGGTGGGCAGCAATTATGTGAAACCTGTTTATTCTTAGAATGACCTAACCCATAAGAGTCTGGTTATAAAAGATTGTGTACAGCCACAATAAAGTCGTCACTTGGGCCATCAGCCCAGGGGACCCTCCTGTTCCCAAACTTTCTCTTCTCTCTTTTTTTCTTGCATTCCCCTACCCTCAGGACCCTGACCTCGGTGTTTGTCGCGCCAGCCGCGACACAGAAGGAAGAGGCAAAGCATCCTTCCATGTGCCCCAGGTACAGGGCTGGTATCAAAAAGACCCCCTTTTGTCCTGTGATGTTTCATAGAAACCTCCAAACCACCAGGGCTGGTGTCATTTGTAAGGCAAATGTTGAAGCCATTAACCTCATACAATAAGGTAGGAGTTGATCGTATTCACTTAATTGATTTTTGAAAAAGTAGATATTACAAAAATATTTGGGGGAAGCAAATGATGACTAGACACAGAGGATTCTTTCTTCTTTTTTTTTTTTTTTAGAGAGAGGAAGTGCACAAGCGGGGGAGAGGGGCAGAGGGAGAGGGAGAGAGAGAGAGAATCTTGAGCTCCATGCTTAGCATGAGGCTCAACCCTACGACCCTGGGATCATGACCTGAGCCAAAATAGGAGTCAGATGCTCAACTCACTGAGCCACCCAGGCGCCCCTTTTCTTATTGAAGAAGTTTTCGTTTCAATTCCGGTTAATTAACACACAGTGTAATATTAGCTTCAGGTACCCGCTGTGGCGATGGGACACTTCCATACCACACCCTGTGCTCATCACAGCCAGTGCACGCCTGGCTCCCCATCGCCTGTGGAAACCATCCACCTCCCCTCTGGTAACCATCCTATATTAGCGAACTGGAATTTAGATACAAACTTAAAAAAAAAAAAAAAAAAAGCAGGGATCCTCCCCGGCAGGCGGTACACCTGACCCCTGCCTGCCCTTCTCCCCCCACTGTGAGGCCGCCTCTCTCTCGGCTCCCCTCCCGCCTCTCCAATCATTCTCGAGGTGCCATTGCAGACTCCCCTCACTCTTACCCACCTCCCTGCGACCCTGCGTGGCTCCTATGGATGGTTGCAACTCTTACCTTTCCTCTGAGTTCCAGACTCAGGCCCACCAGCTGCCTCTCACCTCCCTCCAACTGAGTCTGCACCCAGAGAACTCAGAGCCTCCCCCAAGCCTCTCCTTCCCCTGGCTCCCTGCCTGGCCAGGGGCGCCGCCCCTCCATGTCTGGTTACTGTTGGCGCCCTCCAGTTCTACCTCCCACCCCCGCGGCCCTCCCCTCCCTGAATGCTGTTGCTTTAGCTCGGGGCCTCCCTGCCGGCCTGGATCCCGGTGGTAACAGCCCAGCACCTGGGGACGGCAGCCAGCGCGGTCCTCACCACTAGCCTTCCCACAGCTGCCACCGCCACTCGCTGGCCACTGCCCACTGGCCACAGCCCGGCTTCCTCAGCTCAGTGGAGAAGGCCCTCCGTGACCAGATATGTTGTTGGAAATAAGCTCGCTTTGCATCTGGAGCTCTGCAGGCTAGTTCACGCTGCCCAGCCTTTGCTCCAGCGGTTCTCTCTCTGCCTGGAACGCCCTTCCCACTGTCTCAGCCTGGGGAACGGAGCGTCCTTGATCTTTCAAGCCTCAGTTTCCCTACCACTTCCTTTCTGAAGCCTTCCATCCTTTCTGGTCCCCACCCCCCAAGTACCCTCTCCCTCTATCAGACCTTGTGCTGGTGTCACTTCAGTGGCCTGATTGATCACCCTCTCCCCACACCCACGCTAGACTGTGAGCTCCTTAAGGGGCAGGGACTGTTCTGGACTCCTTTTTCTCCCTAATGCCTGGCCCGTGGTGGGTCTGCTCTACAGGCGGTAGCTGGTGTTCTGAGCTGCCCCACCCCCTTCTGAGAACAGATCCTGGCCAATAGGAGTGCCCCATATTGGCCAGGGTGATTGGCTCAGGGGTGGCCACCTGATGCAAGCCAATCAGAGTCCTTCTTGGGATTTGTTGGAGCAGCGGAGGTAGACCAAGGACGCATGTCCTTGAAGGCTACTGATCCCCCGCTGCTGGAGGCTATTCGCCTTAGCGTGGAAACCCGCCTGCTGCAGGAGGGGATGAAGCCTGGGAGAGACCAGCAGGAATGAGAGATGGACAGAGCACCCGGTACCTTCAGTCCCCAGTCTGAGGCCCCGAGGCCCCCAGAACTGCACTTCCTCTGGTTCTGAGACCTCTTTGGCAGCCTTTCTAACAGGTCCCTTTTGCTAAAGCTGAGTTCGGTTTCTGCCCCTTTGTGACCAAAGGGTCCCAACCATTTGGGTCGGCTCACAATTTGGTGAATGAAATGGAAAGAAATCCTAAATCAGGAGATGAAATGGTTCGATGGGGTGTCTGAGAATCAGGGCCAGAGGCCCCGGGTTTATTATACACAGGGCTCAGCATCTAACTCCTGGGGCCTCTTCCTATCCTGACCACCCCTGGCCTCCAGCCTCACCTCTCATCTCTCCAGGCATCAGCAACTTGACCTACTTATCAATCCCCCACATCTCAATGTGAACGGGTTTCAGATCCAAAATGCCAAGTTAGGAAGGTGGGCAAGGAGGGCACACCACTGAGTGGGGGAAGGTGGGGAGGGGCCCACAGGAGAGTAAGTCAGGGGACCTGAGGCAAGTCTACCTACCTCACTGGGTGACCTTAGTCTGGCCTAGGCATCACCAGTCTGCAGCTGCGGGTATCTTTCCTGGAAGCCCGGGGGGTGGATAGACACCCATTAGCTAGGGGCCCAGGGCTATCCTGACAGCTCCCAAGGGCCCAAGAAGGGCAGCCCCAGAAGTGGCAGTCACTTTCCTTTCTGGAGCTTTGTCCCCCTCGGGAACCTTCGGGGCAAACAGAGAATCCCAGAGTTTGAAGACTGGAAGCATGTTTAAGAGTCTGATCCTTCTCCGGGGCAAGAATCTTTTCTGACATTCCAGAGAGAAGGTTGGGGCGAGGGGGTGATCACCTCTTGTGCCACCACCTGGTGTCCCTATCTAAGGCACACCTTATGCTCGGCTGGGGAAAGTGGGAACATGTCCAGTGACCTTTCATCTCCTGGCACCTGTCTCACAGGCCTGTTGGGCTGTTTTGCCAGCATCACCCTAACCCAACACAGAACCACAGTCCCTGCAGAAAGGCCAATCCTCTTCCAACCACGTCCCCGTCCTGTGTCCTTACTATCAGGGTCCAGGGTCCCGAAATCCCATTCAGGCCAGAATCAGAGGGTTAGGTGTTAGGGCCCACCCTCTATGCGCCCAGGCACAAGCAACATAAAGGGACAACATGCTCCAGCTTATCCTCATTTTTTGATGGCTTGCGCCTGGTGGTCAATGTTCTGGGAACTATATCCTTGCCTACACACAGCTATGGTTTATTGAGTTTGGGCCTCTCAAAGCTCTCCCAGCAGGAAGCAGCTGGCGAAGGACTCGGGCATGACGTTACCTTAGGGCCAGTCTCCACTCTGCCCCCCAGGATCTGTGAGACCTTGGGCAAGTCATTTCACCCCGCTAAGCCCCCTATTTCTTTATCTGTAAAATGGGGATGGTAATTAATGGGATCCACTTCCTAGGATTATCCAGAAGATTAAGGGAGCTAATGTGGGTGAGACATTTCATGTCATGCTGGGCCCAGAGCCAGCATTCAAAATACGTGTTAGATATTGTGATGAAGATGTTGCATGCCTTGCCTACGTATGTTTATTAGGTCTTTAAATTTAGGGGCGCCTGGGTGACTCAGTTGGTTAAACGTTCGACTTTTGGCTTAGGCTCAGGTCATGATCTCACGGTTCGTGAGATGGAGCCCCACGTCGGGCTCTGTGCTGACAGTGCAGCCCCGATTATCTCTCTCTCCCTCTCTCTCTGCCCCTCCCTTGCTCATGCTCTCTCTCTCTCAAAATAAATGAACGTAAAAAGCAAATCTTCAAATTTACTATTGAGGATTATTATTGTTTTTTTCAACATTTATTTATTTTTGGGACAGAGAGAGACAGAGCATGAACGGGGGAGGGGCAGAGAGAGAGGGGGACACAGAATCGGAAACAGGCTCCAGGCTCTGAGCCATCAGCCCAGAGCCCGACGCGGGGCTCGAACTCACGGACCGCGAGATCGTGACCTGGCTGAAGTCGGACGCTTAACTGACTGCGCCACCCAGGCGCCCCGAGGATTATTATTGTTATTACTACACTATTATCTCCTTGCACAAATGAGGACACAGGCTTGGAAAGTGTAAGTAACCTGCGAAGCGTCACGGAGCTAGTAAGTGGAGACACTAAGGTTTGAGCTGCTCTCCGTCCAAAGCTGTCTGTCACTTCCAGGCACAAAAGCACAGACCAACAATGGTCCTTCCTAAGGACTTAGGTTCCTTCCTAAGTCGCCCAAACTTGGTTGTTCACAGCGCTTTTCCAGCGGGCCTCCTGCTTTCTCCAGCTCATGATCTCTTGTCATGTCACCAGCGTGAAGCCCGGGGCCACCCTTTGGATGCTGGCCTAAACAGCCCAGGCTCCCTCACCTCCTAAATCACTGCCGGACACGGGGCCCTTCCAAAGACCTGGGGCATCGCCTGTGGCCTTCAGCACGAGGCCTTCTGGGGACCCCAGAAGATCCCGCGGAGCTCTGGTCTCCTGCCCCATGGCCCTTGTCACAGACCTAGGTAGGATTCAGAGTCTGAGCCTCTGGCATGTTTCCTCCTCAGAGGTCTCAGACCTTCTCCATTCTTCTCAAGTCCCCAGTTAAATATAATCACCGTGGGCAGAGGCTTCTTCCCGTTGCCCAAATGGGAAAGTTGAAGAGGTTGGGGGGGAGCTCTCACCCCTTCCTGCTCATCACATCCCCGGTCCTTGTTCTCACCTACTTTCCTCTTGACTGAGGCGCCAAGCACCTCTATGCCCAGGGACACAACCCTCTGGGCTGGCTTGGCCTGATGGGCTACACACCGCCCCCTCCAGCCGCCTCCCCCACCTTGCTTCTACCTTCTTGGCTAGCTTCTCCTTCACCTTAGGATCCCCAGGGAGAACCCTCCCCTGGCACCTATCCTCAGGCCCTGAATGGGCCCTTTGTCTTACTCCCCCTGATGTCTTTTGTCCCCCTGTTTGATCACTCCCAAATTCCCACTTGGGAATTCCCAGTCTGTGAGACCACGAAAGAGGGACAACAGTCTCTCTGACAGAGCCCAGCCCGGCATGCTTGATGTTGGCCCCAGTGAGACAGCACACTGTTCACATCCCCGGGCCTGGCCCTCCTCCCAACTCCTGACCACTTGGTCTGTGGTCTTAAAAAGGACTCCAGAGTATTCGCTCCCCACCCCTCACTCCTGCCTGGGGCTCAGACACTCCAGCAGGGAAGCTTAGCTCCAAAGGCCAGCGAGTCCCTCCCCCTACCTGCCTGGGGTGCAGAGGCCCCGGTAGCTCCTTGGTAACCAAGGGAAACCAACCATGCTGTGGGAGGGAGGGAGGGAGGTGCCGAAGTTTCTGGACCTGCAGGAGGGACTGCAATCAGCAGGAGCTGGGATGGGGGTCAACCCTTCTGAGACGACTGCGGCCTGGAGCTCAGGACTGCTCTCCTCCACCGCCTGCCCGATGCCCCACTTTCCCCTTCCTCCTTCTTGCCCCACCCCCACCCCCGCACCCCCTTACTCGCAGACCGTGACTGTAGCGGAGAGGGCAAGGGTCAGGCTTCAAATGGGTGGGGAGCTTCCTGCGGGTACAGACCCGCCCGGAGTCAAGCCAACCTCAGCTGGGTGGGAGTGGGGGTTGGCTTGAGAGTTCAGCCCCATAAGGGAGACCCGGGGTTGAGCGTCCTCTCTTCTGGGGCTCACCTCACCCACTCTCGGTGCCCGGGTGCTCGCTTTCCTGCAGGCTCCCCGCGCGGCCCGCGCCGGTCGTTAGGGACGCCCCGCGTCGCCAGGGGGCGGGTCCGAGGGCTGGTGCGCATGTGCGCGAGAACCCCCGCCCGCGCGCCGAGTCTCGGCGGTGCACAGTGGGTAGTGGGCGCTCTGGTCGTGGGGCGTGCTCTGTGGATCTGGGGGACATGTTTAGGAATAGGTGGGCTTTTCTTGGGGGAAGATGAGGCGTGGGGGCCGGGGCAGGGCTCCTGAACCGTAGTGCTGTTCCTTCTTGGTACCTTTTGTGTGGAAATAGGGGCGCGGGGTGGCGAGTGGAAAGACAGTTCGGGAAACCCATCAGCAGTCTCTTCTGGAAGATGTGGAGGTGGAAGGGCGCCAGCAGGGGTTACTGGAAGGCACCAGACAGTAAGGTTCCAGGTCTCCACAGCGCTCCTTCACGCAGTCCTAAACTTTATATCGCCACCCCGCCCGCTCTCCCCGCCCCCCCCAGCCCTGGGTGACAGGATGTGGTGCTTCTGATGGGCAGGAATGACCAACTTCAGGGGACTGGCTAGTAAGAAAAACTGTCCTTCAGGAGGGGAAAGGCAACCAGGATGGTGGGGAAGTTTCACACGGAGGTGGCTTAGCTTTGACTTTCAGGTGTCGCGATTCCTAGTGTGTTACCATGGGTAAGTTAACATCTTAGAAGCTGTTAATCCATCATAAAACCGTGCCATGACCCCCCCACCCTGATGTGCACGCGTAGACAGCCGGGCCTTCAGTGAGCACCGCCGAAAGGTGGCTACGAGATGCGGAGGTAAAGCTTTGCCAGTCCGCAGGGCTGAAAGCGGTCAGGGCTCAGCGGAATCCCGGAATCCCGGGCAGGAACCGGTCCTTTGCAAGCCCTCTCACCAGGGCCGCAATTAGAATGAGAGATCATGCAGGAAGCAGCGCTCCGCGCTAATAATTTTAACTAAATGGCCCTAGAACTCAGTCACCAGGGAGCCTTTGACTTGAAGATGGGCCCCCTGAGGTCCTTTCCTTCATCCAGCAGCAGAGATTTGGGAACAGAGGTAGAACTCTGGCTTGGCCCTGAGTGGATTCATTCTGTTAGGGAAGCAGGGCTTCCTCCTGCTCTGAGCGGCCGGTTCTCAGCTTCAGCTCAGGCTCAGGGGCAGGTGCTCTGGCCCCTGCTCTCTACAGATCCCATCACCTGCCACTCTCCCAGCTCACGGTGCCTGCTCAGCTCCCCCTCAAGGGCCCTGAACTGGCTGAAGTCCTCAGCCTGGAGCGCTCTTCCCTCAGAGACCCTCATGGCTCATACCCTCCCCTCAGATGCCACCTCCGGGGGAAACAGCAGTCACCCCCACCCTCTTGATCCCTGTCCCGCTTTCTCTGCAGACCTCATCACTGCCTTACATCCTCTTCCTTCTCTTTATCGCGTATCTCGCTACTAGACGGAAGCTCCGCAAGTGCAGGAAGTTGTCCCTTTGGCTCTCACCACATTCTCAGCAACCGACCAGGGCCTGCTGCGCATTTTCTCAACAAATCACCAGGGCCTTCGCTAAAATGTGAAGTCACTGTTAATGACACAAGTGACACCAGAGAGGGTGTGCCCTGCTGTAATGACTTTCATAAAGACAGTTCTGGATCTTGGTGGCCAGCGAGGCCTTTGTGGGTGCCCAGGCTGGCACGGAAAACCTGTTAAACACCCGTGGCGAGGAGGATGGTTCTGATTTGGATGATGGGTGACTGTTCGATCCAGTGTGAGGGATCAGCCGGGTGATAGGGCACCCTCACCAGGTTGCTGGGCGGGGAAAGCTGTTCTTTTTTAAGCAGAAGAACTTCTGGAACTTCCTGGCTGCAGTGAAATACTTGTTGATGAGCACTCACAGTCAAGACAGTCCATGGCTTCACATTCATCCAGTGGGGGTGTGTCTCTGGGCCCACTTCTGCCTTCCAGAACCCCAACTCCTTGTGTCCTCACGGGGCCTGGCCCAAGGCAGCCCCCTAGGGCTCAGCTGCTTGGCCTCCAGTCTTTAGTCCTTTGCTTCAGCCTCCGGGGAGGTTCTGCTGGCTCCTTCAAGGGTTCCTGGCACTGGCCCGCCGGCAGTCTGTCCAGTCTATGTGAGTCCCTGGCGAGCCTGGCTCAGAGCTGGTTGAGGGCGTAGGCTCGGGCTGTCCTGAGGGCAGCTTCCAGGTCAGCCGTCGTTCCGGTGCCCTGAGCCACCACTTGAGAGCCCCAGGCCTTGCCCCCCATGTGGCTGCATACCGCCAGTGCCCAGGCCTCTGCTGTGAAGGCTGGTGTGGTACCCTGGGAACCAAGAGAGAAGGGGCAGTGATGCAGAGCAGCCCTCCCCACCAGCGCTCACTCCATCTACCCCTTGAGAGTGGCATCACAGTGATTAGTCAGGAGACAGGAGAGCACGCGGCTGGGAAAGTGTGTGGAGGTTACTGAATGTCTGCTACTTGTTTGCAAGGGATGTGTGGCCTGGATGGTCATAATTAGGGACCCCCACGGTGCCTTCTCTGGTGGGGGGCTGTGGTTAGGGAGGAGACGGCCCTGTCCCCGTCCTGGGGTGTCCTCCTAGATCACCTCTACCCAGCCTTGGAGGAATCAAAGGTGTGCAACTGGAGAGCTGGACCAGGATGGGTGGGTGGGGCTGCTCTCCTCCTTCCCTCACCTGGGCCACCTGACAGGCACACAGCACGTGCCCCAGCGGCTGGGGGCTGAGCAGTAGCACAGACGTGCGAGGCGCCCGCTCACACAGCTGCCGTACCACCTTCACCAGCACCTGGGCAGGGAAGGGCAGACAGTGAGCCCACAGCTCTCTGGACTCCCAGCTACCTCCCAGCCAGGACCTTCCCCTCCCCAGACCGTGGGGCCACCCCCAGCCCCTACACTCACGGAGAGGGACTCAGTGGAGACTGTGTCCACAATCAGGGGCCCCTCTGAATGCCGCTGCAGCAGCTCCTGGGTTTTCTGTGCAGCCTGCGGGGGAGGAAGGACGGCACGGGGATCAGGGTGGAAGGCAGCCGGGCCCCACTTCCGAACCGAGCCCCCGTCCAGAAATCCCCTCCGCCAGCAAAGGTCTTTGGCTTGGAGGAGGGGTGCCAGGGGCTCTGCCTCAAATGGCCTGCGTCCTTCCTCTCCTCCCTCACCTCGTCCCTTTCACCACAGCTCCAGGCCCCTACAAATAGGCCACTGAAGGTGAAGGACTAAGGCTGGAGCACAGATGGAAACGGGGCGGGAGGAAGGCAGATCCACGGTCAAGTGGCACTGGGGGCTGAAAGGCGTAATCAAGTCAGTCGGCTTCCTAGAGGGTGAGTCTGAGCCAGACTTGGGAGTTGAAGGACAGACACGGTTTGGCAGAGAAAGAAGTGGGGGAAATGGCCTGGTGATGGCACCCAGCTGGCAGGAGAGAGAGGAGCTGCACCCCACCCCCTGTGTCAGGCGCCGTGCCAGGTCGCGAAGCTTCTCCGTGTGCATGCTGGAGTCCCTCTGCCCCTCGCCAAGTGTGCCGGGTACCTGCCCCCACGGGTACAGCCGAACCTCCTCTCACCTGCCCCGTTTCTAGCTTCCGGATGGCAGTGTTGGCACGTCGCTGCAGCACCTTCAGCGTGGCCTGCAGCTCCCGCCGCTGCCACTGGGGCATCACCGCAGTGTCCACAGCCTAAGGCCACAAACAGTACATCAGCCGTGCCCCCTCCCAGTCTCGGAGCCAGGAGCCAGCAGTGCAAGGGAAGAGATCACACCCACCACGCAGACAAACAACAAATATCTAGGCCAGCAGGAGTCCCAGAGGAATTGGGGGAGAGACCGAGGCATGGGGAAGAGGGCCAGGAGAGAGTGGGGAACAGCTCCGCGGCAGCAGTGACCCTCACATCAGTGAGTCGTCCCATGTCCTTGGATAGTCGCTGAGCCTCCACCACATCCTGGCTGCCCCGACTCAGCCGTTCTGCCGCGGCTCCTACCTCCTGGGCCAGAGCCTGGCCCACCTCTCGGGCCTGCCAGGAGGGAATGGGATGCTCAGGGCTGCTCGGCTTGCTGTCACCTCCCCAGGACAGGGGGGCTCTCAACCCACTGCTAGTCAGGGCCAAGACAGAAATACTGAACAATCAGGCCCAGTTGAGGCACCAAATAATCACAATAGATGCCAGCTGTTGGCAGCGCACATGTATGAACACTGGTTCTGCTGCTGGGCATCCCCCGGCCTGAGAGTTTCGGCCGTGTGTGCTCCCTCCACCCCCCCCCCCATCCAAATCCGGTGACCTCCTGGACCCTGCCGGCGTGCCAACCTGCTGGGCCTGCTCCCCGGTGACGGCCAGCAGGCGGGTGGTGCCCCTGGAGAGCTGGCGCTCCCCAACGATGACCAGGTCCCCTATAGCCCCTGTGCGCAGCAGGTGCCTGCAGGCAGAGGGAGGGAGAAGGAAGTCAAGGGGCATGGTGGGACGGAAAGGAGCAACCTGAGCTCCAACCCGGGGGCTGGTGGCTCCAAAGACCAAAGAAGGGTGAGGATCTCGGGCCCCGGGCTGGGGCAGGCCGAAATGAGTGACTCACGTCCCACAGCACAGCTCCAAAGAGGTCTGCAGCGCAACCTGGGAGGCGAGGTCCAGCGCCTCGGCCACGGGCACCCCCACTGACACCACCCGCACAGGGTCTGGGTATACCTGAGGAGGAGAGGGGACCAGTCTGTTCACCAGCCTGTGAGGGGCAGGCAGTCTCACCAAGGGGCCTCCCCAACTCACCTCATCCAGGGAGCGCAGGCCAGGGACGTGGGCGGTGCGTGCCAGGGCCACCTCCTCCATGTACACGGCCTCATCCTGCCCCACGGCCTCCTGCACCGTGCCCTCCACTGCCCGGAGCTGCTCTGGGGTCAGTGGAGCCTGGTGGGGTAGGGGGAAATGGACAGACCGACAGGCAGTCAGCTGCGTGCCTGTAACCAAGGCAGTAAGAAGCAGTCCGTGTTCACTGACTCTCCTCAGGTTCTCAAACAGTGGCTAGCACCGAGCAGGCGCTCAATCAACCTTTGTGGAGTAGACAGTTCTTTTCCTTAGAAAGCTGTTGGGAATTGCAGGCCTCTCATCAGGCACTAAAAATTGATGTAACAGAAAATGCTGTTCTGTACCGAGGAAGCTCACCACAAGGGCCAGCCTAATGGAAGAGAAACACAGGATGGGGTAGACGCAGGTGCAAGGACAGAGCTAGATGTGCGAGGAAGGAAGGGTGACAGAGAAGGGAGGGCAGCTCTGCTTGAGCAAGAATGTCTTGGGTGACAGCGGGAACAAGGAAGCTGGGTGGCCGGAGGCTTCAGAGGCTATCTAACCTGACCCCTCGCTGGTGCAGGATGCCGAGATGAAGATGTCCCTCACGGCCTCACAGTGACTGAGCGACAGGGAGCCTAGGTCCTTGGACTGGCCAAACTCCCCCTCCCACCACCCCCCTCCCCCCAAGCCACCAAACTACCCCTTTTTAAGCCTTTCTGTCTTCCTCACCTGGGTGGCCACATCAAAGCGCAGCCGCTCGGGGTTGAGATGGGAACCTCGCTGCTCCGTGCCGGGGCCCAGGGTCTGCCGGAGTGCCCAGTTCAACAGGTGGGTGGCCGTGTGCTTCTCCATGCAGCCTAGACGCCAGGCCTGAAACACTTTTGTCACCCAGAATCCTGGGGGGTAGGGAGACTCAAGAGGCTGCAGGATATTCTAAATATCAGGGCTTGGGGCCTTACCTCATCTACATGTAGCTGCACCTGGTCCCCAACCTCCAGGCCCTCAGGGGCCACAGCCTCGTGCAGGATGAAGCCTCCACAGACCTGGGCCCGGGGCACTGGGAACAGTACATCCTGGGGAAGGGCAGGGGCCAAGGCACTGGAGCAACTGCTTGTAGCTTTTCCCTCCCCTTGGCTCCCTTCCCAGGTCGGGTCTGCCTTCTGGTGAAATTAACTTGTGTGTGTGTGTGTGTGTGTGTATGGGGGCTCACCTCCTGCCCCACCCGCACCAGGTAGCCTCGGTCTGAAGCCTGACCCCCCTGTTCAGCGTAGAAGTTGGTTTTGTCCAAGAGAAGGCCACAACGCTGGCCTTTCCCCACAGAGGCCACAGCTGTCCCGTCCTCTGTATACAGCTGGAGCACCTGTGCCTCGCAGGTGCCAAACTCTGCCAGGAAGAAGAATGGTTATCAGTGCTGGGCAGGGGTGTGGGCCGTGGGCCGTTGGTCTGTACCTTACTTGAAGCCAGTGGGCAGGTAGCTGGTGAAGGGGCACTTTCAGGGGCCACAGCGACCCCTGGTGGCTATAACCCCCTCGCCGCCCTCCCCGCCCCCCCCCCCCCCCCCCCCCCATGAAATGTATAGGGCTGGTAGCAACCCTCACAGATGTCCCTCTGTCCCTCCCAGAAACCGCCAGGGACGCTTGTGGCCACCAGCCTCAGTCCAGCCTCTCACCATAACCCCCGCTGGGTCGAAGAGAGTAGTTGTACTTGGGACTGTCGTCAGTTGGGGGCACCCCTCGGCGCTGCAGGTCCCCCAGTGCGTGGACATTCAGCTGC
The DNA here is from genome assembly GCF_018350175.1 of Felis catus. Taxonomy (NCBI): domain Eukaryota; kingdom Metazoa; phylum Chordata; class Mammalia; order Carnivora; family Felidae; genus Felis; species Felis catus. The sequence continues at coordinate 42,170,241 of NC_058372.1, forward strand.
AGTCCCCGCTCCTGAGCTGGCTCGGCCTGCCGTGACCGGTGCTGCAGGATGGGCGCATGCATAGGGAAGGGATACACGGACAGTGCAGTGGGACCTGAGCCTCCACAGAGCCCTGCCCCTGCCACACAGCTGTGTGGGCTCTGCAGCCCCTCTGGAATACGCCCTCGGGGCTTGGCTGGCTGCTAGAGACCCTGGGCTGGCTGGTGAACCACCCATCATGCAGGGTCTCAGGATGAGGCCCCCTTCACCCACCGCTCCCCTCTCTAGGATGCTGTGCTGGCCTCTCCCCATTCCTGGTTGTGTTCAGTCCACTGTATTAGAGTTCTCATCTACAGGCTGTGGGTGGGGCCTGAGGTGAGGGGACAGACCCTGTCTCCTGTTTCCCTCAATAGCTGCAGCTCCTCCCCCAGGAACTCAGGGCTGGGGAAGGGACTGTCCCAACAGAAGCCTGGGCAGGGGTGCCCCAGCGTGTACCTGGCCCTCCTCCTGGGCCAGCCGTGCCAGCCCAGCAGAGTCCAGCTGCACCCCCTTCTCCTCCAGCATCAGCTCTACCAGGTCCAGGGGGAGCCCCAGGTTCCCGGACAGCGATAAGGACCAGGCCACTTCAGCTTTGAAGAAGGAAGACAAAGGGAGTTCAGAGGGGAGGGCAGGATAGACTGAAGGGGAAGAAGTGAGGGAGAAATAAGGGCCAGGGCTTTTCCAACCACGCAGCAGCCACCAGGTACCAAGCACAAGTGTCCTCTCCCTACACCCGGTAGGTCCAGGAGAGGGGTCAGGCTTTAGGCTCAAAGGCCAGAGCCGAGGGTAGGCCAGGAGACTCCCTTGTCATCTGTCATCTCAGAGGAGAAGGGAAGCTCACTCTCGGGATGAAGCCGGCCTTGGAAAGCAGAGACTGGTGGCAGGGCCAGCTGGACAGAGGGGAAGTGGGGAGAAGGAGGGTGGTGTCCCGCCACAGAGAGATGTGGGTGTTGGAGACAGTGCAGGGAGAGGGACATGGGGAGGAGGGTCTGCATGCTAGGCACACGCCTGCCTCAGCGCTCTGTCCTCTTCCTGCCTTGGTTCACCTGAGTGAGCCCCTCACACCTTGGCCAGGCCGCTCACTCACCAGGGAACAAATCAGAAGGCCCCAGGCGCCTCAGGGTCTGATCGATGATGTGCCGACCCCGCTGCAGGGAGGCCAGGAAGGCTGCCTCGTCCTCTGACACCAGGTTGACTATCTGAACAGGGGGGCAGGGCGGGACTGGAGCTGGGCCTCCTGGAAGGGAGAGCCGCTCTCCACCCCTCTCTTTTCGGCCCCTCCCTCCCCATCCAAAGCCAGTACCTGGGCTGAGTGCTTCCGCAGTTCTGGATAAGCATCTCCCTGGGGGAGGCAGAGGGCTGAGAAGGTGTGAAAGGCAACCTCCCCACCCTGGACCTCCCTGAGGAGGTCCCTGCCTTGGAAGCTCAGCTCCGGCTGATGGATGGCAGACTCAAACAGGGAATACGGACAGAAGGGGGTCCCAAACTCAGAGGCTCAGAAGCCAGGGCAGGGAGGCCTCCTGAGGGCTCCCTGCTTTTTGGATTCAGTCTTGGCTTTCTCAGCCTGACAAGACCTGGGGCTGGCCATTTAGGGTGGGGAGCCTAGGCTGAGGGCACCGTCTAGGCTCAGTGGCAAGCTTCCTGAGCACCCGGGGAAGCCCAGAAGAATAAGTTCTGCCCTCACCAGGGTCTCCACCACTACAGGCACCAGGCTGCCTAGGAAGCCAGGTGGTGCCCGCAACACCTCTGTAGAGAACCGCACGGCTCGACGAAGGATCCGACGAAGCACCAACCTAGAGGGGTTCAGAAGCCAGATAAGAACCGCCTGCAACCCTTGGTCAGCAGTATGGAGAGTGGGGAGGACGAGGTTCAGAGTGGGTGCTCTCATCTCAGAGCCCTCTCCCTTCCCTCACTCCTCCTGACCCACCTCTCCCCTGCAACACCCCCCACCCCCCGCCCTCGCAGCCCCTGCCAGACTCACGGGGCACCCGACATTCCGGGGCAGACACCGTCGGCGATGCAGACGCTGAGTGTGCGGATGTGATCAGCCACCACGCGGTATGCCATGTCTGTGCGCCCCTCGTCTGCTGCTCCTACCCGACCCAAGTAAGGGGGCACCCCGCAACCCTGGAGAGCGAGAGACAAGGAGACATGGCTGCTGGTCCTGCCTGATGTGGTCCGGGTGGGGTGCCCTTCATCATCTCTAGAGCATCTGCCCTCACCCCTAAAGCTGATCACATCTGGAATGACCTGGTTGGAGAAGCTTCAAACATAAAAGGGAGTCAGTCCCTGCCCTCCCAGGGCCACATTCAGCACTCACAACAATCACAGCTGTGATCATTTACTGAATTTCTACCATCAGAACGGGGAGGGTGCTTGAACGAAGCGTTGCCTAATATCCAAAACATCCTGCTCTGGGAGGTATTACTAGTCTCGCTTTAAAGAGGAAACTGAGGCTCTGAGGAGCTAAGTGGCACGAGGCCACACAACGCATCAGGAGCAGATCTGAGATGTGCACCGGCCTGACTCCACTGCCCACACCCACTTCTCCAGCCTTTATGGGGGGCAGGGAGGGAGGTGTAAGCTGTGCCTGTGTGTAAGTGCTCCAAAGCAGATGGCTGATTCATCCAGCTCTAAACCTGTCTCTTCCCTGAGCTTCCTCCTCTCAGTTAACAGTCCTGCCATTCACCACACTGCTCAAGTCAAACACTAGAGAGCGAGCCTTGATTTTTATTTCCCTTCCTCATCCAGTCTGTCACTGGGGACTTTTGCTCCTGTCCTGCCTTTGTGAGATCTTTCAAATCAATTACTTTTCTCCACTTCCACAGCTACCAGCCTCAACCATGCCCTCCTGTCTCCTCCCTTTACTAGGAAACAGCCTCCCAATTGGCTTCTTAGCTTCTCCTAGGTCTCCCTCCAGCTCATCCTTCAAGCAGCAACAAGAGGGGCCTTAAAAAGTGTCAGATCATGCCCCTCCCCCACGCAGAACCCTTTTCACTACACTTAGCATAATAGGAGCCCCACTTTGGACTTCAAGGGCCCAGAAGGTTGGACTTCTGCCTTCCTTTCTATGGTAGATTGTTTGCAAAAATGGCCACAATCCTTCCCTCTTCAGTGTGCTTGCCACTTTACAACGAGACCACAGCTGCTTCCCATCCAAGGATAGAATCTATTTCTCTATCCCTTGAACCTAGGCTAGCCTTGCGACTTGCTTTGGCCAACAGAATGAGGTGGAAAGGACACTGTCCTGAGCCTAAGCCTCAAGAGACCTGGTGTGCTTCTGTTCTCCTTCTTGGAACTTGCTGCCTTGGGATGGGAACAACCCTAAGCTAGCCTGCTGCTTGACAGACACACAGCCTGGTCACCCCCGTTGCCCCAAACAGCCAGCCAGCCAGTCCTCGAACTACAGCTGCCTAGCAGCTATCTATAGGTGTTATGAATGAACTCACAGAAGACCAAAAGGTTGACCCAACAGAGCCCAGCCACCATTGCTAGCTCACAGACTCATATGCTAAATGAATGGTTGTTATTTTAAACTACAAAGTATTAGGTGCTTTGTTACACAACAAAAGCGCAGTCACACATTCTCCAGCTACATCCCAGGTGATTCTACTCTGGCTAGCTCTAGGCCACCTTTGTGTTCCTTTCCTGCCTCAGGGCCTTGGTACCTGCCATCCCCTCGGCCTGGAATGAGCTTCTTTGGCTGGCTCCTCCTCTTTCAGGTTCCAGCTCAGAGATCACCTCCTTGGTGAGCCTTCCCCAAACACTTCATCGCAGATTCCTCTCCACCGCCCCCCCTACCCCCACCACAGTTACTATCATCCATGGTTACTACCGGGTCACAATCTGCAATCTGGTTCAAATCTGCCGTCTTGTTCTTTAATACACTTACTTATTTATCTCTTAGGCTACAATGTAATCTCTTCTAAGCACAAGGGACTGCACACAAAGTAGGCACTAAACACCTATTTTTTGAAGATGCGAAGGAAGGAAGGATTTGGGAGCAGTATCAGGTAATAAATACAAATCCCAGCCTCATGTTTGACCCTGCTGTCCTTGGCTGGGCAAGGTTTCCACGTGCAGGAATACTCGGAGTTCTCAACAAAGCGCCAGCTTCTGGAAGGGAAGAGGCCGGCTCACCTGCTGAATGGCGTCAAGCAGCGGGGAGAAGAGATCAGTGTCGTAAGTGGAGCGCGCGCCTTGCAGCACGGCCACCAGCCTTTCCAGGCCCATTCCCGTGTCCACGTGCCGCTGGGGCAGGGGCTGCAGGCTTCCATCTGCCTCTCTGGCCAGGGAAGGTGTGCAAGGTGAGGCCCCACATGAGATTACTGGGGTGAGGCAGATGCCCAAGTGCAGCGGAGGAACGAGGAGGGGCTGACAGTGGGAGGAACCAGAAGGCAGTATCCACCCCTCTCCCACAAAGGCAGACAGTGATGGCCTTGGGTCCTGTACGTTCTCATAAAGGGTGATCTCCACCCTCACCCCTGCTTGGGCCCTTGCCTGGACCCACACATCCCCTTTCTGGGACAGAATTCTTTGCCCTGAGAAAGAGACATGTCAAGGCTGGGAGAAAATCTTAGAGACCACCAGGCTCCGTGCCATCCAGTGATGAGAGAACAGAAGCCGGCGGACAGCAGTGACTAGTTGAAAGTGTCACAAGCAAAGACTAGGGTTAAATCAGTTATTACCTGAAAAGTGTTTAGAAATGTACCTGGCACACAGTAAACACCATTTAGGTGTTTTTTTTTTTTTTTTTTTTTTTATAAGAAATGGATCAAAGCCTCCTGAATGCCACCTTGCCCACTTCTGGCCAGGGATTTTCCTTCTGCTTCAGCACCCCATTACCTGTTGTGTTGAATGAAGACCAGATTCCACAGCTCCACCAGCTGGGGGGCTCCCCCTCTCCCAGCCAGGTCATAGTGGATCTCCGTGCAGGGCCCACAGGGGCCAGTGTTCCCCATTTCCCAGAAGTTCTCTTGTGGTCCAAAGGAAAGCACATGACTGGCACACACCCTGACAAGAAAGCCAGGCGGGTGGTAGGGAGACAGACAAACCTGGAAGCCAGAACCCTCTCTGCCATGAGAGCCTCTCCACCAAGCTCAGCAAGAGGAGAAACAGGGCTGACCCCAATCTGTTCTGGGAGCAGATGCTAAGACTCTGATGACTGATGCTGGTACTCTCCATTTGCCAGTCCTCTTGCCCTCTGGAAGTGGACACAAGGGGCAGAGGCAGACTTACCCTAAGCTGAGCCAGATGTCCCTGCTCTCCAGGTCTGGGTCCAGCCCTGCCTTGGGGTCACCACCGAAGTAGGAGACCCAGAGCCTGTCTTCAGGGATCCCGTAGACCTGAGTCAGCAGTTCCCAGGCCATGCGGCAAGCCTCCTCCTGCAGGGGAAACCCACATGGGGTGGGAGGAGGAAAATGGTGAGAAGAGGGCCCCGCTGAAGCACCAATCAAGCCACATGAGTTCAGCCCTCAGCTTAACACAAAATTCCACTGCCCTCCTTGTTTCCAGAACAAACCATGACCATTTCTGCTTGAGTTTTTTTCCTGTCCAGAAAACTTCACCCCTCCTTTAGATCCTTTCCTTCAAGTCCCACTCTCTCCATGAAGTTGTCTTTCCACCCTAACCTGGGATGATTTCTAACTCCTGCATTTTAGTATTTGTCTGACCATTTATTCATTCAACAATTACCAACCAGCCATGAGGCAGGAGGCACAGTCCTGGCCCTCACACTTACAATCCAATTAGGGAAGTGAGACACAGTCTCATCATACTTGTTCATCTAGCACTTTGCCTTCCTGTGTAGTATGAGCCCTGTCCAAGCAGGGCTTAGGAGTGGAGACAGGACTCCTCTTGAGCCCCTTCTTGGTTGACCACTGACCTTTTTTCTAACTCTAGGGCTTCCTGGAGACTCACCTTAAAATATTCACCCCCAAAAGCCCAATTGCCAAGCATCTCAAAGAAGGTGTGATGGGAAAGGTCTCGGCCCACATCCTCCAGGTCGTTGTGGCGTCCTCCAGCCCTCACACATTTCTGGCTGTTGGCCACACGTCGGAAGCCTGCCATTTCGCTTCGTGGATCCACGGTGCCCAGGAAGATTGGCTTGAACTGGAAACACACGAAGGTCCCAGTTCTCACTCCCTCCGTAGACGGGAGAAGTGGGGAGTGGGGTGTTCAGAGTGAAGGCTGACTGTGCCCCCGAGAGTGCGGTGTGGTCTTGGCTAAGGGGCAATCTGGAAGCCTAGAGGCACCCATCTCTGATATGTGTGGAGCAGACAAGAGGTAAATAAATCAGGAAACAGAGATACTCTGCTAGTAAATTAGGCAACATAAAAGGAGGACTATGTTGGTGGCGGGAAACAGGGCACTGAATGGCTTCATCCTTCATGTCAGCTTCTTTAAACCACACCCAATAACTTCAGTATAAAACCAAGACCACAGGGCACTGGGCATGCCTCACAAACTCCGCATTTAATAGCCTCTACGTTTGGGGTGCTTGGGTGGCTCAGTCGGCTAAGCTTCTGACTCTTGATTTTAGCTCAGGTCATGACCTCACGGTTTGTGAGTTCAAGCCCTGCATCAGCCTCTGTGCTGACAGCATGGAGCTTGCTTGGGATTCTTTTTTTTTTTTTTTTAATTTTTTTTTAATGTTTATTTTTGAGACAGAGAGAGACACAGCATGAGCAGGGAAGGGGCAGAGAGAAAGGGAGACACAGAATGTGAAGCAGGCTCCAGGCTCTGAGCTGTCAGCACAGAGCCCGACTTGGGGCTGCGAGATCATGGCCTGAGCCGAAGTCGGCCACATAACCGACTGAGCCACCCAGGCGCCCCAAGCCTTCTTGGGATTCTGTCTCCCTCTCTCTCTGCCCCTCCCGACTTGCTCTATCTCTCTCAAAATAAACTTAAAAAAAAAGTCTCTACGGTTAACCGATTACCCCCTCCTTGCTCATTTTACAGGTGAAGACAAATCTAGAGAGGGTAAGTGGTGCTCAAAGTCAAAAGCTTAGAGAATACAGTCTAGCACATAAAATGTGCTCAACAAACGTTTATTTAACGAATTAGTGACCTTTATTTACAGCATGAATAAATGAAGCCAGACTTCCCCCACCAGTCTGCCCCCAGAGAACTCCACACTCTCCATTCTCGGACCTAAAACTAAATCCCAACCCAAGCTCCGAGGTCGGGCCCTCCCCAAACCCTAACTTGTGCCCCCAACGACTTAGCCTAACAAGAAACGGCCCTTTCCTCCAAAGCCAAGGGCTCCGCCCCTCGCTTCTTTTGCCCAATCCCGCAGCGCCTTTCTCCCCGGAAAAAAATCACAAACTCCGCCCCCGCTCAGGGTGGCTCAGCCCCCACCTGGTTCATGCCCGCATTGACGAAAAGCAAACTGGGGTCGCCGCGGGGCCGCACGGAGGCGGATGGCACCAGTCGGTGGCCGTGGCGGTCCCGAAAGAAGCTCAGGAAAGCGTCCCGAACGGCCGTGGCCGAGGCTGGAGGGGGCTCGGATGAGAACGGCCTACGGCTGAGGCCCCCCCACAGAGGCGACCTTCGAAAGGCCCGCCGCAGTCGCCGAGCTGCAGCTGCCATCGACGCCGCCATCTTAACTCGGGGCAGTAACTTCACGGGGTCAAGGGGCGCCACGGGGATAGAAGGTGGCGTGGAAAGGAAGCCGCGCTCTTTGTACAGCGGCCCCTGGCGGTAGGAGGACTCAAGGCAGCCTCTGCCGCCCGGGTAGAAGTGATTGGGAAGGGGACGTCAGTGGTAGGTCTAGCTAGCACAGCGGCCTGGCACATAGTAGGCCCTTAATTCATTCGTCATAGTAGGCCCTTAATTCATTCTAAATATTAATTTAGAAGCTACTAGTGCCAGGCATTGTTTTAGGCTCTTAAGGTATATTAGTCACAACAAAATCCTTTAATAAAAATCCGTGCTCTCCAGAAATCTATATCATAGTAGTAATTGTCATGTTAATTAATTTTGCAAGGTTACAACAGTGAACAGGCTTGGATTCAACGTCGTGTGTGCACGCGCGCGCACACACGTGTGTGTGTGTGTGTGTGTGTGTGTGTGTGTGTGTGTGTTTCCAAGCTGAGGGAAGAAGGCAGAGTGCCAAGGGAGGTAGTATCAGCATCCATTCAAGAAGCATTCAATAAACATATTGAATATCAACTATGTTCCAGGCACTGTTCTAGGCACTTGCCAATGCCCTTTGCCCTTGGCATTGGAAATGACTGTTTTGTTCTTAGGGATTGAAGCAGGCCCCTTGGAATAGGAGCAAATAGCATCTGCTTCCTTATTAATTGCTAAATAACATTTGGTCTTTTAATTTGCCTGGGGATTAGAGGGAATCCAGGTTGTCAGGGCAGGATGAAGCTGTTGACCAATAGCTGCAGAGATTTCTCTCTCTCTAAGTTTCCCAAAGCCCTAGGGTTTTGTGTGCTTTGCATTAGGGTAAGAGAGGTACCTGTTCCACCTCCCGCTTCTGTCTTTTTCTCCGTGGTGACAGTTGTGACCATGATGCCAACACAGGCCCTTGTGGGTACAGCCAGGGCCCTCATGGGGCTTCTCATGATAACCTCTGCTCTTGGCCTGGAAAATTAAACAGGTGAAGAAGAGAACTCATGAAGGTTAAAGCGGAGCAGCAGAGCTGAAATCAGTGTGGCCACCTACTAGGCCTCAGCCATCCACGTGGGCTCTTTTGGTCATTCTTTATGAGTTATGTTATTTAGGGACTTTTGAAAAATGGTTTCCTTGGGAAACGTGTAGTCTTTTTGGACTCGAGTTTCCATAGCAATGGTGAATTCTCAACTTTGTATTCTGACAGAGCATAGCATCTATCCCATGATCCTCTGTTTCTCCCCTTGCCCACGTAAATTAAAAGTGTTGTTTTGAAAGTGTGTTTTGCCTGTTTTGGTTTTTCCAGCGTTTTTGGAACAGGAACCCAAAGCCAGATGGGGATTTCTGTGAGATTGATGATCTTGAGACAAGACTGTGAAATTCTTCCCCAAACTGAGATGGGAGTGTTTTGCTAGAGAAATCTAGCTGGGGCCTCTAACCAGTACTGACGTCAACAACTTTCTTTCATTTTCAGATTTTTCTCAGAAAGTTTTTGTATTATAGTAGGAACTCCATGTTTTTAGACTAATGTGGATCTAGTGTGGAGCCATGGATTATGTTTTTCAAACAGCTTTATTGAAATATAATTCATATACCCTACAGTTCACCCATTTAAAGTGTACAAGTCAGTGGCTTTCAGTACATTCACAGAATCATCGTCTGTGAATCATAATTACTTTCAGAACATTTTCATCACCTCCAAAAGAAACCTCATGCCCTTTAGCTATTAACCACCCCCATCAGCGGTAGGCAACTACGAATCTGTTTTCTGTCTGTAGATTTGCCGATTCTGAACGTTTCATGTAAATGGAATCACACAATACATGATCTTTTGTAACTTCACGTAGCATAATGTTGACAAGGTTCATCTATGTTATAGCATGTATCATGGAGTTTTAGAAATGCATTTTTTTGAGTTGTTTTCTGTTGGAGGAAGGGTTTTTCCTCTATCTTGCTGTTTTTTCCCTGCCATTAAAAAATGGTCATTTTCTTTTGTTTAAGTGTGGTATTCTCTGGTAAATCTGTCCCCCCCCCCCCCCCCCCCCCCCCGTGAAGCAAAGTGGTTCTTTTAGGATTGTGATGTGTCTGTTCTGATTTGCCACTGTCTTCTGATGAGGAAGTGAAACTTAAGGTCTGCAGTTTCCCAAGACAGATATATCTGGGGAGAACTCACCAGACTGAGAAGTTACTGACCTGGGAACTTCTCTCAGGAGTACTCATCATCCATCTTAGTATTTGTAAGAATTTCATTTTGGGGTTTAAAATGCAAACTGAGGGGCGCCTGGGTGGCTCAGTCGATTAAGTGTATGACTTTGGTTCAAGTCATGATCTCACAGCTCGTGGGTTCGAACCCGCGTCAGGCTCTGTGCTGACGGTTCAGAGCCTGGAGCCTGCTTTGGATTCTGTGTCTCCCTCCCTCTCTGCCCTTCCCCGGCTCACACTCTGTCTCTAAACATTAACAAGTTTAACAATAAATAAGTCAATAAATAAAAAATAAAATGTAAACTGAGTCTGTTTACTAGGAGCTGTTCAGCTGGGTTTGGGTGCTGCCTTCCCTGGGTTTGGGATTGCCCTTGTGTTGTTTGACTTACTTATCTTGGCAGGCCCAAGGCACCCATTCTTTGAGCGTTCTCTTTTCACCTTGTTCATGAGAAACAACGCCTGCCCTTACTCTGGGAATGGAAATTGTTCCTCCTGATTTCCCCCTTGGCTTTGAGAGCAGGAACCTGAGGTCAGTGATGCATTCTGTCCTGGACTGATGGTCAGAGGAGACACAAGGGAATTTTTACCCTTACTGAACATAGGGAAGTCAGCTTTGGGAACTTCCTTATCATAAAAGCCATCTTTTAGTGTCGAGGTTAAAAGTTCAACCTGTAAGAGGTATTCCCAGTTTGATGTATTTGTTTACGGCTTTGCCCTGTCTGGATTGTGAAAGCAACGCTTGTCAAATGTCTATATGCATAGGGATTTACCGGGATCTTGTTAAAACTGCAGACACAGACTTAGTAGGTCTGGGTAAGCTCGCAATTCTGTCTTTCTAGCAGGCTCCTAGGTGATGCTGTTGCTGCTCCTTGCCTACCAGACCATACTTTGAGCGACAAGAGTGTGGGAGAGGACTTGTGGGAAGAGTTGGGACACAGACTTTTGCTTGGGGCGGGGTCCTAGGGCTTGGGTGCTTCTAGGCTCTCCCCTTCCTCCCGGAGCCGCTTGGTGGAGCCCGGAGCTCCCTCTGCGCATGCGTGCTCGCTCCCATGCTCTTCAGCCTGCGTCCCTCTGAGAGTGACTGCTGCGTCTGCCTGTTGCTAAGAGACGCGGAGGTTGAGGGGACCAGCGGTGGGGGGATGGGAGGGGGGCGGCGCCCACGGGAGCCGGGAAAGGGCATGGGGACGCAGGTCCTGGGACTCCAGGGATGGGAGCCTCCTGGGATCCAGAATTCAGCGATTTAGTGGACCCTCACTGTTGCAATGCCTGGGTTTGTCTTTAGGCATTTTTTTTTTTTTAATTGTCCCATTTTAAATGGTTATAAGTACGAACGTAATATTCTCGAGTTGCCTCTTGGCCAGGAAAATCTGAAATACTTTCTATCTGGCCCTTTGGGGAAAAAAAAAAAATGGCCAACTCCTGTGTAAGAGGTTTGTTTTGTTTTTAATCTTTTTTTTTTCTTTCTAAATCACATAATAAAACACAGACTTAGAAAAGTCAACCAAACCAAATGAATAGCTTAATTATTATTAGAAGGCAGACATCTTTGTATCCACCACCCTGATTGCAAAATAGAACTTTGCATCGATCCCAGGCACTCTACCTGGACCTACCCAGCCATCTTCCTCCTTCCAAAGCTGGCCACTACCCTGACTTTAATAGTTATCACAATTTTGGGTGTCTTTATAGTTTTATCACCCAAATATACATCCTTAGATGTATTTTATCGAGACAGAGAGAGAGAGAGACAGAGAGCGAGCGAGCGAGCTGGGGAGAGGGGGAGAGAGACAGAATCCCTTGTCAGTGCACTGTCAGTGCAGAGCCCTTGAGCTCAGGAACCATGGGATCATGACTGAGATCATGAACTGAAGCGAAAACAAGAGTCGTAGGCTTGGCCAACTGAGCCATCCAGGTGTCCCTTTAGATGTATTCTAAAAACCTTACTGAAAATGCATTTTAAGTCTTTTTATCTGTGGATTCCCTCTTAATTTCCTTCTTTTCCTTACCGTGTGTGGACTTTTTCACAGTCTGTTTTTGCTGACTTCATATTCAATGTTCAACTCACATTCAACGCGTTCTTCTGCCCTCTCTTATTTCAATCAAATTAGCACCTGGATCTAGAAACTTAATCAGATACAGGTTCGAATCCCTTTGGCGAGAGTCTACATGGTAGAGGGTGCTCTTTCACCAGAGGGCATGTTGATGTCTGGTTATCTTTCTATGATCTGAGCAGCCACATATACATACTGTCTCTACCTGTTAATTCATTGGAGAGTGCAACATGGTGACATTCACATTCTATCATCTCTTTTTCATTTATTCTCTATAAAAGGCTATCTTTTTTCCTCAATTTATTTAAAAAACATCTGTCTAAAGCAAAATAATTTTGTAATTGTATCATTCTGTTTATTGCTCCTTTCCTTTTTTTTTTTTTTAATGTTTTCTAATGTTTATTTATTCTTGAGACAGAGACAGAGCGTGAACAGGGGAGGGGCAGAGAGAGAGGGAGACACAGAATCTGAAACAGGCTCCAGGCTCTGAGCTGTCAGCACAGAGCCTGATGCAGGGCTCACACCCACGAACTGTGAGATCATACCTGAGCTGAAGTCGGATGCTCAACCGACTGAGCCACCCAGGCGCCCCTCCTTTTTTTTTTTTTAATGTTTATTTCTTTTTGAGAGGGAGACAGAGCGCAATGGGGGAGGGGCAGAGAGAGAGAGAGAGAGAGAGGGAGGGAGACACAGAATCTGAAGCAGGCTTCAGGCCCCGAGCTGTCAGCACAGAGCCCAACACGGGACTCGAACCCACAAACCCGTGAGATCATGACCTGAGCCAAAGTCAGACGTTTAACCAACAGAACCACCCAAGTGCCCCTTGCTCCTGTCCTTTTGGTTGTGTATGTATGTCACACATATGGTTATAACATAAAGGAGGGGGCGTGGTAGTGGACCTATATGGTTGTAAAGTTTTTATGAAGTAGAATAATATTCACTCTAGGTGGACTCTGAATAGTTAAGGATATATATTGAAATCCTTAGAGCAGCAGTCCTTAAAGTGGGTGATGGAAAGACTTTGGGGGAATCCCCAAAACCATTCGGGAGGCCTGCGAGGTCCTCGTTTTTCCAACAACATATGTCAGTAAGGTTGCATTTTCTTCATATATGCCAACTCAAACAGCCTATCACAACAGATTGAATGTCAAAGTCAGTATGAGTATCCATCTGTCTTTTATTAAGCCAGGCATTAAAGAGATTTGCAAAAACAGAAAACAATGCCTCTCTTCTCACTGATTTTTTAAAATATATTTTTCATAAAAACATGTTTATGTTAACATAAAAATATTTAAATCTTTAAAAATTTTTCAGTTTAATTTCATAAATCTGCATGCTTCTTATCTCCTCCATAAAAACTCTTTGGGGATCTCCAATACCTTTTAGGGATGTAAAGGGACCCTGAAACCAAAATGCTTGTTAATTGCTGCTGTAGAGCAAACACTCAAGAATAATGGGACAGGCAACGCTATTCACAAGAGCCAAAAGGTGAAAACAATGCAAATGCTCATCAGTGGAATAATGGAGAGACAAAGTGTGGGATATACATACAATGGAATATGACTGCCTTAAAAGGAAGTACAGATACATGCTACCATGTGGATTATCCTGGAAAACATTATGCTAATTGAAAGAAGCCAAGCACAAAAGGCCACGTATTGTATGATTCTGTTTATATGCAGTGTTCACAGTAGGCAAATCCATACAGCCAGCTAGGTTGAAGGCAACCAGGCGAAGAGAAAGGGGAGAATACGGAGTTACTGCTCTATGCATATGGAGTTTTATTTTGGGACAATAGAAATGTTTTATTTTTTACTTTTTTTTAAACATTTATTTTTTATTTTTATTTAAAAACATTTTTTTAACATTTATTTTTTGAGAGACAGAGCGGAAGCAGGAGAGGGGCAGAGAGAGAGAGAGAGAGAGGGAGGCACAGAATCCAAAGCAGGCTCCAGGCTCTGAGCTGTCAGCACAGAGCCCGACGTGAGGCTTGGATTCGTGAACTGTGAGATCATGACCTGAGCCGAAGTTGGACACTTGACTGAGCCACCCAGGTGCCCCAGTATGTAATAATAATAAAAAAAAATCTGTGGAACACTTCTCAAATTTGCATGTGATCCTTGTGCAGAGGCCATGCTATTCTCTGTATTGCTTTAGTTTTAGTACATATGCTACTGAAGTGAGCACACAGTGTGTGATTAAAAAACACAACACTGAGCATGCAAGAAAAGTTGAACTATTTTTGATAACAAGAGTAAAGAGGGTGGAAAGTGCTTTTTAAGAGAGCTAAACAAATAGAGTGTAGTTGATCATAAGCACGCCAGAGTGTTGAGGAATGGAGTGTCCTGCTATTTGCAACTTACTCTGAATTGCACCAAAAATAGAATGGATTCATTGATGGATGGGATAGATGTGTGATAAGGGGATAGGGCAAATACAGACAAATGTTAACAATTGTAGAATCTTAGTGGTGAGTATATGAGTGCTTACTGTATAATTCATTCAATTGTTCTTTGTATTTGAAATTTTCACAATCTTCTTTTGGGGGAAATTTTTATTTGTATTGTGCAAGGTTTGCTGGGAAGGAGTGAGAGTCCTTTAGTGGATGGGGACCTGAAAGGCTGAGGGGACCCCTCCAGCAATTTAGAGGCCTCAGGGGGAAACTGCGGAGGGCTAACTGGCCTGGAATTAGGACGCTGGAGGCACATTTGTGCTGGGGTGGGACAGGAAAGAGTAAAAAAAAGGGTCAGAGGGACCAGGTATGATTTTCCCTGATGAACATGGATGCAAAAATTCTCAACAAGATACTCGCAAATCAAATCCAACAATACATTAAAAGAATTATTCACCATGATCAAGTGGGACTTATTCCTGGGCTGCAGGGGTGGTCCAATATCTGCGAATCGATCAACATGATACATCACATTAATAAAAGAAAAGATAAGAACCACATGACCCTCTTAATAGATGCAGAAAAGCATTTGACAAAATACAGCATCCTTTCTTGATAAAAACCCTTAAGAAAATAGCGATAGAAAGAACATACCTCAAGATCGTAGAAGCCATATATGAAAGACCCACAGCTATTATCATTCTCAATGCGGAAAAACTGAGAGCTTCCCCCTATGGTCAGGAACATGACAAGGATGTCCACTCTTACCACCATTAGCCTCAGCAATCAGATAACAAAAAGAAATAAAAGGCATCTAAATCTTCAAGGAAGAAGCCAAACTTTCACTCTTCGCAGATGGCATCATACTTGACGTGGAAAACCCAAAAGACTCCACCAAAAAACTGCTAGGACTAATACATGAATTCAGCAAAGTCACAGGATATAAAATCAACATACAGAAATCAGATGCATATCTATGTACCAATAACGAAGCAGCAGAAAGAGAAATCAAGGAATTGATACCACTTACAATTGCACCAAAAAACCATAGAATACCTAGGAATAAACCTAACCAAAGAGGTAAAATATCTGTACGCTGAAAACTATAGAACGCTTATGAAAGAAATTGAAGAAGACACAAAGAAATGGAAAAACATCCCATGCTCATAGATTGGAAGAACAAATATTTTTAAAAGGTCTATACTACCCAAAGCAATTTACACGTTCAAGTCAATCCCTATCAAAACAACACCAGCATTCTTCACAGAGCTAGAACAAACAATTCTAAAATTTGTATGGAACCAGAAAAGGCCCTGAATAGCCAAAGTAATGTAGAAGGAGAAAACCAAAGGTGGAGGCATCACAATGCCAGACTTCAAGCTGTGTTGCAAAGTTGTAAATAATAAGACAGTATGGTACTGTCACGAAAACAGACACATAGATCAGTGGAACGGAACAGAGAACCCAGAAATGACCCACAAACGTATGGCCAGCTAATCTTCGACAAAGCAGGAAAGGATATCCAATGGAATAAAGACAGTCTCTTCAGCAAATTGTGTTGGGAAAACTGGACAGCGACAAGCAGAAAAATGAACCTGGACCACTTTCTTCCACCGTACGCAAATATAAACCCAAATGGATGAAAGACCTAAGTGTCAGACAGAAAACCATCAAAATCCTAGAGGAGAAAGCAGGCAACGACTTCTTTTATCTTGGCCACAGTAATGTCTTACTAGACATGTCTCTGGAGGCAAGGGAAACAAAAGCAAAAATGAACTATTGGGACCTCATCAAGATAAGAAGCTTCTGCACTGCAAAGGAAACAATCAGCAAAATTAAAAGGCAACCGACAGAATGGGAGAAGACATTTACAAATGACATCTTGGATAAAGGGTTAGCATCCAAAATCTATAAAGAACTTACCAAACTCAACACTCATAAAACAAATAATCCAGTGAAGAAATGGGCAAAAGACATGAACATTTTTCCAAAGAAGACATCCAGATGGCTAACAGATGCATGAAAAGATCTCAACATCACTCATCATCAGGGAAATACAAATCAAAACCACAGGGAGACACCACCTCATACCTGTCAGAATGACTAAAATTAACAACTCAGGAAAGAAGAGATGTTGGTGAGGATGCGGAGAAAGAGGAGCCCTGTTTCATTGTTGGTGGGAATGCAAACTGGTGCAGCCACTCTGGAGAAAAGTATGGAGGTTCTTCAAAAAGTTAAAAATAGAACTAGCTTATAGGGGCGCCTGGGTGGCGCAGTCGGTTAAGCGTCCAACTTCAGCCAGGTCACGATCTCGCGGTCCGTGAGTTCGAGCCCCGCGTCAGGCTCTGGGCTGATGGCTCAGAGCCTGGAGCCTGTTTCTGATTCTGTGTCTCCCTCTCTCTCTGTCCCTCCCCCATTCATGCTCTGTCTCCCTCTGTCCCAAAAATAAATAAACGTTGAAAAAAAGAAAAATAGAACTAGCTTATGACCCAGCAATTGCACTACTAGGTTTTTATCCAAAGGATACAAAAATGCTGATTTGAAGGGGCACATGCACCCTAATGTTTATAGCAGCACTATCAACAATAGCCAAATTATGGAAAGAGTCAAATGTCCATTGACTGATGAATGGATAAAGAAGATATGGTGTATATATACAACGGAATAGTACTTGGCAATCAAAAAGAATGAAATCTTACCATTTGCAACAATGTGGATGGAACTAGAACGTATTATTCTAAGCATAGAAGTCCATCAGAGAAAGACATACATATGATTTCACTCCTATGTGGAATTTAAGAAACAAAACAGATGGCCATAGGGGAAGGGAAGGAAAAATAAGGTAAAAACAGGAAGGCAAACCATAAGAAAACCTTAAATACGGAAAACAAACTGAAGGTTGCTGGATCAGTGTTGGGTGGGGGGATGGGCTAAATGGGTGATGAGCCTGCAGGAGGGCACTTGTTGGGATGAGCCCCGGGTGTCATATGTAAGCCACGAATCACTAAATTCTACTCCTGAGACCATTATTACACTGTATGTTAACTAACTTGGATTTCAACAAAAATTAAAAATTAAAGAAAAGGGGGACCAGGTATGGAGAGTGGGAAAGAAGGAGGGTGATTACAATCCACCTTTGAATTTCCTTAGGTAAAGAGATTACATATATCGCTTACTGGTTTTCCTGTTGTCTTTGGCACTTAAAGGGAGAGCCAAGATAGCAATGTGAGCTCGTGAAACGCAGCCGGCCACTTGTGCAAGATTTCCAAATGGCATGATAGGACCAGGGCTCAGAGTTTGGCTCTCAGAATTGCAAATCCAGAGATTAAAACATCTGAGGGTCTCATGTGTGCCCAGATCCTGCTAGCCCACTGCTAGATTACTAACAAACCAGGAGCGCGAGACCTGGAACTGCCAAGCGGATCAGACGCTTGGGGCAGATGGTCACTGCATTTTCTCTCCCTTGGGCTTGAGCAACAAATATCTTCAGAAGCCTCCTTAAAGGGCAGAGCAACATGGCAAGGGGAATTAGTGGGACGGCGGCTTAGTGGCTGACGTTACTCAGGGTCGTTAGATGCATGCCTGCAAATCCAACTGGAATGTTTGCCTTGGTTGGAGTTAGCACACTCTCCCCTGGACAGGGCTGGAGACCCACACTTAATGTTATTTTGACCCTTGGTCTTCTCCGTTCCAGACACTACATTTCTTCTGTTAACAGATTTTCTCCTCACGTGACCCGATGGATTAGGTGTGGCATCTTAAGCCAATTATCCCATGGGTATTTTCCATGACTTCTTCTCCTCCTCCTCCTCCTTTTTTTAAAGAGTTTATTTATTTTTTGAGAAAGAGAGACAAGAGTATGAACGGGGAAGGAGTGGAGACACAGAGGGAGACACAGAATCTGGAGCAGCCTCCAGGCCTGAACTGTCAGCACAGAGCCTGACACGGGGCTGGAACTTGGGAACGTTGAGATCATGACCTAGGCCGAAGTCAGATACTTAGCTAACTGAGTCACCCAGGCGCCCCATCCATGACTTCCTAACCACACCTTTGCATGCCACCTGTAGCAAGAGTCAGGAAGTAACCCATGGTTGAGGGACTGGAGGTGCTTAGAAAGAAGAAAAGGTGATCATAGAGATAGATAGCCAGTAGAGTACCCAGACGATTTAATTCAGACCCTTTTCAGAGTTTATGGTCTCTACGAATTCTGTTTGGATTTTAATCCTGTGAGTTTTTCATGCCTCTCACCTGCCCTGGTCCCAGCTGGTACATGGAACCATTTTTGATGCTTTGGAAAGTGGCATTTTTCTGTGTATTCTATTCCTACAACGCATCTTTGGTTTGAGCAAAATCAAGTATCCACTTGTCACTAATGTTGAGTCTGATGGGATTTTCTCTTGCCATCTCAGCTGCAGCCCCTGACAGAGCAGACTTTACCTGACTGGCAGATAGAAAATTGTACATCACGATCTTGGCTAACCGAGGAGGTATCATAGGTGTTTGTCAAGACTCGTGTCAAAACATTTCACTGTGTATAATTAAAACACACACACACACACACACACACACACACAAAACCACACTACACCAATGTTGAGTCTAGTTGATGATATGCAGGCTGAACTGTTTAGGGGTAAAGTCTTCTGATGTTTGTAACATATTGTGAAATGCATCAGAAATAGGATGAATTTAGAGATCTTTGTTTTAGACAGCATAGAAACAGACGCAAAGCGTGTAGGCCGTGTGTTAATAGGGCATCATCACTTACTGATTAGTAAAAAGTAGTATTTATTAAATTTTTTCTAACTTCAGAAGAGCATGTGTATTGTTAAACAGCTGAAGATTGAGTAGCTTCATTTAAGTGTGGTTGTGAATGATGAGGTTGTGTTGTGTGGGAAGCTACCTTTCAGTCGTGGGCCTGAGATACTCGGGTACTGTGAGGGGCTTGTGGGACCCAAGGAATTTCACAAAAATCCCCTACCCCGTGGACAAGCAGAGCAAGACTGACTCCATTTTGTGCTACACCCACCATGTCATGTAGAACCCCCACCCTAGTCAAGCCGCTGAGCACACCCTTATTGGAAACTGGCTCATATAGGAATACGGAACCCCTAACCGCCATGGAATGTAAACCCCGCCTTTTGCCCGCCAAACTTGCACACCAATTCTTAAACCCCGCCTTTTGCCCTCCAAACTTGCGCGCCAATTCTGACCAGAGTGATAGGCTAGTTCAAACAGTTACTATAGGGTAAATTGTAATTCAATTGGCTACCTGCGTGTGGACTGACATGACTATGCAACTTTCTGTGTGTGTTACAATCTCATTGGCCACTGGCCCCTATAAAACTGCTACGCCTCTTAACCTAGGGGTCCAAGTCCCTGCTCCGCTGTGTCGGGTATACTTGGGCCCAAGCTCGAGCTTGCAAATAAACCCTCGTGCGTTTGCATCGGTATCGGCTCCTTGGTGGTCTCTTGGATTCGAAATTGGGGGCATTACAGGCTGGAAGAATGGGTAAGATTTTTTTTTTAATGTTTATTCTTTTTTTTTTGGTTGTTTATTTATTTATTTATTTATTTATTTATTTATTTTAATTTTTTTTTAATGTTTATTTATTTTTGAGACAGAGAGAGACAGAGCATGAATGGGGGAGGGTCAGAGAGAGGGAGACACAGAATCTGAAATGGGCTCCAGGTTCTGAACTGTCAGCACAGAGCCTGATGTGGGGCTCGAACTCACGGACTGCGAGATCATGACCTGAGCCGAAGTCGGCCGCTCAACCGACTGAGCCACCCAGGCGCCCCTATTTATTTTTGAGACAGAGAGAGAGAGAGATAGTGTGAGTGGGGGAGGGGGCAGAGAGAGAGAGAGAGAGAGAGAGAGAGACAGAATCTGAAATAGGCCCCAGGCTCCAAGATGTCAGCAAAGAGCCCCACGTGGGGTTTGAACTCACGAACCATGAGATCATGACCTGAGCCGAAGTTGGACGCTAACTGACTGAGCCACTCAGGCACCCCATGTTTAGTCATTTTTGAAAGAGAGAATGAGTAGGAAGGGGCAGAGAGAGAGAGAGAGGGAGACAGAGAATCCTAAGCAGGCTCCCAGCTATCAGTGTAAAGCCTGAGGCTCGAACTCATGAACTGTGAGATCATGACCCGAGCCAAGTTGGACGATCAACTGACTTAGGCACCCAGGTGCCCCAAGATGTTGTTGAATAACAAAAATTCAACTGAGTAAATTCTAAAGATCTAATCGGCTTGATTAATTGATTCATGAATTGATTCATCTAGCAAGTAGAGGGGAGCTCCAAAGGACTACAGAAAAGGAAATGTTTTTAAAGGTAGACAGGGAGCAGAATAAAGGAAGAATCCATTGTTTTAGTCAAGGTTGCCCTTCTAAAGGGAAGAGAAGGGGTCTCTCAGTGAATTTCCTACTGCTGCCCCAGAAATTCCTGTGTTGACTGGTTAAAGGTCACATTTCTGGGGGGTTGAAATTGCAGTTAAGGTAGTTAAGTCTTGGCTTACTGACTTGGGGCCTTAACCTAAGCGACACCATTTTGGGTTTGTGGTTTTCATGTTAACAATACACAGAGAGCATGTTGATGAGCCCCGCTTTGTTGCTCAGCTGTGGGTTTGACTTGCCCATACATCTCTGATCAAGCCCGCATATACCTTCTCCAAAGATTTTATGTTGAGGGTGGTTAGAGTAATTTTAATTCGGTGACTCGCCACCCCTGGTCCCATGGCTATCTTCCTGGTGTCCTTAAAACCCATGACTGCAGGTGCGGCTTCCTGACCAACTTGTTCCTCGGTGAGAGCAAACAGCGGTGAGTCAGGAGCAGAAGCAGGGCCTCCAAAGCTCCGTTGTAGCTGTGACCGTGTCTTCCCCAAAAAGGAACGTCCCGCTCTTGATTTCAGCTCAGGTTATGATCCCACGGCCCTGGGGTCGAGCCCTGCGTCGGGGTCTGTGCTGAGCACAGAGCCTGCTTAAGATTCTCTCCCTCTCTCCCTCTGCCCCTCTTCTCTGCTAGCGCTCTCTCATAAATAAATAAATAAATATGAGTTAATTAAAAAAAAAAAAAGAATCTATTCTCTTATCAGTGTTGACCAAGGCCAGGGGTGCTGTGTAGTGTGTTTTCTTTCCTTGAGAGAACCTGGAAGACAGAAATTCTGGAGGCTCCTGGCTAGCTCAGTTGGTAGAGCATGTGGCTCTTGATCCTGGGGTTGTGAGCTCAAGCCTTATGTTGGGGTTAAAATTTACTTTAAAAAAAATGGTATAGGGGCGCCTGGGTGGCTCAGTCAGTTAAGCGTCTGACTTCAGCTCAGGTCACGATCTCGCGGTCCCTGAGTTCAAGCCCCGCGTCGGGCTCTGGGCTGATGGCTCAGAGCCTGGAGCCTGCTTCCGATTCCGTGTCCCCCTTTCTCTCTGCCCCTCCCCCATTCATGCTCTGTCTCTCTCTCTCTGTCTCAAAAATAAATAAACGTTAAAATAAAATTATTAAAAAAATGGTATAGAAGTGCTTTCTGTAATGCTGTGAAAATATCTCCAAGAGTGAAAAGAACCGAGTGAGTGTATGCTGTTACTGTGCACAAAGGGATGGAGAGAAAACACACACATATTTGCTTGTACAGTTCTGGAAGGGGATACACAGGATGTAAGAGTGGCTTCTGTTGGGATGGAGTGGAGGTAGGACCTGACTGGATGGGGAAGCAGTGGGAGCGAGTCTTTCCTTGTACGCCTTTTTATAGTTTTGTTTTGTTTTGTTTATTTAGTTTTGAGACAGAGCGCGCGCGTGCCACACACACACACACACACACACACACACACACACACACTAGTGGGGGAGGGGCAGAGAGAGAGGGAGACCGAGGATCTGAAGTGGTCTCTGCTCTGACAGCAGAGAGCTGATGCGGGGCTCGAACTCCCAAGGCCATGAGATCATGGCCCGGGCTGAAGTCGGTCGCTTAAGTGACTGAGCCACCCAGGCACCCCACCTTTTATAGCTTTCGATTTTGCAACCTATGTACGTGAATAAATTAAATAAATAAAGTGTAAAAAGAGAGAATGTAGAATGACATGAGACAGTGCTCTCCAGTTCCTTGGAACACATGAAAATGGAAGACTTTAAGACTTTGGTATTTCCCAACTAATCATAATTTCAATCACAGAGGCTGGCACTACACCGTGACAGACCGACTCTGTGTCTTAACAAATGTCATGCATGTGGCTCTGCTGTTATTTTGACACTGATTTTATTTCTCTTCGCTTTTTTTTTTTTTAATTTTGTTTGTTTATTCTACAGGTATGTTGGTCATCACATCCTTCTCCCTTCACAAAGATGTTTGGGCAGGCTCCGGCCTTCATGGAGTTTGGGGGATGCAAAATAGTGTCTTTCAGAGCACACGCTACAGAAGCAGACATTATGTGATGTTTATGGTTCCTGGGAATCAAATCTGCCCACTTGTCAAGGGTATCTTATTTCCCTGTGGCTTCCTTCTTGTCGTCTGAGCTTTTAGGAATGGAGAGAGAGTCACTCTGGCTTTGGTCTAGAGACTTCTGATGAGAAGCCCTTCCGCAAAAAGTATTGAATGGATTAGAACACAGACTTCCATTATCCCTTCTGGAAATGGGGCCTCTGTCTGTAAGGATGTCTGGAGAATGGAAAGCTAAACACAGAATTACGAATCCTAACATTAATGCAATTTTCATTTGCTATCAGCTTACTCCGTTGTCTTTGAGATGCTATTAAAAATGCATCAGGATGCGAGTGAGATAAAACATATCAAAATTCAAATTGATTCCTGTCTCCATTGACACACCATCTCTCTGGCTTCTAGCAGCTTTAACTGTCTGGGACACAGCCCAGAGTGTGGGAGTGAGGAAAATGGTCCCCTGAGCAGTGACAAGTCCTGCCATAAAGCTCAAAAAACTCAGTTCAAGGGAGGGTCTTTCCCACCCTCACTCAGAGCCTGTGGAATCTAACTTATTTATGTTAATAATAATTGCTTTCCTGGGGCGCCTGGGTGGCTCAGTCGGTTGAGCATCCGACCTTCAGCTCAGGTTGTGATATCACAGCTTGTGGGTTTGAGCCCCACATCGGGCTCTGTGCTGACAGCTCAGAGCCTGGAGCCTGCTTCAGATTCTGTGTCTCCCTCTCTCTCTGTCCTTCTCCCACATACACTGTCTCTCTGTGTCTCAAAAAAGGAATAAATGTTAAAAAATTTTTTTTAATTAAAAAAATAAACATGAAAAATTGGGCTCTTACAATGTACCAGGGAACATGCTTTATATGTAATAACTTAGTTAATCCTTCCAACCCAATGAGATAAATTGTTATTATTATTCCCATTTTATGGATGAAGAAACTGAGAGAGGTTAAGTAACTTGCTCACGGATATACAGGACAGTGCGTGACGGAGAGGGAATTTGAACCTAGGCCGCCTGGTTGCCGAACCTATCTTGTTAACCACCTCTCCTGACTTTCTGTCTGAGCGAGTGTTTGCATGCCCGCTTGCGTGCGTTTAAAATGTGTCATCCTGGGGCGCCTGGGTGGCGCAGTCGGTTAAGCGTCCGACTTCAGCCAGGTCACGATCTCGCGGTCCGTGAGTTCGAGCCCCGCGTCAGGCTCTGGGCTGATGGCTCAGAGCCTGGAGCCTGTTTCTGATTCTGTGTCTCCCTCTCTCTCTGCCCCTCCCCCGTTCATGCTCTGTCTCTCTCTGTCCCAAAAATAAATAAACGTTGAAAAAAAAAATTAAAAAAAAAAAATAAAATGTGTCATCCTAAAAAGCTTCGGAAGTTGGTTTTCCGGCGTTGGGCACCTTAGGAAGTGGGGCCTCTAGAAGCAAGCATATTCCTAACAGCAAGAGATGGCCTCGCGGTGATGGAGGAGAAGAACCCACAAACCTGAGCGGTCTGGGCCCTTGCTGGGAGTCAGTCCTGCACATTTCAGCTGTCCTTGCGGGAACCACCAAAGCACAGGATAGTTACAGCGTCTGTGGCAGACGCTGTAAGCTCTCCCCAGCGTTCAAGTTCCCATTTTCTCTCTCTTGGTAATAGGACCCCCCAAATTTTCCACGGACTGCAGCTGCTGAGTCTCTCTTACCGCTAAGCATGGTCGAGTGGTCCCTGGGCTCGGAGAAGTGAGATGTGCCTGGTCACACAAGCTCTGCCCTCTGCCTTCTCCTGTCCACCGGCTGGGATGCAGTCTTAGGGGCAAGGGAAACCCCCAGGGATAACAGCAAGGGATGAAAACAGCTTCACTCTGATCCTACGGAGTCGACATGGGCGCCCTGTGCTAGTCGTTCCCGTGTTGTTCCAGGCAAGAGAAGCAATTTTTCGTTTAATCCATTTTTTAAGTTTATTTATTTATCTATTTATTTATTCATCTATTTATTTATAGAGAGAGGGAGAGAAAGAGAGAGAGAGAGACAGAATGAGCAGGGTAGGAGCAGAGAGGGAGGGAGAGAGACAGAATCCCAAGCAGACTTCCACACTGTCAGCACAGAGCCCGATGTGGGGCTCCAACTCTTGAACCGCGAGATCATGACGCCGAAGTCAGATGCTTAACCGACTGAGCCACCCAGGCGCCCCTGTTGAAGCTATTTTAAATCTCACTCTTAGAGCAGCCAAACTCACAAGCCAGCGCATACACCCAGGACATCAAGGAAAGGTTACAGTATGTTTGCTGTATTTTGGTAACAAATCAAGAAAATATCCAAAGCATTTTAGAAAGAGTTCAATGACAAGGTTTAAGGCCCAACAGGGGCAACTTTACTTATTTGGCAGCATCCCCAGGAATTTTCCAAATGCTGGCAGAAAAAGGAGTTGTACTCCACTTGGTTGATGTAATATGGAGAGGATATAAATTCAGTTCAGTCCCACAAATATTTATGGCATGGCTACTAGGTGCCCTCAGGGACCCAATAGTGGGGTAGGGGGTGTGTGGGGACATCCCAGCCAAGTCCCAAGGCTCAGCAGAATCATGCTGGCCATGTTCTAGCTCCTGGCCATGTTAAGTTCTCCTTAAAAAGCGGGGTATTTGTGTCTTATGAAAGCCCGAGCTGAAAAGCCCGTTCAGAGGCTTTCCTGCCTTGAGAAATATAACTGATGAAATGAACATTTCGAATTTCTATCTTTCTTCTTTTTTTCTTATTCCAAGATCTTCCCATGCATGAGACAGAATCCAGCAAACTTTAGGGTGAGCAATGTACCCTTTTGGGATGTGGGTAAGCAGACATTACCTGGGATATATCATCCAGGAATCAGAAGGGTCTTTAGCAAATAGCATCTGTTCTTTCATTGTTAAGCAGTGGGAAAAGCTGAAGGAGTGGCCGGGAGCCTCTGAAATTGAATCTGTGCTCACAAAAGCACGAGTTGGCTCATTGTCTCGTCCTCGACGACAGGCTGATAGATAAACGGGTAAATTATTTAATTCTGGTTGTCAGTTCTGTGGATGATGATGTTACCCTTACTGCAGCAAGGGACTACAGGGAATGATCAATCGAAGGTATTAGATGGCACTTGGCAGACTGAGAAGGAACAGTAATTAATTACTTTGGAGCAGACTTGCAGAAATATCGATGCCTGAAAGACACTTGACATTTTCTTTTCCCCAGACAGTTTTAACTCAGGGGAAGCATCCAGACTGTGGGAGTTGGGGTAGAGGGCTGAGCTGCAGAGCACAGAGGAGAAGCTAGGAAAGGTAGAGAAGACCAGTCAAGAGCTGTCTTTCCCTGAACTGAGGTTCGAGGCTGGCTTCCTTGGGGTCTCACCCCAAATTTTTGCTTACCTCTTTAGTTCCCAAAGTTAAGACCTGGGTCTGATTTTAGCTGGGCCTTAAGTCAAAGCCAAAATTAAAAAAAAAAAAAAAAAAGTAAAAAAAATTGCTTAGGGGTGCCTGGGTGGCTCAGTTGGTTAAGCCTCTGACTTGGGCTCAGGTCATGATCGCACGGTTCGTGGGTTCGAGCCCCGCATTGAGCTCTGGGCTGACAGCTCAGAGCCTGGAGCCTGCTTCGGATTCTGCGTCTCTGGCTCTTTATGCCCCTACCCGACTCGCTCTTTCTCTCTCTCTCAAAAATAAATAAACATTAAAAAATTTTTTGTAAATAAATAAACTTGTAAAGATTGCTTAAATTTGATTTTAAGGTAAATTGTCCCCCCTATATGTGTGCACACATATACATGTGTATATACACGTACACACCTACATATATACATATAAATGTTTTTCTTTGACTTCTAACAAAGACTTACCACATTTGTTTTTCATGCAAAACTGTGGCTGGATGAAAAAAGATCCTAAAAATAAAATAAATAAAATAGGCGGATAAAAGCCCTTGAATTTTGCTGACATGATAAATTTCAATTATAAATGAGAAGGCTTCTATTTGCTCTGAATGAACATTGTCCTCTTTTATATAATAGATAAATGTATTGAGCAGTAACTCTTTGGCACATTGCACAAAGCACTTGAATTTTAATCTCATGTCTCCCCGCAAAACAAAACAAACCCAAACCAAGAAAGTATAAGATTGCTTCCTGATGTTCTTAGGAGAGAGCGTGACATCTATAAGCTCGTTGGCAAGCTCTGGGTCCCAAGCCCTGCCTCTCTGTCCCCTACCTGGCTTCACTTTCTTCACAGTACTTATCTGTGTCCTTGTCCTCACATTTATTTCTCCACCATTTGAAATCTTGTCATTGGGGGGCACCTGGGTGGCTCAGCCGGTTAAGCGTCCGACTTCAGCTGGGGTCACGATCTCATGGTTTGTGGGTTCGATTCCCACGTCGGGCTCTGTGCTGATAGCTCGGAGCCTGGAGCTTGCTTCGGATTCTGTGTCTCCCTTTCTCTCTGTCCTTTTGTCTCTCTCAAAAATAAATACATTAAAAAAGTTAGAAAAAATTACTTTACAAAAAAGAAACCTTGTCATTGAACTATAGGGGCCAAAAAGCGCATTTAGGTGGATGGCTGGATGGATTTTCCAACAGTCATGGGCTTTAAAAATTCATTAAAAAAATTTTTTTTAATGTTTATTTAGTTTTGAGAACGAGAGAGACAGAGGGCGAGCACAGGAGGAGCAGAGATAGAGGGAGATGTAGAATCCGAAGCAGGTTCCAGGCTCTGAGCCGTCAGCACGGAGCCTTACGCAGGGCTCAAACCCACAGACTGTGAAATCATGACCCCAGCTGACGTCGGACGCTTAACCGACTGAGCCACCCAGGCGCCCCCCCCCCCAAAATTCATTTTTATTGTAGGGGCACCTGGGTGGCTCAGTCGGTTGAGCGTCTGACTTTGGCGCTCACAGTTCGCGAGTTCGAGCCCCTCGTCAGGCTCTGTGCTGACAGCTCAGGGTGTGGAGCCTGCTTTGGATTCCGTGTCTCTCTCTCTCTCTCTCTCTCTCTCTGCCCCTCTCCTGCTTGCTCTGTGTCTCTTTCTCTCGAAAATAAACAAAAACATTAAAACATTTTTTTTCTTAATTTATTTTTACCGTAAAAAAGATACGATGTACTTACCGTTTCAACTGTTTTTGGCATACGATTCAGCGGCATTCAGTCAGTATAGCTGCGGTGGTGTGCAACCGTCCATGACATTTCCGTCACTCTCCATTGAAACTCTGTCCCCACTGAACACCAACTCCGCTTTTCTCCTCCCCCCAGTTCCTGGTAACCACCATTCTATTTTCAGTCTCTATGCATTGGATTCCTCTGGGGACCACCTACATGGCCATGGACTGTTTTTTTTAGTTCTTTCTTTTAACGTTTATTTTTGAGAGAGAGAGAGAGAGAGAGAGCAGGGGAGGGGCAGAGAGAGGGGGGGACAGAGGATCCCAAACAACCCGATGTGGGACTTGAATGCAAGAGATCACGACCTGAGCCAAAGTCAGATGCTCAACCAACTGAGCCACCCAAGTGCCCAGGCCATGGGTTTTTGATATAAAGTGGACTGGCCGAGACTCAGATCAGACACAATGTGCCTCTCATTTCTTTCTACTTGGTGTGAATTTATTAATGTCCAGCTGTGTGATGACAGTCCCCAACCAGCCAGGGTGCCCTGAAGACTGTTCTTGTAGATTTTTCTCCCATTGCTGTCATCACCAGGAGAAACTGCTCTGTGGCTATCGTTTCAGGGGCAGACCACGGTCTCCAGTGTGAGTTACAGGAGCCGCCAGCTTCCCAGTTAACTTCTCTTGCCCAGCACAGTAGTAAGTGGATTCCTTCCTCCTTAAGTGGATTCGGTTAAGTGCTCGGTGGTGGTTTGAATGCCATCTCTTAGAATAAATCGAAGCCATTTCTGAATTTTGATTTCTGAATTTCTGATTTCTGAATTTCTCTTCTTCCTCTGCTCTGAAACGCTTCCTAACTACGAAGGGTTTGTATTCAAGAGTCTCTGCTTAGAAGAAAAATGTGTCGAGTATGCAGTTCTGCTTCTTTCTTGCCCTGATTCCTGTCCTAAATCTGAATCCTGTGTAGCTGAGCAAGGAACATCTGGAACTTTTAGAGGCCTGTTTCATCCGAGAGGAAGGCACATCCGGTTTGGAGTGTTTCTGGAAATTGAAAAAGGAGAATAGAAATTTGAAAAAGATCGATGTGTGTTGGGAGGACGTGTCCATACCTGATTCCAAAGCATGAGAATCGTGAGGACGGTTGGTTTGGAGGAAATGGGTAGTCCTGCAGGTGAGGCCTTACTCTGTTCAAAGGCCCATAGAGCAAACCCAGTGAGCAGTCCAGGCGTCAGAAAAGTGGATCATGATTTTGTCATAGGAGTTGGAGAAGACAGAAGAGAAGGTGTTTCCCTCCACTGTATTTTTTTTCAAAAAAAATGTTTAATGTTTTTATTTATTTTTGAGAGAAAGAGACACAGAACAAGCGGGGGAGGGGCAGAGAGAGAGAGGGAGACACAGGATCCAAAGCAGGCTCCAGGCCCTGAGC
Organism: Felis catus; assembly: GCF_018350175.1. Taxonomy (NCBI): domain Eukaryota; kingdom Metazoa; phylum Chordata; class Mammalia; order Carnivora; family Felidae; genus Felis; species Felis catus. The sequence goes on from NC_058372.1 coordinate 42,199,447, forward strand.
TGTCAGCACAGAGCCCGACACAGGGCTCGAACTCACGAACTATGAGATCATGACCTGAGCTGAAGCCGGACGCTTAAATGACTGAGCCTCCTTCCACTTTATTTATTTATTTATTTAAAAAAATTTTTTTAACATTTATTTATTTTTGAGACAGAGACAGAGTATGAATGGGGGAGGGTCAGAGAGAGAGGGAGACACAGAATCTGAAACAGGCTCGAGGCTCTGAGCTGTTAGCACAGAGCCGTATGCGGGGCTTGAACTCACAGACTGCGAGATCATGACCTGAGCCCGACTGAGCCATCCAGGCGCCCCATCCTTCCACTTTAAAGTAACAAGGACTAGGACATCTGGGTGGCTCAGTTGGTGAAGTGTCCAACTCTTGATTTTGGCTCAGGTCATGATCTTACGGTTTGTGAGACAGAACCCCGAGTCGGGCTCTGTGCTTGGGATCTTGTCTCCCTCTCTCTCTGCCTCCTCCCCTGCTCACGCTTGCTCCCCCTCTCTCAAAATATATAAATAAACTTAAAAAAAGAGTACACAGCCACGCCCTGTGCCATGTGACTTTGTGTTATTCCCCCACCGGTGTGGATGGAGTTTATGTCCTCCCTTCAGAGATCTTAGGCTTTCCTGTGTAACTTGCTTTGGCCCACAGAATATGGGAGGAAGTGACAATGTGCCATTTCATTCAGCCCTCTTGTGCTCATGCCATTTGACACGAGATGAACATGCATGACGGAGCTTCTGAACCCAGGAGAATGAGACAAATCTCGGGGAGCAAACCTGACCTACACCCTGGAGCCAGGCTGATCTGCAGCTTAAAGTATATTGACCTGGTTGGCTTCTAAACTCATGAGTTATTAAATATATGCTGGTCGTAGGCCGCAACATTTTGGGGAAGTTTGTTACAGAGCATTATTATGGCAATAGATGACTAATACAAAGACCACAATGCAGAAGCAGGGAGTGAAAGAGTAAGTGAAGTAGATGGCTGACGGACGCATAAGGGAGGAAGGAAGGAAGTGATGGTGGCTCTGAACAAAGAGCAAGTGGAAAAGGGGCCCCCAAGAAGAATAAGGAGAAGATGAGAGGCAAGGAGTACTATGGCGGCCGCTCCTTTAGGTGTTGGGATGGGCAGGAGCCGCGTGTGCACACACGCACACACGCACGCACACACAGTCCCTGTGTGCCTTTGGTGAGCCCTGGACCTTTCTGGTGTCATTGTTCAATGTTGTCTGAGAGGTTTCCAGGGAGTAGAAGTTTGATTCCTAGGAAGGTTTAGACTTCCAATTTTAGGGTCTATCTGGGCTCATGGTTGCAATAATGGGAAGGCGGGGCATGTGAGATCTGAGGACTCCCCTGAAGGGAGTATTAGCACCACTAGCTGGGATGCACCCTAACTTTAAGCAGGGAACCGGCCCTCCAAAGCGCAAGTGCCTGGTGTGAGCTGGGGTCTGTAAGGTCTTGTGACCTTGAGGAGGCTATTTAATCTCTCCAGACTGACATTTAGAGATAATGGAAATAGTAATGACCTACCTGAAGGCTTGTCTTGAGCTGTGAGAGAGAGTGACGCGGTACCTGGGGCAGAGTGAGGCCCTCCATAGACTAATATCAATGCTATCTTGTAAAAAGAACTGATATCCAGTGTTCAGTAAGGCATTGACATGTCTTGTTTTTCTGAGCCTAGATGTTGAATAAAGACAGGAGTCCCACCCAGTGGTCCATGACACCTGACCAAGTCCGGAACTCTCGCTGGCGATATTCTGAGCAGAAAGCTGTTCTCCCACCATTTATTATTCTTCAGCCCACATCAGTCGATCCGCTGGCTTTTGTTCTCCCGTTTCTCTTTTTCTCAGGGAAATCTATTTTTCTTAAGCTTGTAGGGGGGAAAAAGGTGGAGATAGACCTGAAGAAGCAGATGGCAGAGGTCAGTAGGATGCCCCATCTTACCTCTGGCGTGGGCTGTGGGCAGCATCATTTTCTAGTTGGCTTTTCCACCGAGAGCTGGGTGACCCCTCTGTCGCACCTCTGGTTTATAAAAAGGTTCCGATGACCTTTATCACAACTTCGGCGGGGGGATTTTTGGCTAGACTGTTCTCTAAACACGAACTTGTATTTCTTTTCCTAATCTGCTGCCTATGATTGCTCTAGATCTGTCTTGTATGCTCCTTTTCCAGGGAAGAATTTCCCAGATCAGCGGGCTCCCTGCCCAGCCAGTGTTACATGTTTCTTAGAGTTTGAGCAGAGGAGCCCATCTGCCCCAGAAGGCATTTGCTTCCAACAGTCTATCCTTCCGGAAGCTCTTTGTCCTTGGTCCTGTTCAATACCTGAGCAGGGACACACGGGGATTTAGCAGCCCTCTGCATGGAGCTTAGGGTGAGCAGAGTAAGGGGGATGACCTTTCTCTCTCCCCAAAGGCCTCTAACTTTTCAACAACCTGCAACAATGAAAATCGCTTCTATTGTTTTCTCTCCTCTCTCCTTCCCCAAGAGAACAGGCCAAATGCTGTTCAGTTCCTCTTGCATCGGATTTGAGTTTGTATTTCATTATAGAAATCAGTCACAGAAGGAAAGGCTCTTCACAAAAGTGCCCGCTTATTGGCTTCTTACCAAGTGCATGGCTTTGGTAAGTGCTAAGCTAAGTGCTTTACATGTATTTATTCATGAATCCTCTCAATTACCTTTTGGACTGGGCACTATTATTATCCCCCTTTACAGATGAGGAAACGGAGTCTCACAAAGGATGAGTAGCTTGCCCAGAGGTGCACAGCTCCCTCCCACCCTCCCTCTGTCCCTCTTTTTCCTTTGGTCCATGGCCTCCTGAGGGAGCTGGGGAATCCTTTCCATACAGATCAGCCTCTGGAAGCAGAGCAGGGTGGAGAGTTGACCCGGAGGGGCCCAGGGAGGGTATGAGGATACACTGCTTCTGCCTCCTTCTTCCACAGAGGGATCTGCAGGGATCATTCCATGTTGGGTCAAACCTGGTATTCAAGGAATTCCCCCAACAGCCCCATCAAATCCAGCCTTCTTCCTTCTGAATCTAGAGAGAACAGACCTTGCACTCCATTTGCCGGTGTCCTTATTCTGTGCGTCTGTTTCATACATTGTAAATGTTATATATATTTTAAAATCTTACTCATTTAGTTATCTTACTCTGATATCCAGGCCAAGGGGATTTTTTGTGCTTCTGGGGACAAGCATCACCCCGGACCTCTCCCGGGCAGTTTGGCAGCCTACAATGGGAATGGCGATAGCCTGGCTGGCTAATTGGACTAGTAGTTCACCCCCTTGAGTCTGTCTTTCCTCAACTGTAAGATGGGGATGGTTTTTTTTTTTTTAATTTTTTTTCCACGTTTTTATTTATTTTGGGGACAGAGAGAGACAGAGCATGAACGGGGGAGGGGCAGAGAGAGAGGGAGACACAGAATCGGAAACAGGCTCCAGGCTCCGAGCCATCAGCCCAGAGCCTGACGCGGGGCTCGAACTCACGGACCGCGAGATCGTGACCTGGCTGAAGTCGGACGCTTAACCGACTGCGCCACCCAGGCGCCCCAAGATGGGGATGGTTTTTATGGCACTTCATTATCATAGGGATTAAATGAGATAATGAACGCAAAGGGATTGGCATATCATAGGCACTCACCTGGGGAAGGGGCTGGGTTTTACTCACCTTTGAACCCCCTGCCCCTGGCACAGTGCCTGACACATAGAAGGTGCTTGGAGTTGTTTCCTGACCTGAACTGATGGTGAGGCTCTTTGAGGATTTGGGTGCTGGTAGTGTTAGCAGGTTCTGAGGCAATTAATGCGCGTTCTCTCTCTCTCTCTCTCTCTCTCTCTCTCTCTCTCTCTCTCTCTCATCTTTGCCAGGCCCCCTTGCCTACCACGGAAGGTTTTGGAAGGCGACTGTGTGTCAGTAATCCACTCAGCCCCCATTCTCTCAGCGCCCTCTTTGTCTGAGGCCCTGGAATGCCTCAGCCTGAAGGCAGCAGTCAAGATTCTCCGGCGCTTTGTATTTTCCATGGCCTGGTTTACACTGCCCTCTGCTGTGTGCTTACGGGATAAGCATGTTCCCTGAGGGTTTGCGGTGACGTTTTCTTGACATTGGGAGAGGCTCCCCTCTATGGGCTGCTTGCAATCCTGTTGGGGGGAGAGGTATTGTTTAAGACCTCCTCCCCAATTTAGCTTGCAACTCCTGAGGCTTACCAAACACAAGAGGCTTTTTTACCAATGTCCCTCACCGCTCAGCCATCAGATAATGCCATCTTTCTAGGATTAGATTTCTTAGGCATTTTGCGTTTGGCCTTGGCCAAAAGGGACAGGGTAGAATTTATTTGATACTATTCCCAGTCTGCCGTCTAGTTTTTTTCTGAATCCCTGAGCACCTAATTCTTAGAGCTGCCCCAGCTGCTGTCAAGGGTCTGGGGGGGGGGGGGCGGTCACAGGAGGCACCTGAGCCAAGGGAGAACCAGCAGGGACCCTCTCTGCCTGTAACCTTCTTATACCACCACTCTGCCTTCTGTCAGTTGTCCCTTCTCAGAGCTGATCCCAGTCAGTGAACACAAAATGGGGTCCTGCGCGTCAGAGTGGGAAATTGGGGGCTAAAGACCAGGCCACTCCCATTGACTTCACTATAGAACCTGCTAGAAATGTACACCAAAGCCCCAGCGGAGGTCCCTGCTGATGGCCAGCACAAGTCACCAGACATATGAATGAGAAAGCTCCAGCTACCTTCTGACTGCAATTGAATGAGACACCCCCACACATGAAGGGTTAGCCTAGCGAACCCCCAGAATCAGGGTTTAACAATCATGATGATGGTTGTTTAAAGCCACAGAGTTTGGGGATGGTTTGCTATCTAGCAATCGATATGCAGAAGAAGTGACTTAGGATTGTGGGATCCTGGGTATCAACACTACTTTTCTATGTTTTCCAAGATTTCTACAATGACTTCTTTTCTAATCGGAAAAAAACTGTTATCAAAAATAAAAACATGGTCTAATTTTTCCCTCCACTTCACCAAGGGAGAAACTAGGTCTGAATTTGAATTGAGGGACGTAAGCCAGACTTGGAGAAAAATTTTCCATGCAAGATTAGTTAGATGCTGGAAAGAATTAGAGATACATTCGAGTTGGTATGATGGAACGAGTGGTCGATTTGGAGTGAGGAAACTTGGAAATGAATCCTAGTTTTTTGGGTGACCTTGAGCAAGTCCTTGCTCAAATTCGGCTTTCTATTTTGAAAAATGCAGCTGCTTAGGGAAGATAACATCCAGCAGGGCGCCTGGCCCAGAAAAGTGGTAGGTGATCCTGCCTAATCAGTGCCAATTATGAACAGGCATCTGCAGGCTTTGTGGACGGCCCATCCTTCACTGCCACCAGAGGCTACGGTTCCAATAATGACATCTGCCTGGAGAAAACCCACAACTCTTAAGAAAATTAAAAAAAAAAAAAAAAATCCAGAAGCACTGAGCAGCTTTTCCGGCGGCCCTTGATGGCGCCGCCCCCACTAGCCGGGGCGAATAGCCGTGCCCTTCGGGGGACCCCGGCGCCTGAGGAGGGCGGGAGCGCCCCGGACGCGGAGGCAGGAGGACCGGGAGCGCGCCTGGCGGGACGCAGCGCGGCCGCGCGCGGCTGCGGCCGGTGTCCAGGCAACCCCCGGACGCGTCTCCGCGGGAGAAGCAGGTGGCCCCGCGGCCCTCCGGCCCTCCGCTCCGGTTCCTCGCCCGCCCGGCGCCCGGCAGTGGCAGTTCGGCTGCCAGTGGGTGCGTGGATCTCGCAGCCTCGCCCCAGGAGGCTTCCGCTGGGGGAAGGGGTGGAAGACCCGGAGGTGGAAAGGGAAGGAGCACCTTGGGCGGGCGGGGCAGCGAGTGTGGGCGGCGGAGAGAACCCACGGGAACCCCGGGGGCATCCCGACCTGAGAAAAGCCCGAGGAGGGGGCGGGAGGGAAGTTCTGATTAAGATGCCACCCCTGCCCTCTTTGACTTTCAATGGCTTGTGGACTTTCTCTTGGCTTTCTTTGATGCCTTTCTTACAAAGGTCTTTTCTTTGTCTCCGGGTTGCTTTTCGTACTAAAAATCAACACATGCATAGATGAGTCCATGTACCCTGGAAAAGGTCCCCGGGACTGTTCTCTCCCCTCCATCTCCAGAGCGACCTGCAGCAGAGAGCTGGAGAAGGTTCAAGAGGAAGGAGACCCTGGCATGACCACGATGGAGAAGAGCTACAGTTGAGTTGAAGAAATCAGGAGGGCTGGGTGTGGATTTGGTCGCCAGACCCAAGTATACCAGAGCCGGGAAGCTCAAACCGCTTCAAGTGTACGGGGAGGCCAGTTTGCGGGCATATAACAAGTAGTCTTTGAAAAGTAGCCTATGTCTCTTTTAACCCAAGATCTGATGAAGCGGATAGCAGCTCAAAGCAGAGATTCTCACAAATTAAGTCCTTGGATCTCATAACAGCCCAGAGGAATATTACTAATGAGTAAAGAGAGCCAGGGGAGCCTGGGTGGCTCAGTCCATTGAACGTCAGACTCCTGATTTTGGCTCAGTTTATGATCTCATCATTATGGGATCAAGTCCCACATGGGGCTTGGGCCTGCTTCGGATTCTCTCCTCACTCTCTGCCCCTCCTCCGCTTGTGTACTCACTCTTTCTCTCTCAATCTCAAGATAAATAAATAAATAAAAAGGGTCGGGGGAGCCAGAGTTTTGACCTGCCCAGTGCTACGGTCAATAAATGGTAAATCTGAGGATTAACCACAGTCTTCTGGCCCCCAAACCTGTGTCCTTTAATTTTTTCTTTGCTCAAATATTACTAGATTTGTGGCACTATTTATTGGATGGGCAGCTCGGGCAAAAAGTATGAACATTTTAAGGAAAGGCTTAAATTAAAATAATGGATAGTGGCTCCTTAATTGGTTCTGAAGGCTGAGGAGGATGTTTGGGGGGCACACTGCCTCTAGAGAACAGAATCATGAAGCAGAACAGCCACAGTCTCTCAGAAAACCTTGGAATGAGTGTATGCCTAGGTTGGCCTTTATAGATGAGTGGGCTGAATGCTGGAAACAAGGAATGTTGTAGAATGTTCTGTCTGTGCCCCATCAGATCATAGCTTGGTCCTCGGCCCTTTGTATCACAGGTCTTCTGTCTCCTCGTTCTCCTTCACAAGTGCACAGAGAGCGGGGAGGTATGAGTTACCATATGCACCTGTAAGCGGGGACCAGAAGAGCAGGAGTTGGAACCCAGAGTGCCCAATGTGGCTAGGTCAGCAAGAGAAAAAGGTTTGGGGATTCTAACTTTAAGCTCTAGGCTTTTCTGCAGTTCCCATGTTGAGCTCAGGTAGCAGAGGGAGCTGCTGTTTTAAAGGTGGGGGAGAGGGGGTTCATGTTTCTGAGTTAGGGGTACTGGAGGAGCACCAGACTCTGAGATCCCCAGACCACATTAACCAGAGAGTCATGACTTCCTTTCCTGCTATGTAGGTGTGTCGGTTCAGGAGACCATATCTGAACTCAGCTTCACATGGAGTCCAGGGGTTTCGGGAAGGAAGGGGCTCCACAAACCAGTTGAACATGAATACAAAACTGTGGGTGTATATGCATTTTTCCAGCAAGGGGGGGGGGCTGTTGTTTTCATTACTTTCCAGGGGAGTCTGTGATCCGAAGGGTTAAAAACCACAGTCCTAGACCCTTAGGCTGTTTGTGGAGCAGATAAGCAGGGGTGAGAAACTGAGTGGTTAAAAGGTAACCACATTAAGCAAACTTGGCTTGATGTATCATTTTCTCCCTGCCAGACCATGCTATTGTGTAAATCAGCTGTGATGACAAGTATGTGAAAGTTCCTTGGTTATGTAAGGTGTTATTCCTGCCTAAAGAAATGGAAATAATTAGCGTGGATTCCACAGATGGTACCAAAGAAACAGACTTTCTTCTAAACTCTCCATTTCCCCCTAAATTTCTTTCTAGTCGCCAGAACCTTCTCTCGGCCCCTTCTGTTGAATCATCTTTTCTTGTATCACTGTGTTTTGGCAACTTGTTAGAATTTCCCATCTTATGGCTTCCTGGACATTGAATTTGAATAACAATTATCATGCTAAATGGTGACATTTTCAAGAAGCCTGTGCCTTAGCTTCTTTGTATCATCTCAGACTAGTGAGCTGGGGAGGGGGGGGGGGGGGGAGGGCAGGTGTTGGGAGCTGGGCTGGAGAGGTAATTGACTTACTTGAAGTAACTGGATGTTACCTTTACACAAGGCGAGCATCAGTGTCAGAACAGGAGGGGTCAGACTTGCAATTCCAGCCTCTTCTACTGGAGGACACGTGGAGAGGCAGCCAGAGGCCACGTTTAAGTGTCTCCAGGCTGTAGAGGCTGAGTTACTTCTGGGAAGATCCTGTAGTAAGCTGGATTTGGAGGATGTGCCCTTTGCCTGTTTAGAAGAGAGACGGCTCTTCCTATGCTTGCCTGTCAGATAAGTTTTCCCTTTCAAAGCAGCCACAGGCCACTTTCTAAAGAGTTGCCAACACAAAGCTTCTTAAGCAAACAAGGAAATACGCTACATTTGTACATGTGATTTCACTGCTTGCTGCTCAGGGTTATATAATATATTTAAATTTTGCCCCTAAAAAAAAACCCCAAAACAACAGTGTTTGTTTTGTAATGCCATCCATAGCAACCAGTTCTTGCTTTGGTGAACTTGTAAGTCCTTTAGTGGCAAACATACGATTAGAATGTTTACATGCTATGAAAAGGCAACCACTGTTAAAATCCAGGGGCAAAAATTATTATCAGTAAATGCTGTAATAACTCAGAGCTTACATATGATTATCAACCTAGAAGATATGTCTGCTCTTGCTTTTGTCTTCTCTACATATGTGGATCCTTTCTGATTCCTTATAGACAAGTTTCATACTTTTTTCATAGCTATGTTTCTGGAAACAGAAGCACCGGATCAAAAGTGCACTTCTCACGGACTTTGGAGGGTGCATATGGCCAAAGTGCGTTTTAGTAAGATGGAGACATTTCTACCAGCAATGTACAAGAACGCCATTCCTCTAACCTCTGCCAATCTTAGGTTTTTGCAGACTCCTAGCAAACACTGGTATCGTGTCTTTTTTTTTTTTTTTTTTTTTAGTTTTTTTTATGTTTGTTTATTTTTGAGAGAGAGAGATAGAGTGCAAGCAGGGGAGGGGCAGAGAGAGAGAGACAGAGACACAGATCTGAAGCAGGCTCCAGGCTCTGAGCTGTCAGCGCAGAGCCCTACGTGGGGCTCGAACTCAGAAATGGTGAGATCATGACCTGAGCTGAAGTTGGATGCTTAACCAACTGAGCCACCCAGGCGCCCCTGGTATTGTGGCTTAAATTCAGCTCTTTGATTATTAGGAAGGATGGATTTTTCCCCCCAAATGTATATTGGCTGTTTGTGTGTGTGTTTAAATTTTTTTTTAATATTCATTTATTTTTGAGAGGCAAAGGGGGAAGGGACAAAGAGAGAAGGAGACGGAATCCAAAGCAGGCTCCAGGCTCTGAGCTGTCAGCACAGAGCCCGACGCAGGGCTTGAACCCACAAACCGCAAGATCCTGACCTGAACCGAAGTCGGATGCTCAACCAACTGAGCCACCCAGGTGCCCCTGTGTGTGTTTAATTCATTACCTAATCATGTTTTTTGCCCATTTTTTCCTTGGGTATTTATTTTCATTTATAAATTTATGAAAACTCACAATCTGGCATGACTACTAACTCTTTTCCTTGTTGTGTATGCTATAAACTTTCCCCCAGTTTATAGTTTTCTGTGGAACTTAAAAAAATTTTTTTTTTCAACGTTTATTTACTTTTGGGACAGAGAGAGACAGAGCATGAACGGGGGATGGGCAGAGAGAGAGGGAGACACAGAATCAGAAACAGGCTCCAGGCTCTGAGCCATCAGCCCAGAGCCCGACGCGGGGCTCGAACTCACAGAGCGCGAGATCGTGACCTGGCTCAAGTCAGACGCTTAACCGACTGCACCACCCAGGCGCCCCTCTGTGGAACTTTTAAATGGATATGTTTTCAACTCACGTATCTTTTCCTTTATTTTGCCCGTATTTGATATCTTTCTTAGAAATAACTTCCCCAGTCTAAGATTATGTAAACATTAAATTATCATTTTTTTCAGGTACATCTTTTATTTTAAGTCTGATATTCAAATCTATCATTCATCTGGATTTATTTGGGGATTAACTAATTTTATTTTCATTCCAAATGATTAGTTGTTTCAGCAATATTTTTGAATAATCTATTCTTTCCCCACAACATGAAATGCCATGATTATATAAAGTTTTATTCTATCTACATTTTCTATTTTGTTCTCTTGATTAATCTGTTAGAGTCAGTGTCAGTGCCATCTTGATTATGTGACATTAAACTACATTTTATAAATTATACTCTATAGCTCTGTCACCTTGAATAGGTTACTGGACATTTCTGACCCTCAATTTCTTTATGTGTAAAGTTATTTCTATTCCATTTGTGATTATGGTATTTCATTGCTAATACTGTTTACTTGTGTTAAAAATTGTTTTTTCTTGAACTTCACTTACCTATATTATTGGTACTTTCCACGAAGCCATACCAAAGTTCTGATAATCTTCTCTATTTCATTCATTTCTGCTTTTATTTTTATAATATCCTTTTTTTTTTTAACCACGTTGGGAGGTTTATTCTTTTTTCCTTATTTTTTTGCATTGCAAGTTAGCTCATTAATTTTGGAATCTTTGTTTTTTAACCACCTGTCAGTTCTAAGATGGACATTTTTCAGCGTGTGAACATTTCTGAGGTTGGATTGGTCTTACCAGAGCTGTGGGCCCAGCAGCAGGTGTGAAGTAGTTTTTATAAGCTTTGCTGAATGAGCCCTGAATAATATAGAGGGTGTGTCTGTGTCTTGGAGGAAAATTCCAGAGACAATCGAGGAGCACTTATTTAAGAAGTGCTGCATCACCCATGTTCTTGTTGCACTGAGGTCAATTTGGGTGGAAAATGTGGACATCAGTGATTGAGTTGAAAAGTGATTCAGTAATCAGGCTTTTGAATGTAAGATTTAAAAAAAAAAATTTTTTTTTTTTTTAGCGTTTATTTATTTTTGAGACAGAGAGAGACAAAGCATGAACGGGGGAGGGTCAGAGAGAGGGAGACACAGAATCTGAAACAGGCTCCAGGCTCTGAGCTGTCAGCACAGAGCCCGACGCGGGGCTCGAGCTCACGGACCCTGAGATCATGACCTGGGCCAAAGTTGGCCGCTTAACTGACTGATCTACCCAGGTGCCCCTTGAATGTAAGATTTAAGAAGGCCTTAACCAGGGGCCCCTCGGTTGACTGTCTGACCCTTGGTTTCGGCTCAGGTCGTGATCTCACGGTTTGTGGGATTGAGCCCTGTGTTGGGCTCTGCACTGACAGTGTGGAGCCTGCTTGGGATTCTCTCTCTCCCTCTCTCTCTCTCTGCCCCTCCCCTGCGTGCGCGCGAGCGCTCTCTCTCTCTCAAAATAAATAAACTTAAAAAAAAAAAAAAAAAAAAAAAGAAGGCCGGGCACCTGGGTGGCTCAGTCGTTTAAGCGTCCAACTCTTTTTCGGCTCAGGTCATGATCTCGTGGTTTGTGAGTTTGAGCCCCACGTTGGGCTCTGTGCTGACAGCTCAGAGCCTGAAGCCTGCATCTGATTCTCTGTCTCCCTCTCTCTCGGCCGCTCCCCTGCTCACGCTCTGTCTCTCTCGCAAAACCATATTAACATTAAAAAAAAAAAAAAAAGAGGGCACCTGGGTGGCTCAGTCGGTTAAGCGTCTGACTTCAGCTCAGGTCACGATCTCGCAGTCCGTGGGTTCGAGCCCCGCGTTGGGCTCTGGGCTGATGGCTCAGAGCCTGGAGCCTGCTTCTGATTCTGTGTCTCCCTCTGTCTCCGCCCCTCCCCCGTTCATGCTCTGTCTCTCTGTCTCAAAAATAAATAAACATTAAAAAAAAATTAAAAAAAAAGGTCTTAACCAATTTATTTTGCTTATATTTTCCTTCTTTAAATATGCACATGAATGAAATGTATTTAAAATATACATCTAGGGAAGTCTGAAAGAATGCTTCAATAAATATATAATAAACATTCTAAGTGGTAGAGCATTCTCTCCTTCTTTAATTGGCAACCTTTGTTCTTTGTGGTACATAAAATAATAATGTTATTACAGTTGCTGGTGTCTCATATTTGGTGGAATACAGTAGGTGCATTTCGGGCTCTAGTTTCTACTTACCGCTTTATTTGAGTCCCACAAGTTTGATTTATAGTACGTATGTCATTGACCGTTAAGCACCTTGTGATTCCCCTCACGATTTCTTCTTTTATGTGAAATATTTAGAAGTGTGGTTTGAGTTTCCAAGCTCATGGATGTTTTTGGCTGTCTTTTTATTATCGATCCCTAAAATTGTGTTGCATTGTGGTCAGAGAGTGTGGTCTATGTTACATTGGTTGATGCTACTTTTGTGGTTTGTAGGTGGGTGGTTACGCCTTTGGCTACTGGGACCCTGTGCTCTCTCCTCTTCACAGCTCCCCTCCCCTGGGCTCCAGTCCATTCCTGCTATTCACACCTCAGGCAACCAGTTGACCCTTTCTGTACCTAGGGCTGTTCTAGGTGCTGTGGCATATTCCAGAATGGCTCCTCCCACACTTGGCAGGCTCTGAGAATCACCTGAGGTGCTTCTTTAACATTCTGACACCCGGGTCTTGCCCTGTAGGTCTGAGTTGGAGCTCCGGGATCTGAGTTTTGGAGAAGTGCCCCAAGATGATTCTCATGACCGAGCAAATTAAAAATGTGGGTTCCCAGGCCTCACTTAGAGAGATTTGTGATGGGATAGGAGAATTTGTATTTTTTTTTTAATGTTTTATTTATTTTGGGAGGGGGAGGGGCAGAGAGAGGGAGACCCAGAATCCGAAGCAGGCTGCAGGCTCTAAGCTGTCAGCACAGAACCCAACTTGGGGCTTGAACACGAACCGTGAGATCATGACCTGAGCTGAAGTCGGACGCCTAACCGACTGCGCCACCCAGGCGCCCGAGAATCTGTATTTTTAACAGGCCTCCCAGGTCATTCTGACGCAGGCAGTCTTTATGCCATACCCTGAACAACCTGAGAATGGGGATACTAGGAGGGGAGGGGAATGTACTCAAGAGTCACAGAAGTCTGACTCTTATTTTAATTTTTTAAAAGTTTATTTATTTATTTTGAGAGAGAGGAAGAAAGAGAATCCCAAGCAAGCTCCACACTGACAGCACAGAGCGTGATGCAGGGCTCAACGAACCATGAGGTCATGACCTGAGCCAAAATCAAGAGTCGGATGCTTAACAGACTAAACCACCCAGACGCCCCCTTTTGTAATTTTCTAATCACCGGAGGTAACGTTGTGTCTATTGGGCTAAAGTTATGCATAAAGAAATGCAATATCCATTCATCTGACTTTTTTTTTTAAAATTTTTTTTCAACGTTTATTTATTTTTGGGACAGAGAGAGACAGAGCATGAACAGGGGAAGGGCAGAGAGAGAGGGAGACACAGAATCGGAAACAGGCTCCAGGCTCCGAGCCATCAGCCCAGAGCCTGACGCGGGGCTCGAACTCACGGACCGCGAGATCGTGACCTGGCTGAAGTCGGATGCTTAACCGACTGCGCCACCCAGGCGCCCCCTGACTTTTTTTTTTTAATGTTTTTATTTATTTTTGAGACAGAGAGAGACAGAGCATGAGCAGGGGAGGGGCAGAGAGAGAGGAAGACACAGAATCCGAAGCAGGCTCCAGGCTCTGAGCTGTCAGCACAGAGCCCAACCTCACGAACCTGTGAGATCATGACCTGAGCCGAAGTCGGACGCTTAACCGACTGAGCCACCCAGGTGCCCCTCTTGGAAGTTTCTGATGACAGTTCTTTGGATTATTCATCAGTCTTTCTATGAATCAATCCTTTGGAAAATTGTATTGAGATGCTCAATATAACTTGATTCAGAGGTTATCTCTACCACTTAATTCAAAGTAGACAAACTCCGGAGGGACAAGTAGTCTAGCATTGTGGTTAGGATTTTTGACTTTGGTATCACAAGAACCATGATCAAATCTAGATATAGATGTTTGCTTTCTGTGTGATCTTAGGCAAGTTGCTTAACCATCTGTGCTTTGGTCTCCTCATCAGTAAAACGGAAGGATAAGCAATGCTTATGTCTGTGGGGTATTATGGGAATTAAATGGGATAATGTGTGTAAGATGTTAACACCATCCCCAATACACAATAAATGCTCAATAAACATTATTTTTTAAAAATGTTTATTTATTTTTGAGAGAGAGAGAGAGAAAGAGAGAGTGGGAGAGGGGCAGAGACAGAGGGGGACATAGGATCTGAAGCTGGCTCTGTGCTGACAGCAGAGAGCCCAACGTGGGGTTCAAATTCACCAACCGTGATATCATGACCTGAGCCAAAGTCGGATGTTCAACCAAGCCACCCAGGTGCCCCTAAACATTAGTTTTTTTGTTTTCTTTTTTAAAATAATTTTTGTAATCCAGGGACACGATGGAGGGGTAGATATTTCATTTCATTAATGAACTCCAATGGTGATGTGTTGCAGGTGATTTTCTGGAATCTAAGGGATGCTTTGCTGGCACAACATCCTCTGGAAGAAAGGTCAGCCCCTCATCTTCTGCTGAAACATATCCTAGTGTGAGTGAGCCTCCAGTCCCCGGCAAAGTGTCCGTTCACCTAGAGTAAGTAAGACGCCAGTACAGTCCATACTGTTGGCGTAAATTCTGACTGGGAAGCCAACAGTCTAAGAGGTAGAATGACATGTTTGGCAAGAGCATAGATTCTGGAGCCAGACTGTCTAGGTTTAAACCCCAGGTCTGCCAACTTCATCTGTGTGAACTTGGGAAAATCACTTTACCTCCCTGGGACTCAGTTTTTTATGTACAAAATGGAGATAATACTTCATAGGATGGTTTTGAGGATTAAAGGAGGTAATGCATGGAAAGTGATCGCAAGACTCTCTGGCACACAATAAATGTTATGTGCATGGTTGTCATTATCAAATGTAAAAGCAAGCGAAACTAAGCTGTTTTTGTTTTTAATGTTTTAAAATTTCATTTTAGACAGCGAGTGGGGAGAGGGGCGGAGGGAGAGAGAGAATCCTAAGCAGGCTTCGTGCCTAGTACAAAGCCTGACGCAGGGCTCGATCCCACAACCTGGGATCATGACCTGAGCCGAAATCAAGAGTCAGCCACTCAGTGGACTGAGCCACTCAGGTGCCCCCTATTTCCTTTTCAAATGGAAATGATTATATGGGTCCTGCCTACATCGCAGGATTATTAGAAGGGAGCAAAGAAGACCAGCGTCATGACGTTGCTTTGAAGCCCTTCAACCGGGAGAGCGATGTAATGTCGTGAAAAAACATCCCATGATTTGATAACTGGTAACTATACCTGAAGACCAAAGCCATCTGTCAACTGTAAAGCTACTTAAACAAGAAGTGATTGCTTTTACCGCTGAAAATAGTTTGTTGTAGGTTTTGGTTTTGGTTTTTTGTTTTTAATGGCCAGGAACTTCGCGAAACACGATGCTCTGTTATTACAACCATTTCAGCTTAGGTTTGTTTTTTGGTTACTTCTTCCCCTTCCCTTTATCTTTGTTGATTTTTAATTTCCATTTAATGGTTTTATTGAATGTGCGTATCTTTTGGTAGCAGTTTTTGTGGAAACGTAATTCACATACTGTGTAATTCATCCTTTCAAAGTGTGCAGTTCAGTGGTTTTTAGTGTAGTCAACAGAGCTGTGCAACCATTACCACAATCAATTTTAGAACATTTTCATCACCTCAAAAAGAAGCTCTTGAGCAGTCACCCCCACCGTGGCCCCTACTCTACCTGCCCCTTCCCTCCCCCCCCCCCCCCCAGCCCTAGACAGCCACTAATCTACTTTTTATCTCTGGACATTTTATATAAAAGGAATATGTGGTCTTCGGTGTCTGGCTCCTTTCATTTAGAATCATAAAAAAATTTTTTTTAAATGTTTATTTATTTTTGAGAGACAGAGCACAAGCAGAGGAGGGGCAGAGAGAGAGGGAGACACAGAATCCGAAGCACAGGCTCTGAGCTGTCAGCACAGAGCCCAACACGAGGTTCAAACCCACAAACCGTGAGATCATGACCTGAGCCAAAGTTGGTCACTCAATAGACTGAGCCACCCAGGAGCCCCTAGCATCGTATTTTTAAGTTTCATCTAGGTTTCAACATGTATCAGCACATCATTCCTTTTTTTTTTTTTTTAAATTTTTTTTAACGTTTATTTATTTTTGAGACAGGGAGAGACAGAGCATGAACGGGGGAGGGTCAGAGAGAGAGGGAGACACAGAATCTGAAACAGGCTCCAGGCTCTGAGCTGTCAGCACAGAGCCCGACGCGGGGCTCGAACTCACGGACCTTGAGATCATGACCTGAGCCGAAGTCGGATGCTCAACCGACTGAGCCACCCAGGCACCCAACATCATTCCTTTTTTAAAAAAAATTAGGGTGAAATATATATTAACATAGCATTTGCCATTTTATCCACTTTTACCCATTGGCATTAATTACCTTTCCGTGTTGTGCAACCATCACTGCTATTTTTTAAACATTTTCATCAGCCCAAACAGAAATGCTCTACCCGTTAGGCAATAATTTCTCCCAGACCTCGGTACTCTAATCCACCCTAATCCGCTAACCTAATCTACCTTCTGTCTCTCTAAATTTACCTGTTTAGATATTTTGTGGAAGTAGAGTCATATAATACTTGTCCTTTTGTGTTTGGCCTAGTTCATTTAACACAATATTTCAAGTTTCATTCGTGTCGTAGCATGTATCAGAACTTTCTTCCGTTCTATGGCTGAATCATATTCCATTGTATGTCAGCGCTACATTTTGCTCATCCATTCATCTGTCAGTGAACATTTGGGTGGTTTCCACTGCATGGCTAACGTGAGTCACACTGCGAAGAACATCCGTTTACAAGTGTCTAAGTCCCTGTTTTCCATTCTTTGGGGTATGTGCCTAGGAGTGGAGTTGCTGGGTTATATGGTAATTCTATATTTAACTTTTTGAGGAACCACCACACTGTTTTTAAGGACGCACCTTTGGGCTCTGTTTCAGCCCCCTCAAATTGTAAGTAAATGGTATGTTATGGACGTTTATGGAGGGGTAGGCTTAGTTGACGCACGTGAGCGTAATTCTAGCGTAAGATATATAAAATCAGATTCTAACTACCAATTTAAACACATAGAAGATTCTAATCCTTCTGCCTCCTTTCCAGCTCTGCTACAGATTTGGATCTGAAATCCTCCTCCGCACATTCTGATCAGTCCTCTGAAACCTCATTCCCTGAAGTCCCCAAGGATAAATATCCCAAGGAGTTCAGCCTGCTTAAGTTGCAGACAAGTGAGTACGTCCTAGCCTCCCCTCTGCGTGCCTCCATACCCAGGGCTTTCCAGAAGTCTGCTGTACTGTTGGGCACAGTTCACTGAAGACTCACGAAGTGCCAGGCATTTGACACGTTTTCTTTCTTTCTTTCTTTCTTTCTTTCTTTCTTTCTTTCTTTCTTTCTTTCTTTCTAATTTTATTTTTTAACATTTACATCCAAATTAGTTAGCATCTAGTGCAACAATGATTTCAGGAGTAGATTCCTTAGTGCCCCTTACCCATTTAGCCCATCTCCCCTCCCACAATCCTCAGTTTGTTCTCCATATTTATGAGTCTCTTCTGTTTTGTTCCCCTCCCTGTTTTTATATTATTTTCGTTTCCCTTCCCTTATGTTCCTCTGTTTTGTCTGTTAAAATCCTCATATGAGTGAAGTCAGATGATATTTGTCTTTCTCTGACTAATTTCACTTAGCATCATACCCTCCAGTTCCATCCACGTAGTTGCAAATGGCAAGATTTCATTCTTTTTGATTGCCGAGTAATGCTCCATTGTATATATATGCCACATCTTCTTTGTCCATTCATCCATCGACGGACATTTGGGCTCTTTCCATACTTTGGCTCTTGTCGATAGTGCTGCTATAAACATGGGGTGCACGTGTCCCTTCGAAACAGCACACCTGTATCCCGTGGATAGATGCCTAGTAGTGCAATTGCTGGGTCGTATGGTAGTTCTATTTTTAGTTTTTGGAGGAACCTCCATACTGTTTTCCAGAGTGGCTGCACCAGCTTGCATTCCCAGACAGGTTTTCTAATTCTCGCAGCAGCTCTGCTGGGGAGCTGTCATGATATGTTTTCCCAAACTGACATGGCTTTATATAAAAACCATAAAAGTATCATAGCAGAGTATTAAAATAATAAAGGAGTATATAAGGTAGAGTATAGAAACCCCTTCCCCAGTGTTCTCCAATGTATCCCCCATGGGCCCCGTAGCCATGAGGAATTTTGAAGCGTGTATGTGCTGGTATGTATGTACTTATCTATACATGGGTTGGAGTATACAACCATATTTTCACTAGTGGAAAATAGTGTACAAACTATTTTCACTCAGAACAAATAGATCATGGACCTCTTTCTGTGTCAATACACATAAATCTAGGTGGCTAATATAGGCCTACCCATTTAACACCCCAGGCAACTGAGGCGCAGAGAGATTGTCACTCGTACAAGACCACCTGGCTAGGAAGTACAGTGATGGGATTAGACTCCAGGCTCACCTGCCCCCAGAGCCTGTGTTCTTTCTCGGCCACCACAGAGCCCAAGTGTTTCTCAAACAACCCTAGAGCTGTTAGAGAATCTCTCGTTGTTTAAAATCACTTTAGCCATTTTGTAGGAAAAGTATTGAGCGAGGAAACAAAGCCCTGAGAGGTCCGATGACTTGCCTGAGGTCTCGCGACGGCCTTTCTCATTTGCCAGAGTTGCATGTCTACATTTCCCAGAGTCACTCTAGTGCACGCGTGTCCCATCATTGCTGCCAACACTGTGGTCCATCCACTAAGTTGCCGTGGTTGGCCCAGCCCTTCCCTGCTTGATGGGCATTCTGTTCTTCCTACCCACTCATCAGAGCGAAGGCTGGATCATAGGTGCTTGTACAACTGTCTCTTAGCTTCCCATTCCAGACATCGCTTCCAACCATAAAGGTGGCTTTATTTTTGGAAGAGAGGGTAAAAAGGAAAAAAAAAGAGTCCTCTTAGATACCTATCTCCTCTCTTCCCCTCTTTTTTTTTTAAATGTTTATTTTTGAGAGAGAGAGCAAGCACGAGCAGGGGAGGGGCAGAGGATCCGAAGCGGGTTCTGCACTGCAAGCAGAGCCCGATGTGGGGCTTGACCTCATGAACCGTGAGATCATGACCTGACTGAAGCCTGACACTTAGCCGACTGAGCCACCCAGGTGCCCGTTCCCTTCCTCTCGTGCTGAGTCCCCCAGAGGTTAACACTGCCCTTGATGTAGACCCAAGGAATTAAACATGTTGATAAAGGCTGTACAGTCAGAGAATGCCTGGGACAACTTTCTGTCATTTAATTGCATTGTGAGGCCGGGAGCGGAGCTGATGGAAGGGTTTCTGATGTCTTGCAGAGGATGGGCACCGTCCTGAATGGACATTTTACCCGAGGTTTAGCAGCAGTATCCACACCTACCACGTTGGAAAGCAGTGCTTCTTTAACGGGGTCTTCCTCGGCAACAGGAGGTCTCTATCAGAGAGAATGGTGGACAAGTGCTTTGGGAGGAAGAAGTATGGTAATGTTTTCCTCCTGGACCTTGACTGTGCGATGTCTGAAAATACTTGAGTTGTGGTTCTGCCAGGCCAACATTCCATGGCTGGTGTCAGCCCTCGGGGGTCACCATGTTACGGTAGGGCGGCCAGGAAGATAGGAAAGTGAAGGGGATGTTTGGCAATTCTTTTTGGCAAAGAACTGACAACATATGCTGATCCACATTTTTGTTTTTCTCTGCATTTCGTAAAATGCTAATGTGACATTTAAGTCATCAGACAAGTTCTCTCAGATACTTATTAATAGAAACCTTCATTCAAGTCGGAAGAAAATAATTTGTTTCAATTAGACGCTGCCCATGATATGTATTTAAATTATACATTATATTCTTCAAAAGGAAAATAGCCCATAAACCTTAGCCTGAAGTGCATTCTGTTATTTCATACCTTATTAAAGGTAATTTGAGATGAGTGTGTGTATATACTCATATAGTTTGTTACTTGGTGAGTTCTCTGTCCCAACCTACCCATAATAGATTTATGGAAAGATCCTAGTGTTGCTGAGTTCCAATGGATCATTATAGCACATTCTTCCATAGAAATACCCATACAGGAGGCAGCCCTTGCTTCATGGATGAATAGGATTGCTGTAGCAGGAACACAAAGAGGAAGAAATAGAAAGTTTTCATTTTTGAGGTTTAAAATAGACTTTTTTTGTTTATTCTGCTTTAGAAAGGGGCAGAAGGGGGGGAGAGAGAGAGTCTCAAACAGGCTCCATGCTCGGCGCGGAGAACACAGGGCTCGATCTCACAACCTGAACCGAAATCAAGAGTAGGACTGAGCCACCCAGGTGCCCCTAAAATGGACTTTTAAACTCATTGCACAGGCAAATAGTTTTAAGTGTTTATTTATTTTTGAGACAGAGAGAGAGAGAGCGAGAGCACATGTGAGTGGGGAAGTTGGGAAGGGGCAGAGAGAGGGGGACAGAGTATCTGAAGCGGGCTCTGTGCTGACTGCAGAGAGCTCAATGCGGGGCTCGAACTCGGGAACCTGAGCGGAAGTCAGTCGCTTAAGCAACGGAGCCCCCCAGGTGCCCCCAGAGATAAAGTTTTAAAGATCAAGGCTTTTGTCTGGATAGAGAATATATAAGAAGCCATACTAGAGGAGGTGGGAGAGTTGTCACTGAGGTAGGTGTTTTGAGGAGTCCTGTATCCTGCTCAGTTCCTGGGACCAAAATCTAGTCGGTGATCAGATGTGACTCTAGCTGGGGCTTCTGCCTCAGACTGTGGTTGGGGAACCTCAGCGTAGTGATAGCTATGGGCAATGTCTGGGCAGAAAGCCAGATGCGGGGTCTCACCCACCCAGGAGACGTGGGTAATAGCTGCATTCTTGTGCCCCGTGAAGACTGTGGAGGTCGGGACACATAGAAAGAATGAAAGAAAGAGAGCAAGCCAGGAGAGCTCCATAGCTCTCACGACCAAAACGGCAGGAGGCCACCGTGTGAGGCTCTGTGGACCATCAAGCCAGGGGGGTCATAAGAACAACTTTATGTCTCACCTGATGCATTGTGGAGCAGGCTGACTTCCTGAGGATCAGACTAGATGACACATTTTAGCAGACAACGGAAATAGATACCAACCTACAGAGAGTAGCAGAGATAAGATGAGGGTCAGACACCAGGGTGGTTCAGGCAGTGATCCAGGACCCAAAGGCTTATACCAAAGCCTTGATATCACATAAGCCTGTTGTGCACACGCTTGCTCCCCACCCCCAACTGAGTTGCAGCCATAGGGTAGAATAGGAAAGATTTATTTAACTGGTTTAAACATGAAAGAGCAGAGAAAGACCAAGAAGGGACTAAGTTTAGCTGTATAGTACTTAGGAACTCTCTCAGCCACAGTCAGACAAAAGCCAAACTGTCAGAGGCTTAAATCATAAGACATATATTATATACTTAATGAGAAGCTTTGGAATCTAGGTGGTCTATATTGTCTGATTGCCCAGTGATGTCACCAAAGATATAGCTCTTTTTTTTTTTATTAAGTATATTTATTTATTTTGAGAGAGAGTGAAAGAGCAAGCAGGGGAGGGGCAGAGAGAAAGGGAGAGAGAGAATGTCAAGCAAGTTCTGCATTGTCAGCACAGAGTCCAACGCAGGGCTTGAACTCACGAACCGTGAGATCATGGCCTGAGCCGAAATCAAGAGTTGGATGCTTGACGGACTGAGCCGCCCAGGCGCCCCGAAGATAATAGGCTCATTTTGTGTTTATGTGCTGCTATTCTTAGTTGTGTTGGATTTTTGTCTTCACACTTGTCATCTTATGGTCACAAGAGAACTGTTGCAGTTCCAAGCATCACGTCTATATTTCAAAACATGAAAAAGAGGAATCTCTCTTGTTGCCTTCCCTTTTTAGAATGAGGGAAAAATTTTCCCATATGGTCCTTAGGAGACTTCCTTCCACTCATGTCTCACTGACTAGAACTGGGCCAGTGACAAGTATTTATCAAAAATAAATGGCATTATCGTGATGACTCAAGTCCTGACCCTAATCCATCACTTCCCTCCTAACTCAAACATTATCCTGAATTTTGTTTATTATTATTTTTTAAAGTTTATTTATTTTAGAGAGAGACAGACAGACAGAGACAGAGTGTGAGCTGAGCAGGGGTCAAGAGAGAGGGGGACACAGAATCTGAAGCAGGCTCCAGGCTCTGAGCTGTCAGCACAGAGCCCGACATGGGGCTCGAACCCACGAACTGTGAGATCATGACCTGAGCTGAAGTCTGGTGAGCTACTGGGTGAGCCACCCAGGCACCCCTGAATTTTGTTTATTATTATTTCCCTTCCATCCTTTCTTCATTTGTTTCTTCTGTCTTTTTATGGTTTTTATACATACTGAATGCATGCAAAGGTATATTTATGAAGTATTTATTGAATATATAGAATAAAGTATCACAATCACTTGTGTTTTTGTTTAAATTTCTAATTTATTTTTGAGAGAGAGAGACAGAGCATGAGCGGGAGTGGGGGGGGCAGAGAAAGAGGGGAGACACAGAATCGGAAGCAGGCTCTAGGCTCTGAGCTATCAACACAGAGCCTGACTCGGGGCTTGAACACACAAACTGTGAGATCATGGCCTGAGCCGAAGCTGGATGGCTAACTGACTGAGCCACCCAGGTGCCCCTCACTTGTGTTTTTTTTAATGTTTATTTATTTTTGAGAGGGAGAGAGAGAGAGAGAGAGAGAGAGAGAGAGAGAGAGAGAGAGAGAGAAAGCAGGGGAGGGGCAGAGAGAGAGGGAGACAGAGGACCCAAAATGTGCTCTGTGCTGACAGCAGAGAGCCCAATGTAGGGCTCGAATTCACGAACTGTGAGATCATGACCTGAGCCCAAGCAGGACATTTAACTTGACCGAGCCACCCGGGCTCCCGTTAAGTATCACAATCATTTGTATGCTTCTTACTCCATTTAAGACATAGAGTACTGTCTTTATATTTGAAGCTACTGATAGGCCCCTCCCTGAATATGACATCTTTCCTCCCCCAACTCCACAGGTAACTCCAATTCCACCTTTATTACAAAGAAAAACTTTTTATGGGGGACATTTTCAAACATTTGCCAAAGTAGAGAGAAGACCATACTGTTTCCTGATGTACCCATCACTTAGTTTCAACAATTATCACATGTGGCTAATCTTATTTAATTTTTATCCCCCTCCCCCAGGGATTATTTTAAAGCAAGTTCCAGACATCAGATAATTACATCCGTATATGTTTTTGTGTATACCTCTAATAGACAAGGATTATTTTTATTAAATGGCCACAATACCATTTTCATATCTTAAAAAAAACTAACAATAATTCCTTAATATCACCAAATATTGTCAGTGTTCAAATAGTCAATTGCCTCACAAATGCCACAATTTAAAAATATTTAGAGTTTGAATCAGGGTCCAAAAAAGGTCCACGCTTAACAATTAATTAAAATGTCTTTAAAATCTCTTTTTAATATATAGGTCTTCTTCCTCTTTTTTTCTTGCAATTTATTTGGTGAAGAAACTAGGTTATTTATCCTATAAAGTTTGCCAGTCAGGATTTTGCTGATTACATCCCTTGGTACCATTTAACAGGTTTCTCTGTCCTGTGTATTTCTTGTACGCTTATAGTCGGATATACAGGCTCGATTCATTTTAGTGTGACTAGTTCTTGGGTAATGTGCAGTGACTTCCTTAAACCTCAACTACAATGGTCTCTTTTCCATTTTTTCTCTTCCTTGATCTCTTGCAGCATTTAATATTTTTAAGCTTGGCACTGGACATTTCTTTGTTATTCTCTTCTCCCTCGTTACTTCTTGGACAAGACGGAGAGGCAGCGTTTATGACTGCCAGTCAGCTTCCATTATGAACTGAAATTCAACACATTTATTATAGAAAAAATCCAATCAAAATGTATTTCATTAAGAGTTAACTCTGATGATCAGCTATGATCAGGCCATTGGTGGAGTTCCTTAAAGTCCTAATTTGTTGTCATGGAAGAAGAACAAAATGTTGTCTATGGTTATAGGGAAATTGACCTGAAACTGATTTTTCTCTTCTGTAGCTCTTCCTCATTAGCTAATTCCCTTCTGAGATCTAGTCAGAGAGGCAGAGCCCAATTATAGTTGTTCCTTAAGATTCATAGGGCACAGGGATTCAAAGTACACCAAAGCTCAAATTTTAAGCAGAGTTCTAGCTCTTCCTTTGCAGATACCTTTGATTCACTTCTTATATTATCTATCTCGCTATCTATCTATATATTTATTTTTGTTTAAGGGTCAACTGTAGTTATTTTTTTAATGTTTATTTATTTATTTTGAGAGAGAGAGAGAGAGAGAGAGAGAAGGGGAATCCCAAGCAGGCTCCAAGCCCAGCACAGAGCCCAATGTGGGGCTCCTTCTCATGAACCGTGAGCTGAAATCAAGAGTCGGACACTTAACCAACTGAACCACCCAAGTGCCCCTCATTGTAAACCAAAACATCCTGCCTGCACCTAAGCTACTGTTCTTTCCGGGGATGGGGGTAATTGGGACACTTTCTGGAACAATGTCCCAAACACAGTGTTTCTCAAGCACACTTTTATGTTCATATTCTCCAGGCAAGATGATCACGAACAGAACTTTAGGAAGCCTCTATGTACTTCATAATAAAACATGAAATTATCCTGTTTCCATTGTCGTATGGATAGAGCATTATCTGTAGATTACCTTCAGTCCCTTTTATGATCTTGTTTTAAAAAAAATTTTTTTTTCAACATTTATTTATTTTTGGGACAGAGAGAGACAGAGCATGAATGGGGGAAGGGCAGAGAGAGAGGGAGACACAGAATCGGAAACAGGCTCCAGGCTCTGAGCTATCAGCCCAGAGCCCGACGCGGGGCTCGAACTCACGGACCGCGAGATCATGACCTGAGCCGAAGTTGGACGCTTAACCAACCGAGCCACCCAGGCGCCCCTGATCTTGTTTTTAAACATTTCACAGATATTGATCCTAGGAATGGAATACCAAAGTTAACTCCAGGAGATAATCCATATATGTACCCAGAACAGAGTAAAGGCTTCCACAAAGCAGGCTCAACTCTCCCACCAGTGAATTTCTCAATGTAAGTGTATGTGAATAGCAGGGTTAGTTAATTATAAAGGAATTGTAGCTCTCTGTACTATATATGTTATATTTCATAAGGAGTAGATTCCAACAAAACATGGTTGCTGAAAATTCCTTAAAAAGTTAATCTCTAGTTCCTTAGTGTCTACACACATGTGCGTGTGCAATTGAACTTATACACAGGATCTTGACTACAAAAAGGTGGTTGTTAATTTTGTCACTATTGTTGTTACCACAAATCTGAGGACTTTTCGGTTTCATACTGAATCAGATTATTAGTGTTTACTGTTTGGATTGATGTACACTTGGAACTAAACTTAGGCCAAAGCGATTCAGAAGAGGATCATTAAGTTAAAAGAAAAAAAGTTGGTGTATTATATTAACATTTAAAAAAATCAATTATGTTTGGTTTACTGATGTTTAATAAAAATTATAATAAGAATTATGACCTTTATAGTTGTGAAGCCCATAGGTGGCCATTAAACCAGAAAATAAGACATATTCTTCTTTAAAAAAAATTTTTTTTTACATTTATTTATTTTTGATAGATAGGAAGAGACAGAGCACAAGAGGGGCAGGGGCAGAGGGAGAAGGAGACACAGAATCCGAGGCAGGCTCCAGGCTCCGAGCTGTCAGCACAGAGCCTGACGCGGGACTCGAATTCACGAACTGCGAGATCATGACCTGAGCCGAAGTTGGACGCCCAACCAACTGGGCCACCCACGGGTCCCAAGACATCTTCTTGAACACAAAGATGTTTCTATCAATCTCTCTGCTATAGATGCCATACCAATTTTATGGTTGCCTTTTCTGTTTTTCAGAGTGCCGTATGAAAAGAAATTTGATACATTTATTCCACTTGAGCCTCTTCCACAAATTCCTATGTGAGTTCTCTCACCGTGTTTTATATTATCCAAGTTTTATTAAGTTATCAGTTATTTATTATTTTCTCCTATGGACGAACTCATAGACACCCAACACAGAAGGACCTTTAGAATCTGAGCTGGTGGGTGGGGCAGTTTGTATGGAGCGTTTTTAGTGAGACACTTGGAGGGCAAGTGCTGTGCAGTCTATCAGCTGGGCTGTCCACGTCTTCACCCCATATGATGGACAGCCCGCTGGATGCCATGTGTTGTGGTTGGTATGCACTAATGGACGTTTATATGGACAAAAAAGGCAGGGTCCCTGATTTTTAAAACCTAAGAGTTGTCAGAAAAGAAGGACAGGCTTAAATGAGTCCAGCCAGGGAGGATGGTTAGAGTTTGAAGAGGCAGAGAAAAAGCTGTCAGAATATTCTCGCACTAGAGGGAAGTATCATTCCTCTGATGTCATACTTTAAGTTCAGGTCCTTTCTGAACCTCATCTAGTTGCCCAAGGAGGGTTTAGACCTAGAAAAAGATATGTGTCAGTATAAAAAAATTCGCTTTCTAATACAAAACAGTTTCATATAAACATAGATAGAGTGGGCAAGTGACCCACAGTCTGACCCACTGGAGTCCAGCTGGGAAACCAAACCCTGGAGCTCAGTGGAAATAAAAAGCCTTTTATTCCAAACTTGGGAGCCTTAATACCTTCATTATATGGCATTATTACATGAAGCAGATAATTAGGGCCTCTCATGTCTGTACTGTATACATAAAAACTTTTTTTTTTAACGTTTATTTTTGAGAGAGACAGAGCGTGAGTTGGGGAGGGGCAGAGAGCGAGGGAGACAGAATCCGAAGCAGGCTCCAGGCTCTGAGCTGTCAGCACAGAGCCCGATGAGGGGCTCGAACCCATGAACCCCGAGACCGTGACCTGAGCCGAAGTTGGGCACTTAACTGACTGAACCACCCAGGCACCCCTGTATACTTTTTTTCTTTTTTAAAACTAGGCTCCACGCTGGGTGTGGAGCCCAATGTGGGGTTTGAATTCATGACCCTGAGATCAAGACTTGAGCTGAGATCAAGAGTTGGATGCTTAACTGACCAAGCCACCAAGGTACCTTGTGTACTGCACACTTTTGGTAAATGCTATTCTAAAATATTTAAAATAAAAGTAATTGCCAGGGCACAAAACAAGTCTATACATTTAAGAAGACAGAAATCCTATCAAGTATCTTTTGTGACCACATGGTGTGAAAATAGAAAACGTTTGCAAGAGGAAAACTGGAAACTGTGCAAATATATGAAGATTAAACAGCATGCTCCTGAGTAACCAATGGGTCAAAGGAGAAATCAAAAAAGGAACATTAAAAAAAAAACAACAACACTTCGAGACAAGTGAAAGTGGAAATACAGCACCCCAAAACCATGCATGCAGCAAAAACAGATCAAAAAGAGAAGTTTAGAGTAGTAAATGCCTACATTAAGGAAAAAGAAAGATATCAAATGAACAGCCTAACTTTACACCTCAAGGAACTAGAAAAAGAAGAACAAACTAAGCTCAAGGTTAGTAGAAGGAAGGAAATAACAAAAACCTGAGGGGAAATAAATGAAATAGAGACTAAAAAGGTAATAGAAAAAAATCAATGAAATGAAGAGTTTTTTTTTTTTTTTTTTTTAAAGATAAACCAAATAGATAAAACTTTAGCTACACTAACCAAAGAAAAAAGGGACAGGACTCAAATAACATTAAGTGAAAAAGGAGACATTACAACTGATATCCCAGAAATATAAAGGATTTAAGAGACTGCTATGAACAGTTATCCAGCGAACAAATTGGACAACCTACAAAAACCGGGTGCATTCCTAGAAACATACAACTTAACAAGACTGAATCATGGAGAAATAAATCTTTTTTATTTATTTATTTTTTTAAATGTTCATTTATTTTCGAGAGAGAGAGACAGAGACAGAGTGCAAGTGGGGGAGGGGCAGAGAGAGAGGGAGACACAGAATCCGAAGCAGGCTCCAGGCTCTGAGTTGTCAGCACAGAGCCCAATGCGGGGCTCAAACTCATAAACCATGAGATCATGACCTGAGCTGAAGTTGGATGCTAACCGACTGAGCCACCCAGGCGCCCCCAGAAGATTTATCTTTTTGATTAAAATTGTTCATTTGACCTAGCTAGGACTGAAAATGGGTGTGTTAATTGTGTGCTAATGTTAATGTATTTCTATCTATATTGTTAAGTATAGCCATTAACAGTATAAAACTATCTTATTAGACAAACCGAAACCAGACTTTAAACTATAAAGAACAAATTGATGGTTACCAGAGGGGAGGTGGGTGGGAGATGGGGGAAATGGGTGAAGGGGATCAAGAGTATACTTATCTTGATGAGCATTGAGTAATATGGAAGTGCTGAATCACTGTATTGCATACCTGAAATGAATATAACATCGTATATTAACTAGATAAGAATTAAAATTAAAAAATCTTCTTTTTCTCACTTAATGCTCTTTGTCTTATATTGTACATTGACAGATATTAAGATTACAACTCTTACTTTGTTTTGTTTGCATTTACTGATATACCTTTCCCATTCTTTTGTTTTTAGACTTTCAAAGCACTTTGGTTTAGGTCTGTCTTATAGACACAGAGTTGGATTTTTGCTTTGTGAGCTGATCTGAAAAATTTTGTCTTTAATAGGTGAATTAAGATCTTTTGCATGAATGATTCGGCAGATTTGTTTCAATTCTATCCTAATATTTTGTTACATTTATTATGTGTACTATATTATTTTTACCATGGTGGTTTTGTTTGAGAGATTCTTTTCTTTTAAAGCTTATTTATTTATTTTGAGAGAGAGAGAGAGAGAGAGAGAGAGAGCGAGCAGGGGAGGTGCCGAGAGAGGGAGAGAGAGCATCCCAAGCAGGCTCTGTGCTGTCAGTGCAGAGTCCGATGTGGGGCTCAAACCCACAAACTGTGAGATCATGACCTGACCTGAAGTCAAGAGTCAGACGCTTAACCGACTGAGCCACCCAGGCGCCCCTTGTTCTAGGGATTCTTTATGTTAGAATCGTTCTGTACTGCTCTTCATCCTGCTGGTCTTATTTGGGCTTCTCCTACTGGTTTGTCAGCTTTACATGATGCCCTTGACTCCCAACTATTACCTACGTGGTAATACCCCGTTCCTTCCTGCAGGAACTTCCACATCCCTAGCAGGTGTATCCGGCCATTTTCCCAATCATGGTGCATTTCTCCCTAAATGGATGGAAATCAAAGCTGCTTAAAAGATAAAAAAAAAAAAAAATTCTTCATCTTCTTTCTCTGACTCATCCCAGGAGTCACAATTCCTGGTACCTCTTGGAACATACACAGTGTGGCCCAGCATACGTCCTTTCAAATCCCAACAGACTTGGGAGGATGCTGGCTGTCAGCGTTAGAAAAACAGAAGGCACGCGCTGGTGGGATTCTGAAGAATCCTGAATGAAAGGACTGTTTACAGATGTGTGAACCAGTCGAGGGAACTCACATGGAAGGGTGAAACATCCAGGGGCTCCCACCAGTGGGCAGCTCTTACCACTCACGTGTCTGAGCAGCAGGAAGAGTGATCTTGTCCCCCCTGTGTGGGGGGAGGTGGAGATGGGCTGTCTGGAAGGGGTTGTGGCAGTGGAGAGTGCACTCACTGCCAGAACCGAGGTGCCTCAGGAGATGAGCAGGAGTAGAGAAGCTAGGTGAGAAATACCCCAACCTCTCTCTCTTCGGGCTTTCTGGTCTCTTACTGGTGCCTCCCATTAGCTAAGCCCAGTTCAAAGGTGAGGGCACAGAGGAATCAAGGTGATGCAAGTTGCAGGGGTCAGCTCCCTGGGCAGAGAAGGGCAGAAAAGAGATCTGGGTTTGGAGGGAGGGGCAAATGCGGAACAACTTCACATGGTGTTTTGTCACTGATCTCCTAAATCGGAGGCCTTCTTACTTCGGAGGATGTAGTACCTTATCCACTGAACGTGTCTGTGCGTTTTGCTTTAGACAAACTCAAACTCAGGTGTTGTTTTCTTCCTGTAGCTTGCCTTTCTGGGTGAAGGAGAAGGCCAACAGGCTGAAGACCGAGATGAGAGAGGTGGAGGAGCTTGACAATTGGCACCCAGCGGTCCCCTTGGTGCACAGTTTATTCCCTGCTGGTGGGTTAAAGAACCTTCAAAGAATAGTATAAAACTGGAGGCAAGCCCAGAAGAGCAGGCTTTTGAGAGGCTTCGCAGTGGAGAGGAGAGAAGGCAAAGCCTCTCCCAGAGTGGATGGTATCTTTTGCCCCACACCGTGGTCCCTTGGGCTGCTGTTATCATGGCCGTGCATCACTGGTTGAGTGTGTTGGTTGAGCACCGTTAGTCTTGTAATGGGGCACAACCTTCAACTCCGTGCCTCTATCCACAGGTTCTTTGGATTCGCCGAGACAATCCTAAGCAGAAACAGGCCCACAGAGCATGCACTGACTGTACTCTGGAGAGCCTCTTCCAATTGGTCGCTTCTGTCAGTGTGATTGCTCTAAGTCAAATGTTTGACTTTGATAAGTAATCACTGTGCGTTGCCTTTTTTTTTTTTTAACTCTATGTTCTGAAAACCTTCAAACTTACAGAAAAGTTGTGAGGATCATACAATGAACAAATACCTACATGTCCTTCACTTAGAATTCACCGTGGTTAGCCTTTGTCAGAATTTGTGCGTTCTTTCTCTCTCTTTCATTCTTGTTATTATTTAAAAAATTTTTTTTTAACGTTTTATTTATTTTTGAGACAGAGAGAGACAGAGCAGGAACGGGGGAGGGGCAGAGAGAGAGGGAGACACAGAATCGGAAACAGGCTCCAGGCTCTGAGCCATCAGCCCAGAGCCCGACGCGGGGCTCGAACTCACGGACCGCGAGATCGTGACCTGAGCTGAACTCGGCCGCTTAACCGACTGAGCCACCCAGGTGCCCCTCCTGTTATTACTTTGAAGAATTGTTTGAAAAGGAGTGGCAGACATCATCACCCTATGCTCCTACATACTATATACTTCGATATGCATCTCCTAAGGTCAAGGATATGCACCAACAGTTGCAATACAAAATAACAAGTTCGGGGAACCTAACATTGATAACAATTCTCTGACAGTCCACCTTCAGTTTTAGTCAGTTAGATTTCGTTTTCTAAGAATGCCCTCATATCAATGGTAAAATGCAGCCGTCAGCTTTAGTTTGGTAAAACTATTCTCATTAATACCATTCGAGATTTTCTCTACTATTCACGTGGTACATGTCAGAAAAATGTGAAGGCTGGATCGCCACAGGCGACTCATACCATTGCCCCTGTAACTCCCTCCCTCACTCCTGTATTTGCTTGACCACACAGCCAAGCAGGACGAGAGCTCAGTGAGTGCCAGTCGTGAGTCTTAGGGCCTTTCATCAATCAGGCGAGAAGCAAATATTTGGAAGAAAAGATAGGAATAAAAGCCAACCATATACATTCAGGCTGTGACCCTCGGCAGTCAAGCCAGTGACTCAGCATCTTCATAGCCGATCTCCTTTACTAAGGAGACCCCACTGGCTGGCTAATGAGGGCTGTGGGTCTGGTCTCGTGAAACGTTAAAGCGCAAAGAGAGAACTGGGGCCCATGCTGAGACTCCAAATTGTGCGAGACACGACTTCTTTCTCTGTCAAAACATTGTCTCCAGAGGTAGCCAATAAGTGAAGTAAATGAAGTGGGTTTAGAACGGAGTACATCCTTGCTGTCTTTATACACGCCTTTGGATCAACTACAAGACGACATGGTGGCCACGGCCAGCAACTGTGTCTGGCCACTCTTTGGGTTAGCATCAGCATACGTCTGCGCTGGTTCCCTTGCCCCTGGGATGCAAAGCTCACCGCTGTCCCCGACAAAATCCACAATAAATAAACAAACAAACAAACAAACAAAACCAAATAATTTAGAGAAGGAAGAAAAAGAGGCTGCCAACAAATTTTCTCAAAGACCCCTACTCCTGTAAAAGAGAACTTCTGTGCTTCTGTTATTTAACATATAAAAACCTCAGTGGCAACCACCTGTGTTGGATGGATAATGGAGAACACGATATAGATGCAAAAAAGGATTCTGCAGGAATTTCCAGGTGGGAGTATCTAGGTGGACCAGGAAACTGCTCTCAGAGGGGACCCTGGTGTTTTGGAGGGAAGGAGTCCTATATAATAAAGGTATTGAGAAAAACACCCAGAGTACAGTTTTGGAAGATGTATAGCGGCCTCAAGATTTCAAAGAGGTCTATATCATTCCTTTTTTTTTTTTTTTTTAGGTTTGTTTAGTTTTGAGAGAGAGAGCGCGAGTAGGGGAGGGGCAGAGAGAGAGGGAGACATGGAATCCCAAGCAGGCTCCAGGCTCTAGGCTGTTAGCACAGAGCCCGACGCAGGGCTCAAACTCACAAACCTTATGGGGAGAGTAAGGCATAGACTAAATGGCCAAATGGCAAAAATATGTGGGTGTCCTAGCTGTCCCAGTCCTTTCTTCCTAGGCACAAAAATGTTGGACCTTTTAAGGCATGAAAACCCCCCTCACCTCACTTCAGGTTCCTTGGTAAATAAGCACGTGGGTGCAGGTGCACATGTGTGTACCTGTGTGTGTGTGTGTTCGCCTCCTACTTTCGATCACTGAAACTCTCACGCTTAATGGAAGCAACCCGTACATGACATTTGCAAGTAGATTCATTAGAGTAACAAATTCATATTGTACACAGGGTATTCTAATTTCAGATCCTGGGAAGAATGAAAACTGGCCTC
Source organism: Felis catus (assembly GCF_018350175.1). Taxonomy (NCBI): domain Eukaryota; kingdom Metazoa; phylum Chordata; class Mammalia; order Carnivora; family Felidae; genus Felis; species Felis catus. The sequence goes on from NC_058372.1 coordinate 42,232,433, forward strand.
TGTGGACTGGAGGGAATATTATGTTATACAGCTGGTGACACTCAAGTCCAAATAAGTTAAATGAAGACAATTCCAAGACTGTTTCTATAGTCTCTGCACTCCTAGCCATCAAAATGTTAAGATATTTCGATGTTAAACTTTTACAGTTCCACAAACGGGTTATGAATATTCTGTATAATTTCATTAATTGTCCACATTTCTGGTATGAGCTACCCAATTTGGTTAGACTGTTTCCTTTTGCTCTTAGACCTTTGACCCTTAAAAGCTGGGCAGATACAAACCTTGTGTATAGGATTTCTGGCTGAAATATATCAGTGCTGGAGCTCCTCCAGATCATGCTACTGACGGAGAGGCTTTTCTTTCTCGGCTGGAAAATCAGGACACAGTGATACCTTGACCCGAAACTGAGCAATGGGCCTGATGTAGATGGGGCACTTGCAGGGGGTCTACTGGCCCAGTTCCCTGTGGGCTCTGGGAAAGGACGTGGGGACCCATGTGGTGTCTTTCTGATGCTGGGCAACTCTAGGAAGGGTGATGGCCCGAACCCTCCCTGGAGATGGGGGCGCCACTACCGACTTGAGGAACCAACACTGAGGCTCTGAAACCCGGACCTTGTAAGAAATACTAATATGAAAAGTAAACATTTCTTTTTTTTTTTTTTTTTAATTTTTTTTTTTCAACGTTTATTTTTGGGACAGAGAGAGACAGAGCATGAACGGGGGAGGGGCAGAGAGAGAGGGAGACACAGAATCGGAAACAGGCTCCAGGCTCTGAGCCATCAGCCCAGAGCCTGACGCGGGGCTCGAACTCCTGGACCGCGAGATCGTGACCTGGCTGAAGTCGGACGCTTAACCGACTGCGCCACCCAGGCGCCCCGAAAAGTAAACATTTCTTAATGTGCATGGGGAGGAGGCCCAGCCTCATATCCGAAGAGAAGCCAAATATACCAATGACTTGTTTAATTTAATTTAATTTAATTTAATTTAATTTAATTTAATTTAATTTAGTTTAATTTAGAGAGAAAGACCGAGTGGGGGCGAGAGACAGAGGGAGAAAGTGAGAGAGTCTTAAGTAGGCTTCACATTCGGTGTGGAATCCGATGTGGGGCTTGATCCCACGACCCTGGCATCATGACCTGAGCCAAAATCGATACCTGAGCCCAAATCAAGAGTCTGACGCTCAACCAACTGAACCACTCCCCACCCCATGACTTGTTTTCTGAGGAAATGTGTTGGTTTCCACCAAATATAAAAATGGTGTGGGGGCAGCTTTTAGTGGTGATGGTGTGAGCGTGGCTAGGATCATCTGGTTAGAAACGTGCTCTTTTGTTTGGGTACAGTGTGGGTTGGTGTAACACGCGGGGTCCTCTTAGAGAGGACGGGATGGACCCATGAGGCATAATTATACTAAAAATATGTTTTGTTTCGTTTTGTTTTTACTTGAAATTGAAGTTTACCTGGGAGTTCTGTATTTTTATTTGCTGACTCTGGCAACTTACAGAAGTGGCACGAAGGAGATGGATTTGAGGGCTAACTAAAAGTGCAAGACTCTGAGTTGACTTGGATATGGGTAGGGGGAAGGTCTGGGAAAAGGACAAGTAGCAACAAGGTGGCTGGTGGTGCCCTTGCCAGGGCAGCATGTGGTGTCTTTATGCACTTAGGGAAAGATGCCCTCTTGGGGGAGATAGTCGTGTGGATGCATTGCCTGGTAAGCAGTGTGCCAGCTAGATTTCAGCCCCCTTCTGTCCCTGTGCAGTGAACTACTTACACAACCATACACGGCAGCCCTGTGCTATTTGGTGAAACAGAGAATGCTGGGGAAGTCGTCTAGGGGGAGCTCAATTTTGGGCAGTTGAATTTGAGGAAACTGACACACACAGAGTGGAATTGTTTGGGATGTAGTTGGGTATGTGCATCTGGGGACTGGTACGTGAATGTAGAAAACAGGCTCCTGTGAGAAATATGAATCTCAAGCCTGTGCCATGTGGATGCAGGGTCTAGATAATAAATAACCTGATCAGAAAATTGATCCCAAACCAAGATAGGCGCTCAAAGAGAACTCTGAAACTCTGTGGCCTGAGAAAAAAACCCAAATCCTCTTTGGGAACACTTTGCCACCCCAGGGCGTAGGGGACTCCCTAAGAAATAACGAATATGAGCACCTGAGAAAAAGACTACAAACTACAACTGGGTCCACCATGAAGAAGCGTCAGTAGGCGAAACCCAAACCAGTTTATTTGTTTTTTTAAAGTTTATTTAGGGGGGTAGGAGGGAGGGGAAACTGGGTGATGGGCATCGAGGAGGGCACCTGTTGGGATGAGCACGGAAACCAATTTGACAACAAATTTCATATTAAAAAAAAATAAAGTTTATTTTGAGGTGGGGGAGGGGCAGAGACAGAAGGGGAGAGAGAGAATCTCAAGCAGGCTTTGCACTGTCGGCTCAGAGCCTGATGCATGGTTCAAACTAAAGAATCGAATTGTGAGATCGTGACCTGAGCAGAAATCAAGAGACCGAAGGTTAACTGACTGAGCCACCCAGGCATCCCCAAGCCAACTTAGATGATTAACCATGGTTAGCATTACGGTATGAATTACCAGCACTTAGGGTGCGTGGAATTTCATGTCTACCCAGACATTAGCTTTTTCCAACATTAGCTGAAGGGTTTCTAAATGGAAGGGAAAGGCTTAGGGGTAGCAATCCAATAGACAGGGCAGGCCTAGAGGTCTTGAAATTGTATTTGCAAAGCAGCACAGTGTTTCTACTGAAATTCCATCTGCTTATTTGGGGAGATGATGATTATAACCCCAGCCCCCAATGTCTTGGTATTGTCACAGGCTTCTGACCCTAACTTTAGCCCTTTTCCTGCACGATTTGATGGTAAAAACTGGACAAGGAGGAAACTAGAATTTCGATTGTTTTCTTGGCTAAGCAAAGTTAACCCAGTCAGAACTGGTTCCTCAGAAAGGAATGAGAGGTGGAGAAATGGGGGACATTGCAACCTACAAACCCTCCTGCTAACATCCCTGTTACTCCTTTGTAAGCTGGATGGACTGCCAACTTCTTAAAAAAATACTTTTAATGTTTATTATTGCGGGGGGAGGAGCAGAGAGAGAGGGGGACACAGAATCTGAAGCAGGCTCCACACGGTCAGTGCAAAGCCTGATGCAGGGCTTGAACCCATGAACCGTGAGACCGCGACCTGAGCTGAAGTCTGATGCTCAATGAACTAAGCCACCCAGGTGCCACCCCCCAACCCCCGGCCTTTAAGAAAGATTTTATTTTAAGTATTCTCTACACCCAACGTGGGGCTTGAACTCACCACCCTGTGATCGAATGTCACATGCTCCACTGACCGAGTGAGGCAGGCAATTTCTTTTTCCTGGGCCAGAGTTTCTCAAATTGTGTTTCCTAAATACCAATAGATAGTATAAGAAAAAATGTTTCCAGGGTCAACTTTGTTTGGAAATGTTATATTAAAAAGGGAGCTTTTTTGTTTCCTAGGGATGCTGTAACAAACCACAAACTGGGTGGTTTACAGTGAGAGAAATTTAATCTCTCACAGTTCAGGAGGCTGGAAATCAGAAATCAAGGTGTCAGCAAGGTTGGTTCATTCTCGGGTGCTCAAGGCGGGGAGATATAGCATGCCTCTCTCTTAGTTCTAGTGTTGCCAGCTGGGATGGTGATGGCCTCTTTGTGGGGACTCTTGAGTCCTGGCTGGTGAGGCTTGGGTGATATTGTGGGGGTTTGGCCAGTGCACGCGACGTCGGAGGACAGTCTCTTGTGCTCATGGCTATTGGCTTTGGTTTTAGACATTATGGAAGTGGCATGATGTTGCATTTTCTGAATCCTTAAGTGAGACATGCAGTCTGCATGTTCAAGGGTGTCTTGGGGGACATTTTGACAGGGTTGCTCTGTCCCAATGGGCAGGTTGTATAATGCATGCCCTTAGGGGGCATGATTTACATCGTAGAAATGGTAGACACTGAGTGAGTCCCTGGGTGCTGGAATGGCATTTTGACAAGCTCTACCTCATTGGGTTTTTAGGTATCTATCAATTAATTTGCCACCCAAATTTATGTAGGTAGGTATTGTTAACTCCACTTTTTAGATGAGGATACTGAGATTCAGGAAGGTTATTACCCAAGCTAATGAGGGAGCGAAGATTTCAATCCAACCTGAGTTTGTCTAATACCAGTGCCTATCAATGGTAACACTTTATTATTAATCCACATAGATTGAATAGAAATGTATGAAAAACTGACGAGATATTTTTGTGGGTTTCTGGGACAATCACCGATCATCTGAAGTTGCCTTTCTTATAATAACAGCTGCCACTTTTAGGGGTAGTTATATATATCAGATACTGGCCTAGGTTTATGATCTCATTTAATCCTTAGGACGACCCTATGAGGTTGCTATACTATTATCCCTATTTTACAGCTTAAAAAATTTAGGGTTACGGATGCCTGGGTGGCTCAGTTGGTTAAGCCTCCCACTCTTGATTTCAGCTCAGGTCATGATATCCTTGTTCTTCAGTTTGAGCCTGGCGCTGGACTCTGCACTGACAGCGCGGAGGCTGTCTGGGATTCTCTCTCCCTCTTTCTCTCTCTCTGCCCCTCCCTCGCTCACGAGCCCACGCTCTCAAAATAAACTTAAAAAAAAATTAGGGTTAAATTATTTCCTTTTCCTGAGTATTCCGCGAGTAAATTCCTATTAGTTACATGCCTAATAAAATGCTAAATTAATAAGTTAACAAAGCTCTTCCTAAACCAGCTGGCTAATTCTGCACGCGTGATGTTCCCTTTCTCCGCCACTAGGTGACCTCACGATCAATCCCACCACAACCTTGCTTACTAAGAGCCACCGGCCGTATCTCGCGAGAGTCGTGGTTTCCTCCAACCTGTTCTGGACATGCGCGGGGCGTAGAGCGCTTTAGCCAGAGGGGCTTGATGTGTTTCTGTCAGTCTTCCTAGACCAGAGCTATAACAGCAAGGCACTTAGTCCTTTCAGCAGCCTCGGTTCTCGCGAGACTTGTTACTCCGCTCCCCCCCCGCCCCCCCACCTTGCGCCTGCGCACATCTCTTCAAGCCAGAAGGTCGCGCTTGGAGGAAGTGTCGGCTTCAGGTCCCGTGGCCGTAGCGCCGTTACTACTTCTGTGAAGCTCCTCTCGGCCGCTTGCCGAGACACCCCGCAGCCAAGATGCCTCGAATTATGATCAAGGGGGGCGTGTGGAGGAATACCGAGGTAAGTCCCCCTTTCCCGCCGTCCGCTGCCCTCCGCCCCCTCCGGCGGCCTGTGCGCACGCGCGCGGAGGTCGGGGAGGCGAGGAGGATACCCTGCGGGGTCTACGTGGGCGCGGTGCGGGGGGTGGGGTGCAGCGCGGGGCGGACCCTCGAGGTCTTAACTTGATGTCCGGCCTTGAGTCATCAGAGCACCTCAAGGACAGGGACCGTGATTTAATCACTTGACGTGCCAGGCACTTGTTAGGCCCTAAGTGAATATTTGTTGAATTGAGGACGCGCCCCTGCCATGGAGGAGCTCACTGTGTAGAAGGGGCGGGATAGGACTTCTGGGAGAGTTGGTTATCTGGCACACCCCCGTCCCTCAGCCTGGGCATTGTGCTTCTCTGCTAAAATATAGAGAAGTGCTGTGGCCACAACTTTGTTCCTTCATTGACTTCCTTGCGGAGGGGAAGCAGCTTGAGTGCCAAGTTCAGGGCCCGTGTATGCCCGCATCCCTCTTGTTATCTCTTATCAAGGCATAACTTGTTTGTCCTCATGACGGATCCCAAGGCCTGTCTCTTCCTGTCCCTCCGCCTCAGCCAGGATAGAAACCAGATAGGACAAACTACCTGCAGTAGTCTCTTTGCTTCAGAAACGCAATGGATGATGCCAATGGCTAGCTAAAGGGCAGTAGAGAAAAAGTAAAATACAAGTAAGATTTTGATGCATTTTGTGTTCATAGTGCACTGAACTTTCAGTTTCAGGAGCACATCTTATCTTTTTATGTTGTGTCTTTTTACTGCTTGTGCCCTCTCAGAATGCCCTACTAATGCTTGACATTTTTCTGACCATCCTTCAAAACCCAGTTCAGAAACTCTTGAATTTTTGCCCTATCACCCTGGAAAAATAAGTGGCCCCGTGGTACATCTTTCATCCATCTGATATAGCATGTTTTATCTTTTTGCAAGCATCATATTCTTCTGTGTGATGCTGATAAGTTTCTTAACCTTTCAGAGCGTCAGTTTTCTACTGGGGATGATAATAGTAACAGTAATCTTCTTTTATAGATTAAATGAATCAACATTTAGAATAGAGTCTGGCACATAGTAGTCTTTCAGTAAGTGCTAGTTGACATTGCTTTTCCCCAGCAGACAGCACTGCAAGAGAACCAGGTCTTGGAATCCCTAGAACCTCGGACAGTAACCACCATGAAATAATTTTTTTGGCAAATGGTTGCAGAATGAATCTAGTAGGGTGGACAGTTGCTATTTGTTTTTACTTCAAGATGCGTATTGTAACAAAGTGACACGTAAAATCAGTGACAACCTTGTCTCACAGTTTGTACAGAGGGAACCAGGCTGTTTAAATTGGAGAAGAGATGACTTCTGGGGGAGAGACAGATGTACAAAATCAAGTAACAGCAGGATTCCTGTGTAGTGGCCAAAGCCCTGCAGTCTTTTTAAATCTCTGATGATGAGGTAGGGGGTGGGATGGGGTGGAGTGGCTCATATATGAGGCATGTATCACAAGTTCAATGTGGAAAAAAGCCTAAAAGTAAGATGCCCCAAGTGCATTCATCTGTCGCTCTGTTATCCTTGGTGTCTATCTATGGCTTAGCTTTCTGGACTCCCCTGGGAGTAGTGAATTCCAAATCAGAATGGGTGCCCTGGTGAAACAATAACTAAAGGCTAGAAGAAGAGCTGACTGGTGTAGTAGGGGAAAAATACTTAATTCTTGAGTTATACCTGTGGATTTTTGGGTCAGAGCAGGGGTTATGGGACTGGAGAGAAAATGACATTTGTAAACTGGAGTGGAGAATGGATTCCCAGAGTCTTGCTTTGCTTCTTGAGGGCTGGATGAGACCTATTTCATTCTCTTTTCTGAAGTATGGAAGACCTAGTACAGGAAATAGGAAATGTTTTTTGAGTGAATGAATAAATGATGGAGCTGTATCCTTTTGAGAATGACAGCCAAACGTTGGAGAGTACTTTTTGTTAATCACTGCCAGGTCGTGTTTCTCAGATTGGGCTCTACTCACTCCCAATTTATTAGGGTGGGGAGGTTGTGTATTAGGGAGGGTAGGATGTCCTTCGGAGGGATTTCTTCTTAATATTTTGCATTTTGCCAATTCTGGCTTGTTGTTTGTTATAGTAAATGAAATTTTTGTATTTTTTTCCAGACCTTGGTCTGTGTGTGTGTGTGTGTGTGTGTGTGTGTATGTGTATGTGTGTGTGTGTTTATGACTTTTCTCCCTATCAATCCTAGGGAGAAATTTTGTCTGTTCTCACTTGGAATTTTGTGATTGAATATATTGTTTTTCCTTGACAATTTTTTTAGGATGAAATTCTGAAAGCAGCAGTAATGAAATATGGAAAAAACCAGTGGTCTAGGATTGCCTCACTGCTGCATAGAAAATCAGCAAAGCAGTGCAAAGCCAGATGGTATGTACCACTTAATGAGTAGAAAACAGAAAGCGACCTTAATTATGATGAGGAAAATGTCAGTTCTTTGAACCTTGCCAAAGAAAGCAGGCAGTGTGATACAACAGAAAGTATGGAGTGGGAGATGGGAATTCAGATTTAAGCCTTAGCTGTCACTTGCTTCCTGTGTGATCTTAGGCAAGGCATTTTTTTTTATACCCTCTTTCCTGTCTCTGTTTTCTCCCAATTGGGGATAATAATCCTTACTAACTGATGGAGATACGAGGTACAGATGAGTTAATGTGCTTGAGAGTGTTTTGTTAAGCATAAAATAAATTTACTTTTAGTATTGATGGACCCCAGCTTGTAAGTGGATTGTGTTCCAAAAATTTGTAAGTTGATTTAGAACTTACTTTCTCAAAGAAATTAATGATAAATAATGGTTAGTTTTCTAGGCTAGCTCACAGTAGTGAGTTTTCCTCATCAGCACGGTTGAAATATTGTGTATTTGCTATCCCAAAATATAACTTAACTCAACACTGCACCTGTGGTGTCTCCTTTTAAGTCACAGGGTAGTGGACACATTAAGCTCTTGGCATGAGTGATCTGGCCCCAGCCTTGACCCATGTGGTACTAAGATCATATTTTGGATTGTACAAGAGTGATTTCATTTCCTAGGCACCTGGGTGGGAGAAAGGATCAGAATGTAGAGATTGGATCCCAAAGAGGAAGATTGTCCTCAGCCTGAAGAAGTTTGGATTTCTGCTTGTCTTAGTGGAGCTAAGCTCCTACCCCAATATTTAGTAAGGCTTGTATCTTAATTGCAGCTAAGTAGACTGGATGGAAAAGGTGGGTTGGGTTGGGCAATAGGAAAGATAGAGGATGGCATAGTAGTTTTACTTAAATTAAGAAACTCCAAAATCATATGATATGGGGAAGCATTTAGTGAGTATAAGTCAGATACTTAAAGTAAGCCAAGGTATTGTGAGAATTGAATCAAAGTAGGAGAGGGGCACCTGGCTGGCTCAGGCAGAAGAGCATGTGACTCATGATCTTGGGGTTGGGAGTTTGAACCCCATGTTGGGTGTAGAGATTACTTAAATAAATAAAATTAAAAAAAAGTGTGAGAAAGTACTATGAAAACTAGAAACACTAAAAATGTGAGGTGGTACTGTCTTATTTCAGGTAATTTCAAAACCTCTAATAAAGTGTAAAATAAATGAAAACAATTGATAGTAGAGAAAGAAGGCATATGATCATGTTTCAGTTAGGGTACCTTTTTCAAGCATTACTAGTCTTGCATAATTAAAAAAAACAGTAGAAGTCAGTGAGATAGGGAATAGTAAATGGGGTAAAGTTAACCAAATAGTGTTAAAAAGAACAGCTTTTGTAATTGAAGGGTGAGAGTTAGCTTGTGTTTTTGAGACACCAGAAGTTAGTATATCTAATGTGTAAATAGGATATTCGTGCCGAGTGACTAATGAATGTATCAAATGGTATCATTTTAATAGGTATGAGTGGCTAGATCCAAGCATTAAGAAAACAGAATGGTCCCGAGAAGAAGAGGAAAAACTATTGCACTTGGCCAAGTTGATGCCAACTCAGTGGAGGACCATTGCGCCAATCATTGGAAGAACAGCTGCCCAGTGCTTGGAACACTATGAATTTCTTTTGTAAGTAAATTTCCAAATCAGTATTAAAATGTATGTATATCTCCTGAATGAGGCTGAATAAGCGTTTAGCATTTTCTGTATTTAAACATTCAGTTACAGATCTGAGTAAAGCCAAAGGAGCTAAAGCTATCGGAATATATACTCTTAAGTCTCATGTTATTGATAATATTACATACTTGTTACATGCTTTTTAAAAGAGTAACTTAAAATTATATAATCATACATATTCTATTTTTTTAGAAAATTAGGGAAAAAATGGTAAAAAAGCTAATAATCACCCATAATTACACCCGTAATTACATTGCTAAGAGTGAACCAGAACATCTTGGTTCTTCACGAAAAGTTTTTTTTTTTTTTTTTTTTTTTTTTTGGTATGACTTTATTGCATTTGTGATTAAGGAGCTCCTTGGGTTCTGTTTCATAGTGAATGGAACAGTCATTGAAATTAGAATTTGAATGCCATCTCTAAAGTAGAATCACTTTATTTTGTGAATGTCCATCTGTTGGGTTTTTGAAAGAAAAGAGTGCCAGTGCTAGGAAACCTGGTATTTCTTAAGACTGAATGGTGTGATAGTGTGACTAACTTTTATGGGCTTTTTTCTAGGGATAAAGCTGCACAAAGAGACAATGAAGAGGAAACGACAGATGATCCACGAAAACTTAAACCTGGGGAAATAGATCCAAATCCAGAAACAAAACCAGCACGGCCTGATCCGATTGATATGGATGAGGGTGAGTGCGTGCTTCTGAGGACTTTATTTCTTTGGTAACCATAGAGTCCTCAGGCCTCTTTTTAACTCTTGGAGTTTTCTTTCTAAGCTCCTCCGACTTTTTAGAACCCCAGTTCTGTCTGCAGTTGTTATTCTCTCTTCCTAATTGTGTCCAGTCTTCTGTTATAGAGTAATTGTTCTTTCTGGACAGTGTCTCTTTATTTTTTGATTTTTCATTTCATTTAATAAATTAAGCAGCGTAATACTACTGGACAGATTCCCTAAAGGCTAGTTGTAAGCCCTTGACAGTTCTGTTTTCTCCTTCCCATTCTGTGGAGAGAGGCACCACGACAGGATTTGGAGTTCAGTCCTGTTAACTACTTTGACTTCAGGCAGGTAATTTAATCTTTGTGGTAAGGCAGCAGTGCGGTACTAAGAGGCAGACTCATGATGCCTTCTTCAGACACTGAATCGAGAATCAGAGGAACTGGATTTTAGTCTCCTGCCTGCCACTTATTAGCTATTGATCTTAGGCAAGATCATAATCCTTCTGAGATTTGATTCTCTTTCCTGCTAGATAGAGAATAATGATAGCTATCTTACCTCAACAGAGATGTTGTGAAGTGTTCAGTGAATGTTTGTTGAAATTTTAAAATTTAGAAGTTTAAAAGTAGCGGTTCCTACCTGCATCATTGTTATGTGGTGACCTTCTAAAAATACAAGTACCAGGGTCTCCCCGGGAGATCTGAGTCAGTAAGCTACAGCATGGAGTGGGTAATCTTGGGATCTGGGTTTTTTAAAAAGTTATCTTGTTAAAAAAAAAAAAAAAAAAAAGTTGTGATTCCACTCAACAACCTTATACAGGAATTGCTGTAAGGCATCAGTAATGAAATTTATTCTATTTTGGGAGCCGTGGAAATGTATTGGAGGGGAGAAAAAAACCTTTTCTGAGGAAAAAAAGGTTTGTTTAATAGAGTATCTGTTGCCTTATAATTAAATAGTAGTTTTTACAGTAGTTTGTTATGATTGGTGCTGTGCCAGTTAATTGATGATAATGAGAGATATGGTAATTATAGCTACTATTTAATGAATACTTTTGGGTGCCTTACCTATTATATTTTACTTAGCTCTTCTCAACATTCCTGTGAAATAAGACTTGTTACTCCCTTTTTATAGATGATGCAGTATGCTTAGGGAGGGTAAATAAGTTATCCAGGGTCACAGAGCTAGCAAGTGGTGGGCCTGGTTTTTAACGTCGGTTTCTCTGACTTCAAAACCCATACAACACCGTGTAATGATTATATTTATGGTTTTTCTCTTCTTAAGTACTACAGTATATCTCTCACATACCATACTTCTGTTGAAGAACTTAGTTTTTCTTCTCTATTTTTGCAGATGAACTTGAGATGCTTTCTGAAGCTAGAGCCCGCTTGGCAAATACTCAGGGAAAGAAAGCCAAGAGGAAAGCAAGAGAGAAACAGTTGGAAGAAGCAAGGTAGAGTTGTTTCCATCCGTAGTTGAACAATTAGTTTGTGCATCCTTAGACCCCATAAAACTGTGATCTGTCAACTCTGTTGGGTAATAATTAGAATTGTCCGATTCCAGTTTTGCTAATACTCTTTAGTTCCTTTATACTTTGGAAAAGTTTTTTTTTTTTTTAAGTTTATTTTTTTAGTAATCTGTACACCTTGCATGGGGCTTGAATCCATAACCCTGAGATCAAGAGTTGCATACTTTCTCTTCTGAGCCAGCCAGACACCCTTATACTTTGGAAAAATCTTATTTTTTTTCTCCCTAACCATCATAGAATAGATACAGAAAAAAAATACGTCTTTAAAGAGATGTTGTAAGAAGTAAAAGATGTTGGCAGAAGTGACGCCCAGGTGATCGCTTGATTATGTCGGATTTGTTCTGTTAACATAGGAGAGCTTCATTTGTTGTAGGCATCTTGGAGTCATATGACTAGAGGACATACAAGGCTATGTGATTGTTACTTACTCTCCTTGATTAGTATTGTGCAGGTATTGGCTGTGAAATAAGAAACTTGGCTGAATGTAGAGGGAGTTAATGAGCCTTGAACCAAATTTTAGGCCCTTCTAGAAATCTTTGTTTAAAAAGTGAGTGGTATCATTGCCGTCTGCTCGAGGTTTTCTCCACTTTCCCCTTCCTTTTTCCTTTTGGTTAGATCTATGATTGAGCTCATTTCCTATGGCCCAGAAACCATGAAATGGTTAAAGGGAAAATCTGAATTGTCTAAGAGCTTATTAGCTTTTGGAATTTGGGTACTGGGGTGACCTTCCTAGCCTACACAGCTGCCGTTTTTGGTCCCCACACTAGGAAGTCCTTCCTGACCTGATGACTAGCATTATGTTGATGGTTTCCCCAGTAGTGACTTTGAAGTGCCAGATCTTGGGGTGGAGGATTCTTTCATACCTGAGGATGCTTCTTGGCATAGCTAAGCTGGCCAGCCACTAGTCCAGAATAGTTACTTAATGGAAGTATGAATGGCCTGGAACAATAAACAGAAACCAAGAGGAGATACTCCGTTTTCTGCCCAGTTTCAGTCATTTTTGTATTTTGTACACTATTTAGGGTTAAATAATGTGAGTAGGGTTGAAAAAAATTCACTTTTCCATTTTCGTCCATTGTTGTTTGGAGACCAAATAATTTTGAGCCTTTTAACCATGGATGGCTAAGGATGCTTCTCTAAGTATAAGTGGTATTGCTTGCTTTAAATACTGTTTTACAGATTTAAATTTTTTCTGGTCTATCTTGTAGATTTTCTTATAGAATTTGTGTGTCTTAACTTGTACGTATATCTTGTAATAGACCAGATTGGTCTGTATGTAAAATACATTGCAGGACTATTTCTTTAATGCTAAATTACAGATGTGTTTTAAAGCTTTTTTTTTTTAATTTAATTTTTAATTTTTTTAAAATTTACATCCAAATCAGTTAGCATCTAGTGCAACAATGGTTTCAGGAGTAGATTCCTAAGTGCCCCGACCCATGTAGCCCATCCCCCTTCCCACCACCCCTCCCGTAAACCTCAGTTTGTTCTCCATATTTATGAGTCTCTTCTGTTTTGTCCCCCTCCCTGTTTTTATATTATTTTTGTTTCCCTTCCCTTATGTTCATCTGTTTTGTCTCTTAAAGTCCTCATATGAGTGAAGTCATATGATATTTGTCTTTCTCTGACTGACTAATTTCACTTAGCATCATACCCTCCAGTTCCATCCATGTAGTTGCAAATGGCAAGATTTCATTCTTTTTGATTGCTGAGTAAAACTCCATTGTATACATATACTGTATTTTCTTTATGCATTCATTTATCGATGGAGATTTGGGCTCTTTCCATACTTTGGCTATTGTCAATAGGCTGCTATAAACATTGAGGTGCATGTGTCCCTTCGAAACAGCACGCCTGTATCCCTTGGATAAATACCTAGTAGTGCAATTGCTGGGTTGTAGGTTTTAGTTTTTTGAGGAACCTCCATACTGTTTTCCAGAGTGGCTGCACCAGCTTGCATTCCCATTAAAGCTTTTTATTGATTATAAATGTAATACATTTTTCCTCCGGTGTTGCACTATTTTCTTTTTCAGGTTGATATGATGCTATTAGCTTGGTTATATTCACTTAGTGAAAGCATTTCTGATGTCATTTGAAGTCTTTATTTCCTTTATTTAAAGAATGAAATTATTGGTGCGCCTGGGTGGCTCAGTCGGTTAAGTGTCTGACTCCTGGTTTCGGCTCAGATCATGATCTCACGGTTAATGGGATTGAGCCCCATGTCTGGTTCTGTGCTAACAGCACAGAGGCTGCTTGGAATTCTCTCTCTCCTCTCTCTCTGTCCCTCCCCAGCTCTCTTTCTCTCCAAATAAATAAACATTAAAAAAAAAAAGAATGAAATAACTTTATTTTTGAAATGTGTGTTTTTGCAAGCCTTTCTTTCAATACAGAGGTACATTTATGTGTACATATACACACAGTAATATTTGTATAAAATGGGATATTGTTACATGTTGTTTTAATGAGATGTTAGCTGTTAATCTTACTGGAGTTCCCTTGGCTTTGAACATTTTTAGCATGATGTTTCTGTGTGCAGATTTCTTTTTTAAATTTTTTTTTTTAACGTTTATTTATTTTTGAGACAGAGACAGCATGAACGGGGGAGGGTCAGAGAGAGGGAGACACAGAATCTGAAACAGGCTCCAGGCTCTGAGCTGTCAGCACAGAGCCTGACGCGGGGCTCGAACTCATGGACCACGAGATCACGACCTGGGCTGAAGTCGGACACTTAACCGACTGAGCCACCCAGGCACCCCCTGCGTGCAGATTTCTTTATCTGACTTGTAGTTCGTTGAGCATTCTGGATGTGTAGGTTCGGTAAATTTGGGAGAATTTTCAGCCATTATTTCTTTGAATATTTTACTCTTTTTCTCTCTCCTTTTGGTGCACCTAATGATGCCCTGCATTTCTGTGAGGCTCTGTTCTTACTTTTTTTTTTTTTTTTCTGGATTGCCTAATCTTTACCATCTCTCTCTAGGTTCTTTTAAGTTATTTCTATCTTTAAGTGATTTTCTCTATTTGATGCAATATTTTCATCATACTTTGCTGCTTTAATCATGGTTTCTTTTTGTTTTATGGAAATATTTATAATGGGTCCATTAAAGTCTGTCTGCTACATCTGACATCTAGTTGCTCTCACTGGCAGTTTCTGTTGCCAGCTTTTTTTCTCCCGTATGGGTCTTGGTATGGTTCTTGCTTTCCTGTTTCTTCGCAGATCTCAAATTTTTTTTTGTTGGGAACTGGACACTTTAGATCATACATTGTAGCAATTCTGTGTGCTATGTTCTCTCCATCCAGACTTTTTATTGTTATTTGCTTGTGTGTGGGTTATGTTAGTGAAGTCTCTTCTCCCCTAGCAGCCCCCTCAGAATGCAAAGCCTCTGATGTTGCACCTCATGGGGGGTGCAGTCTTGGGTATGCCCACAGTCACCTGGGATGGTGTGGTTCTGACCACACTTTTTGGCATCTTTTTTCCTAGCTACACCCACATTTTAAGCTCTACTAATTGCCAGCTGATTGGTGTATTGTTTTCAACAATGTCTTGGGACATAAAGTGTTCCACAAACCTATCCAATTAAATTTGGGCTCCTTTGAAAGGATAGTTGTTTCTCCTCCTCCTCCCTCCTCCTCCTCCCTCCTCCTCCTCCCTCCTCCTCCTCCCTCCTCCTCCTCCCTCCTCCTCCTCCCTCCTCCTCCTCCCTCCTCCTCCTCCCTCCTCCTCCCTCCTCCTCCTCCTCCTCCTCCTCCTCCTCCTCCTCCTCCTCCTCCTCCTCCTCCTCCCTCCTCCTCCTCCTTTTTTAAATTTAAATTTTAGTTAACATACAGTGCAATATTGGTTTCAGGAGTAAAATTCAGTGATTCATTTGTCACTTACAACACCCAGTTGAAGGCATAGTTTCTCAGATCAGTGCTTGATATTTGCTCTGACCCCAGGAAGTCTCCTCCCATTTTTTTCTGGCAAACTAGTGGGCCAACAGTTTAGTCTCTTTCTTCAGTGAATCTACCAGTTTCTTCCCAGTTACCTCTTACCACAAGTTCCACTGTTTTTGAGAGTGCTTTTAGGCTTGAACGTTTTCTCCATACTCCGTTGCAAACGAAGTCAATTTTTTTGCGGGGAGATTTGGCATTCTCTCTTCTACCCTTGGGCTGTGGTGTGTTTGTCTCTCTGAATGACATCTCCATTTCAGGAGCTGAGTGCTCCGTGTGGGCAGCAGCCCTAGGTCCCCTCCGCTTGCTTCTCCTAGTGTGGAAGCCTCATCCCGCAAGCTAAGGCAAGGACTCCTGGAGCCCCAGCATTCTTAGCAGCATTGTGTGCAAGATAGAGCCTCTGTCTGGGCACAAGAAAGAAGTGGCCCTGGTTCTGGGCCACTCTTGTTGGAATGTAACCTCTGCAACAGGTATCTGGAGGCAGGATGAAAATTGCTGATGTTCTGCCCCTCTTGTAATGAAAGCCTTCCTGTTGGGATCTGGAGGGGAGAGAGAACCCTGTGGTTTTGGCTGCACCAGTGTGGAGTAGAGTTTATATCTCCCAGTGCTGACAGGGGTAGGAGATGAGGAAGTGGGTCTTAATTCAGATACTATAGACTTTCACTTTTCTTTAATGAATTTTACTAGATTTGTAGCTGGGGTGCAGGGGTGCAAGAGTACCTGGCTCTGGGGGGTCCCAGACACACCAGATTTGGCCACTCCCCATTGACAAAATGCAAAGGCAGAGGGACGAGTGGTGGTGGAACAAGACAGAAATTTATTTCAGTGAGGCCAACGCCGGGAAGACTTGCACTGGCGTTTCAAAGACTGTCTCCAAAGTGCCAAAAATACTTCCTGGTTTATGTAAGGAAAGTGGGACAAAGGTCAGTGGGTATTTGCAGGTGGGCAGGAAAAGTCTGGCACTCAAGGTCTTGGAGTTCATTACCTGCAGGGTCTTACTGGCTTGGGGCAGTCCTTATTGCTTGAGGGGGTAAGCTGGAAAGAAGAACTTAATTAGAAAGTACAGACTGTGGGGCTGTGGGAGGGGGGTGGGCTAAATGGGTAAGGGGCATTAAGGAATCTACTCCTGAAATCATTGTTGCACTATATGCTAACTTGGATGTAGATTAAAAAAATAAATAAAAATTTAAAAAGTACAGACTGATACCACAATGGGGGTAGTTGAAGCCCTCTTTCAGATTTTCTTTTTTCCCCTTTTTTTTTTTTTTTTTAAGTTTATTTATTTATTTTGAGGGGTTGGATAGGGAGAGAGGAAAATCCCAAGCAGGCTCTGACCTGTCAGCTCGGAGTCTGACACGGGGCTTGATCTCACAAACTGAGATCATGACGTGAGCCAGAATCAGAAGTTGGATGCTTAACTGATGAGCCACCCAGGTGCCTTGTCTTTCAAATTTTCTTCCTTTCTCTTTTTTTTTTTTTTAATTAAAATATTTTTCGGGGGGCACCTGGGTGGCTCAGTTGGTTAAGAATCTGACTTGGGCTCAGGTCATGATCTTGGTTTGTGAGTTTGAGCCCCCAGTAGGGGCTGTGCTGACAGCTCAGAACCTGGAGCCTGCTTCAGATTCTGTGTGTGTGTTTCTCTCTCTGCTCCTCCTCACTCATGCTCTCTCTCAAAAATAAAGTAAACATTAAGAAAAAAAATAAGGGACGCCTGAGTGGCTCAGTCGGTTGAGCATCCGACTTCGGCTCAGGTCATGATCTCACAGTTGTGGGTACGAGCCCTGCATTGGGCTCTGTGCTGATAGCTCAGAGCCTGGAGCCTGTTTCAGATTGTGTCTCCCTCTCTCTCTGCCCCTCCCCAACTTGTGCTCTGTCTCCCTGTGTCTCAAAAATAAATAAACATTAAAATTTTTTAAAAGAAAAAATTTTTAAATGTCTATTTTTGAGAGAAAAGCGCAAGCAGGGGAGGGCCAGAGAGAGGGGGACAGAGGATCTGAAGTGGGCTTTGCACTGACAACAGAGAGCCCGGCGTGGTGCTCAAACTCCTGAACTGTGAGATAATGACCTGAGCCAAAGTCGGATGTTTAATTGACTGAGCCACCCAGGCACCCCTCAGGTTTTCTTGAATAAATGTTTCATCATGTGCTATATCTCCTTTGGATCCTTTCCAGAGACTTAAACTTTTTTTTTTTTTTTCTAATTTTTGTCAGTTTTACTGGGGGTGTAGGTCTGCAGAGCCTCATGCTGGAAAGTGTTCTTATATGCTGATTTCCCCTTTTAATATTATAAATAACTTTTCTCGTCATTATATCATTAGAATTATAGCATCATGGGAAAATACAAAAAAGTAAAGATTAAATGAAATTCTAACCCCCAGTGATTATTGTTCATATTTTGTTGGACATCCTTCACATCTTACAAGCGTATATTCACTGATAGATATATGCATGTAATTTTTACATGTTGTTCTATAGCGTGTAAACTTTGTAACGTGTTTTACACACCAGTATGTCTTGAGCATCTTTCCCTGGCAAAGTAGATTTACAGGTTTTTTAAACGTTATATAGATGGCTGTCTGATATTCTAGCTTATAACTATGCTATACGTTTTCTTAATTTCTTGGATGTCTAGATTGTGTCCAGTTTTTAGCTTATTTATGAATGCTGCTTGAAGTCTTGCAGCCAAGGCCTTGTTTATATTACTTATTTCTTTAGGCTAAAGGCTGAGGAATGAAATTATTGGGTTAAAAAGTGTGAGAAACTTCAGGGTTTTAATGTGTATTTCCAAATTCTCTTTGGGGAAACTACACCCATTTGTTTTCCATTACCACTGAGGGTGACTGTCCACTTTTTGTGTACTTGCCATTGAAACAAAAAACTGAACACTGTTAATTAGATCTGCAGAAATGGTACTTGATTTAATTTGTGATTATTAGCTAAGTATACCTTTTATCATTTTGGCTATTTGCATATTTTTCCTTAGAGAACTATTTGTTTTCTTCTGTTCCTCCCCCACCCCCCTCCCCTTGGAATATATTAAACAAAAAAACCTGAATAGATTGTTTATATCTAACCGTTCCCAATATAAATTGCAAATGTTTTTTCCTGTTGTCTAACTTTTGTTTTATGATTAAAAAAAATAATTCTATAGAGATATAAAATTTAAAATTCAAAGCTGTTGGGTATTTACCTTTGCCTTTTATTTAATTTATATTAAGTGAGTAATTCCCAACCACAGTTAAGATGCATACTTACTTATATAGTTCCTTCTGGTTTTTCTTTTTGCTTGTGTGTGCGTATCTTTAAATCAAAAGGGAATTTATTTTGGTGAATGGTTGTGAGGTGAGGATTTAAATAAATATTTCTTGGGGTGCCTGGGTGGCTCAGTTGGTTAAGCGTCCGATGTCAGCTCAAGTCATGATCTCACAGTCCGTGAGCTTGAGCCCCGCATCAGGCTCTGTGCTGACAGCTCAGAGCCTGGAGCCTGCTTCAGATTCTGTGTCTCCCTCTCTGTCTGCCCCTCCCTGCTCATGCTCTGTCTCTCTCTGTCTCAAAAATAAATAAAAACATTAAGAAAAAATTTAAATAAATATTTCTTCCCCAAATATCCAAGTAGTTTTCTTAACTCTATTAGATGATCTGTCCCTTCCCCATGGTATGTGATTTTCAGGGTGATCTTGTGTTGTTTTTCTTCAGGCGTCTTGCAGCCCTCCAGAAGAGAAGAGAACTTAGAGCAGCTGGCATAGAAATTCAGAAGAAGAGAAAAAAGAAGAGAGGAGTTGATTATAATGCTGAAATCCCATTTGAAAAAAAGCCTGCTCTTGGTTTCTATGATACTTCTGAGGAAAACTACCAGGCTCTTGATGCAGATTTCAGAAAATTAAGACAACAAGATCTTGATGGGGAACTAAGATCGTAAGTTGCCTTTCTGATTTTGAAAATGGAAAAGTATAGTAGGAATTTTATGGAGGGCCATGCGCTATCCTTGTCAGAGCCAGATTTTTATTATTTAGGACAATGTGACCTACATAATGTTTTTATTTATTTACTGGATTCACGTTTCTGAGAAAACCAGTGACCCTTGCGGTCGTGTCTTTGGCATAGAAGGCTGTTTGCATCTCCTGACACATCAGCACTTGGCTCTTAGTGTAGTCTTTACTCACTGAGTCACAGTCTTAACGTTGATGTGCATTTGTGAACAAGTTAGTTATTTTACTAAGGGACTGAGGAATCTGTCAAAATCTGGTCTGGTTTTTTGTCTATTCTAGTGAAAATTTTATCTTGTTTTCTTTGAATGAAATTAAAGTTACCGATGCATACCTAAGTCTTTTTATGGGGATACGTAAGTGTATTTATAAAATGTTTGTCTAAAGGTGCAGAGGATTTTGCCTATTTCTAGGGATTTTTAGAGTTTTCTCTATTTCTTCCATCTGAATTTTGTGGGGAGAACTTTTTATGGTTGTCAGAGAGTTTTAGTTTTCTACTCCCCTACTGACCTTCCACTCTGTGGACATGAATTGGGACTAAATGACAGGTGTCAGGCACCATGAAACAGGATTTTCTTGGATGTACTCCATTGTATTTGTTTCTCAAATTAAGACCTTGTATGAGGTAGGCTGTTTGAATAAAGAGGTGGAAGTGGGAGCGGCTCATCTGGAAGGAACAGGCTGGATGGGGAAGAGGCTGACACCCAGACTGGGAGGAGGCATTCTTGGAGCTTTCAGAGGTGGCCTTGAGCCTGGCGTTAGACTAACCATTTGTCAGGACTGAAATATCCTTTAAAAAAACAAGTGAATTAAAAGAATCATAATGAACAATTGAAGAACAGTTTTAAAGGGAAATTTAAAAATTCAGTGTTTTAATCCCATCCCCTTTGTATTACTGTTTTCCGTTTTTTTGTATGCTTGTCTCCATCATTTTCGTAAGTGCACGCACATACTTTTGTAAGAATGTAATCATGATATAGGAATAGTTTAATTTTCTTGTTGAAATTATATATAAAATTTTGTTTATCATCATAGTCTTTATGTAGGCTTAATATTTAATATGTAAGTTACTTAGTACTATATCTTCTTATTAATTCTATCGCTATTCTCAGCCTGCATTCCTCTTGAGTATAGTGGGTGAGTAATGGTATAGGGCACAGCTTAATGTATTTGGATTTTGTCTTCTTATCAGTAATTTTTTTAGGAATGGGATTATTTTGTTCGAAGTGTATGAGTATTTATATGGCTTTTACTGTTATTGTCTATGTGTAACTTTTAAAAATCTCTCTCTGCTTTGATTCATGGTAGGGAAAAAGAAGGAAGAGACAGAAAAAAAGACAAGCAGCATTTAAAAAGGAAAAAAGAATCTGATTTACCATCAGCTATTCTTCAGACTAGTGGTGTTTCTGAATTTACTAAAAAAAGAAGCAAACTAGTACTCCCTGCCCCTCAGGTAATCTAATAATAACAGTTTTTTATTGTGTGAACTCATATGCTTATAATTTATTTAGCACATGTTTGAAGGGTCTACATGCCAGGCTTTTGCTAGGTGTTGGGTGCCCTTAAGAAACTTACAGTGTAATAGGTGAGCCACGTAAGGATAAGTCCTTGTGATTTACTATGATAAGTAACAACTTCTCTGTATAAATTATTATATCTGGCCTTAAATTGCCCCGTGATGGTTTAGTAAGTAATTGTCAGCTTTTAGCAATTTGTGAGCAGGTTAGGGCTCCTGGCCTCTTATTGTAGCCGATTAGGATACAGGTGGTATTTGGCTGTGTGGACTTCAGGCTGCTTTCTTATAGGGAATGTTTTGTTGTGTCATACTTCTCTTTTTGAGACAACAGCTGTGAAAATTAACGTGGGAGATGTGAAGAGAGAAACATACCCTCGTTCAGCTTATCATTCAGCTTATCAAGGAAGAGCCTTCTCTTCCTTTGACTTAATTATAGTTGGTCAGAACCATGGGAATTTGGAAAAAGTTCTTGGTTTATTTTGAATAGTACAGCTCTGTAGAATTGGACTGTTTGGTTTAATGGAGCAGAAGGATGGACTTAGGAGGCCAGAAGAGCTTCTTTCTTTATCCAAATGATGCACTTACGTCAACACAAAATTCTTGGGCATAAACATGACATAATTTTGTCAGATGCTGCCATCCAAGTACTGATATTCCCTTTTTTTTTTTTTTTTTAAAGTTTATTTCTTTTGATAGAGAGAGAGAGAGAGAAAGTGCTCATGTGCCTGAATGGGGAAGGGGCAGAGAGGGAGAGAATCTCAAGCAGGCTCCGCAGCATGGGGCTCAAACTCACGAACTGTGAGATCATGACCTGAGCCGAAATCAAGAGTCGATTGCTTAACTGAACCACCCAGGCGCCCTAAAGTAGTGATATTTCTTAAATTGAGATTTTGCCTGTAATTTTTTTTTCTTAGTTCTCTTTGGGATACTTACTTTTTAAAAATTTATTATTTTTTTATGTTTATTTGTTTTTGAGAGCGAGAACAGCTGACTGAGCTGTCAGTACAGAGCCCGACGTGGGGCTTGAACCCACAAATTGTGAGATCATGACCTGGAGCTGAAGTCAGACACTTAACCGACTGAGCCACCCAGATGCCCCTAGGATACTTATTTTTGTAAAATTACTAAGATAATGCTTTTTGATTTTCTCAGGGATCTTATGGCTCAGTGGACTTTGATATTTTAATTGGTTTTTAGGCCCCCCTCCTTTGATGGTTGTATACAAACGTGATTATTTTATGTTCTTGGTTTATTGATGTGGTAGTTGGTTTGAAAGCATTTCATTATAGAAATACAAGACTTTGCCACTTGATAGTATATCATATATGGAATTTATCCCCACATTATATGGGGAAGACTTAAAAACTTTTTTGTAGAATTTTTCAAACCCACAATAGTGAAGAAAGTAGTACAGCAAACCCCTGTGTACTCATCACACAGCTTCAGTGATTCGTCTTTCTGGAATATGGAAGTTTTAGGCTGTATTGTTCTTTGGTTAAAATGTTGCTGTATGATGATTTTTAGATTTCAGATGCAGAACTCCAGGAGGTTGTAAAAGTAGGCCAAGCAAGTGAAATTGCACGTCAGACCGCTGAGGAATCTGGCATAACAAACTCTGCCTCCAGTACGCTTTTGTCTGAGTACAATGTCACCAACAACAGCATCGCTCTTAGAACACCTCGTACACCGGCTTCCCAGGACAGAATTCTGCAGGTAAGCTGTCGGATAGTAGAGTGAGCCTTTCACTTCTTGTCCTTGAAAGTGAAGGAGCATAGTAAGTGATTTGGTTTCTTTCTTTTAAAAGGGATAAACTAGATCCTAGAGATTTCGTTATTAGGAACCTAAATTAGCAGATTCAGTAATGAGGTGATTTCATTTCCACATTTATTCATAGGTTTGTTTGTTTTGTTTTTTTGAAGCTAGCCCTTCGAAATCTTTAGTACCTATTAGTAAAGCAAAGCATTTTAAAATTTCACATTGCCTAGCAGTCCTAGAGTCAGATGTATGTAGTCAGTAACTTTTAAAATTTCCTTGCATTTCTGTGCTTAGCTTGGCACAGGCTGCCATCAGTACTGTTTCCCTCTCTCTCCTAAACACATGGGGTATACAGCTTTGTAGGGGGTTTGTATGCCAGAGAATAGCCACACCTAACAAAACACTATTGAACATCCTTACGTCTCATTTCCTCTTCTCTAATAGAAGTACATTTTAAGGTCTTTATTAGGAGTCACATGGTTCCTATTAAAACTTAGTAAGAAAAATCGTTGTGCTCCTCATTGCTTGCTCTCTAGAGGCACCAATTACAACTCTGTTTTTACCATCTTCTTGCTTGGACACTTGTTACTTGTTGATTTTATTTTCAGTTTTAGCCACTTCTCCACCTGGGGATTTGAACATTTGGCTCTCCCACCCTCTTCCTCTATCATGCATGCACACTCTTTCTATTCCCTCATTTTCCATTATGGTTATATCATAATTTTGATTAGCTCTGTATTCTTGGTTTACTTTATGACTGTGCAAACTATATTCATTGCTGAGCCCACAAAGTGCCTTATGATTACTTATGATTATGTTTTTTTTTTAGTTAATACTTGTTTTATTCAGATACTAAATTTTTTGATGACTTAGCACAAATTCAACTCTAGATTGACACTGTCTGTGCAAATCTCTTGTAATCTGATCAAATTTTAGATATTCTCAGCTTCTTGAAAAAGTCTCAGAATTTCTGAGTGTTCTATTCTGGATGATTACTCTTTTATTTTATCTTTTTTATTTTAATGTTTTAATTTTTATTTTTACTTATTTTTTCTTTTTAAAAAAATTTTTTTTAATGTTAATTTTTGAGACAGAGCGTGAGCAGAGGAGGGGTAGAGAGAGAGGGAGACCCAGAATCCGAAGCAGGCTCCAGGCTCTGAGCTGTTGGCACGGAGCCCCACGCGGGGCTCGAACCCACGGACCATGAGATCATGACCTGAGCCGAAGTTGGACACTCAACCAATTGAGCCACCCAGGCGCCCCACTTATTTATTTATTTTTTTAAGTTTATTTATTTTGAGAGAGCAGAGGAGGGGCAGAGAGAGAGGGAGAGAAAGAATCCCAGGCAGGCTCTGTGCTAATAGCACAGAGCCTGATGCAGGGCTCGAACTCACAGACTATGAGATGATGACCTAAGCTGAAACCAAGAGTTGGACGCTTAACCAGCAGAGCCACTCAGGTGCCCCTATGTTTTTTTTTGAGAGAGACAGAGGCAGAGAATGAATGGGGGAGGAACAGAGAGAGAGGAGGACACAGAATTCACAGCAGGTTTCAGGCTCCCAGCTGTCAGCACAAAGCCTGACTTGGGGCTTAAACCCACAAACCATGAGATCATGACCTGAGCTGAAGTCGGTGCTCAACTAGTTGAGCCACCCAAATACCCCTGGACGATTAGATCTTGTTTACAGCTTGTTCTCTTGATTTCCTGTTACTGGCACCCTAGAAAGTCTCTTGGATCACCTCTTTCCTGGCTCCCATGTCTTTGGTTTTTTTTGGTTTATGTCTGTTAGTGAAAGGTTACTGAAGCTATGGAAGTTCCTTCAATAACTTTCTGAGGAAGGGTTCATGGCAGATGGAATTTTTAAGACCTTGCATAGCTGTGAATTATTGGTCTATCTATAGTATAACTGGGTATAGAATTCCAGATTGAAATCTTTTTTTTTTTTTTTTGTCTTTTAAACTCTACACCCAACGTGGAGCTTGAACTCATGACCCTGAGATTAAGAGTTGCATGCTCCACTGGCTGAGCCAGCCAGGTGCTCCCAGATTGAAATGGTTTTTGTTTACAGTTTTGAAGGCAGTGCTCCAGTGTCTTCTGGCTTCTATTATAGCTATTGAGATCTCTGCCATTTAGCCATTTTTTCCTTTCTCTAGAAGCTAATATGATCTCTTTTTCACATGCATAGTTCTTGGTGTGGGTCTGTTTTCAATCATTCGCTAGGAACTTCGTGATCTTTTCATTCTGGAGATTCCTGGCCTTCAGTTCTAGGATGTTATTTTGAAAATTTTGTTTCCTCCCTTTCATTGGTCTATTTCTCTTATGAAATAAAATAAGAATTTTCTTATTTATTCCTCTCTGGTTTTCTGTTTTAATTGACCTTTTGACTTCTTGCTAGGAGATTTTCTGTGAATTTTATCATTTTTCGGTTTTTAAATTTCTACAATCACATTTTTAATTTCTAAGAGCTCTTTAAAAAAAGTATTCAGTTTTTAAATGTTTCATTTAGTGAATATTTTGTCTTATTTCTCTGAAGCTATTAATGATGGTTTTGTTTTATTTTTATGTTTTCTTTTCCCTGTATAGTATTTAAGTTTCTTTTGTTCTCTGTTTTTCATATTGGATGTTTCCTCAAATATCTTTTGATCTTTGGCTCTCTGCCTGTATCTAGGGGTTAAGGGCAGGGTAGTTAAAAGTAGACTAGAAGCTCTTTAGGTGTGGGTAAGGCTCCTCAACTCCAGGCTTCCCTGTAGGCTGAACTGTCTGC
The DNA here is from genome assembly GCF_018350175.1 of Felis catus. Lineage (NCBI taxonomy): Eukaryota > Metazoa > Chordata > Mammalia > Carnivora > Felidae > Felis > Felis catus. Next base: position 42,257,978 of record NC_058372.1, read on the forward strand.
TGGGTTTCTTTGGCAAATTCTTGATGTCAGTATTCTACATCTTTTGGGTTAGTCAGATTCTTGAGAAAAGTAGCTTCCAATTTTCTGCCCAAAGGTATAAAGCTGGCCAGACTTTTAGGAGCCTAGTTGGGGAAAGTGTTTTGTATTTGGACTAGCAAAAAGAACACACACAGGACTTTGGTAGTGTGAAATTCAAGGTTCTTTCCATGAATTAAGAACAGAGTAATGGATAATGGAATAAGCCTTATTCTGGTTATCTTCATTTATTTTTTAAATTTTTATTTATTTTTTTTAGAGAGAGTGTGTGCACAAGTGGGCGGGGGAGAGTGGCAGAGGGAGAGAAAGAGGGAGAATCTTAAACAGGCTCCATGCTCAGCACAGAGCCTAATGTGGAGCTCAATCCCATGACCCTAGGATCATGACCTGAGCTGAAGTCAAGGGACACTCAACCAACTGAGCCATCCACGTGCCCCTGGTTGTCTTCATTTTGCCCCAAAACTTACTGGCTTAAAACATGTCATTGATGATAATGGTCTCTCTTGGTCAGGAATTCGGTCCGGGCACAGGAAGAATGGCTTGTCTCTGCTCCATGATGTCAAGGGCCTCAGCTAAGAAGACTCAGCACTGGGGGGTGTCTTGACACATAGGGACTTGAATCATCTGCTTTCCATGACTGGTGGTTGATGCTGGCTGTGGGTTGGGTCCTCACCTGAGAATGGGGAATGCATCTGCATGTGGCCTCTCCAAACCTTGCGCTTTCTTTCAGCCTGTGGCCTCAGGACAGTTAAACTTCTCTCATGGTGTCTCAAGGCTCCATTAGGGGTGTTGTAAAGAGTGTGGTAGGAAGCTGTATGTTTGCTCACCCTGCCTTGGAAGTCAAGCTGTGTCACTTTTCCTGCATTCTGTTAGTTACAGGTAATTCACAAGGCCACCTGGATTCAAAAGGAGGGGACATAGACCTCCACTTCATGATGGGAGGAGTATCAAGGTTGGATTCTAAGAAGAGCACATAAGATGAGAGATATGGCTGTCATTATCTTGGAAGATGTAGTCTTTCACAGGCCCGGAGTTGGGGATTAGGAGATTGTGGGTGCAGTGATAGTAGTAAGTGCTGCAGGGTTGTGGCAGAGGGACTAAAGACTTCAGAACATTGGCAGGCCTGCCTAAAGAGGACAAGACTTCCGAAAGGAATTTGCCTTCATGAGTTTTCTCAGGAAGTGGATTGGACTGGCCAGTTAGAGGTATCTTAACTTCCCAGTAGAGGAAACTGAGAGTCAGAGGGGCTAATGAACACTGGAGAGAGTTCGTGATAAAGCCAGACTAAAATCTGGGTATTCTGACATTTAGCCTAAGTTCACGTTGGGAAATTTCCATTTTTAGTTCTTTATGATTGTAAAGAGATTTGGCACAGGTAATAGAAGCTTTTGAGTCATGATAATTTCATTTTAAAACATTTTTTGATATTTAAAACTTTATTCCAAAACTTCTGATCTGCTGTGTTAGGTTGACAGAGGAATGGAAGTATTGAATTCTGTCATGGCGAGTTCATTTTATCTGTTGGTGTTCATTAAGAAAATGTATAAGAATTCTGTCTCCTTTGAGGTTTATATAGTAGTACCAGAAGAGAGGATTCGGCTATTCTGGCTGAACTGTTAAAACACACTTCTTTACCTTCTTGTTTATCAGGAAGCTCAGAACCTCATGGCCCTGACCAATGTGGACACCCCATTGAAAGGTGGACTTAATACCCCTTTGCATGAGAGTGACTTCTCAGGTGTGACTCCACAGCGGCAGGTTGTACAGACTCCAAACACAGTTCTTTCTACCCCATTCAGGTATTGTAAAGGAATACATCTTTATTGTTTTAGAAAAACTTCAAGGATTTGGACAACATGTTTGTTTTAGTAATGTTGACAGAGAATGGAAATAAGTATTTAACATGGCTTTTTGATTTCTTCTCACTCATGGTAGTAAATAACATAGTAATACCCAGGAATTGGTTATTACTGTATGGAACTGTCTTCTTTTTTCAGAGTTTCTGATGCTATCACCTTTTTTCTGAATACATTTTATCTGATTTATTGACTTTAAAATTTTTTTTTTTAATTAAAAAAAAAAAGAATCTGAAAGAGGCTCCAGGCTCTGAGCTGTCAGCACAAACCCCAACATGCGGCTCGAATTCATGAACTGCAGGATTGTGACCTGAGCCGAAGTCAGACGCTTAACCAACTGAACCACCAGGCACCCCCATTTTATCTGCTTTAAAAGAACAAATCAGTCCATTGTTCGTTTGATCATTTGTTGAATTTTATAAAAATTGTAGTCCTTTATCTGTATGTGTTACTATTGCTTTTCTCCCAACATTTTTTTTTTTTTTTTTTTTTTGAGAAAGAGAGAGAGATAGCAAGTGGGAGAGGGGCAGAGAGAGAGAGGGAGAGAGAATCTTAAGCAGGCTCCATGCCCTTTGTGGGGCTTGATCTCATGACTGTGAGATCATGACCTGAACTGAAAACAAGAGTCAGATGCTTAACCGATTAAGCCACCCAGATGCCCCATATCCCAACATTTTATTTTGAAAATTTCTAACATTCAGAGAGGTTAAAAGAATGGGAAAGCAAACATCCATATTTCACCATCTAGATTCTACAGTTGTTAACATTTTACCGTGTTTGCTTTTCACATATCCATCCGTCAGTCCATCTAATTATTTAGTGCTTTTCAAAATAAGTTGCAGGTTTCAGTCCATTTCACTTCTAACACTTTCTTGTGCTTATCGTTAACTAGAGTCCAGAGTTCAGTCTTTGTTTATGATTTTTTTTTAAGTTACTATTTTTTAAGAGGAATTTTTTAGATAGAAACCTTGTAGAAGCAGGTCATATTAAAATGAAATTTGAGCTTTTAAGTTTGGAAATCTTTTAGGTTCGTTTTTAATTTTCAGTGTTAGGATATATCCTCGTACTGGTTATTTAGTATGGGAGTGTCTCAAACTGTTACAACTGTGCCTGACAGCAGGATCAAGAAGCATTGGCAGCCAAATCCTAATATACAACTTAACACTTTTGCAGGGCTTGTAAGAGAGCCTAATCCTTCTATCCCTGTGTATGTCTTGTCTCTCAACTAGATTGTAAGCTCCTTGGGGGCAGGGACCCTGTCTTTTGATAACACTCATCTCACCTTTGGGAACATCTGCCTGGCAGATCACTTGTCTGGAACAGAGCTAAGGTATAGGAAGTAAGCACCCAACCAACCAACCAACCAACCAACCAAAAACAGGCTTTGAACAACTAAGATATCAGTTGCAAAGTCTGTGGATTTTATTTATTGCTAAGAGAGTCTCAGCCCTCACTCAGAATTGTTCATATATAGACATGGTATTCAGTTTCCAAACAGAACGTAAAGGAGGAACCGCTGAAGTGAATGCATACCTATGATAGTGGTGTTCTAGCCAGCAGCTACTGGTGGTGAGGGGCAAATGATAAGATGAAGACACTATTGTGAACTTATAAACAATTTCCTAGGGGTCTTTGAGCATTATGGCTGCCCTCTGCCCATGGTATGTTCTTAGCCACCCCACAATGCATCAAGAAAAGGTTGAAATAATGTTTAGTGGGCCTAGTTTAGCAAGGCAAGAAAATGTCAAATGTAATAACTTTACTTGAAGTCATTAAAATAAAAATACTGTGTGTAAATATTAAGCTAGTTGAACTAAACTTGTACTCCAACGTAGAGATCTCACTTAAAACCAGGTAGGAAGACAGATATTCTGCAATCTTAGTTTCTTTCATGCTTTCTTTGTAAAATAATTTATGTGAAAAATATTTGGAAGCACAATCCAGATAAAATTGGCACTTTTATTAATTGGAATTTCTGTCTTTCTAGGACTCCTTCTCATGGATCTGAAGGGTTGACTCCCCGCAGTGGGACAACTCCCAAACCAGTTATTAACTCCACCCCGGGTAGAACTCCTCTTCGAGACAAGTTAAACATTAATCCCGAGGATGGAATGGCAGACTACAGTGATCCCTCTTATGTGAAGCAGATGGTACATGTCAAATCCCTTTAATATTCTTTTTTTTTTTTTTAACTGTTTTATCTCATGGACGTTGTATTAAAATATTTTCCCTTGTTGGTGCATGTTACATATACTTTAAGATAACTGTACACCTATGGATTCCAGAAAAGGAAAATGATTTATAGAACTTGAGAAGGAGAACCTTTTGGTCTCCGAAGCCTACTTACTCTTTTTTTTTTTTTTTTAATTTAAAACATTAAAAAGAAAAATATTTATTTTTGACAGAGAGAGAGAGGGAGCATGTGAGTAAGGGAGGGGCAGAGAGAGAGGGAGATACTGAATCCAAAGTAGGCTCCAGGCTCTGAGCTGTCAGCACAGAGCCTGACGTGGGGCTCGAACCCATGAACCATAAGATCATGACCTGAGCTGAAGTCGGACGCTCAACTGACTGGGCCACTCAGGTGCCCCTAAGCTGACTAATTTTTAATGTGTTTGTGAATACTGATTATGCTGATAGTAGTTCTCCTTGTATGTCATATGATTTTATTTTTTATCATTTACTAATAGTTTACTTTCTTGAATGGCACTCTTTTTAACTTCTGTAAAACAAATTGTGAGTTTGGAATGCCTCATAAATTAGATTTTGAGCCTTGATTCTTGTTTGCTCTAGACTTTTAGAAGAACTATCTAGATCTCAAAGCCAAATTAAGTTGATGTTTATTGCTTATCTTAGTGAAGTTTTCTTTTGTATATTTTGCAAGCTGATACAGACAGCTAATCATAAAAGCCACAGTTTTGTTTCTGCCCATGTTATTGCTTTTCTTATGTCACTCTTGGGTCTTATATGATGCCACAGAAAAGCATTGTGAGTTTTTTTTTTTTTTTTAATGAGTTCCAGTGATACCTGTTTTTAGTTTACAAATTCTAACCTAGTGTATAGATTTGGTTAGTTTAGAATTTTTTATTAAAAAGAGTGTTTTTTTTACTGTTTATTTTTGAGAGAGAGAGAGAGAGAGAGAGAGAGAGCGCGCGCGCGCATGCTGGGGAGGGTAGAGAGAGAGGGAGACACAGAATCCAAAGTAAGCTCCAGGCTCTGAGCTGTCTGCACAGAGCCTGACGCTGGCTTGAACTCACGAACCATGAGATCATGACCTGAGCTGAAGTTGGACGCTTAACTGACTGAGCCACCCAGGCATCCTGAGTTTAGAATTTTTTTAATGCCCAGCTTGATATCAAGTAATGTCAACTGTGAATGGCTACATAATAGCTAAACAAATGAATTTAATGTGTGCAGAGCACTGATTTGGAGACTTCAGAGGATCTAAAGTTGAGTAAAGATGTCCTTTGTCTTAAGGAAGTTTATACTCTGGAGAGATTGACAATGCTAAACCAAGTCCACAAATAATTGTAACGTAAGAACAAAATAAGCTTTCTGTGTAAAACCAACATGCTTGGGGGGGCCAAAGACGGAAATAATCACATTTGTTGGGTGGGTACTAGGAAAACCTTCGTTGAGGTATGCTCAGAAGGAGAGGTGGGGGCTGTCTCAGAGGCCACAAAATGAGTAAGCATGGAATGTATTTTGGACATAGCAGGTCATCTGGTTGGGCCTCACACCTACCATATGTGTAATGGAGCTATGGGGAATAAAAGGTAAGCCAAGGATGTACTGGGGAAAACTTTGGGTACCAGGCAGTTTCTTTTGGGAAGTGTGGACTGTATTCTTTGGTCATCATATGATCTAGTCATTTCTTCCTTTCTTATTCTTTTTTTAATTAATTAATTTGTTTTTAAGTAAATTTTACCCTCAATGTGGGGTTTGAACTCAAAACCCCAAGATCGAGAATCACATGCTCTATTGACTGAGCCAACCAGGCACCCCATGATTTGGTAATTTCTGTTAAAAATAAACACACAAAAACTCAGGCATCTTTTCAGATTAGATTTTATTAGTCCAAGAACAAATTGACTTCTGAATTTGTTCTTTGATTTGCTGTTAAATTTCATGGTCAGAAATGTATTCCTTAAATGGAAATTCTAAAGGATTTTTTTCTGCCCTGCAGAGATAATTCCCAAACCTTCTATTAGAATATCCGAGAGTAACTTTACGGATCACAAATCAGAGTTTTTGATCTTAATTTAGAGAAGAAAGTGAGATAGAAATCAAACAGACTTGTCTCAGCTCTGAAATTAGGGATCATTTTTCTAGAATTAAAATTAGGCTAATTATTTTTTAGAAACTCTTAAGAATGGAGGTTGAATACTTAAGATGTATGAATTGAGAAGATCAATTTTTTTTCTACAGGAAAGAGAATCTCGTGAGCATCTCCGTTTAGGATTGTTGGGCCTCCCTGCCCCTAAGAATGACTTTGAGATTGTTCTGCCAGAAAATGCTGAGAAGGAGCTGGAAGACCGTGAAATAGATGATACTTACATTGAAGATGCTGCTGATGTGGATGCACGAAAGCAGGTGGGTAATTGTGCTAGAAAAGAAGTGTGAAGTCGCTGACTGTGTCAGTAGGCTGAAAGAATGAAGAATGATCATTAAATGTGTCCATATTTAAAAGTTTTTTCAATATCTAAAAAAAGAAATTACCCTAAATTGCTTAACATGGTTAATAATATGTACTCATGTAATTAATAATATACAAGAATATCTTGATAGGCAGTCTTAAAATGTGTGTATGTATATGTGTGTGTACATAATTTAAATACCTCCTGTCAAATTTATTATGCTTCTTTAAAATACACATAAATGTTCTTTTAGACATTGCTTTTCACTCTAGCCAAGAAAAGGTGTTATTGATCAGTCTTAAAAACAAGTGCATGTTCAGTGCACAGAGCCCAAATTAGGATTCAGTCTCGTGAACTGTGAGATCGTGACCTGAGCCAAAATCAGGAGTCGGATGCTTAATTGACTGAGCTACCCAGGCACGCCTAGGATAATTTTAGAAATGGAATTTCATGGGACTCGAGTGTGAATAGCATCAATGTAAACGTATTTCAGAGAGAAGTCAACATGAATGTGCTTTTTATTTTTATTTATTTATTTTTTAATTTTTTTTAATGTTTATTTATTTTTGAGACAGACAGAGCATGAACAGGGGAGGGTCAGAGAGAGAGGGAGACACAGAATCCGAAGCAGGCTCCAGGCTCTGAGCTGTCAGCACAGAGCCCGACGCGGGGCTTGAACTCACGGACCATGAGATTATGACCTGAGCTGAAGTCGGACGCTTAACCGACTGAGCCACCCAGGCGCCCCTGAATGTGCTTTTTAGTTGGTAGTACAGGATAATACTTTATTTTTTAAGTTAACTTATTTTGAGACAGAGAGCGAGAGATGGGGAGAGAGAACCTCAAAGCAAGCTCCGCACTGTGAGCACAGAGCCCAGTGCAGGGCTTGAACTCATGAACCATGAGATCATGACCTGAAGTGAAATCAAGAGTTGGATACTTAACACACTGAACCACCCACGTGCCCCCAGGATATTACTTTTTATGTTTAGTTTTCTTAGTTACTTTGCCTTACATTTACTCTCAGAAATGCCTTGAAATTCTAATATGTTAACTTACATTATTCGTGATTTAAGAATCAGGAAACAACACATTGGCTAGTTTTTTAAATTAAAAATCAGTAGCTTTTGGGGTGGAAGTGAGGGTTGTGTTGCAGGAGGAACAAATAAGAGTCCCCTCTAAGTTTAGGATTCCAATTGATTATTTAAATTTTATTAAATATTTTAATTAAATATTTAATTAATAAAAATTAATTAAAATTTTATTTTAATTCCAATTTAGTTAATATACAATGTGATATTAGTTTCAGGTGTACAGTATAGTGTTTCAACAATTCCATACCTCACCCAGTGCTCATCACGACTAGTACATTCTTTAATCCCCTTCACCTATTTCACCCATCCCCCCCACCCACCTCCTCTGTGGTAACCATCAGTTCTCTATAGTTAAGAGTCTGTTTCTTGGTTTGTCTCTCTCTTTTTTTTTTCTTTTGCTGGTTTGTTTTGTTTCTTACATTCTACATATGAGTGAAATTTTATGGTATTTGTCTTTCTCTGACTATTTCACTTAGCATTGCACTCTCTAGCTCTGTCCATGTCGTTGCAAATGGCAAGATTTCATTCCTTTTCATGGTGGAGTAATATTCCATGTGTGTATGTATACATATATATATGTGTGTGTGTGTGTGTGTGTATGTATTACGTCTTCATTATCTTTATAGGTATATACATATACGCACATATACACACCACAACTTCTTTATCCATTCATCAATCCATTGACATTTGGGCTGCTTCTGTAGTTTGGCTCTTATAAATCATGTTGTTCTAAACATAAAGGTGCATGTCCCTTTGAATTAGTGTTTTTGTATTTTTTGGGTAAATGCCCCATAGTGTGATTCTGGATTGTAGGGTAGTTCTATTTTTAACTTTTTGAGGAACCTCCATACTATTTTTCTCAGTGACTGGACCAGTTTGCATGCCTACCACCGGTGCTCAAGGGTTCCTTTTTCTTCACATCCTCGCCAATACTTGTTCTTTCTTGTGTTTTTGATTTTAGCCATTCTGACAGGTATGAAGTGATATCTCATTGTAGTTTTGATTTGTATTTCCCTGATGATGAGAGATGTTGAGCATCTTTTCATGTGTCCATTAGCCATCTTGATGTCTTCTTGGAGAAGCGTCTGTTCATGTCTTTTGCCCACTTTGTAACTGAGAATGTTTTCTCGTGTTGGGATGTATAAGTTCTTTATATATTTTGGATACTAACCTTTTCTTGGATATGTTGTATACAAATATCTTTTCTCATTCAACAGGTTGTCTTTTGTTGATTATTTTCTTCATTGTGCTTTTTATTTTGATATAATTCCCATAGTTTATTTTTGCTTTTATATCCCTTGCCTCTGGAGACATATCTAGAAAAATGTTGCTACAGCTGGTGTCAGGGACATTCCTGCCTATGCTCTCTTCTAGGATTTTTATTAGAATTCCAAATTAAACAAGAAAAGAATGATTATCTGATGGATGGAGCCACATAAACTTGGAGAATGCTCTAGTAGCTGTTGGCAGTTCTTAGTTTGTATTGTAATGAGAGAATGAATAGACTGATTTCTGTTGCCTTATATTACCTTTCTACAAACTTACACAGACTTCGACAGTTTTAACTCTTGAACATACATGTTCTTATACATGTTTTCAACTTTATTTAAATGTGGCAAATACCATATAGCTGTAATAATGGATATAAAAATAATTTTTTTAGGCTATACGAGAGGCAGAGCGTGTAAAGGAAATGAAGCGAATGCACAAAGCTGTCCAGAAAGATCTGCCAAGACCATCAGAAGTAAGTATTAGAATTTCTGGCTTAGGAAGTTTTGAGTTTCTTCTTATGTGATTGATGCTTTTATATCATTCATAAAGTTTGTGAAACAAAATATTATATTCTTTCTGGAATATAGTAAAGCACTTCCCAGATATAATGTAAAATGTTTTGCTGGTACAAATAAGACCTTAGAAGGAAAGCAAAATTCTTTTGAAAATGTAAAACTACTATTTAATTCATGCTAGAACAAGTAATAACATCAGCATTGGAGTGATAATGTTTGGTAATTGTACTTGTCTTAAAATTTTAGGTAAATGAAACTATTCTAAGACCCTTAAATGTAGAACCACCTCTAACAGATTTACAAAAAAGTGAAGAACTAATCAAAAAAGAAATGATCACAATGCTTCATTATGACCTTCTACATCACCCTTATGAACCATCTGGAAATAAAAAAGGAAAAACTGTAGGATTTGGTACTAATAATTCAGAGCACATTGCCTATCTGGAACATAACCCTTATGAAAAATTCTCCAAAGAAGAGCTGAAAAAGGTATCATTGATTATAAAGTATTCATTAAATACTGTGTATCATGGACAAACACTGTCTTTTCTCATTCTGATATTTATAAACAAGTGAATTTCATGATTAGGAGATAAATGTTCATAGTAAGTGTTATGAAGAAGACCTGCTTAATCATCCCCCCCCCCCCCCCCCCTTTTCATTCAGTGACAGACCTTTTCCAGGTAAACACTGGCTTAGGTGGCGAGGTGTTTTGTTTCATGGGTGTATGCCTCATGGACAGTTGCTGCAAATTGCCATTTTCTGTGTTTAACTCTGCTACTTCTGAGTTGAATTGAATACCTTTAATACCTAAACCTCATTTATTTAGATTAATATGAAAAAGCAGGCATGCGTAAAAAATGTTTTTTTCACCTATTCAAAGAAAAGAAATACGGTTTACTGAATCTTTTTCCCTTAAATCATTTCCCACTATCTTTTTAGATAAGGAAATGCAGGAACATTTTCGTGTATAAAGTCTGTCCTGCCTCCTCCTCCGTATGCATTGATTTTTCTGTTCTGACAGAGCAAACAGCTGTGATTGCGAATAGAAATCTGTTCCATGGTATGAGAATACAGTTGGTGTCATGGTTGGAAGCAGAGTAGTCATTAGCTTTAGTCTTATTTCTTTAGTCCTTAGCCCTGAGGGGCAGTTATAGACTTGTTGATTGGAATGGGTTATGGAATACTTGGGGAGAGAATCCCTACAATATATTTTTTTTTTTCTGTCTTCTCTCCTGCTCTTTACCTGTATTTTTTTCTTGCTTTCTATTTTCCTTTTTGCAAAAGTAATAACGTGTTTATTGAAGGATTTTTAGAAATTAGAGAAAGGAAGGACAGTTTGCCCCTGATTTCTGAGTAACCTTGAATTACTCTTAGTAAGTATGATAGGAAACTGACATCTGTTGAATGCTTACGCTTGTGGCAGGCACATTTTACCATTGGACTGGGGTTGAGAATTACACTCTGAACTCCATACTTGAACAGTCTCCTCTTTTTTTTTTTTTTTTTTTTCAACATTTATTTATTTTGGGACAGAGAGAGACAGAGCATGAACGGGGGAGGGCAGAGAGAGAGGGAGACACAGAATCGGAAACAGGCTCCAGGCTCTGAGCCATCAGCCCAGAGCCCGATGCGGGGCTCGAACTCACGGACCGCAAGATCGTGACCTGGCTGAAGTCGGACGCTTAACCGACTGCGCCACCCAGGCGCCCCAACAGTCTCCTCTTTTTAAAGTGAAAATAGGGGAAGATGGGATTTGAGAAATTTACTGTGTGTATGGAAACCTGAAATAAGGATCACATTGTTACGTAACAGAAGGTTCTGTGGGGAATCGATTCTAATAAAACTTTTAAAAATAATAGTTGTAGGTAGTGCTTTAGAATTATTGGAAACCATTACAAAGTAGTTTGAATTTTTTTTTTTTTTAAGTTTATTTTGAGAGAGAGGGTGAGTAGGGGAGGGGCAGAGAGGAGAGAAAGAGAGAGAGAATCCCAAGCAGCCTCTGCTGTCAGTGTGCAGCCCTATGCAGGGCTCAAACCCATGAACCATGAGTGAGATCGTGACCTGAGCTGAAATCAAGAGTTGGGTGCTTAACTGACTGAGCCACCCATGCAGCCCTAGTTTTTTTTTTTTTTTTTTTTTTTTTTAGTTTAAATATTCTTTCATATTTTATTGTATGTATTTATATTCTTCTCTGTTCCAAAATGAATTTGAAACAGCATTTACTTAGCGAGTAGATTCTCTATGGGCAGTTTAAAGATAAATTAGTAGGGCGCCTGGGTGGCTCAGTTGGTTGAGCGTCCAACTTCCGCTCAGGTCATGATTTTGCGTCTGTGAGTTCGAGCCCCGCGTCGGGCTCTGTGCTGACAGCTCAGAGCCTGGAGCCTGTTTCAGATTCTGTGTCTCCCTCTCTCTGCCCGTCCCTCTGCTCGTGTTCTGTCTCTCTATCAAAAATAAATAAACATAAAAAAAAATTTAAAGATAACTTAGTACTACTGTCTTCTAATAATCATAAGAGCTGAATTTGTAAATTTTTACTGTGTTCAGTTTTGGAGTGAAACACCATTTCTGTTACTATGAAATGTTGGGTTTTCATTAAGTGTGTTAAAATTGGTTTGTTTTTGTTATTTTCTCAGAGATGTTGTTTAAAAGTATCCGTTCTTTATCTTCTATAGACATGATTTTCCGTTGTTTTAAGTTTTTGTATTTGATTTTATTATATATTTTGGTCTTTGATGTACTGGGATGATCGAAAGCTTTCTTTAAGGCACAAAACGATAGTTGTCAGTTTTGAGCCAGGATGCAAAGGGCTGGAAAAAGTTGATGTGGTATGCTTGTGGAGTCCTTGGGTCTCCAGTTGGGCCACACTCTGTGTGTATGTTTTATCATTTAATTCTGATAACAAACATGTCAGGTGGGTATTATCCTCATTTTACAGATGAGAAATGGGCTCAGAGATGTTAAGCAAGTTCAGACAGCTACTTAAATGGTAAAGGTATGATATGTATCCAGGCCTGTCCAACTTTATCTCTCCTCATTCTGTCATCTTAAACTCTCTTTAGTAAAGTAAAAGCTGGTGTGTGAGCCATTATTATTTGATCTGTGCCCCCATCTCATTCTTTGGCAATGTCAGGGGCATCTCTTCAGATGAGAAAAAAGGCATGTATCAGAAGCAATAAATGCCTGGTTCTCCTTCATAATTCTGTGAAGTCTGAAGTGTATGGAGGAATTGGTAGAGTGGAAGGAGCACACCCAAGCGAAGGTACCATTCGGCTTGGGGCATGATCCTGTCTTGCCTTTACTAGTGTGATGTGTTTTTGAAAAATTGCTTAATCTTTCTGAGCCTTAGTTTCATCATCTTTAATAAGAGAGTAATACCAGCTACTTTGTAATGTGTTAATGGTGTTTGGAGATAATGTAGATAAAATTTTTAAATTGAGTTCTTGGCATAGAGTAGATGTCCAAGAAATGGTAGCTACTGTTAATAATAGAGTGAAGGCAAAGATGTTTACTGGTGATATATGGAAGCTTGACTTTCAAATCAGTCTGCGTCAACTTACTGGCTTCTTAATTCATTTTGTTTAGATATTGTTCCCCCCTTCCAAAACGAAAAACAAACAAAAAAAACAGTCAACCACAACACCTTGCCTTTACCCAAAGAAAGAGGAAAAATTAATTTTTTAAAGTTCTCTCTTGATAGCAAGTAATTCTGGTACCCAAGCTTACTGAAATTATTACTGTACACAGGCCCAGGATGTTTTGGTACAGGAGATGGAAGTGGTGAAACAAGGTATGAGCCACGGAGAACTCTCAAGTGAAGCTTATAACCAGGTGTGGGAAGAATGCTACAGTCAAGTTTTGTATCTTCCTGGGCAGAGCCGCTACACACGGGCCAACTTAGCTAGCAAAAAGGACAGAATCGAGTCACTTGAAAAGAGGCTTGAGGTTGGTATCCTTTTAAAATTCTAATTTAAATGTACCCTGATTGAGACAATGGACCAAGTAATAACCACTGGAGACAATTACAGAAAAATAGACCTGAGGCAGTTACTGGTTTTGCAATTCTTGCCTTTTTTTTTTTTTTTAAAGCCTATTTCTTTTGTTTAGTGATGTCTACACTCAGTATGGGGCTCAAACTCACGACCCCATGATCAACAGTTGCATGCTCTTCTGACTGAGCCAGCCGAGTGCCCCTTGCTTTTGCAGCTCTGGAGGGAAAACTGTACTAAAGTGTTTGGTCTTGTTTGGCTTTCATTAATTTTTCAGAATTGCTGGCCTTTATGATAAAGAATGGTGCCCTCCAGGTTGATCACAGGTCAAACAGGACCTTTTAAATGTGGGAGCAAGGAAGACAAGAAGTTAACACTGGTCACCCAGAACAATGTCCATCAATGCTAGAATAGCTTGTTTTCTGTAAAGAAGGATCTCAGTGGTACCAAGGAGCTTTTTTTTCTGGAGCCAAGAGAGCACATTCATGTAACTTTGGTTCCTTTCTGTTCATTCTCTGATTCCTTTGGGTTTGTTAGAGAGAGAGCACCGAGCTGGATTATCTTAGATAATGGCTTCTGTGATTTTTTTCACATCTGAGGAAATGTTGAAATGTACTAGATGGGGGTTTCATGGCACATGGTTTCTTAATATAGTCTGCAGGTTTTGAATTCCAGAATCTGTGTAGGCATTTGGCCAATGGCATGTAAATTGTGGTTCATGGACCACTGGGCTGTCTTGTGGATTTTTCAAGGTGGTCTTCAGGGATGTTTCTGAGGCTAGGGTAGGGTGGGGAGAAAAGGGTGCTTCAGGCAGTCACATGCAGAAATGGCCTCAATTTCCTCCTTTGTGATTACTAATTTCTCTTTACAGAAAGCAAATTGGAAAGTATTTTTATTTAGAGTTAAAAATAGCAGTACCACTTGGAGTGGTTGGTATCATGTGGGGCTAGGGAAATGAAGAGGAAAAAGAGTTCTTGTAATATGAAATTATTCTAAGTCTTAATTTTACCTTTAAGACTACATGTATAGGGATCTGGTGGTTAATGCCTTTGAGCCTCTTTTATCACTTAGTGGGAAATTAGTTTCTCTTTGAAGTAATTCTCATCGTGGGTGAAATCTTTGCAGTCCAGTTGCTGCTTGTTACTCCGTTGTACTGCTAACTTCCAGCAGGGTGTGCTGTTGTTCTGTGTTTTAATTTGGGATTTAAAGTCAGGGAAAGTAGAACATCAGTGGGCACATTTTGAGTTACATTTTCTGTTGTGTTGGCTTCGTTTATTTATAAGTGGTAGTTAGCAGTGTAATCCTGATCTAAGGTCAGCATTGTAATTGATTATAAAGCTATTTGGAAAGCTTTCTTGTAACCTTTATATGTAAATACTTCGGTCTCTCACTTAGTTTGAAAATCTTCTCATTTGAGGTGGGTAAACGTTTTCTGCCCCACGTGGTAAGGACATTTTGTGCTCTTTAAAATATAAAAAAAGTTTTTCCCTAAATCTCATTTACTTTGCTGAGGCACTAACTTTCGTGACAGCAAATAAATGTGTCACGAAGTGAGTGGTGCCATAAAGTACAGTAATTTTTATTTTTATGTTGAATTGGTCTTGTGAGTTTTGAAGGGAAAAATACAGAAAGAACCACTGCCGTTCTTTTGGAGATTTATTTGGGTCGTTTATGAGCAACCATTAAAAACATGTGGCTCTCTTTGTTCAGTTCAGTACCAGGAACTGAAATCTTCCGTTGAACTATTTTTGTTGAAGGATTGGTGATTTTGGAAGAATATTCATAAAACAGTCTGAAGTAATTTTTCTTTTCTTGACTTCTGGATAACTTACTTTATTGTTTACCCAGCTAGTTACTTTTAAAGAATATGTAATCAAATCCTTTAATTTAGTAAACTACACTTATTTCAAATGAAAGTTCATTAAATCTTTAAAAAGAAGAAAAGAGACTCAAAAACCCAAATAAACAACTCCCCCATTTTATTTGTATCCATCCCTAATTCAGAACTAGGCTTGTGTTAGCTTATTTTAGTTTTTGAAGACACAATTCTCCTGGTTTGAAATACATAAATATTTTATTTCAATTGTGGTAATTCTTTCATCATTTCAGTTGATTGCTAAATTATAAACACTATTCAAAGTTTGTTGTGGGGAAGGAACTCCAGTTGTATTATATAAACTAAATGCTATACTTAAATTATTCTTTCCACTCTTAGGTTCAGGGAGATATGCCTTTCTGTGCAAGCACAATACACCATGGCTGCCAGTGTGTTTGATTTTTGCTGTCATGAACTTTGGAACAGCGAATCTAAATTATGGCCCTATCACAGTGTATCAAGCAAGATGAAATCCAGCTTTGTCGTGGTTGGTGTCTCCTAAATGGATTAAAAAATATGCCCTGAGGTTTATATTGGAGCTGGGTCTTTGAGCCATTACTCATGATTAGTATTTGAAATGCAGAATTTAAATGAAAATCCTTAGGATACTCACTTAAAACTAATGGAACCATCTCAGATTTTATGTAGAATGTGGTGGGTGGTGTAAGGAGTCTCTTAAATAAATGGAATCAGAAACTAGTCACAGGTCAGAAGTAAGTGGGAAAGACTTCTGAGTTGTAACCAAGTTCATGTGTTTTATTCTGCTTTGGAGGCAGAATTAATTTTAGAACTGTGCCATACATTTGTGTGTCAAACAAGGCAGCAGCAGCAGCAAACAGAAATGATAACTAATATCAGAAAAGGAAAAGTTAGAAAGCATAGCATGTCGAGGCCATTTAGATACAGTATTTTATTAGCTTCTGAGGGCATTATGGGTGTGTGGTGGGAGAGCAGAGTGATTGCTATCTGTAGTGATGCCCCAGATATTTAAAAAAAATGGTTAACTTCTGCTCACTGTTATATATATATTTTTAAAGAAGGATGCCTAAAATAGTAGGAAACTTTTGTATCAAATGGTAAAAAATAAAAGGACTTTATAGTCCTGGATGTGATCGTATGTTCAGTGACTATTACTGAGCATCTAATATGTGCCAGCCGTTGTTCTAGCACCTGGGAGTGTAGCAGGAACAAAGCGGACAAGCTCTATGCTCTTGTGGACATCAGTTATCTGGAAAATGCTTCATGTGGAGGAGAACCTCATTTTCTGATGATGCCAGATAAATGAGTCATTACTGTATTTGGGAAGTGCAAATAGAATTTGAAGTGTTCTAATTTGTTTCCACTTTAAGTGGAAATAGGAAATCGTCTGAAGACGTAATTATTTTGAGTGAAATAATTTCCAGGAGGTGCAAAAGTGAAAAGAGAAGTCTGAATTTAGGCCTGCTATTAAATTTAATAGTATTTGAAATAGTATCTAAACTGCGTTGAGGAAGTTTGGCTGAAAAGTAGATTTTGTCATGTTAGCTATAAAAATGGAAAGGCTTTCCTTAGAGGTGGAAACTAGGTCCAGAAGTAATACTTCTCTCTGTATTTTACTGGCACAGTCAACTTAGTCAAGAAATATTATGTAACATCGACTTCTTGGAAATAAAGTAACTTGAAAAACACAGATAACACATCTTTCTCAGTGTACTTGTAGAACTCTTAGGAGCACCCCTGACTTTACTGAATGGTTATATTTCAGCAAAATTGGCTGTACAATGGATCATATTTTCTCAGTGATTTTATTTATAAAGTCAGATATTTTTACATAGGAAAAAATTCCCTTAATACTTTAAAGAGTGAAAATTTAGGGTAAGGATCAAGTTGTTGGGCAAATCTGGATGGAGGACTGTATGTTGAAGTTAACTCGGCAGGTTTATGTTCTCTCGTGCGTGTGGGGGAGGGGTGACATGGGGCACAGGAGAGAAGTTTCTGGTACTCTGGAATGCTCCCTTTCTCAAATTCTGCTCTGTGCTTTGACCCTTAAGGGCACTGGCAGATTTCTTGCTTTTTCTATCAAGAAGAGCTGGACCAGAGATCTCCTTGGTACAGTCGTGTTGCTTCTGTTATGCCTCAACGTTGAGTTGAATTTCTTTCAAGCAGTTTATGTGTTTCATTTCCTAGCTCATGCAGATGTCAGGTGCTCTTGGTATTGCTTTGTTGGTGCATTACTGTTCTCGGAAAGGTTTTTGGTAAGGTTTTTTGCCTTACTGTTTAGCTTGCTTTGCCGGGATGCAGTCTGGTGGATGCTAACTCTGGTAGATGCAAGCAATAATCACATGCTTGGACCTGCATCTCGTCAGTGTGGAGAAGGTTCACTGATACGATTTAATGCTAGCGAGTAGTATAGAGATGAAAGGAAAGGCACTGATGGGCTCTTGTTGTTTGCAAACATTTCGGTGGTTGAACCACATCGTTACTACCATAGGATCATATTGCTAAACGATGGACTAGGAAGTGGAGCTGCCATCAACTATGTATTTATTTTGGGTATCCTTAAACCTGTTTTTCCAGTGGTGTAAAGTTATATTCTGGGCCTCCAAGCAAGAGTTTCACTGAGGGATGCTCTTAATGTTTCTGAACCTCACTGTAACAGACTTTAACTGAAGACAGTATTGGAGACCCAAGGATAATGTGTTTATTTTGGAATTACTTAAGCTTAGTAACCTTAACAAACTTAGTGAGTTTGAAAGTAACAATTACACTTTTATAAGTCCCATACAGCCCCCTTTTGTAATGACCCGAGGAAACACTTATGGTTCCACTGATTCATCTCCTGGGGACCATCAGTTTTCCATTGGTCTCTGGCCAGCCTTTTTTAGACAGTTTCTCTTCTATGCATTTAAAAAATAACATTTGTGGGCGTTTTTCTAAAAATAATACCTGTACTTTGTAGAAAATTTAAAAAGAAATTAAAAAACAATTTGAAAAGAAGCCTACCATCCAAACATAATCGCCTTATACATTTTGAGGGATATGTATGTGTGTGTATATCTATTAATATGTGTGTGTGTGTGTGTGTATAATTAAATGTAGAAAAAAATTACTGTATGCATCTGTGTGTGGATGAAAGGAGGAAGATGTTTAAAACTGAATTGGAATCATCATATACTCCTTTGTAGATTTAATAACATATTACAAATACCATTTTAAAAAGACCTGATCACTTGCTCTCATTTATAGAGTTGTGGCAAAGATCTGGTTTGGTGAAATCCCCAATTATGCTAGTTATATTCTGCCCAACTTCTTGAGAAGTTGTTAAATAACATTTTTTTTCCCTGTAAATTTTTTCTGAGAAATGTTTGTGTTCTTATAATTTTATAGCTTGTTAAGAATAGAAGAGTTAGGAATTTAAAAGGATAAGCTGAGGAAAGTCAAAGCTTTTCTCAAGTGGCAAATAAAACTCTTGTAGGTTAATGTCTCAATCAGGGAAAGAGTGATGGGCAGATCCATTAATTAAGATCTTGTTTACATGTGTCTAGAATAACTTGTTTTTCAGGGAACTGTCTGATGGCATTAAGCCATTCAGTCCCACAGCTTGAATTTCTTCAGGCGTGTTTGCATTTCACGGGCTGAGGCAGAGGGGACATTCGGTTTATTAGTAGTGGTGTGTTGAACTTTCAAGTAGGACATACTTCATAGCTTCATCACTTAGTGGCCATGTGGCCTAGGGCAAGTTACTTACCGTCTCTGAGCCTCGTATTTCCTCATACTTACCTGTAAAATTAGGGTGGGTAATAGTTCTTATCTCACGGCAGTGAGTTTGAGATAATGTAAGATTAAGTGAGATACTGTGTGCCTAGCAAATAGCAAGTTTTAGCAAATGAGAATTCCCATGTCTCTTCAGGTCTGTTAACCACCGTTAGTGTTGTCTAAATTGGATTAAACTTGGTTGATACTTTTAGGTGTCATGAAGTAACTTTGTTACCTTGAACAGCAGGGTGGCTGAGTTTTTATTCTAGAAGTTTTGATGACTGTCTGAAATTGGAGATATGGGTTGATTTTCGCAGAGATTGAGTAAGACTGAAGGCTCAGATCTTGGTTAGTATAAATGGATCTTAACGTAATTGTGGATTTTAATTTAACATTTCATATATACATCTGGTGTGCTAAAATCGTTGACATGTAAATTTTGATGTCTCTTCTATTTCATTGTATTGGTGTTTCATGGTTTGTGGTGTACAGTCTTAAATAGCCTCTGCAGTAGATCTTGAATTTGAATTTTATAAAACCTTTTATTATGGGAGTTTTCAAATACATCCTGAAGTGGATTAGTTTAATGAGTCCTCCAGTGTTATCATCCAGCTGTATCAACTCACTGCCACTTTTGTTTTCATATGGCATTCTCCCTTCCCCACTATTTTCAACCAAATTCCAGACATTGTATTGTAAGTTATGGTACATGAAATTTGTCGTCTTGGTGTCCCTACACACTTATATGTAGGTATATTCTCATTCATCTCTTGGATTGAATTTTACTCTTTCATTTTGGGCGTAGTCAGCTTTAATTATATCAAGTGTTGCCTACTTTAATTTCCTCATAGATATTAGAAATATAGATAAAGCATAGACTTCCATTATAACCATATTTGGTAGGTTTGTCTAGTGACAAGTTAACAAAGTATTTAATCCTGTCTCCACTACCGTCTCTGTTAGTATTTGTGAGAGAGAAAGAGAGCTCGCGCACGAGTGGGAGAGGGGCAGATGGAGGGGGGGACAGAGGATCTGGAGTGGGCTCTGTGCTGACAGGAGCGAGCCCCATGTGGGGCACAAACTCACCAACTGTGAGATCAGGACCTGCGCCAGCTGGATGCTCGAGTGACTGAGCCACCCAGCTACCCCTCTGTACCCCTCTGTTAGATGTTTGAAGAGGAATTTGAAGTGCTTATCTATAGTGCAGATAAGGATTTGAAAAAAATTTTTGAGAACTTTTTGTAAGTCAGCTCTAATGTACCATCCAAGCTCCTTAAGCCAATATCGTTTTGTTTAAAATAAGTTGTCCTTCAAGAAGGGCAGTTGCTAATACTTAATATATATTTTTTTATTAAAATTTTTTTTTACATTTATTTATTTATTTATTTATTTATTTATTTATTTATTTATTAAAAAAAATTTTTTTTCAACGTTTATTTATTTTTTTGGGACAGAGAGAGACAGAGCATGAACGGGGGAGGGGCAGAGAGAGAGGGAGACACAGAATCAGAAACAGGCTCCAGGCTCCGAGCCATCAGCCCAGAGCCCGACGCGGGGCTCGAACTCCCGGACCGCGAGATCGTGACCTGGCTGAAGTCGGACGCTTAACCGACTGCGCCACCCAGGCGCCCCTACATTTATTTATTTTTGAGAGGGAGACACAGCGAGTGGGGGAAGAGCCGAGAGAGAGGGAGACACAGAATCCAAAGCAGGCTCCAGGCTCTGAGCTGTCAGCACAGAGCCCGATGCAGGGCTTGAATCCACGAACTGTGAGATCATGGTCTGAGCTAAAGTCAGATGCTCAACCAACTGAGCCCTCCAGGCGCCCCGTGAATACTTAATTTTTAAAAAAAGGTTTAGAAACACGAATATGATTAAATCAGAGTCTTTTTTTTTCCCCTGGTTTTTTTTTTTTTTTTTGTATTTTAAAATCTTTAAAAATTTTCTTTATTTTAGAAAGAGTGAGCAAGTGTGGGAGAGGGGCAGAGGGGGAGAGAGAATATTAAGCAGTGGAGCCAGATGCAGGGCTTGATCCCACAACTTTTGGATCATGACCTGAGCCTAAATCAAAAGTTGGGTGGTCAACTGACTGAGCCAAGCAGCCATCCCTGATTTTTTGTATTTTAAACAATAAGGTCTTATATCCTGTTGGACTTTAATGTTTCTGTAGTGTATGGGGGGGGGGGGTTGGACTAATTTGCATATGCATTTATTTCATGCTTGTGATTTCTTGTTGCTAGAAAAACGCCAGCCTTATAGGTTAGTTTTTTCCCTCCTAAAGCACATTGAGCAGTCATAGAACATTTTACAAAGTGTACAGATCTCTTCCTTCACATTTTAATGATCAGATGATAAGATGATAAGTTGTAAAGTAACTGAGCTTAAATTGAATATTAAAAGCTGCATTTAATTTCTTCTTTATACTTTTAGTGATTAAATTTATATAGTTACTCGACTAAATTTTTTCCTGTACTTAATTTTTTGGGGTATCATTTATTTCCATATTTGCTTGAAATCTTAGCACAGTGTTCGAGCCAGAAGATTTTATATAAAGCTTGAGCTAAATTAAATTGTTGGCGTGAAATGGAACCTAGCAGCTTAGTAGTTTTAAAATCCTTGATAGTTTGGGAAGCATAAATGACTCAACTGTACGAGGCAAGGTATTCCCCGGATTCAAGGTACCAGTCATAGTAAATGTGCCTTGATGACTAATTAAACACTTTTGGAACCTAAGTATTAAGCTATTGCACCAAATTGGAAATTGAATATCCATGGAGTGCAGCGTATAGTTAACTGGATTATCTTGACCAATGAAAATGAAAATTTGTATGTCTATTTTTTTAAAAATGTGCTCTGTGTATTTGAAATTCTGTACTGGTAAGGTTTTTGGAATGTTTATTTGAATCCACATGTGATTCGAGTATCTTAGAACGTGCTGAATTATATTTAAGGAACTGCATGCAACTCATTGATTTAGTTCACTCATTATTGGGAGTGAGAGCTTTTTGGTGGGTCTAGTTCAGAGAAAACAGCTGATTGATGTCCAGCTTCTGTAATGACAGTGGTTGAAACAGATTCTCTATCCTGATTGTCCAGGAGAATCATTTGGGGGCTTTAAAAATACCAAAGTCTGAGACCATTTAAATAAGCGTCTCTGGGTTTAGGGCACTGACACTGGTACATTGTAAAAGCTCTACAGGTAATTCTAAAGTTTAGCTGGGATTGAAAACCACTAGCTTGAGAAGATGTGTTTGAGTACGTGTTACTTGGTATGGTTGTCCTCATGAGGCAAACTGCTCTCTTAAAGAAGGAACAGCTATTTTTCCTTGTTTTATTTCCAGCAAGGATTCCAGGTCATTTTTTAATTAAGGTTGGAATTTTAAAGAAGGTTTGAAAGCCTCATCATTAGTCCCTTGGTCCATTAGAGAGGAGATCAAAATGGTTAAACTCTTAGTATATATGAAATAATTGTAATCAGAGCTGACATTTGTTAACTGCTTACTCTGTGCCAGTCACTGGGTGGCTAAGAGCTTTTACGTACATTATCTTATTTAAGCTTCATAATAACTTAGTAGTGACTGCCATTTTACTGATGGAGAAATGGAGACAGGTTAAATAACTTGTGTCGATTCACAGCAGTTGGGTGGCTGTGCTGTGAGGAAAGAACGACTCACTCTCCCACTATACTGTGCTGCCTTGACTTCACACAGTATTTCCTTAGAAGACATACAACTGCCATGGAACTTACTTTGATTTGCTATCTATTAGAGGAAAGTGGCCCCTTTATAAAGGACATTGTTTATTCTTGGATTTATTCTTCAAATGAATTGCAGAGGAATAAAAGCTTATTAACTTGTATAAAATGCCGAAGATATAAATGGTTGTTAAAAAGCTGTATTTTAATTTTAGATCCATCTCACATTTTTAAGGCAAGGCGTGGACATGCAACATGTTCGTTCTTTCCACCCCACAGGCTTATTTGACTTTGACTTTTAATAAACGAAGCTGGAGGTGGATAGGTATGAAGTGTTACTTTTCCGGTAAAAGTATACACTTGACCCTTGAACAACACAGGGTTTATGGCCGCTGACCGCCCCCCGCCCCCCAGTTCAAAATTCATGCATGGCTTGGCTCCCCCAAAACTTACAGCCTGCTGTTGACTGGGACACCTTACTGATAACATAAAGTCAATTTATGCATATTTTCTATTGTGTATGTATTATGCCCTGTGTTCCTGTAGTAAAGTAAGCTAGAGAAAAGAATATGTTATTAAAATTATAAGAGAAAATACATTTACAGTACTATAAAAAATCCATGTGAGAGGACCCATGCAGTTCAAACCTATGTTGTTCAAGGCTCAACTATACTTTGTATTTTGAGGAATATTTTATTATGTTTTATTTTACTTTATTTATTATCTATTTATTTATTTTGAGAGCTAGAGCGAGAGCGAGAGTGGGGCGGGGGGGGGCGGAGAGGGAGCGAGCGGCAGAGAGAGAGGGAGAGTGAGAGAGTCCCATGTAGGCTTTGCACTGTCAGTGCGGAGATCGATGAGGGGACTTGAACTCATGGAACCATGAGATCATGACCTGAGCCGAAACCAAGAGTTGGACGCTTACCTGACTGAGCTACCCAGGTGCCCTTGAGGAACATTTTAATTTTTTGGTGTTCTTATATATTCTAACCATAAAGCATTGTAATTGATGTGTTTATTTTTAAATCGGATATTAGGCATTGAAGTGGATGTTTCAATGTTGTTATTTTGGAAAACTATATATTTGTTTTGGTGATTATATGGTTTCTAAATATTTTAATAAAACATCCTATGTATAGTTTTCCCTATCAGTTATTTTGCATTTGACATTTATCCGTGGTACCATTTCTGTCTACTTATCCCTATCCTATTTATTCCACATTTGGTATCTTAGAAAAAAAAGATTATTTACATTGTCACATGGTCTTCCTTGTTTATAGTTACATTGTTATGAATTATGGGTTATCATTTGGGTGTATGTTATCTTGAAACTATTTAGTTTTGGAGTCACTTGATGAAATCAGTTTGAGGGGGAGTGGAAGAGAGTGGAGAGAGGTGAAGTAAGGGGAGGGAGGGAGAGAGGAAAGGAACGGACAGACATAGATAATAAATTAACACAGATTGAATATAAGAAGCTAACAGATTTAATAGTTACTCTTAAGGTTTTGACCTCACAGTTGTAAGTGTCGTATGTGCATTTGCAGATCACTTTAAAATATGATGTGGTTATACTGTGGGACGTAGACTCGATACCTGGCGTAGGTGCCATGTGGATGGGATTCTGCATTACATACCTTTTCAAACCCTTCTCATCCATCTCTCCTTGGACTCTCTCGTTCTCTCTCAACTGGGGCCTTCTCTGTCCTGCTTCAGCTCTAGAATTTTGTTGATATCTTGCTCCTGTTCATTGTCCTTCTCCTGTTCTTTTGTGAGTTTATATATTTTGAACTCTTTTCCCCTAATTTTAGAGTGAGCCGAGGAGGCAGCCCATCTGTGCCCAGTATACATATTTAATAGGAAAACTGCCATCTCTCAATTTTATGGTGTCTTTTCACTGTACCAAAACTAAGTATTTTTTTCTTTGCCAAATGTGACATTGTTTTTTCTTTATGGGTTTTATGACAAATTTAGAATTATAACATTATAAAAATAACCAGTAGTTTTATAGTTTGAGGGGGTTACATTTTGATTACAACTGTGGTGCAGTAATTGGTTGTTATTCAGTTATTAAAAATGTACTGGATGTATAATATAGAAGAGCATTTTCTCCACTTTTACTGAGAAATAATTGCATCCATCCTTGTATAAACTTAGGACATTCAGCATGATGGTTTGACTTACATATATTGTGAAATGATTATCACAGTCTCGTCTCAGTTAAAAATCTGTCATCTCACATAGATAAAATGTAAAGAAAAGGAAGAAGAAAACAGAGAAAGAAAAACATTTTCTCTTGTGATCTTCAGATTTACTCTTGTAACAACTTCCCGGTACGTCATACAGGAGTCTTAGCTGTAGTCGTCATATTGTATAGCAATGCGTTTTGGGGATGAAGCTGGTGAAGACGGGTCTCTGCCAGTCCCCAAATCCATGCAGATTAATGATAGCAGAAGTTATTTTCAGAAGCGCAGGTTAGTTTTTCTTACGCTGTGAAATTCAAGCCTGCTTTGAAATTGAATTATGGGTGAGATTATTACAAATCGATTATTTGGGACTACACTGTATAGCCCTTCCAGTGCAAGACAAATCCTTCTTAGGCCACATTTTGTGTTACGGTAGCTCAAGTATGAGGAATTCTAATGCGTCTTGGCTTTGAGGAGGTAGATGAACCAACAGGGCCTTTTCTGTTATTTAGCCTGCTTTTCTCATGTCTGCTGATGTGATCTTCCCCTGCTCCCCCAGATAAACAGGGGTCACATGACAACGGAAGCCAAGAGAGCTGCAAAGATGGAAAAGAAGATGAAAATTTTGCTTGGGGGTTACCAGTCTCGTGCTATGGGGCTTATGAAACAGTTGAATGACTTATGGGACCAAATCGAGCAGGCTTACTTGGAGTTACGCACTTTTGAAGAACTCAAGAAACACGAAGATTCTGCTATTCCCCGGAGGCTAGAGGTAACATCATTGCCTTGCAGCATTGCTTAAAAAGAGAACTGCAAAAAATTACCAGGGCTTTCCTGTTTTTTTCTTTCTCCTGTGCAGATTTATCTCTGAAGTTGATACTGTCTGGCTTTTTTCAGTGAGAGCCTGAAGTTTTTGACTTTCTTATCTAGAATTGTCTGTGTATAGGTGGATAGACCAGGCCAGTGGTGGATACAATGGCTTTTCCTTTACTGATTTTCTGGTTTGCATATAGATACACGGTGAAATAGAATAAGTAACCCTTGTGATTTGTCCCCCTGAAACCTAATTGCATCCCATTCTTACAGCTCTCTGAGGTACATTAAACCGTTGTCTGTTTTGTAATTTAGAATGCTGGGAATATAGCTGGTCATTGTACAGCATGAAATTCCTCTGGCCAGATCTGGTTTAACTTTTATTTCCAAAGTGTGCATGATAGTCCCTACCCAGATAAAGGGCCGTGAGGGCTTATCGAGGTGCATTTGTGGGTACTGATAGGGCAGCAGTGGCTTGTGTATTTGAGCTAGCAGAGATTCTCCCAACAAGATGGTAGCCGTATGACCAAAGAACGGTTGTAGTACTGGCTTTAGAGCATAAGTAGTTGTTCTTCCTTGTTTCTCTGGGGAATACTTCTCTCTTAAGAGTCATGACTTAACCCTTCTGTTCGTAAGATGATAAAGTGCCATATTTTTAATTTTCATTGCGTGCTTACATACGAAATAATGATTTAATATTTTTGTCTCTTCAAGTGTCTAAAAGAAGATGTTCAGCGACAACAGGAAAGAGAAAAAGAACTTCAGCATAGATATGCTGATCTGCTGCTGGAGAAAGAGACTTTAAAGTCCAAATTCTGAAGCATAGTTTATACTCTGTCACAGGATGAATTAATTGCTGGTTTTCATACTCTGGAAGGCTGAAACTGATGATTATCTTCATTGACAAATTTGCCCACGATCTGTGGTTTTTCAGTTGTTTACTTTAAATGATATTGATCTTACATAGTCTATGTATAAAGACTTTAACTCCACAAAATGTTTTAGGGTTTAAATTATTAAGATGATCATTCTTTTAGCAGTGTCATATTTGCAAAAATTTTTTTAGTTTTGGCCTTTAATTTTAAAAGCCTGGTTTTAAAGTGCTGCCTGTGAGTAAACTCTTGAATAAAAACAAAATAAAAAAATTGTGAGTGTAGCCTTTTGTTTGAAGTAATTAGATACTTAGAGTGCCCACAAACCAGCAAGCATGTACTCTGTGTCATATTTAATGAGTAACTCTTGGGTAATCAGAATGGTGATCCGGTATCTTAATTCCTTCAGAGGCAGTCCTTTTGTGGCCTCGCTAGTTTTAGCACAGGGCACTCATTTCTCTATACACTGACAAGATGGATTAACATTTTAATACCTCAGGGTTTGTTTT
Organism: Felis catus; assembly: GCF_018350175.1. Lineage (NCBI taxonomy): Eukaryota > Metazoa > Chordata > Mammalia > Carnivora > Felidae > Felis > Felis catus. Next base: position 42,285,059 of record NC_058372.1, read on the forward strand.
TTGGTTTTTTGGATTTTTTTCAAGTATAATTTTAAGAAGTTCTCTTCTTTGCCCAGCTACTCACACAGTTTATGGATTAGGACTCAAAAGATTTCATTTTTATTGACCTGTTAGGTTCTTTTAAATGTCTTTTCTGCAAAGGTGTGTTGAAGATTAATTTCAGTAAGGCTATCACACTTTATTAAAGCTTTGTGTTTATCCTAAGTTAATTACACAAGTGTAGAATTTTGGGAATTGGTAGAAGTGGGAAGACCAGACTTTATAATTCACATGAAATCGTTTGGGATAGTTATTAGTTGGCTACAAGTTCAGTATAGACCAACAGTATGTTGGACATACCAGGAATATTTCCCCATCTTAATCCTAGGGATTAAAAGGAGGGAAGGAGGGATTTATTCAGTTATCAGGTAATTTATTAACCGCCCAGTGTCAGAGTCATGGAGGTAGAACAGTGAGTGAAGTACGTATGACTCCTAGTTTGTGGAGCTTACAGTCCATTGGGAATGATGATAGGCGACTAAAATTCAGATGTTTTTTGAGTGACTCTTCTTAAGTGCCAGACACTTATTTAAGTGCTGGAGATAAAGAGTTAAGACAAACTTCTTGCTCTCATGGAGGTGACATTAGTGGGAGGAGATACTTAACATACAGGGAAAAGTATCAGATCATGAGCTTTGATTCTATGGAGGGAATTAAAATCGGGTGATGGGAGACAGTGACTGGATGGCGACTTTAGTTTGGATGATCAGAAGAGGTCTTTGAAGGGGTAACATTTAAGATAGGATGTGGGGAAGAGCAATGCCGGCAAAGCGCCTTTGGGGTATTTGAGGAAGAGGAAGGAAGACAAGGTGGCTAGGGTGTCAAGAATGGCATTTGAGTAAGGCCTGGGCGTAAAGGGGCATATGTAGAAGGCCTTGGTAAGAAATTTGGTTTTTATTCTATTATGGGAAGCTGTGAGAAGATTCTGAGCAAAGGAATGGCATCAGATTTGGTTTAGAAACATCCTGTGGTCATAGTGCATAACGTCTCACCAGGCTGACGGGGGGTGGGGAAGCCACTTAGTTGAGCGTGAAGGTAATGGCAGACGAACAATAATACTGACTCCAACCAGGATAGAGGCAGTCCTGGTGGGGCAGGTGCAGGGACTTGAGCAGTAATCAGTACGCGGTCTCCTCAGACTATATATTTTTCTAGTTAACCTAGTCACTTTAATTCTAGAACTTTTTTCAATAATTTCACATGGGTTTTCTAGGAAACACTTTATCATCTGTGAATAGCAGTAATGTTTCTTCTAGTAGTTTCATTTTTGTTGCATATTTTGTTGGCACAAATGTTTAGAACAGTTTTTTTTTTATTAAAAATTTTTTTTTTCAACGTTTTATTTTATTTTTGGGACAGAGAGAGACAGAGCATGAACGGGGGAGGGGCAGAGAGAGAGGGAGACACAGAATCGGAAACAGGCTCCAGGCTCTGAGCCATCAGCCCAGAGCCTGACGCGGGGCTCGAACTCCCGGACCGCGAGATCGTGACCTGGCTGAAGTCGGACGCTTAACCGACTGCGCCACCCAGGTGCCCCTAGAACAGTTTTAAATGACGATGATGGCAGACATTCTTGTTTTTGATTTTCATGGGAATGTCCGTAATATTTTCGTTTGAGGTTGGCTGTTTTGAGTTCTTTATCTAGAAAGGAAATACCCATCTATTTTTAGTTTTTAAAGAATCTGAATTAGGATTGGCTCTGGAATTTTGTCACATATACTTTTTGGGTATCTTGTAAGATAGTCATATGGGTTTTTTCCATTTAGTTTGGTGATGACATCATTAGTCGATTTTTTTCCAATATTAAACCAATCTTTGAACTCTTGGAATCAGGTAGATAATTAAAAAAAAAAAAATTTTTTTTTAAGATTTACATTTTACTTGCATCTTGTGTAGACTTGAATTATATGGATTTAAAATAGTTGCTCTCATATTCAAGACTCCCTTTGTTTTCAAAATCTGAAGTAGTACACACATACTTCCAGCCTAAAGAATGACCACGGTTTGTGTAATTTCATAACTGGCAGTCTGCATCGTGGATGGCTCATGCTTTTGCTTTGTAGCAGTGAAGCTTTAACTGGTAAAGAGTTCTGCCATCCTCCTGTGAGCATCCTGTAAAGCCCAGGGTTCTTCACCGGTACCACTCTGAGAGTGATTTTGGTGACTGTTTTCACATTCACATTTATCGTATTCTCTTACAGGCATTCATTGAATGGTCGTGGTAACATTAGTGTTGAAAATCATGTTCAAGTGGCAGTAACTTTGGGACAGACATTAAATGTGATAAAGAGCCCTCAAACCCACCAGCATGAGTGGGATCTCCTCTCTGAAATATTAGAAGTGATGCCGCGTTTCTGCTACCATCAGTTGTAGACTTCTGCTGTCCAACAGTTTTATTCTCCTGATTTTTACATTTTTTTTTCTGGGAAAATCCGTTGTGCATTTTGTGATGTCATGCAGTGCATTTCTCCTCAAATGTGGCCGCCCTATTGGTCTTATAAAATTTGATTTGCTAATATGTTATTTAGGAAAATGGCACTTTTATGTGAGTGAATTTAGTCTTTTGGGCTCATGTCCAATTTTTGGCGTAGAGATTTTGCTAGCTGTATGAGGTGAATAGGATAAATATGGGTATTTGCATCAAGCACGTATATCGTTGGGGTGACTTGTTCCACTAAACATGGAAGGATTGCGCTTGTAAAACTTTTGAATTGAGAGCCCTGTTTGGAAGTCATTTCTTGATAACTGTCAAGTTTCTTCTGTGACTGTTACCTATTTTTAAGTATTTTCATATCTGATTTTAAAATTTTGTTTCAAATGTATTTCTCCTTCTGTGTTTGTTATTTGTTAAATTTAAGTGATTTATGTTTTTCCAGAAAACTGAATTTTGTTGAAATTTAACACATTTATTAGCAGAGAATTTGAATAGGGTAAGAAATTTTCTATTTGTTACTTTTAAGTTAAAAGAAATGACCTTTTCTTAGTTTGACCATTCCTTTTTTTCCTTGATTAGACTTGATAAAGGTAATCTTCTTTCCCTTAAAAAAAAACCCTGCTGTTTGGATTTATCACGTGTGATTTATTTTAAAATATTTTAATTTCTCATGTGTATTTCTTTTGTTTTCTGTAGAATTTTTCCCTGTAACTTTTTGAGTCTGATGTTTATTTTTTGTTTTTATATGTATACAAATGAAGGGTTTTAGTTATCTTTAATTTCAAATATGTTCCTATCCCAGCTACATTGATGTGTCTTTTTTTTCTAAGTAGTTTATCATTGTGTTTAAACTTTTGGTTAAATAATTAAGAATATTTAAAATTTTCTGTGTGGTTGGCTTTTTTTTTGTTTGTTTTAAATAATTGTTACTTGTAGCAAGGAAAAATGGCTTATGTAGTTACTGCTTTTTAGAATTGATTGAGGTTTTGGGGCCCAGCATTTTAAAAAAGCATGCTATGGATAAATGAAGGTTTATTCAGTGTATGTGGGACAGCTGAACACGTACTGAACCACTTTAATTATATGATTGAAATTTTATTTTCTTATTTTTGGGTGTAAACTACCATAGACTAGTAGTGTTGTCTTAAAGGCTTCTAGATCGTTCTTTCTCTCAGTTTTATCTTGTTTGGAGCTTTTTCTTTGTATATTTTGATACGGTTGTTTAGTATGTAAATACTTGTGTCTATTGGGGATCATTCATAAGACAAGCAATCTATAAAGTTATTCTTTTTGTCCTTTATGTGTTATCTCTTTGAGATTGGAATATTCTTTTTTTTTGTTTGTTTATACTTGCTTGATAAGTTGTCTATTTTTTTTTTTAACTTTTATATAATTTTTTGTTTTCTTTAAAGAGCATGTCTTGTTGGATTTTATACTTCAACCCATTTGGAGAGGTTTTGCAATTTAATAGGGGAGACTAATCCATTTGCTTTTATGTTAATTACTGACCTTGGTCTTTGTGATCATGTTTTATGCTTTCTCACTGATTCCTCTCATTTCCTAAATGGGCTATAATGCCCTGGGCTTTAATTTTCTTAGTGATTTAGGAAATATGCATTCTCTTTTAAGTTTTACAGATGATGATGATGGTATCATTTAGGGTTCAGGATCCATTCAGGACAAAGAAACCAGACCAGTAATTTGAGCAGGGAAATTTAATACGAAGAATTATTTGCTAGTAACAGGAGATCAATCACTAAGAGGGACAAAGGCAGCCTTAAAGAATGTAGGACTAGCAGATGTAGAGAGGAACTACTACTTGTAGACAGAGAGTACCTAAGTAGGGAACATTCTTTTTTATGGCTGAATAATATTCTTGTGTGTGTGTGTGTGTGTGTGTGTGTGTGTGTGTGTGTGTGTGTGATGTTTTTGTTACCTATTCACCCACTGATGGATACCTGTGTTGTTTCCACATCTCGGCTATTGTAAAGGGTTCAATGAACACGGGGGTGCAGATATCTTTTGAAGTTAGTGTTTTCATTTTCTTTGGATAAATACCCAGAAGTGGAACAGCTGAATCATAGGGTAGTTCTGTTTTTAATTTTTTTGAGGAAGCTCCATACTGTTTTTTATAGTTGCTGCACCACTTTGCATTCCTGAGTACAGTACACGAGGGTTCCCTTTTCTCTACATCCTTGCCAACTCTTATTATTTCTTGTCATTTTGATACTAGTAATTCTGACACTAGTCATTCTGACAGGTGTGAGGTAATGTCTCATTGTAGTTTTGACTTGCATTTCTCTGATGGTTGATGATGAGCATCTTTTCATGTACTCATCGGCCGTCTGTATGTCTGGAAAAATGTCTGCCCATGTTGTAATCGATTGTTTTTTTGGCTATTGAGTTGTATGAGTTCTTTATATATTTTGGATATTAGACCCTCACCAGATACATGATTTGCAAATATTTTCTCCCACCCAATAGCTTGCCTTTTAATTTTGTTGATGGTTTCCTTTGCTGTGCAGAAGGCTTTAAGTCTGATGTAGCCCCACTTGTTTATTTTTCCTTTTGTTGCTTTTGGCAGGTTCAGAAAATCATTGCCAAGGCAGGGAGTTTACTGCCTATGTTTCTTGTAGAGGGTGTATGGTTTCAGGGCTTACATTTAAGTCTTTAATCCATTTTGAGTTAATTTTTGTGTATGGTATAAGACAGGGGTCCACTTTCATTCTTTTGCATGTGGCTGTCCCATTGCCCAGCACCATTTATTGAAGAGACTGTTCTTTCCCCGGTGTATGTTTTTGGCTCCTTTGTTGTAAATTAATTTTCCATATATGCATGGGTTTATTTCTAGGCTCTATAATCTGTTCCATTGATCTGTGTGTCTGTTTTTATGCCAACACCATACTGTGTTACTTACTGTAGCTTTGTAATATAGTTAGAAATCAGGGAGTGTGATGTTTTCAGTAAATATCAACAGATGTGACTCACAAAAAAGATGTTTGGGGTCCTCAATTTTTTTAAAAGTATAAAGGGATCCTGAGACCCCCCCCCCCCCCCCCCCCCAGTTGAGAACTGCTAATTTAGATTGAGCTGGCTGGAAATAAGGAACATCTACTCAGAGAATCCACAGCTTTCTCTGCTCTTTGATCAGAAGTGCAGATGGGGCGGGGCGCCTGGGTGGCTTAGTCGGGTTAGTGTCTGACTTCGACTCATGTCATGATCTTATGGTCCATGAGTTCGAGCCCTGCATCGGGCTCTGTGCTGACAGTTCAGAGCCTGGAGCCTGCTTTAGGTTCTGTGTCTCTGCCTCTCTCTGCCCCTCCCCCACTCATGCTCTGTCTTGCTTTGTCTCTCAAAAATAAATAAATGTCAAAAAAAATTACACAAAAAAAATGCAGATGGGGCGCCTGGCTGCCTCAGTCCGTTAAGCATCCGACTTCAACTTAGGTCATGATCTCATGGTCCATGGGTTTGATCCCTGGGTTGGGCTCTGTGCTAATAGCTCAGAGCCTGGAGTCTGCTTCAGATTCTATCTCCCTCTTCCTCTGTTCCTCACCTGCTCATGCTCTGTCTCTCTCTCCTTCAAAAATAAATAAAAAAAATTAAAAAACAAAACAAAACAAGTGTGGTGTGCCCTGCCCTCCTGGGCCTCTCACCCCACATATATGTGCCTGAGAGAGGCTGGTGGTGGCTGTGTCCTGTGTGTGCACTGTGTCACTGTCCTGTCCTTACACTCATTCTTGGATTCTGGGGCTTTTCAACTTAAATAGCAGAAGTGACTAGTTAGATTTTGTTGTTTTTATTGTTATTTTTTCTTTCTTGATATTAGGTGTGCAAAATATAGTCATGAGGAAACCCGAAGCGGTTAGTGCAGTATAATTTCCTTTGCAGTTGGGGTGACTGAAATCTCATGAGGGGAAGGGATTTGCCTAAATAGTGAAATTGATGTTCAAGCCACGTCCAGAGTGTAGGCCTGGTTTTTCTACTGTAGGCAGGTACCATGGGATCTGAAATCTCAAAGAAGATGCATCCAAGGACACTTGTTTTTAAATGAAATAACACTGTACGTTCCTATAATCTAATAAACTTGGGACTGACTCATCACCCTTCAGTTTATTTTTTAATTGTTTTTTTAATGTTTTATTTATTTTTGAGACAGAGACAGAGCATGAGCAGGGAAGGGGCAGAGAAAGAGGGAGACACAGAATCCAAAGCAGGCTCCAGGCACTTAGCTGTCAGCACAGAGCCCAACACAGGGCTCGAACCCACGACTGTGAGATCATGACCTGAGTCAAAGTTGGACGCTTAACCGACTGAGCCACCCAGGCGCCCCACCTTTCAGTTTAAAGAAATCCACCTTTTTGAATAATCCCTCTTTCATGAATAATGAATAATTATGGACTTTCCTTCTATATCTTAGGAGTATTATCTTGTACTGATTACCCTTGAAACTGATTCAGGGAAGAGCAATTATCACCTTTTCCCACCGAGCGTCACTTGATGTTCTGTCCCTGTGCCCCTTCTTGCCAAGAGTTTCTGACAGAATGTGCTTGAAGATTGTCCTGGTATAGTGAGGTGGCCAAAAGACAGAAGCTGGACCAGATTTTAGAAGTGATGCATATGGCTTGCCTCGAGGAGGTATGTTATGGATTAATTGGAAGATCAAATGTGTAATTTACTCTCTGCTTCCAGAAGAGCCCTTGCAGGGAAATTTAGTATCTGACGTAGAAGAGAGCTGTTCAAAATATGTAGGTGATGGTTACTTGATTTCTGCCAAGGAGAACTCCCTACTCCCCAACAAAAAGCATCAGGTCTGCCAACTATTAGTTTTGTTTTTAAAATTCTTTACTGGAGGAAGGAGATGTCCGGAAAACCTGCCCAGATTCAGGATTTGCTTGCTTGAGAAATGTAGAAGTTTTTAACAACCATGGAAGTGTCCAGTGTCTGCCCTCAAAGTTCAGAATGGGTTCGTAAAATCTAGTAAAGGAAGAGGAAAGAGGATGACAGCCATGTTTTAATTTGGTATTTGGCTAAGGGAACTGAGGCTTGGCAATGAGCCACTTTTCTGGTTGATGAGTTAAGAGCCCGTGTGAACGAATGGTTTCTGAATACTTACAGGATAGCATCTTGGAGAATTGGGCTCAGAGGGAAGGCGGGGATCTTAGCCGCGATGAGCCTGCAGATAGGGACCTAGTGCTAAGCCAGAGGGATTTGGAAGTAGTTAACCTGCAAAAGCTGTCGTTTTCACCGGGTGAGGAGCTGAAACTAGAGGGTGGGGCTAGGAAGAATCATGACCTAGACTCCTATGTGGAATTATTTTCCAAGTCATCTCTTTGCTTTTCTGCTACTTCTTTGCTGATAGTCAAGTATTTTGTTCTTGCCTTTAATAAGAATCAGTTCTGAGCGACATGCTTGTTATGTTTGGGTTAAGGAAGTAGCGGCATACCTTCCGAATTCCAAGTCTCTTGTCAGCCCCCGCGGGGTTTGGCCCTAAACTCCACCCAGCTGTCTCCGCGAACCACGGCTCAAGTGCCATCTAGTGGTTAAATGGAGGAATTGTTTTTCAACCAAGGAACCAACAACTGGGTTAAGACTTTTTGACCTTCAAATCTGAGAAACAGAACATGTTCATTCTCCAGTGTCACTGCTATTTTCAAGGGAACTTGCTTCTTTGGAAATCCTGATTTTTGAACCAGATGAATTCCAAAATAATACTAGGCCCTAACATCCCTAGCAGGTAATGAAGAAATAGAAGCAGTGATTTCTTGATGACAAAATCACAGCCAATATGTAAGGGAAAAAACCTAAGCAAAACCAGTGCTGTCTGAGAAATGGGCTCCTCCAACCCGAGACTTACGTCTGTCCCTCACTAGACTGAGCTGTTAATGCCTCACCGTCTAGCCCTAGCGGGGGCTCCCTGAGTGTGGACGAGGCAGCGGGGGCTCCCTGAGCGTGGACGAGGCAGCGAAGGTCTGTCTGCGTCTCTGTCACACGGTACCTGCGATGTGGCTCTAAAGTACCATGACTGGGGTGCCTGGGTGGCACAGTCGGTTAAGCGTCCGACTTCAGCCAGGTCACGATCTTGCGGTCCGTGAGTTCGAGCCCCGTGTCGGGCTCTGGGCTGATGGCTCAGAGCCTGGAGCCTGTTTCCGATTCTGTGTCTCCCTCTCTCTCTGCCCCTCTCCTGTTCATGCTCTGTCTCTCTCTGTCCCAAAAATAAATAAACGTTGAAAAAAAAAAAAAATAAAATAAAGTACCATGACTGATTGTGGACTAATTTCGTAAGCGCCAGGGTGTATTTGTGTGGCCTTTTCCCAAGCAGTCCCCTAGGAAGCCATGCGCTTACTTCAACAGTGCCGCCACTGCTTAAAAATAAAAGTCTTTGGAACTGCTTATTGGAATTGTTTGGAAGTTCTTCAGCGGTGCTCGGGAAAGACTGACCTGGAGGCTGTTTCTGTAATGGGGTTGGGAAGGAGAGAGGTGGAGGCAGGAAGGCTGGTGAGAAGTTGCCGAAGGAGCCCGAGGTGAGGTCACCCTGAGGTGACAAGGGCGGGGGGGGGGCAGTGAAGGCAGAAGAATTCAAGAGGTGAAGGCAGGATTGAAAAGTGTTGGCATTTGGATATGGAGGCAAAACAAACAAAGCTACGGGTTAGTCATTTCTGACAGAAGATGCTGAGGGGACCAGATTTTGGAGAAAAGGTGAAATGTTTGCTTCTAGCGAAATACGGAGCAGGCATTGGCTCTAGAGGCCCAGAGGGCAGTTGTTACTGCAGACTGATCTGTATTTATTCATGGAACGAACATTGTAAAGTGCCTATAGTAATGGCTTGCGTGTAGTAAGCACCTGTCATACGAGGGACAGTGCTAGACCCCTGTGCACTAACTTAATCCTCACAAAACCGAGAAGCGTAGGTGCTCTCATACCCTCCTTTTCCAGATGGAGGCAAAGTGGTTTGAACGGGCCAAGTGTTTCACCCCCAGTTTAGATGGAATTAAGTGTGAGGGAGTAGGAACCGAGAAGAAATCAGCGAAAATATCAACATTATTACCGATGGAACAAGGCTGGAAGGTGGGGCCGAGATTTGTGCTGACAGTGGCTTCCGGAGTCTTTCCCCCACTCCCAAGCCTCAGCACAGCCCCCTTGTGAGCCGGTGAGTTTGTGGCACAGATGTGTTCACTCAGACTGTTGGCTCTCCCAGAGACCCTGGGCTCTCGGGGCGTCGGTCCTCTGTGTTCGGATGGGTTCTGGCAACTTCGCAGAGTTCTGTTGATTGCTGATTGCAGCAGGTGAGTTTACAAAGCAGGGCCGATTTTCTGCGAGACAGGCTTCGAGGTGATCCTTGCAAGAGAACCTAGCCCTCGGCAGGCAGGAGTGGGCCGGGAGTCAGGGCGCTGGAACCAGCTGCCGGCTGTCGTCAGTGGGCTCTCTCCGTGGGTGCCAGCAGCATTGAGGCCTTAAGCCTCACTACACAAAGTGTGGTTTCTGCACCAGCGGCCTCAGAGCACCGGTCCCACTGGATGGGAATCTGCGTTTTAATGCTATTCCCAACTGGCGTGCATGCACGTTAAAGTTCGGGAAACACTGCTGGAAACATACCCAGGAGCGGCCTTGTACGTGAAGGAGAAGCTTGTTTCTCTCCCGGTTGCCCCTGCTCTCGGGAAGCCTGCATTAATATTCTCCTCCCTGCAGAGGCCTTTCTGCTCTGAAGGCTGCCGACCAGCCCTTCCTTCGATCACTCATTATATCAACAATTTGTCCGTTATTTGGGAGCCGTGAAAAAAGCCTTCTCAAAACATGCCCTGGAGCTCGTGGGGCTTATGTGATAACTTACTCAAACCAACCTGATACTTATTTCATTTCCCTGCATAGTCCACTCCAAAGAGTTTTTAAAAAGCAATTTTCGGAAACCTTTGGATAGGCCATTTGTTTCTCTATAAGACTTTTTCCCCAGAGGGATTTGTGATTATACCTGGAGTGAGAAAGCTCTGTTATTAGAAATAATATTTGGTCCTAGAAAGCTCTAGAGAACTTGGGTGGAAGGGGGGAAGGTAGAAAGGGCAGGGGCGGTTAGGGGGTGAGGGTGGGGAGAACAAGGACTCGTGCTGTATCCGTAAATTCCCATTTTTGTACTTTGACAAAGAGGCCGGGAGATCCAAGGAAAAAAGTTCAAAAAGGTGCTGGTTCAAGGGATACGGGAGTGCTGATGTGTAGGGGCACGTGTACCCCAATGTTTATAGCAGCGCTCTCAACAGCAGCCAAATTATGGAAAGAGCCCAAGTGTCCATCGACTGACGAATGGATAAAGAGGCTGTGGTTTATATATACAATGGAATACTACTTGGCAATGAGAAAGAATATAATCTGGCCATTTGCAGCAACGTGGATGGAACTGGAAGGTATTATGCTGAGTGAAGTAAGTCAGTCCAAGAAGGACAGGTACATGTTTTCACTCATTTGTGGATCTTGAGAAACTTAACAGAAGACCATGGGGGAGAGGATGGGGGGAAAAAGTTACAGAGAGGGAGGGAGGCAAACCACAAGAGACCCTTAAATACAGAGAACAAACTGAGAGTGGATGGAGGGGGGTGGGGGAGAGGGGAAAATGCGTGATGGGCATTGAGGAGGGCACTTGTTGGGATGAGCACTGGGGGTTGTATGGAAGCCAATTTGACAAGTTCTGTTCATAAAAAAACAAAACATTAAAAAATTCAAAAAAAAAGTGCGGGTTCTAGAATTACGCCATCCAATATGGACGTTAGCTACATGTAGCTATTAAAATGAACATTTTAATTAAGTTTAATAAAATTATGTTCAGTGATCTCAGCTACATTTCAGGTGCTCAACGGCCACATTTCCACCAAGAAAGTTCTGTTGGGCATTGCTATTTGGGAAAGCCGTATAGGGTTGACATGTCGGTTGCTGGCATGCAGTATTAACTCACAAGAGTAAATTTACAGGAGGGGACCCGAAGATCTGCCTGGTCTTCCCTAGACGTGGTGGGATAAGTGTGCCTTTCAGTTCTGTAATGCTTTGAAGACCAAGTAAAACAGGGCACCCGTGCTCATTTTGCCCAAGTGATAAGGAACTGTGGGCCATGTTTCATTGCCTTGTGTCACACTGGACAGTAGGGGACAGTAGTGGTCTCTAAGGATAATGTGTGTCACTAACTGGGAAGTGTGCTTGGGTGCCAGAGAGAGAGAGAGAGAGAGAGAGAGAGAGAGACGGCGGGGGGGGGGGGGGGGGGGGCGGGGAGAGAGGAGAGAGATGGTGTCGTTCTGAATTGCCCACAAGGCTTATCAGAAGAAAACTCCTGGATGGGGCGCCTGGGTGGCTCAGTCGGTTGAGCGTCCGACTTCAACTCAGGTCACGATCTCACGGTTCACGAGTTCAAACCCCGCATTGGGCTCTGTGCTGACAGCTCAGAACCTGGAGCCTGTTTTGGATTCTGTGTCTCCCTCTCTCTCTCTGCCCCTCCCCTGCTCATGCTCTGTCTCTCTCAAAAATAAATAAAAACACCAGTCCCCCCCCCGCAAAACAACAACTCACGGATCCTCATTCAGTTAAGTAAAGCGGCCACAATAAAAGCAAGTGACAACAATAACAAAAACGACACTCCTGGCTCCCTGCACTTCCAGCAATGTGCGTATTATTCACCAGGCACGGCGAACATGGCAGAAGTGAGCTCTTGAAACTGTATTAGACAAGGAAGCTGTACCAGTTTAGTGTTGCTTGAGAGATTTGATTTTTTTTAACGTTTTATTTATTTTTGAGACAGAGAGAGACAGAGCATGAACGGGGGAGGGGCAGAGAGAGAGGGAGACACAGAATCGGAAGCAAGCTCCAGGCTCTGAGCCGGCAGCCCAGAGCCTGACGCGGGGCTCGAACTCACGGACCGCGAGATCGCGACCTGAGCCGAAGTCGGACGCCCAACCGACTGAGCCACCCAGGCGCCCCGAGAGATTTGATTTTAACAGGTTCGAAACTAACCCGGATGCAGGCTGTTTTACAGAACAAAACCTCGGTGGGCAGCTCCTCAAAATGGTACTTTTCAAACACAAAGGTGTTTGCGGGTTCGCGTTCTCCTACGGCTAACGGTTAAGCGTGAGGGTTTGCACGTATGAAATGTGTCTGTACATTTCCTGCCTCAAGCTCAAAGCACGTTGTCTTAGCAGTTGTTTCCTCTGTGAATAAGAAGGTTTTTTTCTTTCGGCGCGTTTAGTTATTAGCCCTGGTGATTGGTTCTCCTCATACACAAGTAAAACGGTGTCTCGAAGGCTTTCCTCTCTGTGCCTTGGTCTTTGAAGCCTATTTCAAAATATTTCGCACTCCGTTGAGATCCCATGGACACGGGGTGATCACAGGGGGAAACTTGCTTACTCAGCAGCACGGAAGTGGGCGCGAGGGAGGGAATGCCCAAGTCAGGATCCCCAGCTTCAGATAAGGTTAGGATGAGGGCGAAGGTTGGGAGGCATTCGCGGTTCAGCCCAGTTCTCCGTCTCATGTCCGCGTGGCCCTCTCGGGCCTGGGGTTACGGAGGTCACTGCCAGAGGACGGTGTCCTCCCCACACATTTTCCCACAGCACATAAAAGAGAGGGTGGTCGCTGTATGTGGGAGTCGGGGTGGGGTTTACAGACCTGCCTAGCCCCCTCGGACATTTGAAAAGGTCAGAATAAGCCTGTAAACCTTCATTTCTCTACATTTCTTCCAATGCACGATCGGAGCACCGATTTCCATGTCACTGAGCTGGAAAGAAGCAGGAGGGCGGTTCTGGGGCCGTCTTAGCACAGTGGCCCGTCTGGGAATAGCCACCTGCAGAGACCGCGGCGACGAAAGGGTACTCTGTTGCAGCACTGAGTACTGGGAACAGCCCAGATGCCCGTAAACGGATCCAATTCTTCACGGCAACGCCTGCGCCATGGAACGCTATGCAGTCCTGTGCCCTGGGGCTGGGGCACCCCCCACCCCTGCTCACCCCTGCTTCAGGCCGGTCTTGTCTTTGTCTTCCCTCTCGGCCCTGTTCAAGTCCAGCAAGGCCAGCCCCAGCTCACCCTCCCCCACTCAGCCCTCCTCTGTCACCTGTGGTGCTGACGCGTATCTGGTCTCACGCATTTTGTTTTATTAAATTCTTTTATGTTTTATTTATTTTTGAGAGAGAGAGAGAGAGAGAGGAGGAAGGGCAGAGAGAGGGAAGCAGAGGATCCGAGACAGGCTCTGCACTGTCAGCACAGAGCCCGACGCGGGGCTCGAACTCACAAACCGCAAGATCATGACCTGAGCCGAAGCCGGACGCTCAACCGACTGAGCCACCCCAGGCGCCCCCATACGAATAAATGTGAATAAAAAATACGAATTTTATTATTATTATTTGTTTAAAAAATGTTTGTTTTGAAAGAGAGGGAGCGAGAGAGAATCCTAAGCAGGCTCTGCACTGTCAGTGCCGAGCCGGACTCGGGGCTCAATCTCCCAAACTGTGGGATCATGACCTGAGCCAAAATCGAGAGTTGGACGCTTAACCGACTGCACCGCACAGGTGCTCCTTGGCCTCATGTATTTTAGGCTTCATTTCTTCCTGTGTCTCCTCTTGACTCCTTAGCTAGACCAGAGCTTCTTCGAACCATGTCTTCCAAGCATCTCCTCAGAAAGATACTTGGGTATCTAAGTATCTTGCTCATTCTCTGTCTCTGTCTCTGTCTCTTTGTGTCTCTTCCCCGTCTACCTCTTGTGTCCTGGCACCTCTGGCCCATAAACAGATCCCCTTGTCAGTCCCCACCCCTGACCCCCATGCCAGCAGATGCGCCTTCAATCTGGAAAATAACAATTACTTTTGCTGGCTGGACAGAAGGGAAAGGGAAGAGGGAGTCGTCGAGGAGAAATGTCCCGGGAAGGAGAAACCACTGTTCTCAGAGTCTCAAGTCCTGGGTGTGAGTCTTGCCTCTGTTTATTTTCAGGCTGTGTGACTTGGGGCAGGTTACTTGATGTCTCTGAACTTCTCTGTGCGCGACGCGGCTGTTCTGCTCTCGTGGATTGTCCCGAGAGTCCGGTTAGGGTGGGTTTGTGAGCTGCCGAGCGCTCACGCCTGCAAAGCTTCCTTACCACCCAAGCTCTTCACGACTTCCTGACCCATCGTTCATGGGGAAAGATACTAGCGCGAGCCCCCTATCAGGTTCCGAGCCCAAACACGGGACTGCGGAGGGACAGGGGACTTGGCCGGGAAGGCTGGGAGTGCCTGCAGACTCCTCATTCCACAGTGTCCTGACTCAGAAGTCCTTGGCATTGGTTTGTATCTGAGTGAGTGGATGTGCTGATTAGTTGTACTTGGTGAACCAGAAGCACAACCCAAGTATGTTCCTTTGTGGGATTTAAACAAATTAACAGGAAGAGCAGTGTGGGGGTGATGAGTGTGGAAGCACATTTCGGTTTGCCTTTTCAACCATTAACACACATGTTCTGAAAGCCGGTCTGGAAAAACATGCTTCTGTCAACGGTACGGTGAGCTGGGTGATGTCCTTCCTCCCTTAGGCTGATGGGGGAGAAGTGGGCAGGGTGCGGGGGGTGGCATTTGTCCCCCGAAGGCCAGACAGCAGAGTGGAAAGAGCTTTGGATTCATGCAGCCTCTACCACGAAGGAGCTGTGTGACCTTGGGCGAGTGACCTACCTTCTCTGAGCTTTGGTTTCTTGTTTCTTCACCTGTAAAGCAGATCCTCCTTTCCAGGTTCTTGTGACGATGAAATGTAAAGTGCCGCGGACTGTGCCCAGCACGCAGCAGGCCTCCAGTCAATGGTAGGTATTACCGTCACTTAAGACGCCCAGAAGCGGGAAACGGAACAAAACCACTGTTAACTTTGGGGTTTTGTGTTACAGCTGAACTTAATCCTGACTAATACACTCACTTTACAAATAAACTCCGCACGTCTCTTAGGAGAGGAACCCAAAGTTACGAGCCCCAGACTTCCTACACACGGCCTAGCCTTTAAGCCTGTTTCGTATTTTTCTAAAATAACTACTACTTTCTCAGTTAACATTCTCGGCACGGCTTGGCGGTAAGTTTTCAAGGCCATATAAAAGACCTCTGTGTCTGGGGCGCCTGGGTGGCTCAGTCGGTTAAGCATCCGACTTCAGCTCAGGTCACCATCTCGAGGTCCGTGAGTTCGAGCCCCGCGTCGGGCTCCGGGCTGATGGCTCAGAGCCTGGAGCCTGCTTCCGATTCTGTGTCTCCCTGTCTCTCTGCCCCTCCCCCGCTCATGCTCTGTCTCTCTCTGTCTCAAACATAAAAAATAAACGTAAAAAAAAAGAAAAGAAAGACCTATGTGTCTAAGGTTTGGCCAGTGGGACGGAAGCAGAAATGTAGGTGAGAGATGTGTTCTTAAAAAGAGGCCGGGTGCCCTTTGTCCCTCTTTCCGCACGTTTACGCCCAACACTTATGACACCAACCGTGTGGGTTTTGTTTCCCACACCAACCAATTCTCCCAGTTCTCTGCACACCACCCGGGGGTCCTACGATTCAGTTCAGTTCCAACACTACTGACCTGGAGTTAGTGTCAGATCCCACAGGTTAAGGGCTCCGTCCCACAAGACTGCCCCACTTCAGATGCCCAATCACAAGTCCTGGGCTGTCACCTGCACTTCCTGTTTTTTTTTTTTTTTAAGTTTATTTGTTTGTTTGTTTGTTTGTTTGTTTTGAGGTAGGGGGAAGAGAGAGAGTGAGAGAGAGAATGCCAAGCAGGCTCTGTCTAATCGTGCAGAGAGCCCCACGCAGGGCTCAAACTCAAGAATCCTGAGATCACAACCAGAGCCAAGATCAAGAGTCAGACGCTTAACCGACTGAGCCACCCAGGCACCCCGGCGCCTGCACTTCTGACCAACTGGCTACAAATCGGGGGTTCCCATGACCCCTTCAGTTTTGACAATTTGCTAGAATGGCTCACAGAACACAAGAAAGCACTCGACTTAACTATTACTGGTTTATTTAAAAAAAAATTTTTTTTACATGTTATTTATTTTTGAGAGAGAGAGACAGAGCACAAGTGGGGGAGAGGCAGAGAGAGAGGGAGACACAGGATTTGAAGCAGGCTCCAGGCTCTGAGCTGTCGGCACAGAGCCCGACGCGGGGCTCGAACCCACAAACCGTGAGACCACGAGCCAAGCAGAAGTCGGATGCTCAACTGACTGAGCCACCCAGGTGCCCCAACTATTACTGGTTGGGGATATAAAGGATATGATAAAGAGTACTAGTGAACAACCATAAGAAGAGACATGTATGATGAGGTCTGGATGGGTCCCAAGCACAGGTACTTCTGGCCCCGTGGAGTTGGGGTGCACCACCCTCCCAGCAGACGGATGCATTTGCCATCTGGAAGCTCTCTGAATCCTGTCGTTTGCAGGTTTTTATGGAGGTTCCATTATGTTGGCACGGTTGACTAAATCATGGGGCACCTGGATGGCTCAGTTGGTTGGGCGTCCAACTTCGGCGCAGGTCATGATCAGATGGTTCATGAGTTCAAGCCCCATGTCAGGTTCACTGCTGTCAGTGCAGAGCCTGCTCTTCTGTTCCCCTTCTCTCTGCTACTCGCCACCCCCCTTCTCAAAAATAAACATTAAAAAAGTCATAATCAACTAGTGACTGCACTCAACCTCCAGTCCCTTCCCCTCCCTGGGGCGTGGGGGATGGGCTGAAAGTTCCAACCCTCTAATCAGTCACATGGTCGGTTCCTCTGGCGACCAGCCTCCCTCCTTACCACCATCTAGGGGACCACCAAGAGTCACCTTATTAGATTAGAGTCACCTTATGGTCTAAAAGGGCTTGTTATGAATAAGAAAAGACATTCCCCCCACCCCTACCACTCAAGGGCATTCCAAACAGATTAGGAGCCCTGTGCCAGGAACTGGGGATAGGACACAGTAGCCACCGACCGTCCCACAGGGACATGCTGAGAAGGGAAACCGGGCTTAGGAGAGAAGAACATAAAAGGTGCTTAGGTCCCCGACACCAGGGAGGGACACACTAGCCCCAGTTGGACCATCTCTGGACTTCTGAACATGCAAAGATATCCCTAAAGAAGCTGATTATCTCTCCCAATGCACTACTTAAAATTTCAGCAGGAGTAAGCAGGCTTGCGGTGGTGCCTGGTGAGCTTAGCTCAGCTGTGGGTAAGCGAGAGAAACGGGAAGACGAAATGCTCCGGCCAGTGCCGGGAATAGTGCTGCTCCCAAGGGTGGTACCTGGTGGTGTGCCCCAGGCTCTGACCTTGACCCTATAGATAACGCAGTAACTTGGCTGAAGCCCTAAAGAGCACACTTACAACATTTGGCGATGATTTGAAACGAGTTGGGAGAGCTGATATTTTGAAAAATATTAGAAAGATGCAAAGCATACTTTGATCCAACAGCCTGAATGTAATGTAACAATATGGTCCAGGAGATGAGGCTGAATGGAAGAATCTGCCTGATGTGGGAACCACACACCAGCAGCCTCAGTAGAATTCCCACTGCGGGAATTGTGTTGAGCTCTGAATTTGGGGGCAACTGGCCATCAGTGTGAAGAGACTCAGACATGTGTTATGGGAGATCCGGTTGAGGAAAGAGCTGGCGGGATGGGGTGAAATGAGGCAAGAGCCCCTTTAGTTTCCTTGGGCTGCCCAAACCAAGTTCCAACACGATAGAAATGTGTGGTCTTATGGTTCTGGAGGCTAGAAAGCCAAGATCAAGGCGTTGGTAGGGTTGGTTCCTTCTTCTGTGCCTCTCTCCTAGCTTCTGGTGATTTCCCGTCAATCTTTGGCATTCCCTGGCTTGTAGACCCGTGAGCCCTATCTCTTTATCTTCACGGGGTCGTCTCACCGTGTGCATGTCTCTGTGTCCAAACACAGTCATATTAAGTTAGGCTTATTCTATAATGACCTCATTTTACTTGCTCATCTGCTAAGACCCTGTTCCCAAATAAGATATTGACAGGTACTGGTGGCTTAGGGCTTCAGCACCTTTTTGGAGGGAATACCATTCAAGCCATAACAAGCCCTCTTCTAATACTTGGAGGGTGGCCCTGGGAAAGAGGCTTAATTTTCTTCTACAGGACCTCAAGGGAGAGAGGCAGGGCTGGGGGCGGGGGGCAGTTCCACAGAGACGGAGGACAGCCTGGTAAGAAGGTGCAGGGCTGTGTCTCAAAGCTTCTGTGCTTCTGGCTGATTCTTTCCTCTCCCACTTGTATCCAATGGCCATTTTCTCCCCATTCCCCCTCCGGTCCCTATGTAAGCAAAAACAAAGATGCCAATAAATTAGTAACCAAATAATGTATCATCTAAACTGGAACACTTCTGAGCATGGCAGTGGTGTGAAGGGGGGGAGCAGCTGGCAAGGGGGCACATTGAGTAAAGAATGAAAGTAACAACAGCAACAAAAACCGGCTTTTCACGATCACCGTGCATCAGCAATAAAGCCAGCAGTTCTGAACCATGGCAGTGATAACATGACTCCTTGAAAAAATGTTTTGTTGGCTTAAGTCATAAACAATTGTAACATATACATAAGCTTTAAATTAGCTTGTTTTAATCTATCTTTAAAATAATTTTTTTAATGGTTTTGTTATTTATTTTTGAGACAGAGACAGAACACGAGCCGGGGAGGGGCAGAGAGAGAAGGAGACACAGAATCCGAAGCAGGCTCCAGGCTCTGAGCTGTCAGCACAGAGCCCGGCGTGGGGCTCGAACTCACGGACCTCGAGATCGTGACCTGAGCTGAAGCCGGACGCTTAACCGACTGAGCCACCCAGACGCCTCCTTTATCTTTTAAGAAATAAATATTTGGGGCACCTGGGTGGCTCAGTCGGTTGAACGCCCAACTCTTGATCTCAGTTCAGGTCTTGATCTTGGGGTCGTGGGTTCAAGCCCCGTGTTGGGCTTCACGCTGGGCGTGAAGCCTACTTTAAAAAAAAGAAAGAAAGGAAGGAAGGAAGGTTACTATTTTACCTGGAAGTACATTTGGAGAATACTCAGTTCTACAGGTGGCCCCTGACCCACGGGAACTCACTGTGTGTACATTCACTTGGAGAAGAAGTTCACAGCTATTCAAAAGCATTCAGGCTTGGTGAGCAGCCCGTGTCTCCAGCCCCCGGGTGAGTACTTCTGGGTTTAAACAACGGATTTGAAATGGACAATGACAGTGCAATGATTAATAAAGACAAACAGAACTTGAGTGACTTTAAGTCTGTCTTTCTTCAGAATGACAGAATAAATTTAAAAAAACATATTCTCTTTTACTCTCCAAGTCGTAGCACAAATGGTTCATCAAACACGTCTGATAATTTCCACATTACTTGTTCACGTTTAACAACCGTTGGTGTGGGCTCCCGGTTGCTGTGGCTGACCCTTCTGAAGTGATGCAACCTGTCTGGACGATGATTTGATGCAGGACATGGCACCAAGCTCTTCTGGCAATTTCCCTACTTAAATTATAGTCATTGGGTAACGTGTAGCCTCCGTAAGTGGAAAATTATTCTGAATGTCAGTGATACTATAAATGATGCTTATCTTCGATTCTGCTAAACTAACAGCAATTAAATTAAACATTTTCTAGGCCTTATAAACTTAGCTGAGCTTTCTATATTCCATACCTCTAATTATTGACAAAATCACCGGGAGTCGTTCTTTGAAATGTCATGTGTAGTTGGGTCAAGTGCAAAGTTTCAGGCGGTTGGAGGGAGGGCAGCCTACTTGGCTGAGTGGGTGGGCTCTCCGTTGCCATATGGCCTGTTTTGAAGCCTGGACTCACTCTGCCATTGAAGTTTTAAATATCTCTGCCCTCTGATTCCTCACCTGTAAAAATGGGGATGGTGGTGATGATAGTACTTAGTGAGGTATAGAGTACATTTACTTTTTTTTAATGTTTATTTATTTTGAGAGAGAGAGAGGGAGGGGGAGAGAGAGAGCCAGCGCAAACGTATGACCGTGTGCAGGGAAGGGGGAGAGGAAGACAGAGGAGAGGGAAAAAAATCCCAAGCAGGCTCTGAGCTGTGAGCGCTTGAACCTAAAAACCATGAGATCATGACCTGAGCTGAAGTCAAGAGTCAGACGCTTGACCAACGGAGCCACCCAGGTGCCTCCTTTAAAATACATTTAATACATTTTAATACATAATACATTTAAAAAGGTGTGTGGCATTTATACATTTTAATACATTTAAAAAGGTGTGTGGCATTGAACAAGCCCTTTGTAAGTGTCAGCTCTCGCTGCTATTGAGATTATTCATCCCAATGAGGGGCTGGTGCTTAAGTAGTTAAAAAAATTTTTTTTTAATGTTTGTTTGTTTATTTCTTTATCTTTTTCCTGATTTTATTTTATTTGAAATATGAAATTTATTGTCCAATTGGTTTCCATACAACACCCAGTGCTCATCCCAACAGGTGCCCTCCTCCATGCCCCTCCCCCACCCCCCATCAGCCCTCAGTTTGTTCTCAGGTTTTTTTAAAAAAAAATTTTTTTTTAATGTTTATTTATTTTTGAGACAGAGAGAGACAGAGCATGAACGGGGGAGGGTCAGAGAGAGGGAGACACAGAATCTGAAGCAGGCCCCAGGTTCTGAGCTGTTACCACAGAGCCCGACGCGGGGCTCGAACTCACTCACGGACCGTGAGATCATGACCTGAGCCGAAGTCAGACGCTTAACCGACTGAACCACCCAGGCGCCCCTGTTCTCAGGTTTTAAGAGTCTCTTAGGGTCTGCCTCCCTCCCTCTCTAACTTTTTTTTTTCCCCCTTCCCCTCCTCCCCCATGGTCTGAACGTGTTCAAGATCTGGACATTTCCTGTTGAAACAGGTCAACAGCCAGCGGTGTGATTTCAGGTACAGACACTGCAGCTGGGACAGGTCGCTTGGGGTAGGAGATCCTCCCGAGGCTAGGCAGGCTGCACGGGGTGGATGAGGGAGACGGCGGACCCGGAGAGCGGGCCCTGGAGTTGGGTGCAGGGCAGGCGGGAAACTGGAGGGGTGGCCTGCATGCCAGCTCCCCTGGGCACCCTGACAGTGATGAAACTCTGGTGGCGTGGGGGGGGGGGGGGACAGGAGGTGGCTCTTGTAGTCCTTGCGTCTGATGGGCATTTTCTCGGTGTCCCTGGGGCTCAGGTACCCCGATGCTTGCCTGGGGGGACCTCTCCGCTACCGGCCCCAATTTGGTAGCATGGCTGCCTTGCGCCTCGGTTTGTCCGACGTGCCTGCTCGGGACCCTCCGCCTGACACCATCACCTGCCTCCTTTTCTCTTCCTGATAGGCTCCTGGAAACCCTCTAAGGGTCTCCCTCCCTTTTTATATTATAAAAGGAGACAGTGGGGCAACCAGAGAGGGCAATGCTCCAACTCAAAGAACACAATGAAGACTAGGGTGGAGGGGCGCCTGGGTGGCTCAGTCGGTTGAGCGTCTGACTCTTGATTTCAACTCAGGTCTTGATCTCAGAGTCGTGGGATTGAGCCCCAAGTCAGGCTCCTTGCTAAGCATGGAGCCTGCTTAGGACTCTGTCTCTCTCTTTCTCTCTCTCTCCCTCCCTCTGCCCTTTCCCCATTTCAGTTCAGGCACGCATGCGTGCACTCTCTCTTTCTCTCTCTCTCTCTCAAAAGAAAAAAAAAGTTAAGAAAAGACTTGGGTGTCATGAGCACCCACTGGATTCAGGAGCTTTGCACAAAGCATCATCTCATTTCATCCCCACAACAGATGGGTTTACTTTCCTATTCAACAGATAGGGAAGTGGAGGTTTGGGGGCTTGAGAAGGTACAGTTACTCGGTTAAGGTCACAGAGCTGGCGGCTCTCCGGCGGGGCCGCACTTACATGCACATTTGGAACAATCCCAACCCCTGGCCCGTCTTCAAGACAGTGCCCCTTCCTCTCCCCTCCTCTCCCTCCCTCGGGCCCCTGGCCTCCAGAGCCCACCTGGGAGCCAGGCCCCTTGTCCCTTGCCCACGGCGCCTGGGCTGCGGTGGGTGGCAGAGGAAGGGCTCGCTGGTCCCGGCTGCCCATCTGCGGCTTGAACAGGAAAGAGACAAAGGTCCCATTTTAGGGCTGCTGTCTGTTTCCATGTCTCTAGTTGCTGAACCACCAGGAGGAAAAGCATTTGAGGTATTTCCACGGGAAATGGTAGCCAACAAAAGCGCCGTTGGGTGGTATTCTAGTTAATTGCAGGAAGGCGGGCAGCCCTCCAGGATATTACCTTTCTTGGGCTGGAAAGTGTTTCTTTGAAAAACGTTTTGGTTCAGCCGAGGCCTCCTGAGTTTTCGCAGATTTGTTCATAACTACGAAGAGAGTCACCAAGTCGGTCCATCGGGGGCCGGGAGGGGGTGCGGTGGGAGGCAAAGTCGGGCGGGAGGAAACCACTCTGATGACAACTCTCTGCTAAATGATGGCTGGAAAACACTGGATTATATTTCCCAGCCGGTATAAATTCCTAAAGGGGGACATTCCCCCGAGGCCCGCCTCCCCCAGACGGAAACAGAATCTGCGACCCTGAATGAAACGTCTCATGCCCCCGAGAAGGGGAGAGGGCAGGAAATGAAGAGAAATGATCACTCTTCTTAAACACACTTAAAAAAAAAATGTGTAACGAAAAGAAAAGTGTTCGCAAAGGTGCATGAATCCAAGCGTGTTACTCCCGACACGTTGGGTTTGTGTGTGCTTTTGCCTTCTCAGAAGGCTCCCCATTCACAGCAGCCCCGGGCAGCGAGCAGGGCCCCCATCGATCCGTGCACCTGAGAGACGAGGACACCACGTTACTGACTCACAGCGCGGGTCGCCCTGTGCATTCCGTCCGTCTGTCGTGACCGCGTATTTGCCGCAGCCACCTCCTTTGTGCCCCACGCTGGGCTGCTGGCAAGGACGTTGAGGTGGCTGCTGTCTAGCCGTGGAGACACACGCCTTGTTTAAGTGGAACAGTCCAGAACAGCCCGAGGTGAGCTGGAGCCCACGTGGCGCTCTGAGAAGGGAGGGCTGAGGGTGGTCGGAGTAGGGAGACTGGCAGGACCTTGTGAAGGAGGCCACCCTCCCTCCCCCACAGGGCTCCTGCCATCACAGCTCCCTGAAGTCCAGGTACGGTGCCCAGGATTGAGTATTTCATTCTTAGTGGCCATGGTACGTTTCATATATGCTACTTGTCATCAGCTCAAAGGCAGAGGCACAGACAGTGAAAGGTCACATGTCATTTCCCCTACTGCCTGCAGTTCTGGCCCCCCGCCCCCAAGATTAACAGTCCGCACACGTTCGCATGTTGGCGTGTGTCCCTTTGGACATTTTCATCTGTGTACAACCTTCGTGGTTTCTTCCCTGGACACACCTCCAGGCCCACTCTCACTCCTCCAGCCTGCTCTGCCTCTCTCTGCCCCTGCAGGGACAGTGTCGTGGTGTTTTTTTCCTTCCTCTCTGCCAGGTGTGTCTGTTCTGGGTCAGAGCATCTGTCAAGTGCATTCCTTCCCTCCTGCCCATCCCCACAGCCGCCTCCTCCCTTTACTCTAGCGTGTGGGGGGCTGGGGAGGGGGTGCTGCTGGCCCCTGGGTCCTTCATCATGCCTTGCCCATTCCCTTAACCCTGTAAAGAACCCTTTTAAAAAATTTATTTATTATTTATTTTTAGGTGTTTTTGTTTGTTTTATTTTATTTTTTTAAGAGAGAGTCAGAGCGAGCATGTGTGCATGAGCAGGGTGGGAGGGGCAGAGGGAGAGAGAGAATCCTAAGCAGGCTCAACACCCAGCTCGGAGCCCAATGTGGGCTCAAGCCCATGAATGGTGAGCTCATGACCTGAGCCGAAATCAAGAGTTGGAGTGTAGCCAACTGAGCCACCCAGGCACCCTCTTCCCTCCTTCGGGCCTTCCTTTCTGAACCCTTTTTATTAAACTCTCCCCAAATCGCCCCACCTCAGGTTTTGTAGGACCTTGACTGATGGTGAGCACATACATTGTTTTGTACTCTGCGTATGCAGATGTGTGTGTGTGTGTGTGTGTGTGTGTACCAAAAGTAGTAATGCATTCATATAGTTCTATATGTGTGTATCTATCGCCTACTTTTTAAGGTGAGCATAGTATTCCATAGTATTCCTTTGAGTGGATAGGCATTGTTTATATCAGTCCCCCTACTGCTAAACATTTAAGGCTGTGTTCAGTTCTTCCTGTTGGTATCATGACCTTCCCAAATATGTTATGGCTTCTTCCGGGAGCCGAACGCGTGGCCTACGGCGGTGGAAGGTACCTGTGAGAGCCTGGGCAAGGCACTCCACCTTTCTGAGCCTCATTTTCCCCATCTGTCCGATGGGAATTAGCATAGATATGTATAGATGTATAATGTATAGATCATGGGCCCCGGAGGCACGTGATGGCCTGTGACTTTGCTGAGCCCTCATCTTCCCGAAGCTGCTGTTGTGAGGCTGGAGTGCAGGCAGAGGCATCTCCTCGTCATGCTCACTCATTGCGAAAACGCTAACTTCTGGAAGAAGCCCTGAAGCGAAAACCAGCTATGACTGCTAGAAGATTCAGAGAGAGGGATGATTCTTACAACTAAGAAGTGTTATGGGAGAGGGGCGCCTGGGTGGCTCAGTCAACGAAGCCTCCAATTCTCGATTTTGGCTCAAGTTATGACCTGACGTTAGAGGGATCGAGCCCCATGTCCGGCTCTGACCTGACAAGTGGGGAGCCTGCTTGGGATTTTCTCTCTCCCTCTCTCTCTGCCCCACCCCTGCTCGCTTGCACACACTCTCTCTCTCTCTCTCTCAAAATAAATACACGTTGAAAAAGTTTTACAGGAGAAACGATGTGTTCTTGGGCATCTAGAGAACTACGAGGGGAGATGGGGAAATCGGGGACATGGTGTGGGCTGCTACACGCCCTCGCAGCTCCGTCCAGACCCCAGGTGCTCCTTCTGGGCTGCGGGAGGCGGGAGCAGGGCCTCTAGCAGGCGGCCCCCAAGCGCACAGAGAGGCTCCCCACAGTGCGGCGGCAAACCGGTCCCGGCCCATCCCGAGCGTGGCGGTGGCGGCCTGGACCAGCAGGTGTCGCTGCTACCCCAGCAGACGGCCCCGCGCACGGACCAAACAGCTCTGTTCCCGCCCGGCAGGGTTTACCCTGGGCCATAACAGGGTTAGAAGCCTGTTCTCCCCCACGTCCCCACTTCTGCCTAAGACAAGGGGTGACACCCCCCTTCCTCCTTACCCCAAAGAGGCCGGGAGGCTGGGGGCGGAAGAGAACTCCACGCAGGTTGGCTGCGCAGTGTCCTCCCTGGCCTCCTGGCCACGTGGGGCTCCAGGGCACCACTGCCTGCCAGGCTCTCCCCGGAGCTGTCGGGGTGCTCCGATGAAGAGGCGTTTTGGACTTCATAATCCGGCAGGGGGGATGGGACAACTTGAAGGGGAATGTGTCAGTGTAACAAAGAGGGGCCCAGCCTGGGTCTGGCAAGCTGAGTCCCCAGCCTGGTTTTTCTTTCTTGAAGGGTCCTGTTCTAAGGTTTTGAGTTATTCCTCTGCACCATAGGAGGAAAGGAAGTAGCTCACCTGAATGGGTTTAGAGGGTGACCAGTGGTCCCATTTGCCCAGCGACGGGTGGCTAGGGGCTGAGGGGTTGCTAGGATACAAGACTTGGGTGCTACACCCCGGAAAGCCCAGGGAAGCTGGGAACACCCTGGTCATCCTAACTGGGTAGCCGCCACGTTTCAGGCACTGTTTCATGTAATCCACACCGGCGGTAGCATTGTCACCTCCGTTGTTCCGAAGAGGAAAACTGAGGGCCAGAGAGCTTAAAGGGGCTGCCGGAGGTCTCAGAATGGGGAGGAAAGAGCTGACATTGGAATGAAAGTCCATTTCGCTGGTGTTCTTTCCACTGCACTCCACAGCCTCCTGGATTCCTCCGAAGTTGGGGGTTGAGAAGTGACTTTCGGAGGCAAATCTGGGAGGCCCAGACAGTAGGCAGCTGTGGGTCATGGGCATAGATAATTATAACGTGTGCTGCGGCCGCTGCCTGAACTGGGGCAGCGGCCCGGGAGCCCCTCAAGAGCTTGCAGTTCTGAGGGAAGCAGCGTGTTGGGAACTGGGGGGAGATGAGGACATGTCGGCGAGGGCACACGCAGAAGGAAGATGTGCAACGGGCCAGGTCAAGGGGGCACTGCTGGGGCCGACAGGGCTCGCGGGGGGACAACACAGGTTACGTCAGCCGGAGGGGGGACAGACCACGCCACCAAGGAGGCTCTGACAATTTCATGTAGCCCCTCGATAGCCCAGACATTTAAAGAAAAGTATCTTTTGGGGCACCTGGGTGGCTCAGTCGGTTAAGCGTCCGACTCCGGCTCAGGTCACGATCTCGCGGTCCGTGAGTTCGACCCCCGCGTCGGGCTCTGTGCTGACAGTTCCGAGCCCGGAGCCTGCTTCGGATTCTGTGTCTCCCTCTCTCTCTGACCTTCCCCCGTCCATGCTCTGTCTCTCTCTGTCTCAAAAATAAATAAACATTAAAAAAAATTGTCTTTCTTTTAAATGTCTTTTGGTACAAGAACAAACGCCTGGTGAGCTCAGGACTTGTGGGTTTGTCTTGCTGAGCCGAGCAGGACCGGGTGAGCAGGAAGAAGCAGATCCTGAAGGAAGTTCACGGTCATCCCCCTTGTGGGGCGGGCAGGGACAGCATCAGCTACCTCCACAGCTTGTCATGAAGTGGTGTTGGGTTCTGACAGGGGAGCTGGGGAAACACTCAAAGGAGTGTGAAAACCCAAGCGAAATGATCCACACGGTCCTTGATCCACCCGGTAAAAGCAACTCTTGTCCCCCCAGGCTGGTTGCCGAACTCAGGGCCAGTGTTACAGAGAGAAGCCCCAGCTTTCCCGTCTCTGCCTGTGAGAGCTCCTGGGCCCCCAGCAGAGAGACTCCTCAGCAAGTCACTGCAACCAGGACGAGTGACGAGTTCATTAAGACAGAGCTCAAGGTGTCACCCGTCCACTCCTGGGATCTGCGTGTGTCTGCCGAGCGGGGCTGCTGCCTTCACAGGCGAGAGTTAAGGACAAGTGCCCTCTCTGGATGTGTACGGCTCTCGGCAGCACAGCTTTGCAAGTTCAGATCCCACTAACCCCCTCACCTGGGTGCCTTTGTGCAGTGCGTAAACTGTGCGACTGCACATGGTGGTCCTGCCGACAGAAGCCTGTTTGTGTCAGGGGCCGAGGAACCCTTTGGGAGGGAATTTGTCAGGAAGGAGGAGTGCCAGGCATGCATGAATGGGTTCAGGAGTGAGGCCGGAGTGTGCTTGGAGTGGCCGCCTCTGCCTGGGAAGTACCCACAAGAAGTTATTCAGGAAGACAAGGAGGAGGAGGGGCCTCGTGGGCAAAGGAATAACACGTGCAGATGCGCAGAGGCCTAAAATCTCCAGGCTGCTTGGAGGGTGGGGTGCAAGGAGGGGACAGTGGGGGACGAGGTGGGCAGGGGCCAGAGGGTAGAGGTCTGGGCTTCTGTGCGTTGTTCTGTGGTTGAGGATGGGAGGAATCGGACTTGGAGAGAAGGGGCCCGCAAGGAGGGAAGAGCGGGGAGGTAACACTTCTTTTTGTAGGCTCCCCTGATTTTTAGTCCCATACCGTATAAATGCTACGTCCAGAAACCTCCATTGGTAGTTCTGAGCTCTGTCTTCTCCCATCGGGCCTGATCCTGCTGGGAGTCTTAGAAATAAAAGTTGGGAACCTTACTCTCAACAGAAATGACAAGTCTGTAGAAGAGAGTTCGGATACCACACGTGTGCCTGCTGGGACCGACAGGGCACAGAGAGTGTGGGGCGAAGGAGTCCGCCCTGTGCTTGGGGTGGTCTGCAAGGGCTTCTCAGACCTGCCCACTGCCTGTGTAGACCTGGCCGTGGGCATGGTCTTCACCCCTGACAAGGGCACCGGGTAAGCCACGTCCGCGGGGTTCCACTGCTTGCCGAAGGGCCCAGAAGCTCCCACTCACCCTATGGCCAGGGCATAAGCTGCCTGGATGTCATGATTATTTCCTCTTCCTCCTGCTGGGTGGCAGCATCTCAGGGACCGACCACCGCCTCTCACCCACCCTGCACACCAGTGAGGACCCAAGTTTGATTTTACGTAGCCAAAGAATTTAGCTCTTTTCTTTTCCTCTTGTATTTTGGTTTCTTTTTTTGGAAGGCGCAGGAGAGAGGCTGGAAAGGGTTCCCTTGACTGAAACTGATCTGGAGGGGCTGAAAGTGCGCACACAATGGTTGGTGGGCCAGGCTGGCCGTGTCCCAGGGGCCAAGCCCCATGCTGGGCCGCTCTAACAAGAACTTGAACTGAACCGAACCATGACCCCCACATTGGAAAACACTGCCCCGATTCACTGAACCCAAAACCGAATCCAAATATTATTATTTTTCAACTGAACTCTGAATTGAACTGTTTTTTTTCTTAAATACCTACCAAGCCAGTTTGAACTAGACACAAACATATGTGTTTTCTGAAACTATTGAACCTGAACTTCAAAATAATCTCCTATCCGAGGGCGAAGTGAGACTTTATTTGCTTCAGAGTGTCCTGTTCCCAGCAGGCCAGCCGAGTTTCCTTTATTTCATTTGTTCGGCACTGTAACTTTACTTCTCATCTTTTTTTAAATTTTAATTTTTTTTAAGAGACAGAGTGTGTGCACGTGAGCAGGGGAGGGGTAGAGATAGAGGTTTTTTTTTTTTAAGTTTATGTGTTTATTTTGAGAGAGAGAAAGAGAGCATGAGCATGGGAGGAGCAGAGAGAGAGAGAGAGAGAGAGAGAGAGAGAGAGAGAGAGAGAATCCCAAGCAGGCTCCCCACCTGATGCGGGGCTTGATCTCACGAACTGTGAGATCATGACTTGAGCCGAAATTAAAAGTTGGGTGCTTAACTGACTGAGCCACACAGGTGCCCCGGGAGAGAGAGAGAGAGAGAGAGAGAGAGAGAGAGAGAGAGAGAGAATCTTCAGCAGATTCCATGCTCAGTGCAGAGCCCGACTGGGGGCTCGATCCTACAACCCTGGGATCATGACCTGAGCCAAAATAAAGAATCAGATGTTTAACCAACTGAGCCACCCAGGCAGCCCACTTTATTTCTCATCTTTAAACACAGTGCGATGCATAGATCTTAAATGCGTAGTTCGATCGACTCTGACAGACGCACATACTCGAGGACCTGGCCCCCGGGTCAAGATCTAGAACATCTGCCTCCACCCAGAGAGATCCCTCTGCCCCTTCCAGGTCCATTCCACCCCCGCCAAACGACCACTGTTCTCATTTCTGTCTCCTTTTGCTTCTCATTGGAGGCTAATGAACAACTGTCCCCCACCTCCCACACCACCCTGGAAAGAGGGAAAACAAGATAATACCCATTTTATGGATACGAGGGATGAGGCTCAAAGGAGCACGAGGAGCTTGCTTACGCTCACGGAGCTCGGTGGTGGCAGGGTTAGAATGACCCAGGTTTCTGGTCTGCCAGCCAAGTGTTCTCTCCATTCCAAGCCAGCCGCTGAACTGAACAGTGGATTGAATGCCTCCTTGGGCTCCCTAGGGAAGGGGTCCCACCTCTGGCTTTCAGGGCGCGGTGGGGAGTGCTTGCCCCACAAACAGGGTGGCTCCACCGACTTTTAAAGATCTCTTGCAAAGAGGGCCCGGCGTGGCTCGGTCCTGGGCTGGGCCGCCTTGCAGATAGGACCTTCTCGTGGGGCCCCCACAGACCCCCGTGGCGGCAGCCTGCACTGGGGTGCCTGTTCCCTGTCTCCAGCCTGCCTGTGTGTGGCTGGCTGTCGGTGTCTCTGGCCGCCCGTGTGTAGACAAACTGTATCTGACCCCCGAGGAGCAGTGTCTGTCTCCCGGAGCAGTCGAGCTAGAGAACATTGACCAGGTTCCCAGGCTGGTTTTCCTGGGGAAACATTTTCCAGAGCCTACAACAATGTTGCATTTGATTTGATTTTTTTTCCCCCCTTTGCAGGCGATTGTGTGGTTTGGGGTGTTTTGCTCCTAGTTATAATCCAATAAAGAGCAGCTGCTGTGATTTTTCCAAGAGTGCTGCTTTCAACCGCCCTCGTTGAAAATGCTCTAATTTATTTCAGTCGCTTGTGGGAAAACCAGCCTCAGCTCAAAACAAAGGCGTCCTGTGCTGATGTAATTGCCCCGTGAGTCTCTCCTCGGGGCTCCAGGCCTGCTGATGGGCACCGAGGCAGCCCAGGAAGAAGCCTCCTTTCTAGATGGTGGCAGTTATCCAAGAGACCCTCTCTTCCGAACCTCTCAGGGGGAGGTGGGAGCCCCAAGCCCAGAAGGGGGGCAGGAACCAAGATGTTCGGCATGGCCTGCCCATTTCCTGTGGCTCACAGGGGTCAGTTTATGGGTCCATCACATCTTCTTGTGAATTAATTTGGTCATTTTCTTTCCACTTAATATGTAGTCAAGCCCTGCCCCTCGAGGGGCTGAAAGTTTGGGAGAAAGAATGGATTGAGAGAGAGGGAATCTCAGCTAAACAGCTGAGCTCCTTTATGGGCGCTCAGGCCGTGGCACCTGTAGGAGGACATGTTGGGCACTTTGGTGTTTTGGGGAGGAAGACATGCCAAGGGTGGGGGGGAGACCTCAAGGGTCCACCGGTCCACCCCCTCTCAGCTGTATCCGAGCTGACGTGTTCTGTCTCCTGTTCTGTCCAGACGCCACCAGACCCCTGGCTAAGGTGATTACAGACCACTTACTCATTGCTGTGGTTTGATCGCGCACAGATTTCTTCTCGCGAAGCCCATGGGCCTCCTGGACTCCAGAGTCCAAGATGGCGGCCCCTTGACAGAGTGATGTCAACTCATAGATAAGACTCTGATTGGATTACACTGGGTGGTGCCACCTGTTTGACTATAACTGTGTGTCCGCGGGAGGGACTCTGGGTGTGTGCTGTGGGGCTGGCTGTCTCAAGGGCCCTGCTTTCTATTTTGTTTGCAAAGCCATTTCCATAGAGCCGCAGAGCTCTGTTTCCTTCAAGTTCGAGGAGGTCACATGCTGGGGAGCATTTGCCTGGGAGGCGCCCTTCCTCCCCGGCAGGGCCCCCTCTCCCCTGCAGCCATTCTTCCCCTAGAACCACCTGGTGGGGCAGAATGAATCAGGTGGGCAGAGACTTGTGCTAGCAAACCCTCTTCCGGCCTTTGATTCTTGGTGGCAAGTTGTAAGGAATTGGCGAAGGCACAGAGGAGTCCCAAACGCTTCCCAAGTACAGATTTCTAGAATTCACGGCCTTTAGAGATTCAGGTGCAGTCTGTCTGATGCAGGACTCAAGCATCTTTATTTTTATTTCAAGAGAGTATCTAAGCATGCGTGTTCGTTTAAAACCTTCTGAGAATTAAGAAAATATGAACCATAATGTTTTCTGCCCTCCAACAGTCACACTGAGCGTTTTTGCAAACTTCTTTCCGGTCTTTATTATTGTACAGACATTTATATCTGGAGAAGTACTACACACTCACTTTGGTGTCCTTTTCCTTTTGAGCATCATGAGTATTTCCCCGTGACATTCGATATTTTCTGAAAGCATGTTTTGTACGGGTCGCACATAAGGGAATCTTTGTCCGATTACTTCCGCGAGCTGGGTTCTTGGGTGTGTGAGAAAGCTCTAGAGTAGACTTTGAAATACTTAGCTTTGTTCATTCCCTTGGGCTGGGTTCCACTCCCCCGATACACCCAGCTTTTGCTCCCTTCCAATGTGGAGCCTCATTTATGGTCTTAGTTTTATTTATTTATTTAAAAAAATTTTTTTTTAACGTTTATTTATTTTTGAGACAGAGAGAGACAGAGCATGAACGGGGGAGGGTCAGAGAGAGAGGGAGACACAGAACCCGAAACAGGCTCCAGGCTCTGAGCTGTCAGCGCAGAGCCCGACGCGGGGCTTGAACTCACGGACCGTGAGATCGTGACCTGAGCCGAAGTCGGCTGCCCAACCAACTGAGCCACCCAGGCGCCCCTATGGTCTTACTTTTAAAATCGCAAAAACGGGGCGCCTGGGTGGCGCAGTCGGTTAAGCGTCTGACTTCAGCCAGGTCACGATCTCGCGGTCCGTGAGTTCGAGTCCCGCGTCAGGCTCTGGGCTGATGGCTCAGAGCCTGGAGCCTGTTTCCGATTCTGTGTCTCCCTCTCTCTCTGCCCCTCCCTCGTTCATGCTCTGTCTCTCTCTGTCCCCCCAAAAAAAATTAAAAAAAAAAAATCACAAAAGCAGGGGTGCCCAGGTGGCTCCATTGGTTAAGCATCCTACTCTTGATTTCGGTTCAGGTCATGATCTCACGGTTCATGAGTCCGAACCCTGCATCGGGCTCCATGCTGACATCGTGGAGCCTGCTTGGGATTCTCTCTCCCTTTCTCTCTGTCTCTACCCCACTCATGCTCATGTGCATGCTTTCTCTCTCTCTCAAAACAAGTAAATAAACTTAAAAAAAAAAATCACAAAAGCAGCACATGCTCGAGGAGGCCAGTCAAGCAACGTGAAGGTGTGTGAAACAAAACACACAGTCCTTGGGTTTCCCCAGCCAAGCACTTCCCCACCCCCACCCTCCCACCCCCGCCACCCTGAGGACCCATTGGTTAGGGACATACCTCGTTAGTCTCATTTTTATTTGTACTAAGTTTCTCAGCTGTTTTTGCTGCATGAGAAGATGGGGAACTGTTGTTGTGGGGGCAGCGTAGGCTGGGAACTGGAAATCTGAGGTCTTGTCCCAGCTCCCCGACTCACCGGCACTGGGAATGTGAGCACTGTAAGAAATTCTGGACCTCACTTTCTTCTTTGCAGTGTAGGGACGATGACATCCTTGATGCCTGCCTGCCTGTAGATTATTCTGGGATTAGATTTAGCAAGCAAGCAAACAAACAAAACAATACAACAATGTAAGACCAAACAAGATGCCTACTTAAATTTGAATTTCAAATACATCTTGGTGGGGGGGGGCCCCCAGGGGCCGGTGGGGGTGGGGGATCTCAGTTGGTTGAGCATCCAACTCTTGATTATGCCTCGGGTTTGTGAGATTGACCTTCATGGGATCGAGCCCTACTTCGGGCTCTGTGCTGACAGCGTGGAGGCTGCTTGGGATTCTCTCTCTCCTTCTCTCTCTGTCCTTCCCCTGTTTGCGTGCACGCACACACACCCTGTCTCTCAAAATAAACAAATACATTTAAAAAAATCAAATAAACCAAGGGTAATTATTTAGTATAAATATGTCCCATGGCATATTTCATTTGTATTTTACTTGGCAACCCTACATGAGATGAAACACGGGGAAGTGATTGGGAGATGGGACCTGGCAAGATGACTCCCCAGGACCCCAGCTGGTCTTGTCCCTTTGGAGGGAGGGCTCCTTTCTCTAGGGGAGGTCAGGGCTCCTCCGTCCTTGGACTTGAGACAGCTCTTCAAGCACTGACAAGTGCAGGAGGGCTGAGGCCCTGGAGCAGCAGGGGTGAGGAGGACAGTGCACTGCTATTTACTGAGCACCTACTGTGTGCCAGGCAGTTGGTAAATACTCCAGTGTCCATGTTTACCCCCTGCTCGTAGGTGCTAACCCTCTTCCTGACTCCCTTGCCCTCCCAGACCTCACCTCACCTCTCTGCACCCAGGCCCAATTCCTGCCTTGTCAGGCAGTGTATTTGGAAATAATTCTGGGGCTTCAGCCCTTGGCTTTCTATACATGTCTCCAGGTAGGTGCTGGGTCAGGAGAGATTTCCCCCAAAGATCCTACCTCTCTGGTCTCCCCTCGGTCTCCTTGGATCCCAATCTTTTATGCATGTGTGAATGGATGGCATTGAGGCAGCTATTCGAGAATCTCCTGGGCCTCTTTCTTTATCTCCTTTAATTAATTAATCAGTTTTCAAGTTAGTTAACATACGGTGTAGACTTGGCTTCAGGAGGAGAACCCAGTGATTCATCTCTTAACATATGACACCCAGTGCTCATCCCGAAAAATGCCTTCCTTGATGCCCATCACCCATTTAACGCACCCCACCTCACCCCCCTCCAGCAACCCTCAGTTGTTCTCTGTCTTTAAATTTTTTTTAATGTTTATTTATTTCTGAGACAGAGAGAGACAGAGCATGAGTGAAGGAGGGGCAGAGAGAGAGGGAGACGCAGAATCAG
This sequence comes from Felis catus, assembly GCF_018350175.1. Classification (NCBI taxonomy): domain Eukaryota; kingdom Metazoa; phylum Chordata; class Mammalia; order Carnivora; family Felidae; genus Felis; species Felis catus. Next base: position 42,319,601 of record NC_058372.1, read on the forward strand.
AAGCAGGCTCCAGGCTCTGAGCTGTCGGCACAGAGCCCGACACGGGGCTCAAACTTGCAAACCATGAGATCATGACCTGAGCCGAAGTCGGTCTCTCAACCAACTGAGCCACCCAGGCACCCCTGTTCTCTGTATTTAAGAGTCACTTATGGCTTGCCTCGCTCTCTGTTTTGATCTCATTTTCCCTTCCTTTCCCCTATGTTCATCATTAGGTTTCTCAAGTTCCACATGAGAGAAATCATATGGTATCTGTTTTTCTCTGACTGATTTACTTTGCTTAGCGTAATACCCTCCAGTTCCATCCACGTTGTGAATGGTAAGATTTCATTCTTTTTCACTGCCGAGTAGTATTCCATTGTATACATATACCACATCTTCTTCATTCATCAGTTGATGGACATGTGGGCTCTTTCCATAATTTGGCTGTTGTTGATTGTGCTGCTATAAACATTGGGGTGAATGTGCCCCTTTGAATCAGCACTCCTGTATCCTTTGGATAAATTCCTAGTAGTGCTATTGCTGGGTCATAGAGCAGTTCTATTTTTAATTTTTTTTAATGTTTATTTATTTTTGAGAGAGAGAGAGAGAGAGAGAGATAGAGTGTGAGATGGGAGAGGGCAGAGAAAGAGGAAGACACAGAATCTGAAGCAGGCTCTAGGCTCCGAGCTGTCAACACAGAGCCAGACATGGGGCTGGAACTCATGGACCGCGAGATCATGACCTGAGCTGAAATCGGATGCTTAACCGACTGAGCCACCCAGGCACCCTTATTTTTAAAAATTAATTAATCAATAAATTAATTTTTAAATTTACATCCAAGTTAGTTAGCATATAGTGCAACAATGATTTCAGGAGTAGATTCATTAAGGCCCTTACTCATTTAGCCCATCCCCCCCTCCAACAACCTCTACAGCAACCCTCTGTTCTCTATACTTAAGAGTCTCTTATGTTTTGGCCCCTTCCTTTTTTCTATATTATTTTTGCTTCCCTTCCCTTGTGTCCATCTGTTTTGTATCTTAAATTTCTCATATGAGTGAAGTCATATGATATTTGTCTTTGACTGACTAATGTCACTTAGCATAATACCCTCCAGTTCCATCCACGTAGTTGCATATGGCAAGATGTCATTCTTTTTGATTGCCGAGTAATACTCCATTGTATATATATACCACATCTTCTTTATCCATTCACCCATCAGTGGACATTTGGGCTCTTTCCATACTTTGGCTATTGTTGATAGTGCTTCTATAAACATTGGGGTGCATGTGTCCCTTCAAAACAGCACACCTGTGTCCCTTGGATAAATACCTAGGAGTGCAGTTGCTGGGTCGAAGGGTAGTTCTATTTGTAATTTTTTGAGGAACCTCCATACTGTTCTCCAGAGTGGCTGCACCAGTTTGCATTCCCACCAACAATGAAGCAGGGTTCCTCTTTCTCTGCATCCTCGCCAGTATCTGTTGTTTCCTGAATTGTTAACGTTTGCCACTCTGACAGGTGTGAGGTGGTATCTCATTGTGGTTTGATTTGTATTTCCCTGATGATGAGTGATGTTGAGCATTTTTTCATGTGTCAGTTGGCCATCTGGATGTCTTCTTTGGAGAAGTGTCTATTCGTGTCTTTTGCCCATTTCTTCACGGAATTATTTGTTTTTTGGGTGTTGAGTTTGATAAGTTCTTTATAGATGTTGGATACTAACCCTTTATCTGATATGTTGTTTGCAAATAACTTCTCCCATTCTGTTGGTTGCCTTTTAGTTTTGTTGATTGTTTCCTTTGCTTTGCTATCTCCCCTTCTTGGGTGAATCCCATACAGCTGACTTTCCCGCACCTCTGGCCAGAGGTAGTGGTCTGTCAGGGTGCCCTTCTCCTGAGGCCACCTCTGGGCTGCATGGGCATGGTGCTCTCATTCAGTGTCTTCTGACCCCTCAGTAGCCTTCCTGGCATCCCCTGAACACCCCACAGACCTCCCCCACCTGCTATCTACAGCTGTGGAACAAAGGACTTTGTGCAACCCCATGAGATACAGACATATTCAAGTCAAAATGACTGAGTGCGATATAACTCTGCTCTAAATTGGATGCCATTTTAACCTGTATTCTACTATAAACAATAGGTATTTTAGGAGGAACAAACATACAGGGAGGGGAGCACTTATCTTGGAAACGTTACCCTCTGAGTTATTTCACTAAAGCAGCAACGCACTTAATCGCAGGAACTGAGACTGAGGACCTCCTGGAGCCTCACAACTGTCCCCATGGCCCCTGTGTCTCCATCCCGCGGAGGGTAGTAATGCCAATGAGAGAAGCACAACTTTTTGGATGTGTTCTCTCTCCTAGATAAAGTCACTACGTTATTTCCGTCCCATCAGTAATGATGGTAATAATATCTCAGATTTATTTTATTTTTTTTAACGTTTACTTATTTTTGAGACAGAGAAAGACAAAGCATGAACAGGGGAGGGGCAGAGAGAGAGGGAGACACAGAATCTGAAACAGGCTCCGGGCTCTGAGCTGTCAGCACAGAGCCCGACGCGGGGCTCGAACTCACGGGCCGCGAGATCATGACCTGAGCCGAAGTCGGACGCTTAACTGACCGAGCCACCCAGGTGCCCCAGATTTATACAACATGGTATTTTTTTTTGGTCAATTTGAATATTTGAAACAACAGCGAGATAGCAAAAGCCTCTTCTCTGCCCCTGATTCAGGTCCCTCTATTTCTCATGTGTCCACTATTAGTAGTTTGGGTTATAATCTTCTAGACTTTTCCATCTGTACATAAACATGCATGTGAGTGTGTGTGTGTGTGTGTGTGTGCGCGTGTGTGTGTTTCACATGGCTGGTAGCACACTACACATATTGTAATGCTACTTTTTTCACTTAGCAAGTAGATCATGGACACACAGTCCTTGTTTATCCTTCTTCGCTGTGCTGTCCTGCATCGTATGGTCCTACTTCAGTTCTTGCCGCAGGTCCCTTGTGACTGATATTTACACTGTGCCTTGTTCGGCGGCTATCATGAAGCCGCCGCGAACACCACTGTGTTAGCCGGGCACCTAACCGACTTACAGAAATGCATTCCCATCTGCTATTTGATGTGTGTAGGTCAAACATTATCCCCTCTTCTTTACAAATGCAAACCCGAAGCATAGAGATGGGCCAAAGTCCTGTGGCCACGCGGTTAGTAAGGTGCAGAGCCAGCTGGCTTTTGAGTCCCTGCCCCAGGCCTCAAGGCTGTCTCCTCCGAGGCTCAGAGTGCTTCAGAACCCACTTCTCACACTTTAGTGTGCACATGCATGCCCTAGGACTGGTGCTAAAATGCGGATTCTGACCCACTTGGTCTGGGATGGGCACCTTTCTTTTAAAAAATTACTTTTAATGGGGGCGCCTGGGTGGCTCAATCTGTTGAGCTCTGACTTTGGCTCAGGTCATGATTTCAAGACTTGGGAGTTCGAGCCCTGCATCAGGCTCTGTGCTGACAGTTCAGAGCCTGGAGCCTGCTTCCAATTCTGTGTCTCCCTCTCTCTCTCTCTGTCCCTTCCTTGCTCATGCTTTGCCCCTCTCTCCTTCAAAAATAAACATAAAAAAATTTTTTTAACGTTTATTCTTTTTCTTTTCTTTTTTCTTTTTCTTTCTTTCTTTCTCTTTCTTTCTTTCTTTCTTTCTCTTTCTTTCTTCTTTCTTCTTTCTTTCTTTCTTTCTTTCTTTCTTTCTTTCTTTCGAGAGACAGAGCACAAGCAGAGGAGGGACAGAGAGAGAGGGAGACACAGAATCCGAAGCAGGCTCCAGACTCTACGCTGTCAGCACAGAGCCCGATGCGGGGCTCCAGCCCACGAACTGTGAGACTATGACTGAGCCAAAGTCAGATGCTTAACTGACTGAGCCACCCAGGTGCCTCCTGGGGTGGGCACCTTTCTAATAAGCTCCCAGGTGGTGCTCACGCCATCGGTCTAGACCATGCTTTGAGCAACTAGGCTTTAGCGTATGTGGCATCACTAGATTCAGAAGACATTTGCGGGTGTGGGCTTTCACTGGCCTCCAGTCTGGTGGGCACTTTGACCACAATCACGGTAAGTGCCAAAGATCAGAAGTCCCCACCGCACACACAGTGTCAGTGCGGGAAGGAGACTGGCTTGTCCTGACTGAGGCTCAGGTCAGGGAGCCAGGGCTGAGCCAGATGCTACAACTCTGGATCCCACTTGGGTCTTTTCCACACGGGATGCCGGGGACTGGCTACCACAGGAGGCTGGCGGCTGCTGGATCCCGGTCCCCGTCTCCTGTCCAAGCTCCTTCTTCCTATGTCTCCCCACGTGGCATAGCTTGGTTTGAAGAGGTGATGAGGGAGGGTGGTTTGGGCCTTAGACACTGAAGGTGTTGGGCATTCCCCTTCTAAGTGCAGAGGTCTCTACTGGGCCTTTGTTTTTTTTAAAGATTGATATGAATTTTTAAAGATTGACAACTATTCCGTATTGACTGCTGAACACAAGAATGCTGTCTGGTGCCTTTAATTGGGTCCAACTTCCAGGCCTTGTCTACAGGAGGGCTGGCCACTCACTGGGTTTGGCAGTCAGTGCTACTTCGTCTTCTGTCTGCCAGGATGCTTGCTGTACCCTCCCAGCCACAGAACCACCCATCTATCCATCCATCCATCTATCCAAAATGTCTTTTGCTCTCCTATCCTGAGCCAGGGATGGCCCTAGGTGCTGTGGGGGGATTCAAAGATGAATGAGTCAGGTCCTTGCCCTCAAGGGAGGGAGAGAAGTCAAGACACAAATAACTCTAAGAACATTGCTCTAACTGGCCCAGTTTCCAAGTCATACTCACTCTCAGTTCATTTAGTCTTTAAAATCAGAGATTGGGCCCTCAGGAAGGATGGAGGTCACCCCCCCGCCCCCCCCCCCCCCGCCATCACCTCCTAGGAGTTGGTTCTGGGTGGGGAGGTGCTGAAGGCACTGAGTGATCAGGGACCTCAGAGGGAGGAAGGATGATGGGACAATGGCAGTTGATGTCAGAACTCCTGTGGAGCGCTTCAGGTTCAACATGGGAAGAGGCTCGCAGCCCAGGTGATTCAGGATTCCAGGAACGCGGCGCTCTGTTTCTCCCTCCCTGGGCAAGTAGGATCGGGGAAGACATTTGCCCTTGGTCAGGCTGCAGACCCATTTCTCCCTCAGGGCTTTTTTCCTGCCCCTGTCTCTGTCCAGTTCCTCCAGCCGTGGAGCCGGAGGGTCCCTGCTAGACCCTGGTACCTCTGCCTGCCTCTCCTGGCTGGTGTCCTCCCAGACCTCCCCTTCTCCATTTATGGCTAAATTGCCTTTTTATTTTTATTTAGTTTTTAAGTGCTTATTTATTTTTGAGAGAGAGAGAGAGAGAGAGAGAGAGAGAGAACGTGAGCAGGGGAGGGGCAGAGAGAGAGGGAGACAGAGGATCCGAAGCGGGCTCTGAGCTGACAGCCCAGAGCCCTATGCAGGGCTGGAAATCACCACCCATGAGGTCACGACCTGAGCCGAAGGTGGATGCTTAAGCGACCGAGCCACCCAGGCGCCCCCAAATTGCTTTTTTAAAAGCCATGACTTTGGGTTAATAATCTTGAATGAGTCAGGTCCAAGATCAGCCAGTCCCTCACTAAGCCGGTAGCTATTCCAGTAAAGTCACAGAGGGGCTTGTGTGTGTGTGTGTGTGTGTGTGTGTGTGTGTGTGTAGGGGGAGGGGGATGGCTACTGAATGCCCCATTAACATCCACGTGGGGTCTGGGCAGTTGGGGGTCATGAACATGCCAGATGGGGATGTTGAGGGGAAGGCAGCCTCTTCAACGGTGGGTGTGAGGTGCTGGCAGTGAGGGGTGCTTGCCGCAAAGACGTGGGGGTGGTGAAGAGAGTGGGGAGCACCACAGCAAATCTTGCTCTCCTCACGGGTGTTCCCCACAACCTTTGCATTCAGGCTTGTACGGGGTGGGGGGGGTCCGTCCAGCCGCCTCAGTGGGAGTCAGGAGGGGGTGAAGTGTGTCTGTCGGTGTTGACACCCCACCTCCCACTCCGACCTGTGGGGGCTGGGGGGGTTGTGGTGCTGAAAGGTGTCCCCACGTGTGGTGCCGATGGGTTCCAGCTGTGCTCCGGTGCCCCTGACTCTGTGGGCTGCCAGGTGGGGCTTGGGGTCAGGGGAGGCCCGGCGGATCTTTGAGTACTCATGCACCGCGTAATGAAAACCACCACTCAGCAGATCCCAGTGTTTACCCTGTGCCTCTGTCCTCGCGCCTCGGGGGTCTGGAGTCGCTGGAGGGTCTCTGAAATATTTACATTTTGCCGACAACCCCTGGGAGCATTGTCTGCTGGCCGTGCACACGTGCATGTGCTAAGGCGTTCGTGTACCTCCCCTCGTTGGATGCTCCCTATTTCACAGAAGAGGAAGGCGAGGCTGAGGGAGGCCAGGGGCCAGAGTCGGTCCATACAACCGGAAGAGGCAGCTGGGGATTCTGCAGGTCTGCCTGAGCCCACAGGCCACGCCTCTTCCATTTTGATCGGGCTTCTAGCATTTAGGTTAGACGGCAGGAGAATGTCCTCACTGTGATGTGCCTGGTACGTGCTGGCCTTGGCAACGTACTGTTTGGTGTAAATTGGGATCCCATGACCCATTAACTCACTGTCTCTGGGGCGGGGATGGGGGAAGGGAAATGGGAATTTGGGGTCGTCTGGCTCTGCATCCCCTCCTATCTCTCCACTGAGCCTCAGGCTTCTGAGAGTGAGAAAAGAAGACACCACCATGGGCGACTCTTTCCTGCAGCTCGGGTGCTGTTGATTGTTTACACTGGGAAAACTGGGGCATGGGCGGGGGTGGTTTGCCCCAAAGCAACTTTTGGGAGAGTTTTGAGAAGTTCTAACTCCAGGGGAGTCTGGTTTGGTAAACTGTGTTTCTGGCCCCGATCATTCCACGCTGGCTCAGTTATTTGATTTATTTAACCTGTGTGTGTGTGTGTGTGTGTGTGTGTGTGTGTGTGTTGACATGGGTGTAATTAGCATACAAGTGTCTATGGCACCTGGGGAATCAGCCACCCTGACTTGAGCTATTGATGTATCTTGGGACAGGTGGGAAATCTTGGGAGTGAATGTTTCTTGGGGGCAAGAACTGAGCTCTGAGTTGTCTATGGCTCCCGTCATGGCCCCAAAATGGGTGCGTTTGCCATACCTCATAGGTGCGTCTAAAGCACCTGTGTATTATTAGGTTTTCTGAATACCCGTAACCTAGTGCACTTGGAGAGAAGGGATGGGGCTGCTACCCCTGTGAAGAGAAGGATCTTTTTTTGTATTGAGGGGTAAACTTTCTCTAAAGTGATCCCTGAGGGAAACACCTGGAAACCAGACATCTTAAAATGAGAGGTGTCTTGACAATAACAGGGCTTCTTATCATTAGGGGTGGGGTGTGGGCTATGGTGAGGCAGGCGTCCTGGGTTGGGGGTTGTGACAATCTTTAACTTAGGGTGAGTGCTGTCACTCTGGGCCTTGGGGCCGGGGCACATCCTCTGAAATGAGGCAGTGAAGCTGGTGCAACCCAGATTTTACCATGAGCATCAACCCCCTGGGGATCTTGATAAAAGGCAGGCTCTGATTCAGGAGATCTGAGGAGGGGCTTGAGAGCTTTTCTAACCAGGGCCAGGAGAAGCCAAGGCTGCTGGTCCACCGGCTGTGCTTGGAATGGGAAGGCTCTAGAAAATCGCCAAGAGTCCTTTCAATGTGAACTCAGAGCTGAACTATGGTTTTGAAGTGGGCAAGCAGAGCTGGGGTTCTCACATTCCAGGGATTTCTCAAGCACACAGCTCTGGACCCAGAGATATCACACACACACACACACACACACACACACACACACACACACACTTCACAGGGGGAAAGACAGAGGCAGAGAAGAATGGGAAAAAAGACAATGGGTGCCATGTGGCAGGGAGCAGGTACAGTGAGGGATGCAGAGAATAGTACGAACACAGGAGGAGAGGTTTGTGCCCTGAGAGAGAGGCAGAGAAACCCACAGAAGGAGGAAAGCAGCGGGGGAGAGTACAGGTGGAGAGTGGAGGGAATTGTGGGAGCATGGGGAGAAGTAGAGGCTTCCGGCTCTGCCCCCTCCAGGGCCAGAGTGTGCTTCCCCAACTTCCTGGTCTCCCAGGGGGTGAAGACACCTCCAGCTCTAATCACTGCAGCTTCAAGCCCCGAGGGGTCCCATTACTTTATTCCTCTTGTTTATATTTGGAAAAAGATTTTGCCCCCACTCCCTTTCTCCAGCCACCATCCCAGGCCCAAAAAGGAAGGACGGAAGCCCGCCCCCATTAATCAGAGCTGAAGCCCGCGTAATGGCGGTGAGCAGGGGGACTGCGAGAGCTACCGTCTGATTGAACATTAGTCATGCTGCACGTTACATTCTCTAATGAGAAAATTATTCCAAATTGCCTCGAGGGATGGTCGTGATTAAACTATTTGCCTTGACTTCCTCTGCTAAATTGAACGTGCATGAGTGCACACACACACACACACACACACACACAGAGTCACCCCTGTCAGATCTGCTCACCCAAAGCCTTGGAACGCACCGTCTGGAGGGGTAGGTACAGTCTCTGAATTCCAGAGAGTTTCCACTCCCAGCCTATTCACAGCCTGCCTTCTGCTGCATTTTGAAGACAGCTAGGTCCCGGGGAGGCAAAGGGGAGCATTGGTGGGGCCATATTGCTGCAAGGCCCCAGTTGCCCACATTCTGAAGGGGGCTCAGTTTCTGTGGGTGAGCGTCTCCTGGGTGTCAGATGTCTGTCTCTTAAAAAGAGAATAATTTTCTTCAGGCAAGAATCTGGGGCTCTTTTCAAATCCCTCTTTATTTTCTCTCCTCTGAAACTCCAATTTTATTTGGACCTCCTTTCTATGCATAAGCTGGGCCAAGCCATTAACATGCAGCCCCTGTTTGCTGTTACAGGTTTTCGAAGCATATTTCAAAAGGGAACCAAAGCATACTATTAAATAAGTATTCATAGGAACTAGAAAGTTTTTATGCAGAGTTCATAACATAAAAAATTCTCCCAAGAGCATATGTGGTCTTGGTTATTAGGACATTAACATACCACTTCCCCAGTTGCCTCCTCTTTAAATCCTGGCCAGATTTCAACGTCTGGCACAAGTGTTCTGTTCTCTGGAGTCCCTCTCTGACTGTCACCTCAGTCACAATGGAGCACTCCTAAATCTGGGGTCTCATTGTTTTGTCTTTAGTTGATAGAACTCAATGAATATTTACCGAGTACTGTATGAGTTAGCTTTTGCTAGGTTATACTGTGTTAACCAACACCACAACTTCTCAGTGATTCATTCTGGGATCCAGGTTGAAGGAGCAGCACCCAGAGGGAATAAGACAGCGACGATGGAACCACGTATGGATCTTAAAACTTACGCTCGCGTGCGGCACGCCTGACTTCTGTTTACCTCCTATTGGCCAAAGCAGGCCACTTGACCAAGCCTGAAGTCAGTGGGATGGGAAGGAAGAATCCTTTCACCAGGGAGTGCCAGCACAAGCATCTTCCTGGGTATACCAGGAAAAATTCAGCACCCTCGGACATAGTATCTAGAGTAGTTTTGTGTCTATTCTTGGCATTCTTCCCAAATTCCCTCACCATGATCGTTACAGTCTTTTTAGTTGTCACAGGTAGTGATTCTTTTTTCTTTTTTTTTTTAATTTAAAGGCTTTTTTAATGTTTATTTTTGAGAGAGACAGAGACAGAGTGCAAGTGGGGGAGGGGCAGAGAGAGAGGGAGACACAGAATCTGAAGCAGGCTCCAGGCTCTGGGCTGCCAGCACAGAGCCCGACATAGGGCTTGAACCCACGAACCATGAAATCATGACCTGAAACTGAAGTCGGACACTCAACCGACCGAGCCACCCAGACGCCCCATCTTTTTTTTCTTCTTCAAAGGCAAATTGCATGCTGGCAACATATGATTCTGTCAACCTCTCTTCTCTCAGCTTCTGGACTGAGTTTTCTCCTGGTTCTTTCCAGTCTCTGGTCACCTCCACCTCATCTCTGTCTCTCTGGGCCCATCTTTCCCCTCTTTTTTACATTCTTTTTAGTGTTATGTTCCCTTTGGGTTGGGAAGTCTCTTCCTTTGGGTTGATTTCAATGTCGTCTTCTATGTCTATGACCGTGAACTCATTTTCCCTGCTAAACCCGGTCCTCCTCTCATGTGGCAGATTAAATATGGCCGCACCTTCTTCCTCCTGTCCTCCTGTCCAGAAGTGGAATCTATTTGTCCTCCTCTTGACTCTGGGCTGGTCTTGTAACTTTGCGAGAGTCTGAAGCCTAGGCCTGGGAGAAGCCAGCTGCCATGTAAGGAAGTCAGTCTAGCCTGTTGGAGGGTGAGAGGTGGGGGAGAACTGAAGTGTCCCAGCTGACAGCCAGTGCCAACCACCAGACTCATGTGTGAGGCCAGTTTTGACCTTCCAGCCCAGTGCATCTTCCAGTTCATTACAGCTGAATGAGTGAGCCCAGATGAAGCCAGCAGAGGAAGCATCCAGCTAACCCCTAAATCATGAGCAATCGTAATTATCTGTCATTTCAAGTCCCTAAGTTTTGGAGTGTTTGTTGTGAGCAACAGATAACTGAAATATCCTACATCCCTTAAGTTGGTTAGTGGCACGGCCACCTAACCAGCCTTCTAACCTCAAAACCTGAGAGTCACCCAGTCACCTCCGTCTTCCTCGATTCCACATCCAGTTTGTTAGTAAGCTGTATGGAAGCAAGCTGGAGTGGGGGTGGGAGTTGTTGTTCAATGGGCACAGAGTTTCAGTTTTGCAAGATGAACAAGTTTTAGAGGTGGCTTGCAGAACTATGTGAATATACTTACTCCTTTTGAGCTGTACATTTAAAAGTGTTACTTTTAACAGCAAGTGTACTCACTTACTTTTAACAGTAAGTGTAACTATACACTTAAAAAGCTAGTAAACTTTTTGTGTGTGTTTTACTGCAATTTTAAAAAGTGATTTAAGCATCTTCTGGTCTGCCCCTCTTCTCAATCTCCACCCTCCATGCTGCTTTCTTCCTGAGATGTGGCTCCAGTCCTGATTCTTTTCTTTTCTTTTCTTTTCTTTTCTTTTCTTTTCTTTTCTTTTCTTTCTTTTTTTAGAGAGAAAGGGAGCAAGTTAGCAAGGGGCAGAGAGGAAAGGAATCCCACAAGGAGGAGAGAGAGAGAGAGAGAGAGAGAGAGAGAGAGAGAAATGGGGCTCACCTAAGTGGGGCTCATGTTCACCTGAAGCGGGGATCGAGCTCACCCCTATGCGGGACTCAAACTCACGAACGGTGAGATCATCACCTGAGCCAAAGTCAGATGCTTAGCTGACTGAGCCACCCAGGTGCCCCTGACACTTTAAAACTCAGTCTCCCCCTCTGCCTTCAGGGTAAAATCCAAACCTGCACCAGGAAATGTAAGGTTCCCTGTCTGCCCTCATGTCCATTAACTTCTTCTCTCATTAACATCCTCCCACTGTCTGGGTTTGTTCCAAGACTTTCCTTGCCTCTATACCTCCAAGCTTTCCTCAAGAAATTCCATCCACTAGTATGACCTCAGTGGTTTTTATTCAACATTAACAACATCCTTTGGGTCTTTGAAGTGTCCTGTTTTTTTGTTAATATATTTTTTAATTAATTTAATTTATTTTTGAGAGAGGGAGGGAGAGCAAGTGAGCATGAGCTGGGGAAGGGCAGCGAGAGGGAGAGACAGAATCTGAAGCAGGATTCAGGCTTCGAGCTGTCAGCACAGAGCCCAACGTGGGGCTCAAACCCACGAACTGTGAGATCATGACCTGAGCCGAAATCAAGAGTCAGATGCTTAACTGACTGAGCCACCCAGGTGCCCCTAGTATTTTATTTTATTTTTTAATTATTATTTATTTATTTATTTAGAGAAAGACAGGGGGGCGGGAGAGGCAGAGAGAAAGGAGAGAGAGAATCCCGACACAGCACTCAATCTCATGAGTGAGATCGTGACCTGAACTGAAATCAAGAGTTGGATGCTCAACCAACGGAGCCACAACAGGTGCCCCTTATCTAGAATTTTAATTCTGAAAATTTAACCTATGAAAATAATGCCAGTACCAAACAACCAACCGATGCCTTGGGGTTGACGGTTGGGAGTCAATGAG